>NC_090777.1:12150000-12795000 GCF_040054535.1 Antennarius striatus | reverse complement strand
GCTAGGAAGGAGATGGAGAGCACGGATAAACAGGGTCATTATGACCAAGGATCTGAGGATCTGCCATGAGCACGTTACCTCGGATGATTTCCAAAGACATTTGAAGGTAAGATCATTTTTGGACAACCCAAAGTATTTATTCTGAATTCCCAAGGTTTAGTGGATAATTAAATAATGTCTGGAGCTACTGCAGGTATTGTATAAATGTTTTTATGACCAGATTATTGCACGATTATGGCACTCGCACAATGTAAACAAAAGTGATAGACAGGTCATTTTATTGAGAAGATCCTTATGCATTCGTAAATACAAGACATATTAATATAAACTAGAGTTGTTATTAATTCCACACAGTCCAGCAGTAACGAATGGCGGCTAGCTAAATGCTAATATAATATGGAAAATCCCATTGACGGACTAGTGCATTAGCATACACACAGTAAACCAAAACGGGACGTTATAACTATTTGGATATCTCTGTCAGAATGTGATTCAGATGAGAGACACCTGGGATGAGTCGCTAGATGTCCAAACTCTCATCCTCCGCATACATCGGGTGGTAATTATATGGAATAATTACCCCTCAGGTGGGTTCACTGGGAACTCGTTCTCAGTATTTGATGACGATGACATGATTTTAAGCGATATGCTGATAAATAATAGTGAAAATATCAGCCTGTTACGTTGTCGTTTGCTTTATCTGCATTGATATGGATTCACCCCGATGTCTACGATTGCGTCACTTCCGTTGTCATGGCGCGCTCCATAACTTACAATAAATTTTGTTTTTCTAAGTCCCCATTGCTCACAAAAAAATAAAAATGCCACCAAGCCTTTTTTTTTACTTATGTACTTCAAATACAAACCTGGTTCATTTTGACTTTACTGTCCCTTTAACTTAGTTTTTTCTAGAACTATTTGTCTTTTGTTCTGTTTCAGAAAAAGGAAAATTAATAATTTACATAAGTCATCTGATAACACGTGTTCCAAACCCCCTCCAGCTTTGGTCTTGAGACCTCATCAGAGGAGGAACACCCATTTCTCCTCTTGACCAAGAGACCATGAAGAGCCAACAATACTGCTGTTACCAGCGAGGGGAGGTGCTCTGTGCTTCTGACAGGGAGGTGGTCGGTTGCTGGGCTGGATTTAGACCCACTGCGGTCCGCCATTGTACTGAAAAGGTTGAAAGCACGTAACACTGTGTGGTGTCATTTATAATGCTGACTAACCGTTCAAACAACGCTCCAGCAGCTTCTGAATTCATTTTTTTAAAAATTTTAACAGTGGAGGGAGTTGAATATCAATTCCTGTGATGGCAGATATTTGGTGCTCAGAACTGAGATAGTGGTGATGATAAATGGGTGATGTGTCATGTGTCATAATCAGGTCCTAACAGACAGATTGAGACAGACAGTCTGAGGCAGAAATCAAAAGCGTGATATCAGCCTATAAATGGGTTTCACTGGTTTAGCTGTCAGCTCTGCTGACTGGAGATGAGAGCAGGGGTTGTGATCATGAAGACTGTGCTCTCCATGGAGATATTAATAGCACAAAGCAATGTCACAACTAAGTCCTCTGCTCCCTGCTGATGGCTTTGTTTTCAAGCACATTCTTTCCATGTTTGTTTAGTCTCAACTTATCATGTCAGATAAGACATAAACCCCCCCACCACACACACACACGCACGCACGCACGCACACACACACACACACACACACACACACCTTCAGTCCAGCTCAGCGGGTGAAAACAGCCTTTACAGGAGAATCATCTGTCATCATTTATGTTTTTGTGTTCCTTGAATAAACACATGCCTAGAAATGGGAGATCTCTCTCTGACGGCGTGATGTGAAGCAGCAGGATGCTGTCATTTCATGGCACGTCTATTCATTCAATCTCCTTGAATATTAAGGAGGTGATTAGACAGAGCACTGGAAGCATTTTCAGTCACAGTGTGTCTGAAGCGACAGCTGCTTTCTCCTTTCTCCTCCTGCTCTTTCTATACGCCTCTCTGATCAAATCCCTCTCTTCTGCCATAGGGCCTTCCATCTCTAGGACCTTTTAGACCACTGACCCTTCTCTCCATTGCTATGTGCATTTCATGATAAATATAGAACACTATTTCCCTTTCCCAGCAAGCTGTGACACGTGCACACTGTCCAACCACACATGAGCCTTTACAGGATATAAGGTCTGTGGATGAGAGGCTACAGGAGACTGGACAGATAAGGGATCTTCTTTCACAAGATTAAGAATTGAATAAATAGAGGACAACAGGAAAGGAAGACCAAACTGTGTCTGATTTCTTGTGTTAAGAGTCTGGAAAAATACCCGAGCAGCCAAAAAGGAAGAATAAAGTCCCTCCGCCTCCTCTTCCCTCCCTTGATTCTCCTCCTCTGCTTCACTCAGCACTCAGCCATCCATGAGCGGGACCAACTCCTCTGCCTATCGTTCGGAGCGTAGTTTCCATCAGACTTCATCCTCATCCTCATCCTCTGGTAACCCATACATGGAGAAGAGCCGGGGACTGTTCGCTGAGGATTTTGGCTCCTTCATGAGGCCTGGGAGTGATGCCCTGGGGTTTTCCAGTAAGTTAATAAAACTTTCAGGTCTTTATAACTTTGTAAGCTAGAAGAAAATAATAGCAACAGCAGGTTTATGACAGTTTATGTTGTAAAGTAGTTTTATTTAATTTCTTGGAAAGGGTTTGTTAGTACTGTGGCTTCCATAAATTAATGACGATAAAACAAGTCAGTGGCCGTTCAAACGAAGAAGGACTGATTTCATAAGGCAAAAGGTCAACGGTTGATGAAGCTGATGTGTGTCAGTGTGTTTCTGTTCACAATGAAAGACTAAAGTGTTTTAGAAGAAACTAAACCAAACTAAAATGCACGTCATCACACAAAGCCAGAGCCATGCTTCTCTAAAATTAAACCATGCAACCCGGCCAAATTGTCTTTCAAAAGGAAGCTCATGGAGACATTTCACGTTCCAGTGCTGATCTCTTCTTCTAGCTCTGGAATGTGTGCAGCCAGTGTGAACTGTTGTGCATCATTTCACACACAGATGTGTGGATTGGTGACATCTGTACTTTAAACAGACTCCAATCAGTCCATGTGGTTTGTTTGTCAGGGACACAGTCAAATTGTTTTGACTATGGCTGGTATCCCATAGGCGCAGCTAAAGAGCTTAGGGGTGGGTGAAGCTAATAAGAAAGCACACACACCCACACACACAAACACAGACACACACACACACGCGTGCACATACACACACACACACACACACACACACACACACAGGCACACAGACACACACACACACACACGTGCACACACACACACACACACATACACATGAACAGGGGAATGCTGGATAGACTGCCAGCAGTGTGACTTCACACAGCGAGTATCTGGAATGACGCCTGTATAAGGAATGATCAGATGGTTACCCAGTGACTGGTGTACACACCAAATACACACAGGTTGACGAATTTGTAAAACAGCCAAGCAAGTGCAACGGGTAGCAAGTGCAATAACAGTGGACAAAGCTAGACTGCTAATAATACACAATTATGTAGCAGCAAGAAGACCTGCTCGCCATCTGTAGTCTAATCTTTTACTTTAGAGTTCATGCTGAAGTCTAATGGTGTGTTCACACCAAACACAAATACTCCACTCAAACAGCCATCATCCTTGGGTCATTCCACTTTACTAACTTCACTCAACTAAGTACAGCTTGTCTTCAAGATATGAACATCTGACAGCTCCTTTGTGGTGCGCACAAATGAGCAACTTGTAAGGGGGACGGCGCCTTGGTCAAGGGCACCTCAGTAGAGCTCCGGAGGTGAACTGATACCTCTCACTGTCAGCTCACACTCTGGGTGTTTTTTGGGGCGGGAGTGGGAATCGAACGTCGATCTTGGAACATTGAACAGCCCGCTCTACCAGTGCCGCCCCAAAAATAACTCAAATGTCTGACTAAAGTGAACAGTTTGCTCTGATGTTGGACTTCCGGTGGCCTTTTCTTTTTTCCTGTTGGCACATCATGTGCAGTGTTTTTTCCATCTTTTCTCCACATCTCTGCAAACTTCTGAGCGGGAAACTAACCTACAACACATTTATGTAAATGGGAACGTTCACCAACATTGAGACTGCTGACAATCGGGTGAGGTTGAAAGTCAGTGCCAGCAATCAAGACTATAGGCTACCTGTAAGAAAACTGTAGGAGCTGAATGATGGAGGGACCCATGTTGGCCGGGTTAGGTTTCTGCCTGGAAGCATCAAGTTTCTTTGACCGCTGAACTCTGAATGTTTTGCTATTTGATGTTAATAATTGGTCAAGTTAACTGAGAAACTTAATGGATATAAAAGAGTAATCAAACTTAAAGAGGTGTGCTGGACTTTGGTTACCAGGAAGTTCTTCAGCATGTCATTCAAATAAGTGCGGTGGACTATCTCAGTGGATTAAAGCTTGGCTTGGCCTTTACACCCCCGAGGACAAAATTCATTCAGCAGAAGTAGAGATGTTGAATTTACATTACATACATACATACATCTTCTTACCGCTTTATCTGCTGTAGCGGCTCACGGGGAGATGGAGCCTATCTTAGCTGGCTTAGGGCGGGCAGGGGAAACTCCGGGCGCGATGCCAGTGCACCGCAGAGCCACACAGAGACAGACAATCATGCACACACACACTCACACACTACGGGCGATTTGGAACGGCCAATCAACCTGAAGCGCATGTTTTTGGAGTTGGGAGGAAGCCAGAGAACCCGGAGAAACCCACGCAGACACGGGAAAACATGCTAACTAAACACAAAACGGGATGTGAACCCAGAACCGCCTTGCTGTGTGGCGACAGCGCTACCCACTGCACCACCGTGCCACTCAGTTACATTACGTTACAATACTACAGTATTTTAATTTGTTTATGTGTTGTTTTAATGTCCTGTTAGTTGCTGAAACTTCCCAAACTTAGTTCAGCTGACCGGTGGACGGATTACACTGTAGTGTCACACAGGTCATGTGATGTCCGTGAACGACAACCCTGATGGGAATGTCTTCCCATCTGATAAAAAGACATGAGTCATGCACATTATTTCATCATTGGATTGTACTGCCATTGTCATTTGTGCTAATCTGTTTAGTCACGTCCACCCAAGGCAAAACATTGATTTCATGTGTAATTGTTTTACAATTTAGACGTGACCAAATTATAAAAGGCAGTTTTATAGATTTGCTAGTCTCTTCTATGAACGTCCACATAAGTATTTAAGGCGTTATAATGATGTTCATAGAGGGACCAGACAGGGGTCTGTTGTGTTCCTAGTGCCAGCTCTGATGTGTTTTCTGAAACAGTCCAGTATTCCCTGCTCCTCCGTCCCCTCCTGCTCCTATCCTTCCCCTGGTGGTAGAAATCTAGACTAGTATTTTACTGTTTACACCAGCACTACTTCAGTTCTCTGAGACCCCTGGTCTGGGTATAGTCAGCTATACAGGCTCTTCTTTAAAACACACGTCTGATAGAACTCATGAATGACAGCTCATCTCTAGTAGATACTTATCACTGGAAACAGGCTCCTCTCATAACAGGAGCCTGTTTCCAGAGACAGACACTTCTCATAGATGTCGGAGGACACAAGTACCTCTTATAATAGATAATTCTCAAAGGTGTCATAGGTGACACTTATTTCTAATTATAGCTACTTCTCATGTGATAGAAGATAATTCTAATCAGAGTTGGTATACCTCAGGATTTAAAGTTACAGCCACATGTGTGAGCTGGTGTAAAAATAACAAACTACAGAATCTATTCCCACAATTTAAAAAAAATAATCTTATTTTAAGGTGAAATAGTTACATAAGGCTTTCTAATGCTCATTTCCAAAGGTGGGTAGCGCTGTCGCCTCACAGCAAAACGGTTCTAGGTCCGAGTCCCACTCTGTCTGTGTGTTCTCCCCGGGTCTTTGTGGGTTATCTCTGGGCTCTCCAGCTTCTTCCAAAAACATGCACATTAGGACCTGCATATGACTGACCACATAATAATCTTTCATTTGCAAGTACAGTACTATCAATTTTTTTTTAAATGTGAAAGTTACACAGGAGAGAAATAAAGAATTTCTTGCATGTTTCCTCCTGTGGTCAATAATATTTTTTCTCTTTTCACTGTTGGTTTAGGTGGAGCTGGAAACATCAAGGCTCTTGGGGATTCCTATCAGTTCACAGTTGACGTGAGAGACTTCTCCCCAGAAGACGTCATCGTCACCACATCCAACAACCAGATTGAAGTCCATGCAGAAAAGGTGAGCAGCCCTCTGCTTGATTGGCAGCTGTAACATTTTTGGAGATGTTATAACTATGATAGTCATGGTAAAACTCATTTACACATACAGTCATGTGAAAAGATTAGGACACCCTATTAAATAATCAGCTCTTTATTAAGAAATGTTGGCATGTTAGTGTCCAATTTCGTTTGATATACTTCTTGTAAAGAAAGTGATTTAATTGCAATGAAACAACAAAAATTAACATTGTTTTACACATCAAACAAAAGATATGAACAAAAATGTGTGTTTTAGTGTAGGAAAACATTAGGACACCCCCACATACTTTCCCATTGAAATTGTTCAAAATCACACACAGGTCTATCACATCAGGTGCACATGATCAGAACATTGTTACCCAGCATTCTGAGGGAGCCTTTCCCCATTTAAACCTCAGACATGTAGGTTGCTGTGTCTCTCTGCTGAAGCAAGACACCATGGTGAGATCCAAAGAACTATCTGATACCCTCACAAAGAAGATTGTGGCTGATTATGAGTGTGGTAAGGGATTTAAAAAGATCTGTAAAGAATTTGACATCAGTCATTCCACCATTCAGAAAATTGCTTACAAGTGAAGGACATTCAAAACAACAGCCACCATTCCCAGGTCTGGCCGTCCAAGCAAGTTAACCCCAGAGCAGACTGCAAGATGTCAAAAGGAGTCATGAAAAATCCTAAAATGTTATCACAGGACCTACAGCAGCCTATTGCTCCTGTCGATGTGAAAGTTCATGACTCTACTAGCAGAAAGAGACAACATGTTTGACTTTCATGGGAGGAAACATTTGTTCTCTAAGAAAAACATGAAGGCCAGACTGAAGTTTGCCAGAGAGAATGTAGACAAAGTACATGACTTTTAGAATAATGTTCTTCGGACAAATTAGGTCTAAAGTTTAGTTATTTGCACACTAGAATAGAAGACATGTTTTGTGTGAAATAAATACAGCATTCCATGAAAAGAAACTCATACCAACTATGAAGTATGAAGGTAGCAGTGTCATGGTTGGGGGATGCTTTGCTACAGCAGGTCCAGCTCACCATCACAGAATCCACCATGGATTCTACTGTATATCAGAGGGTGCTTAAGGAACACGTGAAACTTTCTATAAAGAAAAAACAAGAATAAACGAAGCAGAACTGGACCCTGCAACATGACAATGACCCAAAGCATAGCAGCAAATCCATCAAAGACTGGCTAAAACCTAAGAAGTGGAGAGTCCTGGAATGGCTGAGTCGAAGCCTGGATCTGAATCCCATTGAGATGCTGTGGGATGAAACCAGCTGTACATGCACATAGAATGTATAAAAAGCAAGATTGGACATTGATATGCCAACATTTCTTAAGAGCTGATCGTTCAATGGGGTATCCTAACTATTTCACGTGACTGAAGCTGCCAACAGTTTCCCAGATGTGAACATTCAATCATTAATCACACGTCTTCAGTTCTTCACTATTATTTTGTTTTTGACAGTTGGCCCAGGATGGTTCTGTGATGAACACTTTCACACACAAGTGCCAACTACCTGAGGATGTGGACCCGACCTCTGTTACATCATCACTGGGCACCGAGGGAACCCTGACAGTCAAAGCGCGGCGACACCCAGCCAAACACGAGCTCGTACAGACCTTTCGCACAGAAATCAAAATCTAGAGGACTGGCACGCTTTCATCACAAACCTTGCGCTCCTTTTTGTGTTTTCATGTTTCATGATCTATTTCCCTTATTCTACTTTAAACACTCAGAGAGTGCACCATGAATCGTGCTGCATTCTCGCTCTATGATTGCAGCAATACCAGCTTGTTGCTCATTTATATTCTTTGGTGTGTGCCATAAAACAAAACAGTAACACACCATGTACACAGAAAGTATAAAACTAACTAATCACTCCACTTCCTCAATCATGTTGTCAAGTCTGAAAATGTAACTCTGAAATGGATGGTTGTCTCATATATTTATTGTAGTTATTAGTGTGAATAAAAGTATCCTGCTTTCAGAGTAAAATCTGTCAATGTGTGGCATGAAAGTTCTATTTACTGAAGTCCATTGAGAGTTCGTTTTCTAAGTCTCTACAACAAAGTCATGTGGGTGGGTAAGCAGTGAAACACACACACACACACACACACACACACACACACACACACACACACACACACACACACACACACACACATAAATAGTCTCATAATCAATACAGAAAAGATGCATTCAGAACGCATTCAGCTTCTGCACAGAGGATAGACCTATTCAGTCTTTCGTCTGAGGCATCATTTATGAAGCATCTCCACTGCTGGCTAGAGAAAAGAAATTCATGGCCACAATTTTTTTTTTTTTTAATTAAAAATGTTTCTTCTGCGGGTGTCATTTTCTTAATTTCTTGATATAATTTGAGTACATCTTGAGGAATATGGTTAATCTGGGTAAAGCAATTATACACATGATGAAGACAAGCAGTATGAGGCAGACCTGCCCAGTTATAACACTGAACAATAAAGACAAGCAGGCTTCTAACATCCATGTTGGCTGTTTTAAGGGGATTCTACATGAAGCAGACATGGACCTGAGGATGGTCAGTCACGGACACAAAAAATAAGCATTTGCATGACATTTTAATTTAATGGATTTCATTAATTCCCAGGGGGAAAATATTATTACACTGCAGAAACAAAAGAATGCATTTTCAGTGAGTTTTCAATAATTTCTATTATTATATTTAAATCAGTTTAATACCATCTGTATTGTAAAGACCTTTAGAATAACTAACGTAACGCGAGCCGACGGCGCCGCTGCGTGGTCATTAACAGTACAGCACGTGCTCGTACTGCGCGTGTCCGCCAGACACATCCGGCCGGTCCCTATCAATCGATCAGAGAGAGCAAGATGGTGGTGAATGGAGTCAGCGGGGTAAGATCGATTGCCGAAAAACTCGATTGGGTTCGTTTTCCTTGAGTAAAACCAAACATCGATCAAAGCTGCCTGGTCCGGAAGTTTGAACCCGAGGTGGAGAAGCGATAACACCCAGGTAAATGAAGAGCTAGTGTGTATTAAAATGGCGATTGTTTGATGCGCAAAGAACGACGTAACTGTGAAAACAACTAGAGATGAGGATAGGCCCAGCGCTTACATCCGCCATCTTGTCCCTTCACTGCGTCTCAAGGCACGCTAAATTAATCCCCGATAACAAAGCTGCAGGGATGGAGGAATTGTAGTCGATGTGTGGCATTGTCAACCCAGGCTGTCAAAACTTTACAAGAGGCTGAATTCTCCGACACAAAATATTTTTACTGGCCTTTAAAGTCCGACTACTTTGTGTCTGAGTGTCATCAGGACTGTCGTCGAAGCTAAATGTAGCCGCGTTTGGATGATTTTTATTTGTCATGTACAGATTTCTTCCTTTTACCGATGTGAAACCCAAAATATAACCAGATACCTAACTTTACATCCACGAGTGCCGAGATGCAGACATGTGCTGCAAGATATAGAAATAAATGGCTGCACAAACAAAGGGAGACGCGTAAATATCGATTGTCTGCATTGTAAAATGTGTTAATGCGTCATTAAAATGGCAATAACCATCAAACATTTAAAAATAATTTAAAAGCGAAGTATAAAAAAAAAACAATCATAAAATGTGGCTTTCATTAACTTCCTTCAGTCAGCAGCATCTCAGGGCTTCGTAGATAATTTAATCAACGTGTACCTGTGGAGTTCCGCCTCAAACGTGAAGTCTCGTTACATCATTCGATCAGTTGTGTATGTGGAACTTTTTATATATACACATGTTAGGAAAAAAAATCCTTTACATAATAAACTAACCAGCTTCCCTTTAGCTGGCCACCTCTATAGAATAACAATGATCTGTCCTCAGTGCCTCCGTTTTGATGACATTCACCAGTTTGTGGCTCAATCACTTGTTCCTGAAGGGCAAAAGCCTCTGTGACACTCCTGGGTCTATAAACTGTATCCACATTCTGAGATTTTCAGGCGATTGTGACTGTCTCTATAGAATAACCAGGCCCCGCCCCATCTATTTATTTATTTACTCATTTATCTAGTGTTTATTTATTTATCCTTTATCTGCGTTCTAACTTCATATCTATTTTTAATGTCATTATTTTTATAACCAAATAAAATAATGATTAAAAATAATTTATTTATTTATTTAATCATTTATTTATTTACTCAAATACCATCGAGGGCAAGATGTTCTTTAGCATCATCACCCGGCGCATGACGGAGTTCCCCCTGAGAAACACTACCTCTGTGTAGAAGGGTGGAACACCAAAGGTTCCAGGACGCGTGGAGCATACAGGAGTCGTCACCCAGCTGCTGCGTCAGGCACGTGAAAGCAAAGGAGACCTGGCAGTCCTTTGGCTTGATCTTGTCAATGCCTACGGGTCAATCCCACACTAGCTGGTGGAGACCTCGCTTGACTGATACTATGTTCCAGGAAAAATCATTGCAGAGGTCATCAGCAAAGAGATCTCCACCAGCAAACACCACCAACCAACAAGGCAATCCATCGCCTTCGTTAGGGCCGAGGTAAAAACATAGCAGCTCTGGAGTCAACCAGGGAGGCTGCTGGTAACAACTTGGGATTGGCAGCTGAAAGTCGACCTAGGGAGACAACTCAAATTCCCAGAGAACATGGCAGTGACCACACTCAGGCCTGACATGGTCCTGGTGTCAGAAATAACAAGGCAAGTGGTCCTGCTGGAGTTGTCTGTTCCCTTTGAAGAACGGATGGAGGAGGCATTTGAGAGGGAGCGGGCCAAGTATGAGGAGCTGGCAGAGGAATGTCGAAGCAGGGGTTGGAGGACCCGGTGCGACCTCTACAAGGTTGGGTGCAGAGGATTCCGTCAGTCATCAGGGCACTCAAGATGTTGGGAGTGAAGGGACTGCAAAACAGAAAAGCTATCAAAAACATCACTGACACGGCGGAGAAAGCATCAGGATGGCTGTGGAATCAAGCGGGGAGATTCATGGACCCCACAAGCTACTTAGACACCAGCCGGGACTTGAATACCCCGGCTGGGTCGCCTGGGTGGTCGCGAGGGTGTCTGATGTTGAAAGACCCGAAACCTAGGGTGCATCACTGATGGTGTGTCTTAGTTGCACGAGAATTGTATAGTAGAACTGTGTTAATTTATGTGTGTGTGTGTGTGTGTGTGTGTGTGTGTATGTGTGTGTGTGTGTGTGTATGTGTGTGTGTGTGTGTGTGCTCTAATCAGGGAGGCTTTCAGGGGCTTGAATTGTTTTGGAACTGCAGAATTAGTTATAGATTTTTGTGTTCGATGCGGAAAAAAATATATTTAAAATGTTCTTGTGACATTTTTTTGTTACTCAGGTAATAAACCATACATTTTATCAATAAACCTAACAAACCGTAAGGGTTGAATAATTTTCTTCCCAACTGCATTGAAACACACAGAAGGATAAAAATAAGTAAAAAATCAGTTTATAAAAGATTCTGTACACATTTTTAAATCTGTGGAGCTTTGTGGAATTTTAAGTTTTAATTCTTGATAATGATATGTATTTATACCTTATCATGACGTAGTTTGAGGATAAGAGAAATGGGACATTTACCAAAAAGGCAGAAGAAATATTGTTGTGCAGTGTTTCACTTTGTAGCGGCGTAGATTTTGTCAGAAAACTAAGACTGAAAAGCTATTTTCAGTAGACTTGTGGCCTTGATTTAAATTTTGCATGAGGACTTAGTGTTGCTCATGTAAACACCTTTTCACATTTTTAGAATATTGTACTTCTGATCATGAGCTGATCCTTAGTCTTCTTTCTCATTCTACACCAAGGGCAGCTACTCAACTGATCAAATATAGAAGCGTAACATTTGTTGACATTCACCGCTGCGTAACATTTTTGATGACACTTTTTTGCACATACAGTACTATATCACCATCACTTCATTCATAAATGTCTCTGTTTGCAGGTTTGAAACAAGAATGGCACTCAGATTTTTGTTCTACAATTTCATTCTTCATATTTTGCTCGTTTAGGGGTCTACGGAGCCGGTGCCATCGTCCCAGTCTCTCAGCGTCTCCCGCCATCCCTGAGCCTTCCGGGTGATGGAGTTCCCGTGGCACAGCGGGAAGGTTCTGGAGCAGCTGAACCGCCAGCGTAAGCAGGGCTTGCTGTGCGACTGCACCTTTGTCGTGGACGGGGTGGACTTCAAGGCCCACAAAGCGGTCCTGGCGGCCTGCAGTGCCTACTTCCGCACCCTCTTCCTGGATCAAAAGGATGTGGTTCATCTGGATATCAGCAACGCAGCAGGTTGGTTTTTGTTTGCATGTGGACACACGGCTCTGCTGATCTTTCTGTTGTACATGTAATGATTTTTCCAATTTTTACCTTGCAGTGCTCTAACTTTGCTTAGCAATATTTAATTTTGCCTACCATCACTGCTGTATCGCTATTTTTCCAGGTTTGGGTCAGGTCCTGGAGTTCATGTACACAGCCAAGCTGAATTTAAGTCCACAGAATGTGGAAGACGTCTTGGCCGTCGCCAACTTTCTCCAGATGCAAGAAATAGTGAACGCCTGCTCTGCATACCAGTCCATGGCAAACCCAGCTCCATCCGTTATGACAATGGATTTCTCTGCTGGTGAGTCCACTGCTTACTAAACACATTTTCATTGTGTTTCGGTTTTTTAGTTTAGGGCTTTACATGATGTGTATCTCAAATGACAAAGAGTTTCCACTCGTCATAGCAAGAGCATTCATTACAGATACCTCATTGTTACTGCGTTATGAAGTCAGAACTTTCAGTTTTGATTACGGTAATTTTTGGTTTATAGTGCATTAACCTGTTATTGTTTGCTTCCAGGAAAATATTTCTCTGATACGACAATTAGTATACAATTCAATAAATGTAACATTTTCTGTAAAATGGATTGATCTGCTGTGGTTAGTTCTTTGTTTTTGTAAATGCTGTTCATAAATCAGATTTAATCCGATTCATGTTAAACATTGTAAAAATCTACAATGCAGTTAAAATTTTATTGATATCCAGTAATTATCGTCCATATTAAATTGGAAAATTAACCTTTTTGAAATTTCTATAACCACTTCTAAGATAAACCAAGTGAAGCAGAGCAGAAAAGTGAACTGGAGGGTGACTCAGCAGAGGCGGCACCCCCCACAGAGGAGAATCCTCCCAGCAACCCCACACAAGACGGAGAGCCCACTGAAAGTCAGGAAAATGAAAAGCAAAACGTCTCTCCTGAAACACAACAAACTGTTTCTCAGCCCAACCCAGCCAGCACCCCTTCAGGCCGAGGACGTCCCCCCAAATCCCCTCTTTCTGCCCAAAAAAACATGTCGTCCATAAAGGAGGAAGAAGCAGGCGTCGCACAAGGTGCTCCTGGATGTCAGGACGACCCGTCTGACACCGACTACACATCCAGTAATTACATTTTATAGATGTTTCAGACATCCACGTGATGCCTTACAGTGTCTGCTAATGTTGATCATTCTGTGTGACTGATAACATCAAAGCCATTTGTTCTGTTGACAGAATGTCAGTTGAAATCGGCTGGAAGCTCATCCTACATGAGCTCTCGGGGAAGAAGAATCAGGAAACGTCCTCGACGAAACTTCCCCCCTGGTGAGCAGGCTGAGCCGGTTTGCTTTGTGGTACAAACCCCAAGATAAGCAACCCTGGAAATACTGGAATTTCCTCAAGCACCATCGTACAGCAACACGCAGACAGGAAGAAGTCCAGAAGCATGAAAGCTATGCAAAGAAGAAAATTTCAACTGAGTCTTACATCTGTTGCCGTTCTTTCAGTTACCGTTTCCATCGCTGTTGTCCCTTTTCAGACAATGACTCTGAGGATGAATGTCCATCGAAGGCCAAAGCTGGGAAGAGGATGGCAAAGCCAGCAGAGGTGGCAGGAGAGCCTGAGGAGGACTCCAGGGAGGCCTGTGACCAGGAAGCTGATAATGATGAGGAGGAGGGAGTCCAAGAGGAAGACATGGATTTGAGTAGCGAGGGAGAGGGCAGACAAACGGCGTCAACATCTATGGGCACCCGGTCTGAGTCAAAGTCGTACAGCTCTGTGACTCACAAATGTGAGGTGAGAAATGCCAGTGTAGAGGATGTTCACCATCAACAGTGTTTTGGCCATTGTTTTTCTGCAGAGTCATCAGTTTACCAACAGCCTCTTCATGACATGTTTTCTACTTTCCAGGACTGTGGGAAGAAATTCACCCACACTGGAAATTTCAAGAGACACATGCGCATTCACACCGGAGAGAAACCGTTTAGCTGTCGTGACTGCAACAAAGCTTTCTCTGACCCCGCAGCTTGTAAAGCCCATGAAAAAACACACAGGTGAGGAACTCATTCAGTTTGCCTGAACTCTGTCAGATTCATGCTCAAGAGCTAGTCTCTGTTGTGTCGTAGCCCTCTGAAGCCGTACTGCTGCTCCACTTGTGGAAAGAGCTACAGACAGATCAGTCTGCTCAACCTGCACCGCAAACGGCACACGGGCGAGGCGAGGTACAGCTGCGACGTGTGCAGCAAGCTCTTCACCACGTCTGGCAACCTGAAGCGTCACCAGTTGGTGCACAGCGGCGAGAAGCCGTATCACTGCGACTTCTGCGAGAAAGCCTTCTCCGACCCCACAGCCAAGATGAGACATCTGGAGACGCACGACACGGAGAAGGGCAACAAGTGTCCACATTGTGACAAACGCTTCAACCAGGTAGCAACACGTCCAGAAAGGTTTTAGTTCATCCTGAAATAGAAAGCAGTTAGAGCATATTTGTTTTAAAAAATGTAATACTGAGATTTTATGTTAGACCATTTTGAAGAAACAAATGCAGAACCATGTATCAGTCAAGAATTGAGTCAGTCAAAAAGTCTTTTAACACTTCATATTAGTCGTAAACTCTCTCTGAGTATCACAAAAGAAAGTGAGATGTCATAAACTGATAAACCTGAACATGTCCTACACTTTTATAAATGTGTTTCAGTCATCAAATTCAGAATGAGTATATATCTTTAAAAAGTCAAACTTAAAATATAGAGATATTGAAATCATCGCCGTTGTCTTTTCTAGCCTTTTCTTTAATTTTGTTGTTTTTAAAATATAAACTATGTTCTGGTTGTCTTGTTGTGTATCTTCAGGTAGGAAATCTGAAGTCTCACCTAAAGATTCACATCACAGACGGGCCTCTGAAGTGTAAGGAATGTGGCAAACAGTTCACCACCTCAGGTAAGAGGATGTTATCTTCATGTTTCCTTAACTCGCTGGCTGCCAGTGACGTCTATGGACATCTGTTACGTTTTTCAATGGGGAGGGCTGAGCGACAGTTTGATAGAGCTCATCAGTGAAAGTCAGGCTTCTGATCATGGAATTTAGCGTAATAATGACTGATCCAGATGTGGAACAGAGGATGGCAAATCAGAGGAAGACGGAGAAATTGGGGAAGCTTACGGAGCAATAAAGTCTGTGTATGTCAGAGCTGACCCACAAGCGAATACGGTATCAGTCTGAACGGAGCGTCTCGCGATCGGTCAAGAACAGAAAGAAAATACAGATGAAACACTTTTTTTGGTCGTGTCTTTGCTTTTTGACATTTAGCGTCACCTTTGTGTGATGGTACCTCCTTTATAGGAAATCTGAAGAGACACCTGCGGGTTCACAGCGGGGAGAAACCGTACATCTGTGTTCACTGTCAGAGAGCTTTCAGTGACCCTGGAGCCCTGCAACGGCACGAACGCATCCACACAGGTACCGCCATGGCTTCACAACTGTAGGCTGTGAGGGCATCTACTGTCATCAGTACCTAACCATAACCCTAACCCATTCACAGTGAGACTGTGGTCCATGTTTTACAGGGGAAAAACCTTGTGTCTGTGTGATCTGTGGCAAAGCCTTCACCCAGGCCAGCTCACTCATTGCTCACGTCCGCCAGCACACTGGAGAGAAGCCCTATGTGTGTGACCGCTGTGGGAAAAGGTCAGCAAAAATGCATCACTGCTGCACAGAATGCTTATCTTTTAAATCTTTTTTCCCTGAATATAACACCTCACCAAGTGTTTCATTAACCCTGCCTTCCAAACCTAAAATGTTGGCATTAAATTAAAAAATATAGAGGAGAAAATAGGAATTCTGTTTTTCTCTGGACAGGTTTGTGCAGTCCAGTCAGCTGGCTAATCACATTCGTCATCATGATAACGTCCGACCGCACAAGTGTCAGATGTGCAACAAGGCGTTTGTTAACATGGGAGACCTGTCGAAGCACATCATCATTCATACAGGTGTGGACAACACTGGGGTCAAATAGTTCTGTGGCTATGGACAAATGGACAAAGTAGGAAGGAAGCTTCCTCCATTTTTGACCATTTCTTGGCACCCGGCAGAGCTCGCAGATTTCACACTTTATCTTTAATCTTCATCTGATGACTTCTGTCCTCTCTGTCCTGGTCTGCCAGGAGAGAAGCCTTTCCTGTGTGATAAATGCGGCCGAGGGTTCAACCGGGTGGACAATCTGCGTTCCCACGTCAAGACTGTCCATCACGGCAAGGCTGGCATGAAGCGGCTTGTGGTCGCAGGGGGCAGCACGGACGAGGGATGCCTCGGGGCCTCCACATCTGACGAAATCAACATCGTCACGGTAACCACAGAGGACATTGTCACCCTTGCAGCCAGCGCTGTAGCACAGCTGACAGGTGAGGCAGCATCTTTGAGCTCAGTCCTAATTTTTAATGCAAATGTCTCCCTCCCTGGCTACAAACTGTGCAGACTGCTGCACAGAACCCTGACGTTGTCCGGATAACATTTGTCTCGTGTTGTCTTTGCAGTAGTTCCAGTGACAGCTTCCGTGTCTGCAGATGAGACGGAGGCCCTAAAAGCTGAAATCACCAAAGCTGTGGAGAAAGTTCAAGAAGCAGGTGCGACTGCAGGGAACTCACAAAGTGTGATGGACATGTTTCATTATCACATAAGATAAAGAAATATGTCCTTTTTCCTTAAGAAATGCAAATCGCATCATTTTATCTTGAACACAAACAAAGTGGAAGCACTTTTAGAATCCTGATTTGATTTGATCAGAGTCGTGATTGACCTTTGATGATTTATTGTGGACTAGAAAGTCTACAATAAACCATCTTAGACCATTCTGTATTAAAAAAAAATAGTTGAACATTTATAGTAAGATTATTTTCTGACTTAAGGAACATTAATGTTATTTATTTGTGGGTGCATCTCAGCATTACAACAATACTTATGACATTACATTTTATAAACTTATTATTAATGATGCTTTAAAATCTGACAAACAAGACAGTTTTTTGAGGCTGTTTTAATGTTATGTCATTTTTAAAGTCTGTGAAAATGACCATAACTTAACTAGTAATTTGTTTAATGCTGTCAAATATAAGTAAGACATTATGTTTTGCTGTATTTAGTGTACAGTGTATGTATTTGACCTTATATCACTGTGGGATGCAGAATAAATCAACAGCTCTTCTGTTCGCAGACCCCAACACTCAGATCTTGTATGCCTGTGACTCTTGTGGAGATAAATTCTTGGATGCGAGCTCCCTTGCCCAACATGTACGGATCCACACAGCTCAGGCCTTAGTCATGTTTCAGGCAGATTCCGACTTCTACCAGTACACCACAGCCACCACCACCACCGAGGGGGATTCAGCTACAACGTGGCAACCCACAGCGGAACAGGTCATCCACGAAGGCGAACTTATCTTTCGTTCACAGGATGGAGAGGGAGACGAAGAGGCAGAAATGGTGGGAGAGACACAAGAACGAGATGAGGGGTCAGGAGCTGAGGATAACGAGGAGGGGAGGCAGAATGGAGAGAAAAGCCACACTGAGATGCACCCCGAGGGAAATGAGGAAGCTGCAGCAGACGCACCAGAAGACAAAGAGTAGGAGATGGAATGTGGGAGTCAGGTGTAACGGGCCAGATTTATGAAGAGAGTAGAAACTATTCCTGGTGACAAGAATCTGTTTTTGGACTGGAGTAGGAAAAACAAAAACAAAGAGTTGGTGAATGGCTTCATGAAACCCTTTTTATCAGCTTCATCCCAGGACATATAATCCTACATTGACAGTAGCTGTGATTCCAGGAAACAAAGTGACATTAAGTGATTTGTCAAATAATATGACTTCTTTCAAATATTATTTTCTATTTTGTATAGTTTGTTTATTTTTAGACTGAAATACTGGACTGTTTGTCATTTGTATGAAACATAAAATAATATAATAATATTTTATTGTACTACAGTGATGTATTTTCATGAACAGTGCACTATATGTCACCATATTTGTTCCTAAAGGTTTACACAGGATTTATTTCTGGTGATTATGACATTCTGTTTCCAGAAGTGCTGGCAAACATTGTGAATGTTGTCAATGTGTCATATTTGATAATTCTTATGTCCTCAAAAAATGTCTTAATTCTCCTTAAAACAAAAGACTGTTTTTAAAAATTAGACGTGTAATTTATAAAAAATGACCACGGATCACAGCAGTGATCACTTTCACCAGATAACTTATTGTATATACAGTCACTGGTAACTTGCCAATGTTTTCCTATGACCACTGGCTTCATGCCTCAGGTCATCTGTTTATAATAGCATTTGAAAATATGCTATTAAATATTAAAGCATTTTAAAGTGATAGTGTATATATGTTCACTGATGAATCAATTCATCTCCACAATGTGTTCTGTCAATTATATTAAATCATTGTGCACTTAACTACCTTAAAAAATGTATATATATTATATATATATATATATATATATTAGTATATACAGTATTTAAAAAATATATATATATATAATTTTAAAAAATGTCCCTCTCACCCTTGTGGGTTGGTATTTGTGTGTCATCCTCAAGCTCGGGTCCTCTACCAGAGGCCTGGGAGTCTGAGGGTCCTGTCAGTATCTTAGCTGTTCCTAGGACTGCGCTCTTCTGGACTGAGGCTTCAGATGTTGTTCCAGGAATCTGCTGGAGCCACTCTTCCAGTTTGGGGGTCACTGCCCCAAGTGCTCCTACTACCATGGGAGTGACCAGGAAGGATAGGATCAGGAATGAGTACATCAGAGGGACAGCACATGTTAGAGGTTTTGGAGATAGTCAGAGAGGCCAGACTGAGATGGTTTGGACATGTCCAGAGGAGAGATAGTGAATATATTGGTAGAAGGATGCTGAGTTTTGAACTGCCAGGCAGGAGGCCTAGAGGAAGACCAAAGAGGAGGTTTATGGATGTAGTGAAAGAGGACATGAAGGTGGTTGGTGTGAGAGAAGAGGATGCAGAAGACGGTTAGATGGAGGAGACTGATTCACTGTGGCGACCCTGAAGGGAAAAGCTGATGTGTGTGTGTGTATACATTATATGTGTAAATGTTTGTTTGTTTTTCAAAAATATATACATGTATATGATTTAAATCTATACATTACGTGACTCAATTTACAAGCAACGATGATGTACTGAAGGTAAACATTTTTGAAGGTTGAATTATATTTTTATTTTATTTTAAAAACACGAATTATTACAAAGAACAGTACATCTTTTTGTATGAAGTCACAAAAAATATGGACGTGTGAGAAACATATTTAGTAAATGGTCTTATAATAGTTTAATTATCAGCTATTGACATTTTTATTCATATTCCGTAAATGCATTACGTGCAGCGTTACTTTCCGTCCCAACACACGCATTCTTCCGGGATAGTCTTGCTTTACAAAGCTGTCCTCCCATTGGCTGAATGATCGTCAGGGCGACAGGTTTTGCTCTGTGATTGGTTGGATGTTGGGGTCAAAGTTGAGTCGACCTGCAAAGCTGACGTCGACTTCTGGAGCAAAATGGCGCCGATGACAGCAGCACCGCAGTTGCACCGGTTCGATTCTTTACCGTCGTCCAGGAAAAGGTCCAGAATGATGAGCCAGACGCTCAGCGGTGTCCTGTTATTCCTTTCTCTGTCGTCCATGGTGCATTGCGCTCTGGCTGACGGCAAAACGTTGGTTCTGCTGGACAACCTCAACATCAGAGACACCCATTCAATCTTCTTCCGCAGTCTAACAGGTCAGCACCAGATCCACGTCCTATATTCACACACATTCATGATCTTCCTCAGAACTTTATGGACATAGTTGTGTTTTTTTTGTAGTCAGGTTGTGAATATGAGCCTGTGTGACTTTATGACTGGAGATTCACGCGTCACAAGCTGCTGACCTCGTCAACATCGCTTTTCAGGTTTACCTTCATTTAACACTCTGGACGTTTAACGTATTTCTATCTAAATAATGGAAGTTTATTTACCTAACGAGCTTCTTTTCAGCATAATACAAGTAAAACAAGTGGCTGGTAATTTGTACCGTTTTGTGAGCTGTAATGAATTAACCGGTCGTCGTCAGACAAAGGTTGATTCGTGCCTGACAAGTCAGTCCGGGTGACTAGTGGATACTTTACACTGTTATCAACATCCTGAATAAATGATTCGTTTGCTAATGTATGGTAAACATGCTTGTTTATCGATGTTTGTCAGGCTATATTGAAAACAGCGAAAAATGCCAGACAGTGGTGTTACAATTATTTTGTCAGTCTAACTGATTGTGTATTTTTCTTTCAGATCGGGGCTTTGACCTCACGATAAAGACCGCTGATGATCCCTCCCTGTCTCTGATCAAATATGGCCAGTTCTTGTACGACCATTTAATCATCTTCTCACCATCAGTTGAGGGTAACTTGCACACACTTCATTTATAACCAAGGTTATAACAAATACTGTGTGTTTACCTTGTTGAAACATTAAATAACTTTTTTCGTAATCACCCTTAGACTTTGGGGGAAACATCAATGTAGAAACTATTACATCGTTCATTGATGGTGGAGGAAATGTCCTGGTTGCTGCCAGCTCAGATATCGGTCAGTTGAGTTCCACCAGGTTCTTGTGTAATGCCCTATGAAGTCTTAACACATCTGTAATGATCCTCTCCTGCTGTTAAACAGGTGACCCTCTGAGAGAGCTGGGCAGTGAGTGTGGTATTGAGTTTGATGAGGAAAAGACGGCTGTTATTGACCATCACAATTATGACGTGTCTGATCCCGGAGAGGTAAACATTAAACTTTGATCTGACGGACAAGTTCGGTTTCATTAACAGTCTTTAGAACTGACATTTTTTGTTTTTATTTACTCCCTCTCCTCTCCAGCACACCCTGATTGTTGCCGACGCCGAGAACCTTCTGAAAGCTCCAACTATTGTTGGCAAGCATGCCAGTAATCCTGTTTTGTTCAAGGGCGTTGGGTAAGCACGACTGAGCACAATTTAGAAATATATCACTGAATTCTGTCCTGTTAAAATCATAAGTGGTGCATATAGCAGAAGTTACTTCATAATTTTATTGTGTAGTAATTACTGAGGGTCATTCTGTACAGAACTTTAATTCCATGTGGTTTTGAAGAACAGCCTTTGTGGTCTTACATGATTCTTGATCATCAAACTATCATTAACTCCTCCTTTCCAGGATGGTTGCAGACCCTGACAACCCTCTTGTCCTGGACATTCTAACTGGTTCTTCTACCTCTTACTCCTTTTTCCCAGACAGACCAATATCTCAGGTATGAATTACTCAGTACTTGCAGTATAATTGTCCTTGTGTGTTTTATTCTGGCAGCAGCTTGTTTGTTAAAGGTCTGTCACGAATAATCTGAAATTCACTGAATAAGAAACTAACTTCCAACGGTTCCATGATTGGTTACATTTCTTTCCAGTACCCTCATGCTGTTGGTAAAAACACGCTGCTGATCGCCGGCCTGCAGGCCAGAAACAACGCCAGGGTAGTTTTCAGTGGCTCTCTGGACGTCTTCAGCGACGCATTTTTCAACTCTGCAGTGCAGAAGGCCAGGCCTGGCTCACAGTGGTAATGTCCTACGCTCATCGTGTTCCTCGTCTTTCATTGTGCATCAACAAAACCAGACCTGTCGTCAGGGATGTTCTGGTTATTTACTCAGTCGTGTACCTGCAGTTCAGTATCCTAAAAGCCATTGAAGCCTGCATCATAAAACACTTCAATTCATCAGAGTGTAAAATGAAAATATTATTTCATGATGATTTCATGTCATTCTTTTTGTTAGGCATGAGAGGACGGGGAACATGGAGCTGGCTGAGGCTCTGTCCCGCTGGGTATTCAAAGAGGCTGGAGTCCTCAGGGTGGGAGCTGTTACCCATCATCCTGTTGGAGAGACCAATCCCCCTACAGCGTACACCATCACTGACCTGGTGGTGAGTATACGGTTTGTGACAGTGATTGTCTCATCCTGTATGTGGGGACTGTATTTTAACAATGAGTCTGAACCTTCGTGTGCAGGAGTACAGCATCGTCATAGAGATGTTGTCTGAGGGCAGCTGGGTTCCCTTTGATGGAGATGACATTCAACTTGAGTTTGTGAGGATTGATCCCTTTGTCAGGACCTATCTCAAGAAAAACGGTACGTTTCAGTGGTTGTGGAATTTATACATGAATTATTCTTAATGCTTTTATAATATATATAATGCTGGCAGCTAAAATGTATTGCATCATTGAAGTGTCTTGGTTTGAAGCTACGAACGTTATTGTCCTTAAACACCCTGGCGTCTTTCTTTTAGGAGGTAAATATAGCGTCCAGTTCAAACTGCCAGATGTTTACGGCGTCTTCCAGTTCAAGGTGGACTACAACAGACTGGGATACACACATCTGTACTCCTCTACTCAGGCAAGTTGGGCAGGTTTACTTCATTTTTAAATCCAGAGGTACCTCAGGATAGAGAGGGCGCTGTTTCAGCAGGTCAACTAAAATATCTAATTAATATATCTTTGTAAAATGCTTAGGAGGTAGTGGATTTCTAACTTAAGCTTTTTTTAAAATTCTATTAATCAGAACAATCTCAAAATCTGTTGTTTTGTCACTGTTTGCTTTGATATAAACTAAGGAAAGTGAAATTCAACACAACGATTTTATTACTAACCAAAAAGTAGATAAATCAAGCAGCGTTGTCCAGATCTGTCCCGCGGTGTCCTCTCTTCTTCTGTATCTTAATTTTATTTCATTGGCCAACAGCGACCAACAACGCATCAACACATGAATCTACACACATGTCCAAATCTGGGATGTCCTGGATATTGTTCTGAAAGGATGTGGGATAAATTCAGCCGTGGGTTTACTTAACATTAAAAACACTTGGTGTGGTTGTTGTATGGTGAACTCCATGCATGTAGTTTGACAGATTCAGATGTAAACACAGAAATATTCATTTAGTGTAAATTTTTACAGCCTGTTTACGTTTGCTGATGGGATTGTTTATTTTCTAGGATATAATATTCAGGGGGTGTATTTCTTTAAAGTTCACTATTTTAGTACTTTGACATGGAGGAGGTTCTTCTGGCTTATAATGCATTTTGGAATCATGAACAAATTGGTGAGGTAACTCCTGTTTTGTTTCTCCATCACAGGTATCTGTGCGTCCTCTGCAGCACACTCAGTATGAGCGCTTCATCCCCTCAGCCTACCCGTACTACGCCAGTGTTTTCTCCATGATGGCAGGACTCTTTGTCTTCAGCATAGTCTTCTTGCACATGAAAGAGAAGGAGAAGTCAGACTAAGAAAGAACAGGAAAGGGTAATAAGATTATACAGCTGAACTTGTGAAGAGTTGAAATTCAATATCTGGAATCTTCATGCAGGGACTTGGATTGCAGTTGTCCATTAAAAACAGCATGTCTTTGATTAGTTGGGTGCTGAACTAATGAGTTTGGAACCCCAGAGGGATGCTGACTCATGCAGTGGTTGGGTTTTATTGTTTGTCCTTTTTTTTTTTGTACGAATAAATCAAGGCCTGTAAATGTTCTGGAGTGTCAGCATTCATAAAACATTTTCGTTACATTTGGTAAAATCTTCTAAGTAGAGCACTTGCCTTGTAAGATATTAAAATATGGCCCATTTTTTCTCAGTCAGGAAAGGTTCTTGTGGTAATTACGTGCACTGAAAATATGCCAACTGTTGCTATTTGAGAAGATTTTGTGTTTCCAAAAAGCTGGAAACGTCCTAATAAAACGTGAAAACATTCCACTTCCAATAGTTTCTCCTTTCTGTACTGATATTTTCCACATAGATTGTGTTTTATGTTAACATTTACAGTTGTTTGATTGGTGACTGCTTTGACATTTAGTCTATTGACACACATATTTTACACATGTTTCATCTTTAACTTAACATGGTTCCATGCATCATTCAAAAGTAGGATCTGGTGCTATTGTATGTAACAATTCAAAACCTCATCAGACGTTTCCAGAGGCATTTATTATAATCATCTATTGCATCATTTCTGCATCACTTCATCCAAGTCAAACCAGAATTGCTCCTTCAGCTCACATCCTACCTGTGGAGCATACCCACTAACAATGTTGAACATCACACCTTCAATTTCTACCTTCGGACTCATCACTCTGACACTTTTTACCCCCAGTAGATTCCTAACAAACTCCGTCAAGATAACTCCTACTCCATTTCTCTTGCTATCTACAACCATGATAGAACAACTTGAACCCTGCTCCTAAACTTCTACCCTTGCTACCTTTCCACCTGGTCTCCTGGACACACAGTATGTCTACCTTCCTCCTCTGCATCATGTCAACCAACTCTCTACCTTTTCCTGTCATAGTTCCAACATTCAACATCCCTACTCTCAGTCCTATACTCTTGGCGTTCCTCTCTTCCTACCAACACACTTTCCTTTTGCTGCAGAATGTGCGAGTGAATATCCGAAAATGTCAAACATTACATATTATTAGATGCTTGCAGTTTGTGAACACATGATGTCAGAGAAAAAAAAAAATCAAATTTTTGAATAACCGGGCCTTCCACGCAGAACGAGGCCGCTTCAGTCCGCCAGAGTTCAGAGCTAAGCTGCGTTCAAGATCAACAGAGGCGTTCACGAACACAGCGGCATGTAAATTAGGAGGGCATCTCCGACTGGATCGGCTGATTGTAAATATTTGTATATATTGGCAAACACGTGAAACTTTATTTTTAATAAGTCAAATTCGGTAAACAGGGTCATAAAGACCACCATTAATACAACTTTGGTGTCTGTAGAATTCTCATCTGAACTTCCCGACCGCCGCCAGCCTGAGTTGAGCGTTGCAAAAAAAGTCCAGTGGCTAACGAGCGGCTAACGCGCAGCTAACGCGAGGCTAAACAAGCATTTCTGATCTTTACCAGCAGGAGATTAACTCATCTCGCCTGTTTCTTGGTCTTAAGTTAATGACTCTGAACTAGCAGTTCTGTCAGATTTAACGCTCAAAACTGTCAGCCAAAGCTGTGTCGTTCTCGGTCCTTTCTGGTGAGATGATCGCGGTGGTTTCCTGAGGCGGGCGGTGTTAGCTTTAGCAGGAGAAGTGTTCTCGGGATCAGCTGACACGCCGCTGTAAGCCAGCAGATCAGGGATGGAGCAGCTGAAGGTAAAGGATCGCATCCTGGAAAACATCTCTCTGTCCGTCAAGAAGGTAAGCGCTGCCCGACTGGTCAGCATTTTGACATCAATTAAATATTTCACATGCGTGAATGACGAGCAGCTAAACGTTAGGTCTGCTTTTATCTGCCAGAGGGAAACTTTAACCCCGCTAACATCGGAGGGCCTGAGCCTCAGTGAGATCATGTCCCCTGGTTACCTTGTGAGGTTACGGGCCGGTGTTTACACCGCGATCTACAGCAGTGACACACAAACACCTCGTGTTCGTCCACCGCAGTTGTGTTGTCACACACACACACACACACACACACACACACACACACACACACACACACACACACACACACACACACACACACACACACACACACACACACACACACACACACACACACACACACACACAAGTTATAAAATATGTTGTATTTCTGGTCCACTTGTGCCGAATTCAGTATAAATATTGTCTTAATAACCTGTCAGACTACATGATGCTTTCCTCCTCCTCTCCGAACGCTTTTGCTTTCATTTGTGAGACTTAATCTCTGGCACAGTTATATCCCATAGGCATAGATCCACCTGTGCCCTGGTCAGATTATTGAACTAAATATTGCGATCATTTTAGTATTATTGTGTGTTACTTAATCAACAATTTAGCGCTATTGTCCACTTTTCCTCTTTAGAGGCTTAAGAAAATGACATGCCTTGGAATTTTAGGTCTGAATTCAGTGTTTACCCTTGACAAACATGACATGAAGAGCCGGGACCTTATTAAGCCTACTGTGGGTTGTTGGTACTGTATGGTACACTTTGAATAGATGCCTGACTAGATCAGACTGTTTA
The DNA here is from genome assembly GCF_040054535.1 of Antennarius striatus. NCBI lineage: Eukaryota > Metazoa > Chordata > Actinopteri > Lophiiformes > Antennariidae > Antennarius > Antennarius striatus. The sequence continues at coordinate 12,768,328 of NC_090777.1, read as the reverse complement.
ACTGATTCATAACCAAAGAACTTGACACACACCGTTGAATTTCAAATTAATCTGAGGTTTCCAGTAATGTTTATACTTCTGTTTGTCATGGTTTGCTGGCTTGTTATTCCCCCATAACCATTCACACACCCCAAGACAAACAATGGATCTCATGACTTCCAATGCAGCTAAAGAGAAATGCTATAAACTCCATAATAGTGGACAAACCCTGTGTCTAAAGTTGCAGAGTTATTTTGCCGCCTGTGAAGACGAGACTCCAGCGATCCGAAATCATGATCGGGTCCTGCAGCGCCTCTGTGAACATCTGGACCACGCTCTGCTGTATGGGTAAGAGGCTTAAGTCTGTGGCCCACTGGGAAGGTGATCAGTGCAAACAGTAATCTCATTTGTTCTAATTTGTCATGCGTAAATTCTTGTCACAAATCCTGTTCTTACAATTTCGTCTTAAACAAAATGCTCATGTTTAGTGTCACAACAGTGTTTTTTTTGTGCTCGTAGCAGCTCTCATAAAGTGTACATTACTCTGGATGTTTTGGGCCTTGCAGGCTGCAGGACATCTCCTCGGGCTACTGGGTTCTGGTCCTTCATTTCACCAGGAGAGAGGCTGTACGTCAGATAGACGAGCTTCAGCACATAGCAACCAACCTTGGTCGGAGTAAGACAACCTCTGTCACACAGTCAAACACACTTGTGCTTCTGGTGCAAGAGGAATGAAGTTCAAACTTCAGTTTATTTAAGATTAAAACAGAACTGTGTTTTCTGTGCAGGTCGTGCCTGGTTGTACCTGGCATTAAGTGAGAGCTCTTTAGAGAGCTATCTGCGCCTGTTTCAGGAGAACCAAGCATTACTGCAAAAGTATTACTTCAAGTAAGTCATGTGATCGTTTCATAAATGAATGAAAGAGTTTGCTCAGAAAGATGATAGAGGGATACTTTTATTCATCCTGAAGGTAGAATCTGGGACCATGTATCAAGTAGACGGTGTGATGTTGTTATACAAAGGTTCACACTGACATCAGCTATTTTTGTATCCAGTATCTTGTTTGTGACTCACAGCTCAGTTTTCTACTGTCTTAGAAACGCTCTTGTCTGTAGTCACGACCACCTCGCCCTCTTCCTCACGCTGGTGTCTGGCCTGGAGTTCATTCGCTTTGACCTGGAGCTGGTCAGCACATATTTGATCACAGTACTGAGAAAAATCTGTCTTGTAATTGTGAGCGATTTGTGTGTAAACGTCATGTTGGGTCCTCCTCATTCAGGATGTGCCTTATCTGGATGTGGCCCCCTACATGCCAGAATACTACAAACCCCATAACCTACTGGATTTTGAAGAGAGGCTCCCCAGCTCTGACAGCTTGTCCCTGCACTCCTTCACCTCCCTCACCTCCACCAACCTGGAGTGGGACGACTCTGCCATAGCCCCCTCTAGTGAAGGTAAACTGTATGGATGTCCACATCCAGTTCCTCTCATCTTGAGTCTGAGCCGATGCTGATATTTATCTGGAGGTTAAACACAGTGACGACTCCTGTAGTTAAAGTCCTGGTTCAGCTCTGTGATGCTGCTAAGCTTAAGTTGTCAATGCGAAGTGAAAAACAATCAAACTCAGAGGATGACACCTGATTAGTCACTCTGTCGTTCTGAGTCAGCTTTGATCTCCTTTGCTGAGACTTGAGAAGAACCAAGTTTAATGAAGAACCCAGAAAAAAGAGAGAAGTTTCTCACTAGATATTTTTAAACTATTTACTAAAAGAGGAGAGGTAGCAGATTGTTGTGTTTTCCCAATCCGGGTGTCAGAGAAAGGTCAGAAACCATTTGACCAAATAACATTTACATTTGCATGCTCTGATTTTAAAGCTCATGTTTAGCTAAATGTTCACTATGAAGAGGCTAGCTGCCATTAAAGAAGTGTTGTGTAACCCCACTAGCAAATTAAGGTGGACATAAAACCTTGGAATTCCAAAAAAGTATCACGTTCGTATTGGCTTTATTTTTTTCAGTGGCATTACATTAAAGAAAACCACAATAACCCATAATACAGGCTGTAATACAGTACTGGCTCTTCTTTTTGTTGATCCATCACTACCCTTTATAACAGTAATTATCTTGTTTTAGACAGACTAACCAGGTCTGATAACCCAGGTTACACTCTGGTTGTCACAGCGATGCTTCACTTTGAATTCTAATGCTTCCCTCAGCACTTTGTTCTCAGGTCTCTGTGCTGCTGTGACAGGAAGTGCATCTAATTGTGCTTTTATTGTTATTGTTATCGTTACTTTGGCAGCTTTTATTTCTGGCTTTATGATTTGATCAAGCCCCATTCGAGTGCAAGTGCACATTCATATGCTTTGGCACAAATTCATGCAGTGGTGTCAGGCTAATGGCAGGCTGATGCACGCGGTATTGATCCCTGAGACTCCGGTGACTCCTGCAGACCGAAGCGCATTACATCAAATGGATCACTTGGCGTTGGGAGTTTCATGGTTACAGAATGCTGTCCTCACTGGGGTGATTGCAGCGCTCATGCACTCACTCCATAGCTCCACAAAGTACTGACTTAGTTTCACTTTTTGAGGTCATGCTGGTCTGTTTTGTTCCCATTTCTTCTGTTGTGTTTTATAAATCATGTGTTATTTTTCTGTTTCTTTGCCATTGTCTCTGTCTTCTGTCTCTTCACTCCATCTCTAATCTTGAATGTTATCCCTCCTTTTTTTAGATTATGATTTTGGTGACATCTTCCCCGTGCTGCAGTCATTGCCTAGTGCAGACTGGGAAGGTGGGACAATGGTCAACTCCCCCTTATTGCTTTTCCATCCCTCCCTCTCTCCATTCTATCTTACCTCCCTTTTATGAGGCATGGTCATCCCACACTTTGTGTTTCACGCATGCTGGGTGCTTTGCTAGTAATTAGATATCTTAATATATAACTACAGTGAGTGTATGCTCAGGTTTGGATCTTAAGTTGTGTAGCACATGATGGCTGATGTTTGTGTGGGTGGAAAAAAGGTTTATCCTACTGAAAGCTTTCTTTTATTGCATGTTTGACTCCAGTAAAATGTGTCTGTGCACTGAAGAGCTGCAACACATCCATCTCCTTGAAGATGAGACAAAAGTAATCGTCTCGTCTTCAGACACTTATCCGCCACAGGGCCACAGGTCCGCTAAAGCCTGTGTCAGCTGGCTTTGGGTGCACCTCGAATGCGTCACCAGTGCATCACAGGGTCACACGTAGACACACTCAAACATACAAACAAACTGTTGAGATCAATTTGAGGTGGTAGGAAGCTGGAGAACCCCCCTCCCTCCCACACACACAGGGAGAACATGCAAAATCCACACAAATCAAACCAGCAACCTTTTTGCTTTGAGGCTGTGCCGCCAGGGCTGGGTCCCATTCAGTGTTAACTGATAAACCGGCACCTTTAACCCGGACTCAGGTGAAGGAACATCATCCGAGATTATTAAAAAGCCTCTGAAGCTAGTCGCTTCATTGCTTAATGGTACTGATGAAGTTGTCAGTTCTCAGCTAAAGTATGAGCTTCAACACGGAGGTGTGTTTTGCGTTTGACCAGGTTTTTCTTCAGGTTAGTTGAAGCCTCGGCTGAATTTGCATTCATACAAGTATTGCGGTAGAATTTGAGTTTTTATTTTACTCACACAGTTCAGTACCCGTCCAGCACCTGACCCTTGTGCACACACATTTTGATCAAGCTTTCTCTTGCTGCTGATTTTTCAGTTCAAACACAGGAAGTTGAGGCCAAGCCCTCCTGGGGGGTGTTGGGTTCAGTCACTGCTCATCTGTTCTGCACGTGTTCCTCCTCTGGGCAATAATCCTAATCTTAACCACCACTGCAAGATTAATGTGTGATGTTACTGATGTGCTACCTGTCCAGTCTGTCTCCATTACAGTACATGTTGTCCTGTTTGTTTGGTCTGCTGTCCTTCGTGATGCCTGCTCCTGTGTGGTGTGTGGCACAGGTCTGGGTTCAGCTCAGCTTCACTGTAAGAGTACACAGAGTTGTATTACTGCAACATGTGTTTGCAGTTATTTTACGACCTAAATTTTAATCAGCTAAAGATCTCATAATCCAGCCAATCTTATCTCAAAGACTTACAATGTGTAGAAAATAGTACAAGACACTGTTTAAGTGTTGCAGTGTGATTTTCTGCAGCAGATGTAACCTTTGACCCTTGAGGCCTGTGCCACTGCAGACGGCTGCTACCTGTGGATCCACAGTGTGTTCGTGTCTCTTTGAGCCTGCCTGCAAACAGCATTGCAACCCTTTGCATTTATTTGTGTAACACTGATGAAGAAATACACGCAGTTTTTGTGAAGTTGTCTCGTTGGTCATTTTTCATGAGTGATTTAAACACAAGGAAGGTTTAATATTTGAAATAGTTGGTTAATCGGATTCTTGTGTTTACAACTGAATTCACCCAACGACTCTTCCAAAAATTCAGTGTATTTCTTACATTAAACTAAGTGACAGACTTTTACTCTCTATATGAACACTCACTGTTTGGTCTTCATGTCAGAAGGTGACCTGACCGACCAGGCCAGCTGCCCTCGCTCCAGCGGCTCCGATCCTCAGACGGTCATCAGCGATACAGTGGTGCTTTCTGCTGGTCCCGTCAAAGTGAAGGTTGCAGCTCCTGTTCCACCACACAGCCCCACGCTCAGACACAACCCCTTCAACGACGACTCGGACACCACCAACACCTCAGCAGACGTCACGCCGGTTCACGTGGCCACGTTTCACAACGCCACGCCCACTGGAGGCGACCCAGAGAGTGCCAGCAATGAACTGGAGGTCATCAGGTGCAGTAGCTTTAGCGGCGGTTGCATTTTCACTCACATCTGTTGACCAGATGTGATGCAATTCAGTTCAGTTTTATTAGTCTAGTTCCAGATCATAACAGACAGTTATCTCAGCTTTCCAGGTAAAAGCTGCTCTTAGGACCCAAAGTGTCCCACATGATGAAGCGCTTTGGCGACAGAGGCAATAAAAGCTTCCTTTTGACAGGCAGAAACCATGAGCAGAACCCAAGACTCATAGCGGGCCGTCATCTGCCTTGATCGGTTGAGTGGAGAAAGAAAGAGAGAGACGCTAACAGTGAAGGAGAGGCAGACAGGAAGAGAGACAAAAACAGAGAGAGAGAATGACAGAGAGACATCAACACAGAGAGGGAAGGAGAAGACAGAGACAACAGAACATAATGCGGTTATTAATCTGCTCAGTAGTTCGTAATATGTGGGGCAGCTGCTGATGAAGTCAGTGATTATAGAGCTGATATACAGGAAATACTCAAAGTAGAAAATGCTAATGGTAGTGATAACAGTTAGCCGATGATGTGCAGCAGTGGTTCTGCAGCTCCATGGAGAGAAGAACCTGCAGACCGAAACAGACGGGTGGAGAACAGGTGGAGCCTGGCTGTCGAGGGCTTTAAAAGTGAGAAGTGTTTTAAAGTCTATTGGGGCTGTTTCCACAGGGGAGGTGTGACCTCTTGATCTCATTCCTGTTGGAATGTGAGCTGCTGCGTTCTGGATCAGTTGAATGTTTTTCATAGAGTTGTTGTGGCAACCTGACAGTAAGGAATTGTAGAAAAAGCTAAGACAGCTGACTTGCAACTGCTTTCTCAAAAATGTTGGACAGAAATGGAAGGTTAGAACTGGGCGTATATTTAACTAGAACATCGTGATCCGTGGTTATCCACTGACTGACCGCCGCTAACTCCTCTGCTCCTCCAGGATGGCCAGACGAAAGAAAGCTGCCAGGAAGCGGCGTGGAAAAGGCTCCACTGACTCCAGCAGCAGCATCCACAACTCTGTCTCCTCCGACCACAACGAGATGGACGTCAACCTGCTGGTCACGGAGGAAGTGGATTCTTTAAATGACTCTGTGATGGAGCTGGGTGCTGAGACACAGGTGAGGAGAAGCAGAGTGGCATCAGTTTTAAACGGCAGCGGTGAAGATGGCGTGGAAAGCCTCCTGCGGCTCCCGGAGATGGCGGACACCTCCATGGACACGGTGGGCCAACCCCTCCGTGATGTCATGGACCGGCTCAACGGCGCTCTGGAAAAGCCAGAAGCCTGGGATCAGCTGGAAGCTGGAGAGGAAAACGATGGAGGCTGTATGCAGAGCTCTGAGGCACCTACCCAGCAGCCCTTTCGAGAGGATTCAGGGGGCGAGCCACCCGATCGAGTCCCAGGAGACACGTCTGTCTCGCCTCAGGCTGCAAGTCCCAACGCCCTGCAGACCTCCCCCACCACTAAAGACTTATGCTGCTTTGCCTCCTTCAGTCCAGACTCTGCTCCCTCAGGTGGTGGCCACCATGACTTTACAGAGCATGGCCAGTCACAGACTCTGTCAGGTGGCCCTGAAGGTGAAGGAGAAGCAGAAACGGCAGCAGGACTCAAGTCAGACATGAAGATCATGGAGGAAGACGCAGAAGCAGGACAGGAAACAGACAAGAACGTGTTTGCTGAAGAAGCAGTAGAACTGAAAGAAGAGAACGTTCATCCTCCTGAAAGTTCTCATCCCGCAGAGTTTAAGTAAGTGTCTGTAAATGGAGCTGTTTGTTGCTTTAAAGATGTTTAAACTGTGTTTAATGATCTTCATTATTCATGTTTCAGGGTGGACAACAACCACCTGCTGCTCCTGATGATTCATGTTTTCAGAGAGAACGAGGAGCAGCTCCTCAAGGTGATCAAAGACGGACGTGTTAACAGTCGATGTGCACGCTGGTTGTTTGATGGCTCCATTGTTAATGTGACACACAGCCACACGTCTGAAAACCTTTTCTGTATTTTTTTTCTTTCCTGTAACAGGAAAGAAGTGGTTTTCAGACTGTTGCTTATTGGAGTGTTGCAAGGAGCAGTTTGCTAATCATTCTCTATCTACTGTTGTTCAGACTTTAGTAATTTATCTGACTGCTTCTACAGCTTCAAAAGAACCTTTCTTGTTCTTGTATATTTTGCACCAAACACTTTGGCCCCCAAACGATTATATAAAGTATAAAGTAAACAGTGTGTGTTTATTTGTGCTACTGTCTGTTATCCCGTTGCAAGAACACGTCTTTACAGTTTGAGACCGACGTCTTTAGAGCTTGCAAACATTTGACAGAATGTGTTTTGTCCTCAGATGTTAAGAATGAGCACCGGCCACATGGAGGGAGACCTGCAGCCCCTCTACCTGCTGCTGACTGACTGTTACATCTATCTGCTGAGGAAGGGTAAGGGACACATGCTCTTCTGCCTGAAGAGCCTGAAGAGCCACAACCAGCAGATCATCACGAGCTGAGTCTTCCTTTCCTCCTCAGGTGCGGCAGAGAAGCCTTACACCGTAGAAGACGCCGTCTCCTACAACGAGTTGGACTATATTTCAGTGAGCGTTGGCTGCTGTTATTTTACATGCATGTGTTTCCACAGATGCTGTTGTGGCGTCTAAAGGATTTCTCAAGGGCCACACAAAACAGTGTGATCCGTGTAGTATGTAGCAGCAGTATGAGAGTTCTGTTTCAGACGTATTGATCATGCCGTCTCCCTTTAGGTGGGCCTCGACCAACAGACGGTGACTTTGGTTTGCACCAACAGGAGAAGGAAGTTCCTGTTGGACACAGCGGACGCCTCTCTGACGTTGTGAGTGTAACACGAGTTTCTTTGTTCACTTTGAATAATACGCAACAAATGTATGAATTTTTTTTTTTTGGTCCTCTTTCTTGAACCAGGTGGTTCTTGTCTGTCATCAAGTCAGCCACAGTTAGAGGTTGTGGTGAACCTCCGTACCCTTCTGTTCTCACTGACGCCACAATGGAGAGACTGGCTCTCACCAAGTTTGTGTCCCAGGAGTCTCACTGTGAGGTAAACACCACGTATACAACACCAGCTCTCCATTACAGGTCTGTTGGATAACTAACTAGTCAACTAGTCATTTAGTCATTATACAGCTAACCACACAGTAAGTACTCCTCATCCATGACTTTAGACAGCTTTATTTAACCAGTTCCTGTTATTCGAGCCTGTGAACATTGTGCAATCCGTAATTATTCAGAGTCCAGCATTCACCGCCATTCAGCTTAGTATTTCTTTAAAACGTTTGACCTTCAGCTTGTAAAAAGGACACAGTCCAAACTCAGTAACACTGACTGGAATTGATTTTGTCGCTGCAGAAACAAAAGTAAACGTCCTGTAGCGTCTGTCTTTCTTTAGTCAGGATGAGCGACGGTAGCCAGCTTAGCTATGCTTGTAGTTTAGCCTCAGGTGTTGCTATGTGTCAACCCAGCGTTGTTCATGACCCCAAAATAAACACTTTTGAGCCCTGCTTGCTGTGGGAAGCTGCAGTCCACTACTGAACGAGTGAGAGTGAAATTCATTGAGGATAAATAGAGTTAGAATTAAAATTTCTCACGATTTCAACGGAATCAAAGCTGAACCTGATCCAATCTGGAAGCGCTTCTTGATGACCAACCAGTAAACTTGGGTCAGTTTTTATCTAGACAAGAATTTCCTACCTGGAACGTAGAAAAGACCACAATTCAGAAATAATACAGACTCCACTCTGGTTGACAGTCAATGCAGTGCTAAACAACTGCTTGCCTGTCTTTCCAGGCATCCGAAGTTTCCATCCAGCTGTACTCTCTGGTCCACTGGGAGGATCCTCTTGATGTGACCCAGGGGGGGTCACCAAGCCCTGCAGGAGCATTCAGCAGCAAGGAGGGGCCTCTGCAGTACCGGGCTGGAACCACCTACCTGGGCAAAGAGCTGTGGAAAAGCTGCTACCTCGTCCTGAGGTACGTGCAGATTGATTTCACTACCTTCCTTTAAACCACATATGTCAAAGTCACGGCCCGGGGGCCAGATCTGGCCCGTTGCGAATTATTTATGGCCCCCAGGATGATTTTTAATTACTATTAGAACCGGCCTGCAGGCCAGATCCACCCGCTGGTATTGTGAACGCACCAAAACTACATTCCCACAATGCAACAGTTGTGGAAGTCACGTAGTGCAACAAGCGGCCTTTGGTTTCATTGTTTATCAGCAGTCAGACGGAGGTTGAATGTAGCCGCTCCCTTCCTCAAAAATGGCTAAAAGGAAGGTTGGACTCTGAGAGCGGGGGTTTCAAGCCAGGTGGGAGTCAGGGTACATGTTTTAAAGAGGTAAAAGGTAAACCTGGGTGTGTTCTGTTAAGTTTGCACGTTTCGTCCTCGACACATATTTGTCCTTGTTTCTTGCAGCAGTGGGATTCTCTACCTGTACGCAGAAAAGACTGACATGACCCCTCTGCTGTCAGTCACTATGGGGTGAGTTCTCACCAGCTGAAATCGACTTCCCAGCAGACATGTTTACCTGAGTCCCAGAAAGCCATGACAGTGAGCCAACATGTAAAAACATCAGGGCCCCGAAACCGAATTAGCTAAATCCAATATAGTCTCTATTTATATCATTTGCACCTAATTTTTTTGTTTCAACTGTCTGCCTTCCTGTCAGAGGAGAGCACTGTGGAGGCTGCCGTCGCTCCAACAGCACAGAGCATCCTCACGCCTTCCAGGTCATCCTGACGGAGCGAGCTCCTCTAGAGCTCAGCGCCAACAATGAGCAGGACATGGCCGACTGGATGCAGCTGCTCTGTCAGTCCGTCTCCAAAGGGGTGAGGAGGTGGAGTGTGTACGCCGTGTGTTTGCCTTATAGAGTGAATACCGGTAGTTTAATCCAATCTAAGATATTTAAAGTTATATAACAGTAACTGTCTCACCTGCAGGTCATCCCTCAGGGTGTGGCCCCTACTCCATGTATCCCATGTTGCCTGGTGGTAACAGACAATAAGCTGCTAACTTGTCACCAGGACTGTCAGACCAGCTTCTTCCGCTCGCTGGGCAGCGTTGAAGTCTGTGATGTCACTGCTGTGAGCGTGGAGGCCAACAAGGAGTACTGTGTCATCGTGAGTGAGAGTCTGTCTCACCCCTCCCTCTCTGTTCCTCCAGTATATATTAAATTAGATTTCAACTATTAGTTTCCCTAATCCATAACTAACCGTGAATGTTGCACCTTTTGTTCTGCATGTTTCTTGCTGGAACCATCTTTCTCAAACAGAGAACCAAAGAGAATCAGTTTTTATGTCACTAAAGACGTAAACAATGACTATGACAGTTTTCTGTGGGCTTTTCTAAACCGGATCACAGGCGCTCTGTAGCTATAAGTGTTTTTGTGATGAATCGATCAGCCTTAAGCTGCTTTGACTTGAAGTAGCTCCAACATCCACGTGTTGTTCATCTACTGTCTTGTTGACATGTCAGATGTTCTTGTCAGTTCTAGCGACAGAACAAAAGCAAAATCAGAAAAGTACTGTGGACTGTGAGAAAAAGAACAGATGACGTGTTTATACTCTAATGGAGCTGTTGAAATGTTACTGAGCATCAAAACTGAGCAAAGGATACAAAAAAGCCTCAGATTGTGTCATATATTTATTCTCCATACACACACCGTATGCTGGAATCGTTCTCTACTCCTCTAAGACCTTCACCACTTTGTCCCTCTGTAGGAGTTCGTAGCTGATAAAGCCGAGTTCCTTCCTCCGTGGGTTTTGTACTTCAGCTGCTGTGCAGAGAGAAATCGACTGCTGGAGGCATTGGATAATGCATGGAAGGTCATTTTCCAGGTGGGAAGATGATCAAGTGTAAGATAATACTCCAGCGATTGTCCTAAAATAGCATCGTTCAGGATCTTAACTCTGTTGGCTGTCTGTGGTCTCTACTCCCAGGTGGACCTTCCCCACAGAGACGTGCTGGATGCGTCGCTGCAGAAGCGATGTGGCGAGGCCCTGTCCCTGATGAACAGCGCCTGGCAGAGGGCTGACAGTCTGGCTCGAGGCAGAGCCCAGCGTGAGCCCTGGTGTTGATGGACACACACACATATGTACACGTATCTACGGTTAGCCGCAGAGACTGACAGGCAAACTGCTGCAGTAGGATAGGTGGGTGTAGAAAGAACTGAAATCAACCAATCAGATGTGGTTATACGTTGTTGTATTAAAGTATGACAGTGTGACACGAGCGATCCACTGATGAAAGGTTTCAATCCCAGGGACTTTGTGCAGCGGTCACACAGCGACCTAACAGTTTGCATTCTCACATAAAATCAGGGTTGATGAACCAGTCTGTGACAGAACACTATAATCGATCCCAGAGATCACATTAATAGCCATTTTCTTATCAAGTCTAAAACACAGCAATGCAAAACAGGTATGTTGAAACATGTCTGGTGTCACATGTTGTGATGTTTTGTTCTCTTTGTGTGGCGCACATGTCAGCCTCATCGGATGCTCACCCGTCAGACTATTAAAAATCCTTGAAATATTTTAAAAGTTTGAATTAAACTCAAAGTTGCGAAAAAAGTATTTTCCTTTTGACTTTCTGTAGTGATTTTGCAAACAATCAATGAGGCTTGAAGTGTTGACAGGATTTATATGGAGACACAAGTTCTGTTACGAGATAATGATGGAGGATAAATGTTCAACCGTCAGATAATAATCTCATGGGCAGAAATTTAAACCAACGGTTGAAAGGTCTGAATTAAAATATATCCTGCTGAGCAGAGTTTTAGGATTTCTCCACATCATCAGCGAAGTGAACAGTTTCCCTTCAGAGAAAAATCCTCAGAATAAACAGATAACCAGATGCCATCATCTGGTTTTGAAGATGTAGATTTTTTCTTTCTGTTTTTCTGATGTGGAAAAGTTCATACTCCTTTTTTTTTTTTTTGCACAGAAAATAAATGAGAAATGCGCTGCTTATTTCATGGAGGTCAGAAAAAAAGCCACGCGCTTTCTAGATGTGGGACTGTACTTTTTTTTTTTAAATGGTACCATTTGAACTGGTTTTATATCAATTGAACATGCTGTGTTATTTCCACTCTGAAAAAAGTGGGAGCAATTGTTACTAATTTATTCAGTCGAGTTGTGACTTTGACTCTTGTTCTGCTTCTGCTTTTTATTTGCACTTGTGGTTGGGGGTGTTCCGCGTGCAGTGTACCAGCTCACTAACAGTGAGCATCATTCTCTGTACTAGTCGTTTAGCTGTCATCATGTCGGAGGTATATGCAGTATGAACTCGAATGGCCTTTTAACTTAAAGCAGATGTAGCGTCTGTCCCCAGCTTTGTTAGCCTGGTCTGACATCAAAGCTGAACTTGGGAGAATAAATAATGAAAGTCACCGTCCCTTCATTCCTTCACATTCAGTGCTTGTGTTAAAGTTTGTCATCAACACGATCAATCAGAACACTGCTGCTCTGTGTGTCACTGTTTGTGTTGCAATTACAATGTCGCCTTTTTGACAGCCATGGTTTTTCTGGACAAATGACTAAAGTATATGAAACATTATATATTATATTTATATATTTGCCTTACTCTGAACATTTTGAATTTCTGCATTGGAACATCTAAAAGGATCTGCTGGTTTCCTTTGGTGGAAGAGTCATGTTGTTGTTTATAGGGCTGGATATTAAAACTCATGTCTTTCCAGTAACTGATAGAAATACTGTGTGTCTTCGATGTTATCACAAACTGCTTTCCTATTAATAGAGCATTTTGTAATATGTGCCCAAACCATGAGTTTAAAGCATTTAACGCTTTTATTTGTAATGAAGAGTGATCTACTGAAGTCAGGCTAACAGCTGACCCTTAGCTGTGCCGTGTGGCTGCACCATTTTTGCCTGGTAGACCTTACAGCTGGGAGATGATACGTCAGCTTCTCCCTTCAATTCTTTGACCAAAACAGACGAGCTGAATTGCCGGATAAACTGTCCTTTCGAAATAGGCGCTAAAATTGCTTTATTTGAACACAGCAACAACTAACTAAAACCCCTGAAAACCGTCTTGGTTTGTTTGTCCCCTTCCTCAGTTTTCCATGCACAACATTAAAATCCTCCTGCTGTGGCAGCTGTCACCTGACCGTCTTCTATCTTGTCCTGTAACATAGCTACTGGTAGCTACGGTTACACATGGCCAAACTACAACCATTATGAGCAGTATTTTGCAGTGATTCTGAGGATCTGCCTTCACCCTGATTTTTTCAACTACTATGAAAAATTTTGGCCGTATTGTCTCATGTCCTCTTCACCACTGTCTCACCCAGCTTCAGCTGTCCCGTCAATTTGAGGCAGAAATGGACCCAAAAATAATGTAAAAAAAAAAAAGACCTTGAAAGATCTTTACATAAAAATCAGTTGGTCAGACAGACAGGTTTAAATTATGTTCAGCAAAGTAAGGTATTAAAAGATACTGTAAACTTGTAAAGTTCCAGTCTTGAATTGGCCCCGGTCCCTAAATCACGACTTTGTGCTCCTGTAGTGTTGTGTTCAGCATTAATCAGTGCTTGAGGCTTTTATCAGAGCCACGCTGTGCGGCTCATCATCTGCTCTTTTTCAAAGAAATTCAATCTCAGGTGAAAAAGGTCCATGAGATCCAGAACCTATACTCACCGTGTGTTTGTGTAGTTTTTAATTTATCGGCTGCTGTTTTGTCATCTCATCTTAGTTGGTTACTCCCATGTCACCATGAATTATGAAGCGCACACAGACAAGGCAGCAAAGTAACATTAAATGCTGAAAAGCCTTAATGTAGAAGTCCTTTTTAATAATTCAGTGGGTTCTAAAATAGCACAGGTAGTTGGAATTCTCTGGATCACTGAAAGGCATTTTGACCAGGGAGGGTGAACTGCAATAGTTGGTCTTACTTGAAATGTTTGTTGGATTGACTCTCTGAAGTTTTGAGTAAAGAAAGTGTCTTTATGAGCAGTGTTTTAAATGTTAGACGTCGGTGGGCAATGTTGAACGAAATCCACATTGATGCATTGTGAAAATGCACTGTATGTTTTGCTTTTTCTTTTCATTATACATGAGTAATGCATGTAACATTTACATCACATGAAGTGGTTTTATTAAGTTGTAAATAGAGAACTAATCCAATATAACATATTGTACACTCACACGTAAGGATGTGCATGTGCAGAAGCTTTTCTACCGTTCATAACTGTAATGAATGTACAAATAAATCTTTGTGATTGGACAGTTAATCTGAATAAACTCAAATGACCACCGTTGGCATGTTTCTGATTTCTGTGCTTCTTGTCTGTGTCCTTAGAATCCAGACCCGTTCTCCTGCCCTCCAGTCTTTAGTTGCTCTTGTCCCAGTTTGGTTGACTCTTATTGTGGCATCACATTTAGAGGTTCATTTAAAAAACACACAGCTGGGATTTTGACACCCTGTCATTGCTGAATATCACCACTAAAGGGGGCTGAACAGCAGGACATTGAAGCTTCAGGTGGAGTGTGTTCCAGCATCTGGAGGCATGAAAGGGATCACGAATCAAATGAGTGTATCAGAACACACAAGTACATGTTGGTGTTGGGTCAGGGTGTTGAATGTGTCGCTGACAAAAGTTCAACTTTATACAAACAAGGAAAGAATTTTCATTCATTTTCTCATGTTTTTGTTTTTTTAATTTATTGGTAAAATATTTATTCATGAGTATTTGCATCACTAACTATCCAATTCTGAACATTTTATTTGCCAAAGTAAGCAATGGTACAAAGAAAGTACAAAGAAAGCAATAAGAATGATGAGAAATGAAATCCTTCCACCTTATACGTCTGCACAATCTTTTGATTCAGTTATTATAAATACACATTTATTCATTAGATTGCCAAAGGTCAGGGGTTTCGTCACAGTAGTGAATCTGTCTGTTACGGATGATTTGTCAATAATTTGCTGGATATTAAACAAAATATTAATCATCACTGGCTCACTATTGGACTCATGCTGCTGATATTAATCCTTCAGCTCCAGCTACTTCTGAAAATGACAAACATTAATAACCACATCCTGTAACTTCTGTTATTTACCAACCCTGGTGGTGGTATTAGCTAATAATAATTAATTATTTGTGGAAAGTGACTTTTAATTTGAAGAATTTTGTTGTGCTTCTTGAGTTTTGGGGGGAAAATAATTAGAAATATAATAAAACTTTCTATATATATGTTGCCTTAATGTTGATTTTCCAAAATCTGCTAAAAATGTTGAATTCAAGTTGAACTTAACACTAAATACAGCATAACACTTAGTCATCAGCAACTGGCTCCTTTTGGTAAAAGTTTGGGTCATTAAATTAGTCCAACCTGTTTACCAAATGTTTGTATTTTTATATACTGTCCACAAGTGGTTGTTTACTCTTGAAATGTTGAAATCTAATGTGATGACTGATTTCTTCCACACTTTCCTGCTTTCAAGTGAGAAGTGTGATTGAAACCTCCAATGCTTGTTGTCCTATTATAAATAATCCGCTGTGAAACAGGATATTATTTTTAATATACCTTCAATTGATTGGGGTGGGGGTGGGGGGTTAAGTCCTGCATTTTGTGCGGGACGGTTCTGGATCAGAATGAGGCTTCTTTAATAATTAGGAACACATATTTCTCTTACTCCTAAACCTGTTCACACCTTTCATCATTAATCGAGCCTTTACAGAGATGACAGTTACCCCTGTCGGGTACCCATTGTGAGCCCCAGTTTCATCCATTGATGAGGGCTGTGCGCCTCGCTCTGCCCTGTGACGTGAGTCGCCTGTGCTGAAATGCTGCAGAGCAGCAGCTTCCGGGTGCGTGTTACTTAGGAGCATTACGGTATTCCCAGCCGCGCAGCAGTGAAGCGGCGCGTCCCGCCGCAGAGCCGTGCTGGAGCGCAGGACCGATGCTGCATCAGCTCACTGCGGGCTCTTTAAAGGACATCTTTCTTTTTCTGTTCTGAATCACTTCACTAATGAGCACAAACTCTTTTTTGCAGTATAATTTGTAGTGCATGTCTGTCAAGCCGCATAGGTTTTGTCAGCATCCTCATCATGTTGAGGAAGGGTCCAGAGCTGCAGAAGGGAGACAGAGAGGTCCTCCTGGATCTGGACTATGGAGGTGAAGCACAAACTACAGACAACTATGGGAGTCTTCGGAACGGCAGCTTCATCCCATCTAGATGTGTGAGCATATTTTCACTTTTTTTTCCCCCCAAAATACTGCAGTGTGTTTTCAGTTTATGTTGGAATAGGTAACAGTAAAAAATAAATGTGGACAGCAGCCATCAGCCAGCGGCTCTGCTCGTCTCTCCACAGCTCAGGGACTTCTGCAGATGTTACAGTGAATCTGACATCCAGCAGAGAAGCTGTGTTACACAGGGAAAATCAAAGTTGTTCTCTGATCAAACAGGACTAAAAGATGCTTCATCACATCATGAATTTGATCGACATCTTTATCATTAACATTCTAGAGTCATTATGCTTTTATGATGCTGATTAATGGCACATGATTTCATGGTTAACCCTCTTTAAAAGGAAATGTAGGGTCAATATACAGAATAAAGGTTTCAGACAAGTAGAAAATGGTATGACAGTCCCTGAAGCTTTTACTTGATTTTTAATTAACAGTAACTGGATGCTTTTAGCTTTCAGCCACAGCTGCAGATGAAGATAAGGATGCTGATGATTCCATTCATATCCAATTTAATGGAAGAAACAAGCAGCCAGTCCCACAGCTAGGAAACTACTTTAGAGATGGGAGAACAAAAATCGGTAAGCAATCTAACAGTTGAAGTCGTTTAACCTTTTAACCTTTTAGAAATTCATGGCTGACTTACTTTTAGACTTTGTTCTCGTGTGGGAGATTCGCTCACGGAGGAAACGGCGAGGGAAGGGAAAAGCGGCCAGCGAGGAGGGGGAGGCTGTAGCCCCCAACGAGAGCAGCAGCTCTGAACGAAGGAAGGCACAGCAAGCGGAGTTGAGGGAGAAGTTTGTTCACAACCTGGAAACAACTGGTCTACTGATGGAAAAGGTGCCAGAGATCATATTCAAGATCATTAGAGCTCTACTTGTGCTCTAAACCCACTCATTCATGTCAGCTGCAGAGTGAGGATAGCACTAAAGGAAGTTTACATCCGACATGGAACATAATTGTAAACCTATTGTTAAAGACAAGAGATATGCCTTTTGATATTATAGGAATATTAACCATTTTGTATATTTGTTTATTTTAATTTCAGACATGCATGTGAAATTTATTTAACTATTTGTTGGGTCCATACCACAGAATCTCAAAATTTTAAGTACAACATATGACAGCATACCTTTGATGTAATTATGTGTATTCTATTGCTGTGTTTTTACATAGTGTTAAGATGAAGGATGGTTTTAAGATGAAATAGCAGGAAACATGAGTAAAGAAGACCCAGGAACATGTTTGTCCCCCCAGCAACAGATGTTTGTCATGCTTGTTTGTCACGTTAGGGATCCTGAGGATGTCATGCTTTTTCATGTTGACTTCTAAACATCTTATCCCTTTAGGAGGAAACTGCAAATGAAAAGAAAACCATACACTTCCTTAAGCTTAGCGCCCCCTGGGATGTGTTGGTGTACTATGCAGAGAAACTATGTGTCAGAGCTCCACTGCAGGTTAGTGCAGGTGTTTTCAGACAAATGCACCAAATCTGTGGGTATAATCACTGACTTTATGGTTGAAACTGTAAAATGCCTCACTGTTATTATTTTTACTGTTTATACTTTGTACACATCTCCTGCACTGTCAGAATGGTTTTGTTCCTAACAATTCTTCTACTGCATCCAGGGGAAGACACATTGCTGCAATATTTTGCTCAAACATTCATTGTTCTCAGACAATATAACTCATTTGACTTTCCTGACTTTGTTTGAATACAATTAATATTACTTTTAATGCCAGTGTCAAAACTACTTTTCAGTTTCCACCCAAAGCTGATGTCTAGTTTGTTCTCTTTCTATTAGGGACCGATTCTTGCATTTACTCTGAACATCAGCATGGAAACACTGTCTTGCACTAATGCTCATACAAATATGTACAGCCTTAAAGAGCTACTGGAATGATTGTTAACTGTTATTGATGATGACATTAAACCAGGATTCAACAGTGATCCCACACACAGTGGATTCACAGGGGGAGAACTGAATGCCAGTGCTGCTCATGTTGTGAAAACTGATGAGTTGAGCATTTTGTCAGATGACATCACTGTCAGGGTAGGAGACAAGGATGATGAAACACTGTTCACACTGTTTGTCTTCTAGGCACAACCCAATCTGGACCTGAACACATCTGATCGGGTGCTGAAACGACTATACATACCTAACATGATGATGGAGTCAGTGCCAAACAGGCCCTTAGATTATTACACATGTGCCTTTCGTAAGTCGAAGATGAACAGGTAAGTGGTGAGTCTTGATAATAGTTGGTAAATACTCTAATAGGACCTGTTATCATAGTTTTAAACAGGGCTTTGAACCAGAATTTTTTGCCAATCAGTTCGTTCCGAACAGAAATGGAATTATAACGTTTCCGGTTTTGCGTTCCACCCATAAACTGACGTTCCTGAACCGGTTAGAAGGAAAAAATAAAGTTCGTGAACAAGGTTAATAACATTCCTTGTAAATATAAATGTGTAGGTGCCGTACTTTGCGCACCATAAGACGCGCTTAAAAGCCTTAAAATTTCAACGCTGCACCTTTTAACATTAAGCATCATGTGTGTACACTGAGTTCCAAAATCTGTAAAAATGTTTTTGTGTAATTTTAGTCAGCGCTCCGCCAGATCGGCCATTGTCCACCAACAAAGGACGTATTACGTCAGTACGTACGCCAGCAGCGATGAACCAATTAGAGAGCATTACGCGAGGCTACGTCCGGCACACCTCGGGTAGGTACCGGTATAGGGTATATGCTGGTACTGTACCACAGGTATGCTGTTAACCACATGTGTTTGGCTAAAGACCCCCGACAATGACGTCAGCGAAGAGACACGCTCACAACGCAACATGTAAACTCCAGGCTATCAGTTCCGGTTGTTCTGGTTCATGTAAAGAGACCGGGGGGCTTTTTTCACGCTTCACCATCTCTCTCGATCTGTGACTCCATCCCCCCCCCCACACCACCGCTTCTGTCAAAAAACACGTCAAGCGGCTGAATTCTGAGCTCGTCATCATCCTGGAGGATTAACGAAAGAACTCCAACCGCTGGACATCGGTGTAAACAGAGCCTTTAAAGTTAAGCTGCGTGGAGTGATGGATGAGAGACGTGAACACACGTTTACCAGGACTGGAGGCAGTGCCGAGCGAGTTACACCCCCACAATATGTGCATGGATTGCGGATGCCTGGACTAACGTATCTGCTTTAGTGATGGGCATTCCGGCTCTTCTCCAAGCCTCGGCTCTTTTGGCTCAGCTCCCTTACAAGAGCCGGCTCTTACGGCTCCCAAATGGCTCTTCATTTAACATCACTCTGATCGTTATATTTTAGCCTAATTTAGCAATTAATTAGTGTATTGGTAAGAAATTTTCCATTCATTGTTTTCATAAAAGCTTTATTTTTTTATGTATCAAAACTTTAAATACCGAAACAACCCTTGAACAACCACACAAACGTACAAACCAGACCTCAAACAAAGGCCAGTGTCTGAACATGACATGACATGTCTTTTATTGGAGATTGGCATTCAGAAAAAGCCAGATGTCTCAGCTTGGATGGACTGATCTGATTTCTCCTCTGTTATTATTTGTCCGGTTTTTGAGAAGACTCCCTGTGAGGGGACCGATGTTGCGTCAATGCAGTCTTCTCTTCATTACCATAGTCAGTGGACAGTGGAGGGGGAGTTTCTCCTCTCTCATGGGTGGGTAGTTCTTAAATGTCTGTGAAGGTTTGTGGTTGAACCTGCTCTCACAGATATGTTCATTTTACAAATTGTGCACTCAGCCTTGCAGCCCCCAACATCATTGAAATGCAGCCAAATGCTGCTTCTTTTACGTTTTTCACTCATGACACGCTTGCTCTCCGATCCTCCTCCGTCCCTGCTCCCTGACAGTGTGTACCTGGCCTGGACCACTACCCTCATTCTTTCGAGCGTCTGTGTGATTGGCCGTGTCGTGTGCCCATCAAAATAAAGTCCCGCCCCTGCCTGGTGCCTGCACGCGTTCTCCGCTGAACGGGCTGCTCAGAGCGGTAGCTGTGTGACGGCTGAGCAGGAGGCTGAAGCCTTGGCTCTCTCCGACGGGCATCGGCTCTTCTCGTTCACTACGAAGCATCGGCTCTTGGAGCCGGCTGGTTCGCGAATGACACATCACTAATCTGCTTCGACTTTTGTCCGATGTTTCGCTAAAGCCGGCATCTTTACCGGACAGACACCCGGAAACCAGAAGGTCAGCGGTAGAGAAACTACCGAGCTATTCAATGCAGACCGAAGATGAGGACTTCGAAGGATTTAGCACAGATTTATCCAAAAATAAAGAAATAAAAACATATTTAAAAAATAATGTCGGTTTATTTTTTGAAATTTAAATACATAGAACAACAGAGTTCAACCACAGTCACCTTTTTGCTTCCATTAGCATCCATGCACCGAACAATAAGGTGCGCCGTGTGTCCGGTTAAAGTACAGAAATAAACTCCGTTATTTAGACTGTGTCTCTTTATACAATGAGCCGAATGGTGCACAAACTACGGTAACTTAAGGACTTAAATTGGCAACTAAAGCAATAAGTTTATATACTATAATTATAAATATATCCCTTCCCTACAGTAAACAGTACCACAGCACTACACCAATGCTTAATGACAGTTATATCACTGTGGTTAAGGCTTATGCCTCCTACTTAGACACTACATGAAATAAGACAAGAATAACTTCCATCATGTCATTTATTGCTGAACAACAGATCTTCATTGTTCTTCTCCCGTAGCTCAATATTGCTACAAAGCGCTGGCAGATGACTGCAGCCAATGAGTTAATGTCTAAACCATACATTTTTAAGGTTGACACACTGCAGTGTTTACCTGTTATGATTAGATGGTGACTAGGAGTCCTCCCTTTTCCTAACTGCTGCTGATCGCCGCTACTTCTCTCTGCTCTCATCGAGCGTCCACTGATGACAGCAAGTGAAACATGAGGTCAATATTTTTTTTCAAGAACAAACAAAACCCCCGGTATTAACCGATTTACAATTATTTTCTGTTCCGGAACATTAAAAAAATATAAATTTTTCGGTTTTCGTTCTCGTTCCAAGAACCGGTTCAAAGCCCTGGTTTTCAGTGATAGGGACTGTATTTTACAAGCGGATTGAATGTGTCCTCTGCAGGTTCCTTGGCTGTGATGATCGCAACAGCTACTTCACTACGACACAGAGACACCGTGTTGTGAGTGACAGGGATTCATCAGGGATTCATCTGCAGCTCACATGGTCAGTGACCAGGCCGTCACTGAGGGAGCCCTCTTGTGCTGTTTCAGGTGTATGAGATTCTGTCTACAACATTATATGGAAAAAGGAAGAGAGCTGAGGTTGGTGTGGACAGGCTGGTGAATGAAGGCGTGTTTACTGCAGCTTTCCCTCTGCATGAGGTCAGATTTTCTCTGCTCTTTAATCTCATTGAAAACTTCAACTGTTTTGCCTCTATAATAAATATGTTTTTTTTCTAAGGGCCCTTTTGAGTTTCCAAGGTATGAGATTTGTCCTGACAAGCTGAACCAGAGGCACATTCTTTACCACTACTGGGCTCGCTGGTGCAAATGGTACAAGTACCAACCTCTGGACCACATCCGGGAATACTTTGGAGAGAAGATTGCTCTGTACTTTGCCTGGCTGGGTAAATTGAAGCTCCTATTTGGATGTATTAGACTCTGTCAAACAAAAACTTTCCTCCTTTGTCACATGAAAGAATTGTTTTTTCATATATTGGCCAGTTTTTTCCACATATTATTAACTGCACCTCACCTCACATTGTCACACTTGTCATTGAATGTAACAACATATTATCAGGTCACATGTAAAAGGTGATCAAATACAACGAGGACGATGAAATAGAGGTCTGAAAAACCTGCTTTTTGTGTGTGTTGGTTGGTTGGTTGGCTGGTTGGTTGACAAACAAACAAACAAATGGGGATGAGATGTTTCCTTGTAGCTGTACCTTGGAGGTGATGTTACAAATCAAACAGTAAAGCATCACCTCATTCCTCTGCATGAAACACCCGCTACAGCCACCTCTTCAAGGACACTAAACAACAGAGCGGTGCCTCTTCTCTGCCTCGCCCCGGAGCTGCAGCCTAATGGACTTCTACGTCTGTGCAGGTTTCTACACCACCTGGCTGCTGCCGGCAGCAGTGGTTGGAACTCTGGTTTTTGCATCCGGGGTCACGTCCATGGATACCAACAAGCCAGCGTGAGTCCACACCAAACACAGAAATACTTTTAAGATAAACCATTACTTATCCCAGAGAGGTGAATTTGTCTGTAGATGCAGTAAATGTAAAGAGAATAAAGCAAGAATCTAAATAGAAATAAATTCAATTCAATTCAATTGTATTCAAAAAACTTTATTAGTCTCCAAGGGGCAATTGTAAGCACTTAAAGCAAGATAGGTGTTAAAGTGTAAACATAAACAATAAACATAAATAATAATTAAATAATAACAAATATAAATACAATGTTTATGTTAAGTAATAATTCAAAACCTAGTTCAGAACCTAGTAAGTTAGTTCAAAACCTAGTTTGTCTAGAACCTAATTAGTTAGTTAGTTAGTTCAGAAAACAGTTTTAAAATCCGTGATTGCTCAAAATATCAAAGCTGACAGAAAACATACAGTAACCCTGAGCAGCACTGTGCCTGATGAAGAATAACAGCTGACCTGAATTTTTTTGAATTTATGATTCTCAAGTTGTTTAGATAGTGGAGCTCTTGACTTACTGCAGTCAGCGTGGCTTCCTGTACCAAAGCTACTGCTCACAGACCATACCTGCAATCGATCACCATAACATTGTACGTGTTTAATGCTCATGAATGAGATTAATATTGATTTATTCATCTTACTCTCAACAAAGTAAAGACTACTTCAGTTAATTTATATTCCTTCAAGAGTCTGCAGAATGGTCCTAAAATTAAAACACTGCTTACACACTTCCTCCAAGATTCTGTTAAGTAAGCAGAGCTGTAGATACAAATACACCAGAGTATCAAAGTGTTCTGCATAAAAACAAACCATCATTATATGACCCACATAGGGTATGTCGGAGCCCAGCTCATCATGCATTATTCATCACGACAATGGACACTGCCTACTCAGCACTAAAACAGATCAAATGGAGTTCACAGTGTTCTTCTGCACTACAACATTCATAAGATTACTCAGAAGGTAAAAAGATTTATGATACAAAAAAAGTCACACTTTTCATTCAAGCACTCAATACCTGATTGAGCCGCCATTTGCATAATTGATAATCAGTGGCATGGAGGCGGTCGGCCTGTGGCTCTGCTGAGATAGTATGCCAGCCCAGCTTGCTTTGGTAGCAGCCTGCAGCTACAGATTCTCCACAGGGTTCATTTCAGGTCAGTTGGCTGACCAATCAAGCACAGCAACACCGTGGTCAGCAAGCCGGTTCTGAGAAGTTGTAGCACTGTGGACAGATGCCAAGGCCTGTTAGAAAAGGAATCTTCTCCATAAAGCTTATCAGCACAAAGAAGCCTGAAATGCTGTGTCGACGTTGGACTTGATTAAACAGAGTGGACCAACACCATCAGATGACATGAACCCAAACCATCCCTGGCTTCACAGCAGAATTCAAGCAGCTGGGATTCTTGTGCATTGCGGCTCCTCTTCTAGATTCTGGGACCTTGATTTGCAAATGGCAATGCAAATTTTACTTTCATCTGAAAAGATTACTTTGGACCAGTGAGAAAGGTCCAGTTCTCCTTCTCCGTAGCCCATGTAAGACTCTCATGCTGGTTCAGGAGTGACTTGACACTGGGACACTTGTCATCCATTTCCTTGACACATCTTTGTATGGTGGTCTTAACGCTCTGATTCCAGCCTCATTTTTGAATCAGCTTCACTTGAGAGGCTTCTCAAGGCTGCATTCATGTCTGTTTTTTGTGCACCTTTACCTGCTATACTTTGTCCTTTCAGTCAACTTTCCATGAATATGATACAGCTTTGTCAACAACCAGCCCGTCAGCAGGGATCGTCTGTGGCGTCTCCTCCTTGTGGAGGGAGTCAATGATAACTTCTGACACCTGCAGTCAGTAGTTTTTCACATTTTTGTGGCAGTGTATACTGAAACCAATAGTGATTTACTCAAACTTGATATGAATTATTGAAATATTTTGAGGCACTTAGAAAAGTTTTTTACTTAAAGGCCATAAGTATCAAAATAATAAATACTTGAAACTTATAAATTCAGCAGTTTATTTTCTCCATAATATTCTAATTTCTGAGATACACCTGCGAGGAATCATCATTCATTTTCTCATCAGTCTCATGCTTATAACTCAGCTGGGAGAAGCTTCAGCAACCTCGGTGACCCGTGAAAGTGGAGAAAGCAGTAAGGAAAACAATTACGTAAATGAATCAATGAAAGAGACAATCGTCTCATCTTCAGCTGCTTATCTGAATCCGAGTCATGGGTTTAGGCTGGAGTCGGTCCTAGCCGACTTTGGGCGGGACACACCCTGGATAAGTTTCCCGTTTATTGCAGGACTACATAGAAAGACAAACACCATTAAACCTAGGGTCAATTTTGAGTGTCTAAGTTACCCAAATTGCATGTTTTGGGGGGTGGGACGAAGCCGGAGACCCCAAAGAGAAACCAGAGACACAGATGTCATGTCATCATTGTTTCAGCAGCTTCAGTAATAACATCTAATTTCTGTCCTCCCTGGCAGCAAGCTGGAGATTTACACTGTAAGAAAGTAGATAAAATACAAGAAATTAACATGAAAATAAATACTAAATATGGAAAAAAAATTGCACAATACTAGTGAAATGATCTGTTTATGCAGCAACATAACTTAACTTGTAAAAAATATCACAATAAGTTGTTTCCATTTAAGAAATAAATGAATAATAATTAGATTAAAAGTAGTTAATAACCTTTGAAATGATCTCTTTTATCCAAAACGATGATTTCTAAACGTTGTGTAAAACAATTTGAAGTGCATTTCAACATCTGATCAACAATTAAATTATATTAATAAATAACTAAATAAAACTTTGTGTCTGCAGCAAGGACATCTGTAGCAGTGGATCTACATATCTGATGTGTCCTCTCTGTAACACATGCAAAGCCTGGAACATGTCTGAGATCTGCACAATGGCCAAGGTAACAAACCATCACCTCAATTTAGACAGAACAGCTTGTAATCATGACATAAAAAGACTAACAGGTGATATCTGTTTCAAAAACCTCACCATCTTTTTTTCCCAGATGGGATACTTATTTGACCACCCGGGTACCGTCTTCTTTAGTGTGTTCATGTCCTTCTGGGCCATAACATTCCTGGAGTACTGGAAGAGAAAGATGGCCACCTTGTCCCATCACTGGGACTGCATGGACTTCCATGAAGAAGAGGTTCCACAATGTCTCCTTGTTTGCCACTGCTTTGTGCAGATGTTGTAGTGTATTTAACAAGGTAGCATAAATGAAAGCTATAGGGATATATCTCAATAAATAAAATTTGAAATTTAAACTCAAGTATCCAGAATAAATGTCTCATGTGCTTGTTTTCATTATGCATTAAACTCTTCTAGAATGATCAAGTAAATCTTGTAGTGCTTTGTGGTTATAGAGACGTTACACACCCTCTTGTCTATCCGGACCATCTCTGTACTCACTAAGTGGATGTCCATGAATACCATTGTCGACACCGTGTCCCCAACAGGAACGTCCTCGTCCAGAGTTTGCCGCCATGGCCCCGACAATGGAGCAAAACCCAGTTACTGGGGTCAAAGAGCCCTACTTTCCAGAGAAGACCCGGCTGTCCCGCATGTTCACTGGCTCAATGGTCATCATCATGATGGTGAGATGCTTCTAAGTCCTTAAAAACAGTTAGAATTTAGTGTTACTGTAAATATTAAAACTGATACAGGCCTAGTCTAATGGCAGCTTGTTTGTGATTTGACTGTAAGGAAATCAGATTCCTTACAGTAACATACATGTCATCATTGTTTCACCTTAAGGTCTCTTCTTGGAATCAGGGGAAATTCATTGTCTTTTTTTTTATTTTATTTTTTTTAGCTTTTTAGCTTTATTTGTTCCTAAAGAGAAGGGATGTGAGGTTTACTCCTGTGTGTTATTCTACTCAGAACTTCGGTGGTGACTGAAACCATTAAAATAATTGAATCAGTTCATTCACCCACAGGGACGGATAGGATCCGATCATCTCTGCCTTTTATACTGCAGCTTCAGATCAGTCTAAAGTCTCTCTCTGACAGGATGCAAAGATCAACTTCCAACATATTTTTCTGAATGATAATAGAGGAGGTTAACAGATGTACAATCTAGAATGCTACCATGGAACCAGCATGTATATTCTATATAAGCAAATGTAGAATCTTGTCAACTATGGGGAGCAGATGCTCTGGAGAACTGCATAATCTGTAGCTGCTAAACCAGGAAAACTAATAGTTATTGACTGAGAGGGGATAAGATCTGCTGCAGAGAGGTTCTGCAGCTCCAAACTTCATCATGTTTTTCTGCTGTGTTCCCATAAAATCTCCATGTCTTCTCTCACAGCTCTGTGTGGTGATGATCTTCTTGGTGACTGTGGTCATGTGTCGCGGTATCATTAGCGTGATGATGTTCCACACTGGGAGCCCCGTCCTGCGCACTGAGGTATATTTAGAGGTGGAAGGGGCTTAGATGTGAGCCCAGAGTCCTGGATACTGTAGATGGAGGCAGCATGATGTTCAGGAAATGTGTTATTGCTGGAACAAAACATGCTCTACAGGCATCCATCAGTTCTTCAGTGCTTGTCATCTCATCCTCAGGCAGGAACCATAGCCAACATCTCCAGCAGCATCGTGAATCTGGGCCTCATCCTACTGATGGGCCGTGTCTACACTGCATTAGCTGAGCAGCTCACTAAATGGGGTAAGAATCACAGTTGCCTGCTTTCTATCACCACAAATCTCAACAGGCGTCTGTGTACCAACGGCTCTGTGCATCTAAGTAAAAGCTGAGAGTCCTTAAGGAGCACAAAAAGCCTTGAAGTATAAATAGTCTTTGAGTGAGGGCAGCACAAAGAGCAGGAGGAGTGCATGCATCTGCAGGAGACACATCGGGTTATTATTATATTTTATTATTGGTTTCAACATGAGGCAGTATTATGGTGATTCACTGAAAAACAGACTCATCTGCATACTGTACATTGATCACAAAATTTCATTTGTTCCTAGCTTTAATTACATCCCGCAAAGTTGTGATGTATTGTAATTGTCAGTGTTTGTTTGTTTGTCCGTCTGTCCACCAAATATCTTCACAACCGTTGCAGACAGAAAGATGAAAGAAAAAGCACAAAACTCGGGCAGCAAAGGGGATGAAAATGAGAGGAAGACCTTGACCTCTAGAAAACTAGGTCAAACTAGGTCATAAAATTTCAACATTTGTACTCATCGCGGATCTTTGGAAGGCAGTCACATGATACAGTAAGCGCATTCTATTGGCTGATGGCATCCAGAAGTGCGCTACGTTCAGTGAGTCTAGGACTTCTGCAAGACACAAAAGTGCTTTAAACAATCGATAAGAGTGTGGGAAAAGGTAATACAGATAGAAGGCAGTTTAATATCAGTATGGGGAGGGTTCATAAACGTTTAAACTACCGTAAATAATAAGATAAATAGTTTGTAGCTCTATCGCGGAATTCGTTAATCGCTTGTGGTTCCTGGAACGCATTAACCACAAGGAACGAGGGCGCACTGAATGCCTTTTTAGGTACACATCTCTGAAACCTGATGAGATATAATCACAAAACAAAAAGCTACATTGTCAGGAAGCCAGAGGCACAAAAATGTGTAGGTCAGGGTAAAATTTTGAATTCAGAGGTGTCGCGGGATGCTGCAGTCTCTGACTGCCTTGTTAAAGTATTAGATCTGTCCAATTGATGAAATGTTTCACTTTGAACCAAAGTACGTACACTGGGGGGAAAAAAATGAAGAAAAAAAAACTAGTTCAAATGAAGTACAAAAATTCTAAAAACTGAAAGGTAAACTTTTAACAAAGCAACATCACTTAAAGTTCAGCAACAAAACACTTTGATCTGACATTGTGCAGACGTTGCTGGTGTTGTGAAGAATCACTCCTGAATCAAACCCAGTGTGACCCTACCTCTGGTTCCTGTCACTCCACCGCTTTCTGCTCTGTCGTGTCTGTTATGAACTGTTTCCCTGAACAGAACGGGAACATTCAAGTCTATAAAAACGATTTCCTCCATGTACATCACTGCATTAACATTTATGCAGGTGAAGAGCTTCTGCTGCCTTCTCCCACTGGATAATTCTTCAAAAAGTCTCTGTATTATATTTGATTGGATGCAAATAAGCTCCCTTCAGAAGTACAGACTTTCAAAATAAATGTACACTCTAATATGAAAGTAATACAATTTACCAAATTACAAACAAAAGCATGACAATAATCTTTATATAAGAAGTTACATATTTATTTATTTACAATTGTTTTATACTTGTTATAAGTTTGCATATATAAGTTTGCATATACATATACTGTATACACACACACACACTGTTTTTTTAAAATAGTTACCTGTTGAACTTTGCTCTATACCTGTCAGATAACGACACATGTCTAGTATTAGCAAAGAGTGTTTATTGTCTCTGTTGCAGAGATGCACAGAACACAAACCCAGTACGACAACGCCTTCATCTTCAAGGTGTTCATCTTCCAGTTTGTCAACTTCTACTCGTCCCCTTTCTACGTTGCCTTCTTCAAAGGAAGGTGAGACATGAGTCACAAAGAAACAATAGCACAGTGAAGAACAGCTTCTGCCCAATAAGCTTTTAAGTCTTATTTCTCCATGTGAACAGGTTTGTTGGTTACCCTACCAACTATGGCACATTGTTTGGGATGAGAAATGAAGATGTGAGTCCATAATATACTAACAAATGTGTAAATGAGCAGATGATGCAGATTCCTCTTAGTCCACTGTCATCCAGATTTACTCTTTTGAGCCTCATCTGTTCGTTTCCGTCTTCCCCCCTGCTGCAGTGTGGTCCCGGGGGCTGCCTCATTGAACTGGCTGAACAACTTTTCATCATCATGGTGGGAAAGCAACTCATCAATAACATTCAGGAGTTCGTTATCCCGTATGTTTCCTGTTCAGGCATCTGTTGTTAATGTTAAACCAGAGCGTTCCATCATTCCCTACCACTAACACACAACACACACAACACCACACACAACAGCATGTAATCCCTGAAAGGTTCATGAATTCATCATTGTTTTACCCTCAAAAGGTTGTCGTTGTTTTTACGTTGTGCTTAAGACTCTTGCATGCACCGGCATGGTGTGTGTGTGTGGGTGTGTGTGTGTCTGTGTGTGTGTGTGTGTGTGTTTGTGTGTGTGTGTGACTAGAGGTTTGTTTAAGACTTGAAGACATTCACCCTCATCTTGAAGAGGCTGCATCATGGCTTGTGGTATTTAATGCGTGTGTTGACTTGACCAATAATAGTTTTGGGTGGTCACTTGTAAAAGTGTGTCTTTAACAACTCTCTGTGTGTTAACAGTCTCACAGTTTAAATACCTGGAACTCCCCAGCATTAACCTCTTGGATGAGTTTAACTGTCTTCAAACTTCTAATTCCACCATCAAGTTTTATTTCTACTGGCTGCTGGTGTCAAAAAGATTCAACTTCTTGATTTGAGGTGTTTTTAGTTCTTTGTAGAGTCCCTTCAGCTGCTGTGACCTTCTCCAAATGTAATGCAAATACAGACACCAGCCTCTGGCAGCGTTCCTTTATGGAATCTTACCCCCATTCTTCATGGTCAAAGGCCTCCAGCTCTGTCTCTCCTGGGCAAGGTGGAGGGGGGTGTAAGGAGAAACATCTCCCAATGAGCACAATCTATGTAAATCCAGCGTGGTGTACGGAATGTGCTCTTTGTGTCTTTGGGTGAAAATGGGCCTGAAGCACAGCTTTATTTGTGGGGTTTGTGTTGCTGCAGTGGATTGAGTCAAAGGGACTTCAACACTTAGTTGTACAAAATGATAAAACAAGTAATGGCCAAACCAAAAGGAATATCGGTGTGGAAAGTGAAAAATGTACTCAGCAACCTTGAATCAGAATTTCTACCCAAGGATCATCTGATGAGTAGCAGATGAGCATGACGGCTCGATATTAACTCTATTTTCATGATTGTTGCCCTGCCTCTCTGCCCTGAAAGAAAAGTGAAGGCCTGGCGCCAAAAGAAAACTATGTCCAAAGTGCTGGGGGGTAAGGCATCCCATGAGCCTCGGCGCTGGGAGGAGGACTACCAGCTGGTTGAGTGTGAAGGCTTGTTTGAAGAATACCTAGAGATGGGTAAGTGTGTGCTCCTGTTCCTAATGAACCTCCTGATGCCCTGTGATTGACGTGATGTGGTTGTCCTGCAGTGTTGCAGTTTGGCTTCATCACCATCTTCGTGGCAGCGTTTCCCCTTGCTCCGCTTTTTGCGCTCCTCAATAACTGGGTGGAGATCCGGTTGGATGCACATAAGTTTGTGTGCGAGTACCGCCGCCCGGTGGCTGAGCGTGCCCAGAACATCGGCGTCTGGTTCAACATACTAGAAGCCCTGTCCCATCTGTCCGTCATTGCTAATGTGAGTCCATTAAGCGTGATGTACAGTCTTCATCAGACACTTCATTAGTATTCATTCTCTCCGTTTGCAGGCGTTTCTCATTGCCTTCACCTCAGACTTTCTGCCCCGCCTGCTCTACCAGTACAAGTTTAAAAATGATCTGGATGGATATGTCAACTTCACCTTGGCTTATGCCCCACCCAACTACACCGACTACCCCATGTGCAGGTACACTGATTATTTACTGAGTATAGTCTTTGACGTGAAAGATTTTGTTCTGCCTCTTCCATGTCTTTCATGTCATGTCGTTTTAGCTAAATTTTTAAAAAAATGTTAAAGAACTGTTTCAATTCTACTCTCTCTGGTTTCACAAGACCCGACCAACAGAGGGTAGTGTTGCCGAATTCTAAACCCTTGTCGCAGTTTGTTTTCATGCACTGCTGCATGTTGGTGTAACACTATATGTGTCTGGTAGATATAAAGCGTACAGAGACGACTATGGAAACTACTCGCTGTTCTACTGGGAGCTGCTCGCTGTTAGGCTTGGTTTTATTATTGCTTTTGAGGTAAGAAGACAGCTGCTTTGTGTCCACTTCCTTCTTCCTGTGTGTGTGTGTGTGTGTGTGTGTGTGTGTGTGTGTGTGTGTGTGTGTGTGTGTGTGTGTGTGTGTGTGTGTGTGTGTGTGTGTGTGTGTGTGCTTGTGTGCGTGTGTGTGTTTATGTGTATACAGTATATGAAACAGGGGATCAGGGTTCCCCTCCCCCACACTGATCTTAGCAGTGTTGGATAGATCATTTATCTTCTTTAATCACTCAAGGAATGATAAAGAATTGAATCATTTTGAGAAATTATATCTTTGAATGTGTGATTTTATGGTATTTATAACTTTGTTACTATTACATCCCACGAAGCAGTGATGTAATTGTCAGTGTTTGTGTGTTTGTCCGTCCGTCCACCAAATATCTTCACAACCGTTGCAGATAGAAAGATAAAACAAAAAGCAGATTACTCGGGCGGCAAAGGGGATGGAAACGAGATGATGACCTTAACCTTGAGAAAACTAGGTCAAGGTCAAATTTTCCCATTTTATACCTTTTTAGGTACACATCTCTGAATCCTGATTAGATACAACAAATAGCAACATTTTCAGGAAGCCAGAGGCACAAAAATGTGATGATGACCTTCACTTTTGGAAAACTAGGTCAATGTCATACTCAATAGTACAATATAGAATTCATGAATTTATGAAAGTAGATGAAAGTAGCTTTTGAATTCACACTCAATCTTGAACAAAAAGTGCTGCCTTTTATATTTTGATGTGTGATGTCCCACTTACATCCTCAGATTAGACACTAGGAGGAGTTTTATTTTATTTGACTTGGAAAATATAATTAAATATCTTATTTCTCTGCTGCTCCAGCATGTGGTGTTTTTTGTGCTCCGAGCCATCGATTGGCTTGTCCCTGATGTCCCTGAATCGCTGGAGCTGAAGATAAAGAGGGAGCGCTATCTGGCCAAGCAGGCTCTGACAGAAAACCAGGAGGCGCTCTTGGTGAGTCGAGGCCGTGGGGCTGAGGTACCTCCAGCAGCAGGTCAGTGAAGCACGGGACACACAAACGCACATGTGCACACAAAGTGATCTGCAACAACACAACATATACTGTAATAAAACCCCAGTCGCTGTTTTTATAAATATTTTGGACAACTTAAGACTCTTAAAATCAATGTGTCTTAAAATAAGGAAATCTAAGGAAATATATAGCTGCTTAGCGGCAGCTAAGCTCACAAACACCCTGATAAGAATTAGTCCGAGAGAGAAAATTGCAGCTACAGTATGTTTGTGTTATCCTTCGATCTTTATAATACTTAAGGGTCAGTTAAACCCAATAATATTAAATATGCTTTTATTTAGCCAACATTTGGACAGCTCATGATGTCTTAGTTCCTATTAACATTATGACCTTTCTACTTAGTCGTTTCTTTATTTACATTTTATTTGATTTATTTTCAATCATCTGACGTCAATACGAGATTTGTACTGTGAGTGACTGATGCTGTACAGCATGTTGTTACCCTGTGATCACTGAAACAACGTGTAGGCAGAGTTCACATGTTACCCACAGCTTTGGACCTGTCACTGAGCCTCTTGGAACTCGAGTTTCTCATAAATAGATTCCAGATTTCAAAGGATTTTAAAAGCTCTCCCACCCATGCACACACCTCCACAGAGCTTTTAAAAAGCACCTGTGGCTCAACTAGCTGTTGTAAACACTGTACACACACCTTGAACAGTTGATGCACACCCTTTGTTAGTGTTTTACTCTGTACTGAGGATTACAGCTTGTCCATCCAGAATTTACTTATAGACAATACAGTAAGGAGTGTTTCTGTGTATTTCTAAATGTATTAGGTACATATGTTCACCCCTGTGTGTGTGTTTGTGTGTGTCTGTGTGTGTGTGTGTGTGTGTGTGTGTGTGTGTGTGTGTGTGTGTGTGTGTGTGTGTGTGTGTGTGTGTGTGTGTGTGTGTGTGTGTGTGTGTGTGTGTGTGTGTGTGTGTGTGTGTGTGCTATGACCTATGCTGTCAAAGGTCTAATGTATAGAGTGTTGCTGGATGAGGACAGGTGAGTACTACACTACAAGATGATAAAAGGATGAAGGAATCGATGTGTCTGAGATGGAAGTTGAGGAGACAATGTCCAGCTGGCTGATACAGTAAATCAAGAAGTTAAATCAATATTATGAGTCATGTTCAAATTAAATTAACTTCTATTTACAAACAGACTTTCTTCAAATGTGCAGTTTTTTCTTTTTGAAAAATTTAACCTATTTAATTTGCATAGTTTTTGCTATCAAGGCAGGAGGATACTTAGTTGGGAAAAGATAAGTAACAACAACACACAAGTATTTTTTGAAAGTTTTGCAAAGTCACTGTTTTCATCTTGGTCGAGGAAGATGTGAACAAAATTGCTTTAAAGTCATTAAAACAATGTGACAACAACTAAACTAATGTAAAAGGGCGGCAGTGTCTCAGTGGTAGAGCGGGTCGTCCTATAATTCAACATCGGCGCTTCGATTCCCGCTTCCGCCCAAACACACCCAGAGGTGAGCTGACAGTGGGAGGTGTCAGCTCACATCCGGAGCACTGCCGAGGTGCCCTTGAGCGAGGCGCCCTTGAGCGAGGCGCCGTCCCCCTTACGAGTTGCTCATTTGAGCGCACCATGAAGTTGCGGCTCACCACTCAACCTCCCCTGCATGCGTACAGGCCCCATGTGTGTGTTTGTGTGTTCAGGGCCTGTACACACATATTTATGCATGATTTAAAACTAACTAGAGTATGCCACTAATTTCCCTGTGCGAATCATAATCAGTATTTTTTTTTAAATGCTAATATTGATGTAATCGTGAGGAGTTCAATTTATTGATATTCAGATAATTTATGTTCACAAGCTTCTTCTAAGTGAATTCTGTGAGCTTAAACTAAGTAGATAGATAGATAGATAGATAGATAGATAGATAGATAGATAGATAGATAGATAGATAGATAGATAGATAGATAGATAGATAGATAGATAGATAGATAGATAGATAGATAGATAGATAGATAGATAGATAGATAGATAGATAGATAGATAGATAGATAGATAGATAGATAGATAGATAGATAGATAGATAGATAGATAGATAGATAGATAGATAGATAGATAGATAGATAGATAGATAGATAGATAGATAGATAGATAGATAGATAGATACTTTAATAATCCCGGAGGAAATTGCATATATCCACTGCTCAGGCATTACATAACAAATAATACTGGATAAAAACCAGGAGAAAAAGAAACACTGACATCACAGGACATACCACAAGACATACATTACACTAACAGACAGACACATGCAGCACTAACAGGACTTATATACTAAACTATAACTAAAATATAAACAGTATAAAATTTTAAAATATTACAGTATTAAAATATAAACAGTATAAAATAAAATCTAAACAGTATAAAATTGAATTAAAATATAAAACAGTATAAAAATAAATACATTATATATATATATATATATATATATAAACTGTATAAAATTAAAATTAAGTTAAATTAAATTAAATCCATTTTCAACCCCGTGCTGACCTCGCCACCTCCCCCTCACTCCTCCTGAGAGAGTCATCGCTCCCCCTGATGGCACGGGGCACGAAGGAAGACCTCAGCTTCTCTGTGGAGGCGCTGTGTGACAGCAGTCTGCTGCTGAAGGTGCTTCTCTGCTGGGAGAAGGTGGTGTGTAGGGGGTGGCTGGTGTTGTTCATGATAGCCTTAATTTTAGACGTGGTCCTGCTCCCCAGAACTGTCTCCACAGAGTCCAGGCTCAGCCCGACTACTGAGCCCGCTCTACAGATGAGTCTGTTCAGACGGTCCATATCTCTTTTCCTGGCCCCCCACCCCAACACACAATGGCGTATGACAGCACACTGGAGACTACGGACTGATAGAACATGAGAAGGAGCTTAGGACAGATGTTGAAGGAGGCCAGCATCCTCAGGAAGTACATCCTGCTCTGCCCCTTCTTGTAAACACAGTCCCAGTTGAGTGACCAGTCCAGTCTGCTGTCTAGCTGCAGTCCCAGGTACTTATAGTTTCCTACCACCTCCACCTCACTGCCTTTGATGATCACCGGCTGTAGGTAGCCGGTAGATCAGTAGGCCTGATTGTTCCCTTTCCAGGCTTTACACTAAACTCAACTCAACTCAACTCAACTCAACTCAACTAAATGCTGACTTTGAGTCACATCAGGAATTGAGAAAATAAAAAGTCCAACTGCAAAAAACCCCAAACAATTAGACAATGTCATTTTAAATGAAGGTGGAGCATTAGGTGTTTCATCTTTCATGAGTAATAATTGTGATCTGCACACTTGTCACCTCCAGTTTTATCAATACAAACGTTATTGGCTATTGACTATTTCCAAGATGATGATGTGAACACATGTTTCAAAAGTCGGAAATTCCCAAAATGGGATTTCTGAGTTTGTCCTCCTATCGAATATAGCATTAGCACACTGTCATGAGACTGACAGGTGATTTATTAACTCACTCATTACTATGTTTAAAATGTAGTAACTAACGAAAGATTCTTTATTGCTAGTCTAGTGTCACTTAAAACCAGCCACACAATGAAACATTATATGGCAGCAGGCAGCTGCATTTCACTGGATTGTAGCAACAAAGTTTGTTTTCAAGTTGTTT
This sequence comes from Antennarius striatus, assembly GCF_040054535.1. Lineage (NCBI taxonomy): Eukaryota > Metazoa > Chordata > Actinopteri > Lophiiformes > Antennariidae > Antennarius > Antennarius striatus. The sequence continues at coordinate 12,732,416 of NC_090777.1, read as the reverse complement.
GACCGTTGACATGTCTCGTGGACTTTTTGGTCTGATGGAGTAAATTCTGTCTCTCTGCTTCTTCCCCATTCCTTCTTTTTCCAAACCCAACTGGACGCCTCCTCTGAAGCAAGCGACAGGTCCTTTGGGAACATGAGTTAGGACTCCACCACTGAAAATAACTGGTTTTAGTGGAGAAGATGAGGAACGTCGGAGGGATGAAAGACACGGCTCATGTGGGATAACATGAGTGAACTTTGTCCTTAAGTGGAATGCAGTCTTTACAGGGACATCATGATAAACAATCCTTTATGGAAGCTAAAGTCAACAAAAATTCAGCTGACTCACCTTTTTATTTTGAGATCACAGTTTGTCAAGAATTTCACTTCAATTTCATTTCAAAGTTGATGATGTAATTCACATTCAGGAAAGACAAGCAACATGTTAATGTTTGAAAATCTGTCCCTGATCTCATGCAGGTGTTTCTTATCTGAACTTGGTTCTGAGGCCCCAGAATGAATGCATCATAAAGATCAAAGCAAAGACATCCTAAAAAAACACTCTTCATTACGTTTGACTGCAAGTTCAAGTTCCAGTTTGAAATGATTCCATCTGTTCTCAGACTTTACATGAAGAAGAGGTCCTGGTGGAAAGATTCAAACATCAATACTATTCACTACAATAAGACTGAAACTCAGAATGTCTGTGACTAAAATAAAAAACCAGGATATTGTTGACTTGATTGTGAAAATTTAATGAGGATCCTGCGATATCTCCATTGGCCCACACATCTGAGGCGCGCCAGTCATTTAGAATCGTCTTTCATAAAGTTTGGCCACAATGCAGTGAAGGCTGAGACGTCCTCCTGATGCTATACAGCACAGCACCTTTTTGGGGTTTTACATGAACTAAAGCCGAAGGTTGATTTTTCTGCATATAACATAAAGGATAGGTAAAACAACTAAATTGAATATTATGTCCTCATGACTTTGCTCTGTAGCAAATATAACCCTACAAAATACTCACCACGTTACGTAGATCAGTCATTCTTTAGAAGGTCATTGGAGGGCTCACTTAGTTACTGTGTGCAATTTGTTTTGACCTCTAGAGGCTAAAGCTCAACCACTTTTTATCATTAGCTGATGCTGTAAAAAGGCCAAAGACCAGCAGCTTTTTTTTTTGTAATTCATTTCCCCCTGTATGGCTTTTGCTGTGAAATGTTACTGCATATTATAATGAACATTGTTAAACACTTCACTTGAAGTGACATGAAGTGTTCAAAATGTAGATGTCCAAACACAGACACCCTGAACTGAGCATGTTCACTTTTCTTACTTGGATGCTGTTCGGAGATGCTGCTGTTTGATGTAGTGAGGGGGGCGATGGCGCCTCAGTGAGGGCATGTTGGTAATAGCCGCTTCACATTTAAGGCAAACTCAATAAATCCAGACTGTTGACATCCTCAGAGTGGGATTGAAACGCTGAAGTGTCAGCTGGTAGACGTTGTTCTCACAGAGAGAAGACAGATGAAGAAGATGCTGATTTACTGGAGTCAGAAACAGACAAATGTCAGTTAATGATTTCTGTCTTCCTTCCTCCTCCTCTCAAAAACTCCATGGAGAGTTTTGGCCTTGGGCAACTCCTGACTCTTATTTTAACTCGTCCTTTAACTTGTGTATGCTTTACCAGCCCCACACACACGTCCATCAGTTCACTTTTGTCATTCTTTTTTTAAATACAGTTTCTTTTTTCCTCTCGGCTACATTCATTTCCTGATTGTTTTGACTGCTGTGCATTTTTCTGCCATGGCAGAAAGAGTGAGTCAGTACAAGTCAGCAAGCACAACTATGTATTGTGGACACTGGCTGGCTGCTGGCGTGATGAAGGAGGAACATGCGTGCACCGGCTGGAAAAACCACAAGTTCTATGTCAGCCACAAGGTAGCAATGCTGCAAATTAAAGAAAATATTCACAAAACGTGATTCAATAAAGTTCATGACTCATCCAAACATACACACACACACAACATATTTTTACAACTATTTTTAATATGAAATGTATCACCTTATCAAGTTGGTCAAAGTCATAAATATCTGGTTATGCTTCCTGTTTCAAACGACTGAGTGCTGCATCAGTAAATGAACAAATAAATAAAGAGACGCACCAGTGAACCATAACAAATAGCTTAAAGAGGTTAAAATAGCTGCATGAAATTCAGACTGAACTAAACTTCAGAACTCCATCCCTCATATATTTGTCGTTTCACTCATACTAATTTATATTGATGAAAAAATAGTCACTTTCGAGTGTGAGCTGACAGTGGGAGGTGTCAGCTCACCTACCGAGGCGCCCCTGAGCAAGGCCCCGTCCCCTTTACAAGTTGCTGACTGGAGGAGTACCATGAAGCAGCCTCCCCCTCACCTGCATGCCCACAGGCCCCTGTGTGTTTGTATATATGCATGTACCCACTAACCTGTGTGTAGAGCGGATTCTTAATTTTCCTTCAGGGATTACAGCAGATAATTAAAAAAAAGTTTTCATTTCATAATTGTATTCATTCTTTACATAACAATTCCATCATAACTCAGATTTAAGTTCTGTTTCACCGCCTAAGAATATTTGTATATTAATAATACTATTGTCATTTGTATGCTACTCTCAGTGCTTCAATATGTGATGCTGGCTCTTTTTTTTTTAGGATTTCCAGCAAATAGCTTCTGCAGTGCGCTGGCGTGACGCTCGGAGTGTCCCCTGCCTCACGCCCCTAGCCACGGATGTAGTGGGTTTAGAAGATACTATTATAGTGTAACTTCCATGCAGACTTGAAAAAACAGCAGTTGCTAAAGGGTGTTGAGAAAACATTGTACGTGTATATCCTTCCCGGCACAATCCTACAGCCACAGATTTTAAATAGTAGCTGCTATTTTCTACTCAGTGGAGGTGATGATGGAAAATGGCAACCATGAAAATCAACTTATCGATGTTCATGTCTTTGGTAAGGATCACAGAAGGATGGACCAGAGGATGGACCAGAGGTAGGCATTGAGTTGATGAAGCTGAGGTGGTTCTGCTTGGCATCGCCATCACGACTGGCATGTTTACCAGAGCAGATTCTCCCATTCACAAACTCCACAGTTTGATTGTACTGTAAGTTTCATTGAGACGCACACACACATTGTACACATGAGCCTCTCTATCAAGGGATCTGAACACACAGAAGAACAAATAAATACAAGCACAAACACAAAGAGGCAGATGAAACTTTTACAAGTGAAGTTTTGTACTCCTTTGGAATTTAAATGTTTTCTTAGGCATTCGAGTGACGCCACAGTTGGACACACACAAGAATGTGTTGTCGTGCCAATAGAGTAGATCCCACCACCACCACCACCAAGTCAAACACCGTCTTCATCTGCTGCTGCTTCTGTCTGTCTATCTGTCTGTCTCAGAGCAGGTGTTGACGTGAAACACCAAATAACTATTAGTGGATGAGCAAGAGAGGGGGAGGAGAGAGAGAGAAAGAGAAAATGGGAGCGCTCCACTCAACAGTGGCAATGAGAGGGAGGGAGATAGGGAGGGGAACGAAGCGAGAGGGAAGAGAGAGCTTAGAGAAGGGATCTGCATTGTAAGTAAGTCTGAGAGCTGCAAGTGGTGGCTGTTTTGCAACCTGCTTTTGTTTTCCTGAGGATCCTGAAAACAAGACGAAGAACCAGACAGATGAAAACAGATCTGGAAAAGTCTCCTTGGTATTAAAAAGAACAACAAATCCAGAACCAGAGGGATGAGAGACTAAAGAAAAGTAAAGAAACTGGGAGGAACACAAGGCAGCAATGGATAGTAGAGAGGCTCAGCCTGACCCTGGGATGGCCTGGATTCACACACTGCTGCTGGTCACCTTCCAGCGCACACACTAGGCTGATAACACCACGAAGGTAGAGTACCGAGAACAAGAAACACTCCACTACTTGTTTCATGATGTTTTGGTGTTGGAAGTGGAAGTCAAGCTGTTTAATCTGAAGGCAGGTGCCTCGTATGTCTTGAACAGTGTAAATGGGTTAGAGTTACAAACAGAGTTATTTTCTCCACGTGGAATTCAGGAAAACAGCTCTGATAGGATTCACCACATGGATACACAGGACATGGCTTGCTTTGATATTTTTACGTCTCTAATTACAAATCCTACTGAAATCTGTTTGAATCAGTTTCCTCAATAGTTACACGTGTGTTGCAGCAGAATACTGGAAAATAGACACTTTTTACTATTATTATTCCCTTTTAGCCAAGTATCCAACACATATGGATGCTCAGCAGCTTCGTATTTATTTATTCCATGTGTACTGTTGGCAGCAGCCCCCTAGCAGCGCAGAGTGAGGCTTGAACGTGATTGTTACAGTGCAGCGGTGAGTTGTTGCAGAGTGGGCAGGTAAGTGCATGTCTGGAATATGTTGGATAAGGGGGTTGTTAAAAATTGTACATGACTTGGCAGTCTGATCTCCTTTGTTGGACATTTTAGCCCCAGACTCAACATTTCTTCTGTAGCTGTAGTCTCATCCAAACAAAGAGTGTGAGGTTGTAAGATGATTAGTGTTCGTCGATCTGTATGTGTGTGCAGCATGAGGTGTTTCTTTTTTTTCTTCTTTTTTTTGTTTTGTTTGGGGGGTTTTTTTTTAGGAGGGGAGGTGAAATGCACTTGTTGCTTTAAGAGAGATAGACAGCAAATCAAGGTTACTGTTTTTATTAGTGGGGACTGATTGTCTGAACACCGTTCAAACCCCAAAGTTCATCAGTGAGAAGACGGGCCGCGCTGAGGGTTGTCTTTTGTGTCTGCCGTGACTAAGTGATTGTGAATTTACTGCTGTGTGGGCATGGGCAGTCTGGAAATACATATTTTGGCTAAAGCACAAATACATAGCTGTGGGGGATTTCTGGATTATCTGATTTACTGCGCTTTGTCGACACAAATGCACCATCTGCACATCGGACATTCTATCCGTGCAAAGCGCAAATCAGTAAATCAGGACCTTGATCTGTTCTTGAAAGTCCATAACATACTGGACATGATTCCCTGTGTGATGGAAGACTTTCATGACCATATATGTTGAATATTCACCACATGATTTCCAGGGCCTAAGGGAGAGTCAGGATTGAGTGATTGAATTTCTAATCAGTGTGCATGGTATGCATTTCAATTCTCTCTTTTCTAGCATAACGCACAGATTTGAACTCATCGCAGGGCCGTTCCTCTTCCCACTTCCTCCCTCCCCCATACGTCTGCAGAGCACCTGCCCCATCACCTGCCACTCAGACAATAGCTGTCTGAGTATTATGTGAGTGTGTGTGCACGTGTGAGCGTGCAGGCAAGCTTTGCGAAAGCAATTCAGAATGACACACCTCACCCTCTTCTTTACCTGTACCTCCCTCACCTCCCCCAACCTGCAAAAGCAACCTATGCTCCTTCAGGTGCAGCGCGCCTTCGTTCCTCACGGTTAATGCGTTCCAGGAACCACACGCGATAAACGAATTCCGCGATAGAACAACAAACTATTTATCTTATTATTTAGGGTAATTTAAACGTTAATGAACCCTCCCCATATTGATATTAAACCACCTTCTGTCTGGATTTCCTTTTCCCTCACTCTTATCAACTGTTTAAAGCACTTTTGTGTCTCTCGTAAGTCCAAGACTCACAGAACATAGCACACTTCCGGATGCCATCAGCCAATAGAATGTGCGTACGGTATCATGTGACTGCCTACCAAAATCCGCGATGAGGTGAAGTTGCGAGCGTTGATGCACAAATGCGTGAGAGCGCACTGTATTCACATTCATGTGAACATGGCAGCTGTGTTTTTTTGCATGGATCAGTTCTTTCCTGAGTCGGCTAAAATCAGTATACATCACTCACTGAACACAATCCATCATTTGTACATCAGTGACAGTAACGTTTTGAGAACACTTTCCTATAATTCTTGGCCAAACAGCAGCCTTAATACCCCGCAATAGCAGTTGTTGCTTCTGAACATGTAGAGTTTAGTTTCTATGTCTTGGTTTAGTGGTCAGTTTCAGTGGAATGGAGTAATTCAGAGAATGTGGAAAGGTGTTTCTGTGGGTCAGGTAGTCTCATTAGAGTTCAGAGGTGTTGTAAGTTGGATGTGAACTTAAGGGTTAAAGCCTCAATAATAACATTGTGTAGCCGTTGCTTTAACATGTACAGTAAAAAGAAAGGCAACCAGAGAAAACTGTTCTACTGCACAGACTCGGTCATGTTTTGGTTCATCTGTCTGTGAAAGAATATTTGGCCAATGCATGATGTTCAACCCGGAGCCCACAGGCGATGTTTCCTGATCACAGCTCCAACTCTATTCCCACAATCCTAATTGTACCCCAGCCAATTAGATGCCAAAGTCTTTCACATTTGTTCACGAGCAAGATAATATGTTTTTGGTTCAGCGGGTGTTTTTCTTCTTGAAGAAAACCCCCCCCACAAACCAGCTGTTTCTCTCAAGCAAAGCAGCAGTAACTCAGTAAACTGCTTCGGATTTATTGCTTTAATCCTGATGACACTGCTGGTATTCACTATTTTATTATGAATAGTTTATAGCTCTAGCTGCAGGCTAAAGTGAAACTGGTCAACTTGTTAAAAGGTGTGTCCCACTTTTACCCTATTATGTTTCAAAACAACAAGCAGCCCAGCGGATGGCTTGTCCGTACCTGTCCAGATAATTAAAGAAAGACGTTCGGAGGGGAGTGAGGAGTAACTGCTGCTGATCTGTGAGGAAAAACTGGAACAACAGCTCAAAAACGTGATGAAGGGAGTGTGAGCGATCACGGGAGCAGATGAATGCCGGAGATGTATCAGCAATTAGTTGTAAAGTAGGTCAGTCTTTTGAGAACTCAGTGGCAAAGGATCAGATTGGAATCAGTAAGCTCTGATTGACAGTTTGAGAACAACCCGACCTCACCCTCTGAAACAAATGTGAACCAGAACTCCACGACACAGAATCTCATTTAACTCAGTAACTCTTGAACAAGGATTATAATGTTCAAATATCTGATTAAATTACCACCTGTGCCTGAAAGACAAAGGATTTGCTTCCCCACTTTAAACGCTGGTAGGTGATACTTATTTTTATAAATTGGTAGGTGATATTCATTATTTCTAAACATCAGTAGGTCACATTTATTTTTTTCAAAAGACTAGTAGATGACATTTATTTATTTTTAAACATTGGTAGGTTAAACTTGTTTATTTTTATACATGGCAGGTGATATCTACTCATTTCTTAACAGAGGTAGGTGGAATTTGCTTATTTCTAAGCGTTGGTAGATGATAATTTTTTTTCTTATTTTTAATGAAAAAACAACAACAACAACAACAATAACTTGAGTGTAAATACTCTCTTACTTATTATACAAGCCTTCAATTCAAGGAAATTTCCAGCTGAACACAAAATTGTTGAAAAATTAGTTTCAAGATGATTTATTCCCCGAAAGAGCTGTGAGATGTTTGTGTCTTTCCAGTAAATGTTGCCCTAAAACGAGTGAACAGGGAATGTGTTACTTGTATTAAGGTGGCTGTGCTGGCACCGATATTGCCCGGATTGTCAGCAGGATTACAATAAAATTACGGGATGGATTTCCATGAAACTCGGAGGAGTTATGGGTCTCAGTCCATTTGATTCTGTTGTATGGATATTTTTCTTTTTACGACATTACTGAAGTAGATGTTTTTGCAGGAACATTGTCTTTAACTAGTCATGGAATAAAACACTTTTTTTTTAAATTTTGGTGCCATTCCACATTAAAATCCAAATCCATTGGATTTAAAGGGATGACTGAAAACCAGCTGCTTTGAATTTTGTTTGAAGAGATTAGGCTTGGTTAAATATAAATTATTGAACGTACTGTCATTGTACCTTATTTGGATTTTCTTTTTACATGTGTCGTAATACATATGTATTTACATTGTTTGTGGAATAATCCAAACATAAATTGCACTTTTAAATAAAGATTTGTTGCTTTTTATGTTTGTCATATGATTCTAAATTCAGTAACTTTCAATTTTGGTTGCTCTGAAAAACAGAAAAAAACAAAGGAAGTTTAAGATTTCATGTTAGACAAAGAATTAAAGAGGCATGTTTTCATTCACTGATTAATAAACAAAATATTTGTTTCTTTCAAAAATAAAGGAAGTAGCCTAATGATATATTCAATACCAAGTCATCAACTCATTATTCAAAAGCAAGACATTGTATGGACAAATCATTAATGATACCTTAAACATAAAGCCACGTGAAACAAAGTCGAGTCTTTCGTAAAAGTCATTTTTTTCTGGACCGACTGCAAGTGAACAAAGGGCTCTCTAAAATAGATTCCTGAAGTCTTGTTCTTCATATGTAACCTGCCCAAACATCCTAAATCAGCACTCTGTCTTCAAGTCTCTGCTCTCCGGCTGATAACCATCATCTGTCAGGAGGTACTGATTATGAGATTTTGTGGATTTACTGTGTGTTGGATCCTTCACCCTCCATCCACTTGGTAGCTTTTACAACTTATAACAAAGAACCATAATTAGACCAGGTTATTTCCATAAGTTTGTCAATAGCTCCTTTGTGTCTTCGTTCTCGTCTGTGTGTCTTCTATCTGTCCTCTAACTGTGGTTGTTATGGTGGCAATGCAAAGCGGGGGAAGGGGAGGTTAAAGGTCCGATAGCCTTGGTGTTTAAGTGTGAGATGACTGCCATTTTTTCAGGCTTTTAAATGAGTGCTGACTGTTTGCCCCTGTCTGTTAGAGGGAATCCCACTGGGTGAGACAAGGTCAGGAAAGGCCTCTGTACGTCTTGTCGCTTTCAATCACAAGCAGAACTCTGACCTGCTGCCTCTGTCAGGTGTGTGTGTCACAGGTTTGTGTGTTTGTAAGTCACGTTGTCATTATGCATCTTCATAGTGTCCCAGAAGGTCGTGGGTACGTTGCCTGAGGCTCTGGGGAAGAATTAGGTAGACCAACACTATCTGTACACATTTAGACCCCCCCCCCCCAATCATCCGCTTCGTCTGCAGCCTCCAGGGTGCTCACCTGTCTGAAGTGGGTGGAGGGACTGGTGAACAAATGCCGAGAAACTCCCTGACCTGAATCCACTCACGCAAAACATTCAGGTGTCTTATCTTAAGAAAAAACGCAGAGTAATGCATCACCTAGACGTCTTCTTGGCATTCACCGATTGGAATTTCAGTTGGTTTGACAGAGATTTAGATGAATCCCATTAAAATACCAACAAGATCCCAGCTGGCTTCCCCTCCTGATATTTTACAGTGCGTTATTATTATTTTTTTGCTTAAATAGACCTGGAGTTGTTTCTTTGTTGTCAGCTTGGCTTAATAAGTCAATCACATGGAAAACGCTGAAAACTGACAGTTATGGTATTTTAGATCTGCAGTTGTCAGGCACATATTTATTGTTCCCTCATTATAATCAATGATTAAATGTCTGAGATTTTCAGCTTGACAGAAAATGACACAAACTCCAGTTCTACCAGGTGTGGTTTTCCTATAAGTGACGCTGACTGATGTCATGTCTTGCCTTTACAGACATTGCTGGGCTCTTTAGTCTACTGCTTGGCAATTAGTGGTCTGATGTGACCGAGTTAAACTGCCATCTCACAAACACACATGAGCTGGTCGCACCACACCGTCAGGACACTCCAGTCTGTCTGACCAAACACACCCAACTCACACTTGTGAACACAAACTATTTGTGGGGGGAGGAACAGACGCTTTCCGCAAAGTCTGATCATTGTTAGGAGAAGGAGAAGATGGAGCTGGTAAGTGTGTTCGACTCAGATTATAATGTGATGGCCAGCATTTTTCAGACATGTCAAAAACCTACTGAAGAGGTATTTGACCGAGGAAAGGATGCATCTTTTACCAGCAGTTAAAAAAAAAGGTAGTTCGTGGGTGTTACAGTGAAAGGAGGGTATTATAATCAAAAATCACTACCTCACGTTAGAAAAATAAACTGTGTTGAAACATACTCTCTAGGACTTCAAATGGCTTGACTCCAACAGTGAATCTATTTGTTTTGTAACGGTGTAACTTTAATTACACAATTACACTGCTTCATGACGCTGAATTGTGCTCACATTAATGCACTCAATTAAATGATTACTCTGGGATCCTCAAGAGGAAAAATATCACAATGAAAATATGCTGCACGTTTGAGAGCTGACATTAAGAACATACCAGAGTGATATTCATTAACAGCTGTATCCAGACATGGTGTCTTAGAGCAGCCTAGTCAAATTACAGGGGGAAACAGTGGCAATAAAGTCAATAACAGTCATAAATAACACCCTACCATGACAAGGGAAAATACACATCTTTGCAATTGAAAATTTAATAGCATGATATTGTATCAGCATGAAGAATGTGAGTAGATATAATTCAATGCTTTCATCTTTTAACAAATGTGGTAGATGAGGTTCATTGTCAGCTTTGACATCTTTGAAGTTTCAGTGAGCAGAGAGGTGATTTTCTCTAAAGTATGTTGATTCATGATTCAGGGTAGTGCATTAAGGCGAAAGAAGATCATAGAAATTAAAATGCAGGTTTTCCAGACAAATAGATAATTCACATTTAATGACATATATACTTTCATGAAGCTACAACCAGCCAGTAATCACATCCAGACACCAATAAGCTCGTGTCAGTATGTGATAGCAGCTTGAATGTGTTCATATGGCTCAGTGGCTGCAGCATGAGTGGATCAGTGTGAGCAGTTCCCACACCCTCTCAGGTGTCCTGTGCTCTGGGCAGCCCAGCTTAGGCTCACAAATAAAGACAGCATTGTCTGCAACAGAGAACAGGTAACCATTTGTGCCCGAACGGTGTGTGTGTGTGTGTGTGTGTGTGTGTGTGTGTGTGTGTGTGTGTGTGTGTGTGTGTGTGTGTGTGTGTGTGTGTGTGTGTGTGTGTGTGTGTAAGAGAGAAACAGAGATAGGACTACGAGCATGCCTACCTTTGCCACAAGGACAGGTGTGGCTTTCCAGCAGCCTCCTATCCACAGTATAAAACCCTCAGGAACAACTATGAGCTCCAGTCTCAATAACGAAGCTTTATATGCTGGGAAACAACTGTACTCATTTAATTACAGGTCAAAAAAACACTATCAGACACAATTATGTAAAAATACTGACTGCTCATCAGTGCAATTAGTTGGGTAGGGTAAATTCAAAAGTCGTAGTCATCCATAAGAAGTTCACCACTCGGTCAGAAATGTATAATGTGTAAAAACAATGCCTGAGTACAGTCTTTGAAAATTTGTGTTCGAGGATACATTGACTGAAAAGGTTAAATATAAGTTAACATTCACTTTTTCTGACCTCTACATATTCCATAGGGTCCACCACACTGTCTATATTAATTCTGTAGAAAAGAACAATTCTAAACAGGTGTTTGTTATAAGTTATGTTATCATACAAAGTCAAACCATGCAATTTTAAGTGTTCAGGACAATTCAATGCAGTATTGCGCATTATCAGCGAACTTTCAAGACAAAGTCTTCACTTCAGTTACAATTTAGACAAAGTAGTGAAATCAGTGGCATCTTGAGAAGACATGAGTATGAGAAATTTAATTTCAAGAAGACATGGAAAAGACGTGGAACAATAGGGAACTCACTTCCAGGTTAAACGGTGCTGAGAGTCTATGGAAGTGTGTCTTTTACTGTGAATTGACATTGTTTTAATTGTTTTTACAGTTCACGTTCACGCCTTCCATCAATCTCACCACAGATACACAACTATGATTCTTTTCCTGCCAAAAATGTATGTAATAAATGTTGGGTTTGAAATAATGGTCGACATTTCCAGCTAGTGCTAAGACTGTTGTCTGTTTGGAGAGAAAAAAAAATGCATCACCATGGCAGTTGCCACAGCTGAAAGGTGTTTTTGAGACTAACCCTAACTTTAGCAAAACAAGAACTGTAGGAAAGCTAAATGCTTCAGTAATTAGCTGATTGTGTCACCAAAACATGAAGCTTCAGAGCATGACTCCAAAGAGAAACTACTAAAGCTGCTTGACCACAACCATTCATTTAAAGTGTGTAATTGTAGGACTACTGCTATGGAAATGTGATTAAATTAAAAATAAAAGCTATTTTCTGCATACTTGAGCTGAATACAGTTTCTTTAACCTGGTGTTTAAGTCAGAATTCAAGGATTACCTGTTCAGGAAACAGGAAAAGGAGCCAGACCTCCACAAGTGTGTCTTAACAGCCTGTCAGGAGGGTCGAGTGTATGACCCTCTGATGCGTTAAAACAGACACCCTGTGAAAAATTTCAATCAGTAAAACCACCTGTCAGCTCACGGTGAACTGATAAGATGAGTCACCAGTTAACAGGTGATGGACGACTGAAGATCTCAGGTTAAGGATGAGAGTGTTGAGGATGTACACTCTTCCTCTGTCCGTTGTGGTATCCTGTCTGGAGCTTGTGTGTGTGTGTGTGTGTGTGTGTGTGTGTGTGTGTGTGTGTGTGTGTGTGTGTGTGTGTGTGTGTGTGTGTGTGTGTGTGTGTGTGTGTGTGTGTGTGTGTGTGTGTGTGTGTGTGTGTGTGTGTAGATGTTAAATACAGGGGTGAACCCTGTGTCTAGAGAAGTCTTTAATTAGAGCAGGAAGACATGGCTTAGGAGACACACTACCAGACTTAAGTGTGTGTTCAGTGTGTCCAAGCAGGTACGTGCGCACATCTATTTGAAGGCTGTGTTTGACTGCATGCATCAAACGTTTCAGGGTCTGTCTTGGTAACTCCAAGAGAATCTGCTCACTGTGTCAATGGAAAAAATCCCAAATCAGGCTGCGTAAGCAAGCACATAAGTAATTCAGACGAGCCAGTTATCCCATGTCATGATGGCTCGTGTCCATGACTACCTATCCTTTGCAGGGTTGTAAGAGGGCTAGGACTTGCCCTATCTGACATTGTTAAAAGGTTACCAGTTAGAAATAGAGAGTGACATTTATGATCCCGTCAGTGTAAAGTAACCTATTTACTTCCTTGTGATCCTAACCAGAGAAACACCATATGCTGTCCCACTTCCCCCAGCAAACTTAAAAAGAAAAAGTCTTTTGCATTTGCTGACAGGCAATTTGCTATTACAGAATAATAATGTTTGTCAGTGTTTATTAAGATACCAACATTTATTTAAACCACTGGCTTTCAGAAAACATTACGTGACTCTTTCACCTCTTTTGCAGCTCCCATGTGTTCATTCAACCATGCTCCCAGGGTGTGGATTGTCACCTTTTCCTGATTTCCAACCTCACCTTTACACTCTTCACTGCCGAGGAGACAATCCCAGCATGTGGATTTCTGGCTCCGGAGAGTCTCAGGCTCTGAGCGAGGCACAGGAGGACAGACCTCCCCTCCACCCATGCCACCACAAGCACATTGCTGTCTGCCAGCAGGAAACATTGGCTTTTATTGAGCTACAACCACCAGTGACTCCTAAACTTAACTGTCTTGGCTCGCAATGTACAACCATTAGCCCAGACACACATTGCGCCACACATGCCCTGGACCTGAATGGTTTCAGACACACACTGAACGAGCTGAATGACATACAGAATGGCTGCCAAAGGACAGACAATGAGCATGAAACAACTATGAATCTGAACTCTCATTCATCTTCAAGATGCACTGAGCTTGACTGTCATAATTGCATCAGGACTTCTTTGCAGGAACAGACTGAAAAACCTTGTACTGTCACAACAGTATGTCGGCCACTCCATGCAGCTCTTTGCCTCCCTCTGTCGCTCCCTCTACCTTCTTTATACACAAACAGAGACTCTTGGGAATCACAGTTACCTTGTGCCCCGTCCTCACCTGAAGGGCCCGAGTTTCAAAGCCTAGATTCCTACCATCCACAGAGGAGGACATCGCAGGGTTCACTGAGAGAGAAGTCAATCAGTAAGTGTCCAGTTCTATTCGCAATGGACAGCACTAATATAACAAGTAAAGACACAAAACTGAACCCACCCCTCCTTTATTCTAATTAAGCTATTGTCTTGTTTTCAGGACGAAAGATGCAGGTTTATTCCCCAGACAACCTGAGTGATGAATCGCCCAGCAGTCCAGTCTTGGATGCGGAATACATCTTCTCAGGACCTTTTGCATCTTTCCTGGAGGAGGACCTCAGTGGATTATCTTCTCAAGAGGGCATTTCACGTCCTTTATCCACAAATGGTGTTAGAGATCCCCCTAACCTTACTCATAGCGATATCTTTAGCACAGCACCAGAACCCCTACAGATAATAGAGGACTCGGTCGAAGGGGTCAGCGAAGACAGTAGTACTGCAGAAGCATCAAGTGCCACAGGGGGGAGCTTCTTGTCTCGTGGCCGTCAAGGGGATCAGGAGCGGCGGCGCTTCTCCGCTTCAGAGCTGATATCTAGACTTCAGTTGTCTCAAAGGAAGAACTCCTTCACCCTGAAGCTGGGGAAGTCGCTCTCTGCCAGGGTTGTCTCCCGGGACAGACAGAGCTCCAACAGCCTCAGCCCCAGTCTGGACTGTAAGTAGACCACAGAACAAAGATCATGGTAGAGTTTCATTGAGACTCAGCCCAGAAAAGGGAATAACCATTTTCTTTTCTTGATTAATACTGCATTCTGGAAGACCACTGGTTGAACAATATACCGCAGAACTGGCAGATTATGTCATGTACCAGTACCACACTTCACAATGTTGTGCAAATCCACACAAATACATTAGTGGTAAAAACCCATATAATTTATTCACAGTTATTACTTTAAAGGTTTGGTAGGATTCGGTAGGATAAGTAGCTAGGACCTTCTGTCCTAGTTAGGATGTAGGGATTACATAGAATTTAATCATGATACCTAGACAGCAGTCAGAGATCACAGACCTCCATCGCTTACGAGTTCACTTACCCCAACATGTCACTGAGCCTGTAAGGGAAAAAGTTCCATGACAGATTGACCCATGACATGACTGTGAAATCACACTGGCATCATTATTAGTTTGAAAGTTATTCAGGAAAAATGTTTGCCATTTGTTGATTTCTTCAGCCTCTATCCCAGCAACATTTTAAGCTACAGTATCACAGTGACAATATATCCATACATCCATACATCCCTCTCCCACCGCTTATCCCTAGTCAGATCGCGGGGGCAGCAGCTTCAACAGGGAGCCCCAAACTTCCCTTTCCCCGGCCACATCCACCAGCTCTGACTGGGAGACCCCAAACCGTTCCCAGGCAAGTGTTGAGATATAATCCCCCTACCTGGTCCTGGGTCTGCCCCGAGGTCTCCTCCCAGCTGGACGTGCCAGAAACACCTCCCTAGGCAGGCACCCTGGAGGCATCCACACCAGATGCCCAAACTTCACCCTAACCCTAACCCAAACCCTAACCCTAACCCTCCGTTCCATGCGAAGGAGCAGTGTCTCTACTCTGAGCCACTCGCGAACAGCAGTGTTTCTTATCTCTAAGTGAGACACCAGCTATCCGCCTGAGAAAGCCCATTTCAGCCGCTTGTATCCGCGCCGCTTGTATCCGCGATCATATTCTTTCGGTCTTGACCCAACGCTCATGACTATGGGTGAGGGTAGCAATGAAGACTGAACAGTAGATGGAGAGGTTTGCCTCTTGGTTTAGCTCCCTCTTTGTGACAACAGTGCAGTAAAGCGACTGCAATACCACTCCTGCTGCCCCAATTCTCCGTCCAATCTCACACTCCATTGTTCCCTCACTTGTGAAAAGGACCCCAAGATACTTAAACTCCTTCACTTGTGGATGGACCTCATCCCCCACTCGGAGAAGGCAGTCCATCGGTTTCCTGCTGAGGACCATGGCCTCAGATTTGGACGTGCTAATCCTCATTCCGGCTGCTTCACACTTGGCTGCAAGCCGAACCAGTGAGTGCTGCAGGTCACAGGCTTATGACGTAAACAGGACTATGCAATCCTCAGGCCACCAAACTGTAACCCCTCCTCACCGCGACTACGCCTCGATATCCTCTCCGTGAAAATCCCGAACAGAATTGGTGATAAAGCGCAGCCCTGTCTAAGGCCAACAGCTACTCGGAACAAGTCCGACTTACTACAGAGAACCTGAACGCAGCTCTCACTTTGGGCGTACAGTGATTGGATAGCCCTGAGGAGAGGCCCCCTCAACCCATACTCCCGCAGTACCTCCCACAGTATATCCCTGGGGACCCCATCGTACGCCTTCTCCAAGTCTACAAAACACATTAGACTGGATGGGCATACTCCCAAGCCCCCTCTAGGATCCCTGCGAGAGTAAAAAGCTGGTCTGTTGTTCCATGACCAGGACGGAACCCACATTGTTCCTCCTCAATCTGAGGTTCGACTATTGGCCGGACCCTCCTTTCCAGCACCTTAGAGTAAACTTTCCCAGGGAGGCTGAGAAGTGTGATGCCCCTTTAGTTGGCACACACCCTCTGGTCCCCCTTTTTAAAAAGAGGAACCACCACCCGAGTCTGCCACTCTTTCGGCACTCCAGACTTTGGTGCAATGTTAAAGAGGCGTGTCATCCATGACAGCCCCTCAACACCCAGAGCCTTTAGCATTTCCGGGCAAATCCCATCAACACCCGGGGCTTTGCCACCCTGAAGTTGTTTAACTACCTCGGTGACTTTGGCCCGAGAAATTGACTCAAATCCCCCATCATCCTCCAGCTCTGCCTCTGCATCAGAGGACGGGTCAGTTGGGGTATTTGGATTCAGGAGTTCCTCAAAGTGTTCCATCCACCGACCAACAACTTCCTCAGTCAAACATTATCCCATCCTTGCAGTATACAGCTTGGATGGTCCCCCGTTTCCCCCTCCTGAGGTGTCAGACAGTCCTCCAGAACCACTTTGGTGCTGTCCAATAGTCCTTCTCCATGGCTTCACCAAACTCCTCCCACACCCTCTGTTTTGCCTCCATCACAGCCGAGGCTGAAGTCCTTTTGGCCTGTCGGTACCCTGCAACTGCTTCAGGAGTCCCCAGGGACAACATGCCCCTGCAGGCCTCCTTCTTCAGTTGGACGGCTTCCCTGACCACAGGCGTCCACCACGGTGTTCAAGGGTTACCGGCCCTTGAGGCACCCAAGTCCTTGAGACCACAGCTCTCAGCTGCAGCTTCAGCAATGGAAGCTTTGAACATCGACCATTTAGGTTCGATGCCCCCAGCCTCCACAGGGATGCACAAGGAGGTCCTTCGGAGGTGTGAATGAAGGCCTCGCGGACCGAGTCCTCCTCCAGACATTCCCAGTTCACCCGCACTACTCGTTTGGGCTTACCAGGTCTATCCAAAGGTTTCCTCTCCCAACGGACCCAACTCACCACCAGGTGGTGATCAGTTGACAGCTCTGCCCCTCTCTTCACCCGAGCATCCAAAATACACGGTCAAAGGTCAGATGATACGATCACAAGATCAATCATTGACCTCTGACCCAGGGTGCTCTGGTACCAGGTAGACTCATGAGCATCCTGGTGTTCTAACATGGTGTTAGTTATGAACAATCCGTGATTAGCACAGAAGTCCAACAACATAACACCGCTCGGGATTAGATTAGGGAGGCCATTCTTCCCAAGCACGCCCCTCCAAGTGTCTCCATCATTGTCAATGTGTGCATCAAAGTCCCCCAGGAGAACAATGGAGTCCCCTACAGGGATCCCATCAAGGACCCCATTTAGGGACCCCAAGAATGCCGAATACTCTGAGCTGATATTTGGTGCGTACGCACAAATAACAGTCAGAGTTTTCCCTCCCACAGCTTTAAGACGTAGGGAAGCGACCCTCTCATCCACCGGGGTAAACTCCACAATATATGTATAATTATATGTATAGCGACAATATATGTATAGTTAATATTTGTTAACTCACAGTTATAAATTTGAAAACTCTGGATCACCAGAGATGGAATATTATTTGAGTCAACACTAGACTCTGATATACCATATTTTTTTATTCAAAATGCCTTTTTTCTTCTCCTACTGATCGACTTTCATCTTTTTTTCTGTTTAACAAAGGCTCACATGTCTGAAACCTTACAAGACAATGTTGCCTCTGAATTTTTGCATCTTCCCTGATCCTCATATATGTACCATCTGCCTCTTGTCCTCTTTAGATAAGTTCAACTGCAGGCACCGCAGCTCAGTAGGTTCTAGTGATAGCGCCCCCCACAGTCCTGTAGGACCTACAACTGGTCCATTGCCCAGCACAGATAATGGCATGCCTCTGCATCGATGGAGCACAAAACTTGCGTAAATACATAAACAATTCAATATTTTGATGCTCAAAATGCAAAGATTAAAAAAAAAAATATTGATTGCAAATCTTTTTTTTTTCAGAATGCGAAAGAAATCCATAGAGGAGGATCTACTTCCAAGTGTTGTCACTTCAAATCGCTTATCACGGTTTTTGCCCAGCTGTGAGTTCCTGGCCAAATTGTTAACCTTTTTAATTGACTAAATACTAAAAAAAAAAAAAAAATTCAACTTTATCCATTTTTTCCAGCTATTTTGTATCAGGAATACAGTGACGTGGCCATCAACAGAGAGATCCAGAGGCAACAAGGGAAGGATCCAGGTACAGAAGAGGAAGGGCTCCGGGACGAGGGTTCAGATGGCTCCCCATCTCCTTCCAGTTTGTCTCCATCCAGCTCCTTTCGCTCATCCCGGGGTTCTGCTTTTGCACTGTGGCAGGACATCCCTGATGTTCGGACCAGTGGCCAGCTTGACAACTTCAGCAATGAGGAAAGAAAATTACAAGAGGTAAATAACACCTATTTGATTTGAAAAATATTTGACAAGTTTTTCTACTTTGTGGACTTTATGAAGCTAGCTGACATTCTGTGATTTCCTGGCCTCAGGCTAAGTTTGAGCTGGTGACATCTGAGGCATCATACATCCGTAGTTTGACAATCGTTGTGGACCACTTCATGCTGTCGCAGGACCTGTCAGAGTGTCTCGGAGCTCAGGACAAGCAGTGGCTGTTCTCCAAGCTGCCTGAAGTCAAAGATGTCAGTGAGAGGTGAAGTAATGCTGCTGATCGTGTTACTCTCAGGTCTTTGCTTTAAGGCCTCAGTTATCGTGTCCCCTTGCTGACTATATTCTGTAATTCCAGGTTTCTTCAGGACCTGGAGCACAGACTGGAAGAGGACATTCTGCGTTTTGATGTTTGCGACATCGTCCTTAAACATTGTCCAGCTCTGCGACGGGTTTATCTGCCTTATGTGACCAACCAGGCTTACCAGGAGCAGACATACCAACGCTTACTGTAAGCAGCTTCTTCCCCTGACACGTAGTAAATCATCTGCTGGGGCTCTGAGCATATAAGAACATGTACAGTATGCAATGCATCGAGTCCAGTAATTTCATGTCGGACGTCCATAAGTTCCTCTGAGGCTCTTCAGGTGTTATTTTACATCTGCCTGACTTAACTTGCACATCTAGAAATTGCTTACAATTTTTCTCGGGCTAAAAATCATCTTGGAATTTGTACTCGCTCCCACTAAAAGTCATTAAGTGTTGCTTTAAATTTTCTTGTCCTCTCAGGCATGAGAATTCTCGTTTCCCTGTCATCCTGGCTCGTCTGGAGGAGGACCCGGTCTGCCAAAGACTTCCTCTGACCTCTTTTCTAATCCTCCCATTTCAGAGGATCACACGGCTTAAAATGCTGGTGGAGGTACATAATTAAACATTCACTGCAGAATTCATGTTCATACTTGAAACCCAATTACATGTGACTGTAAATGGGGTAATATTTGGACCAGCTTAGCCATTGGCCAAACTTTTTTTCCTTTGCGATTAATATCAAAAGTGGTGTTTACACTTTGGCACTGAAATGTTTTTCATTTTCAGAATATTTTAAAGAGGACGACTCCAGGCTCACGGGACGAGGACACGGCCATGAAAGCTTTCAATGAGCTGAAAAAGGTGATGATTCAAGTCCCTAATGTTCATCTGAAGCAATACCAGGACCGTCACTGGTGAAGCCCAAAAGTCATAACCAGTAACCAGAAACAAATATGTCTTCTCAGATCATCAAAGAATGTAACTCCAGTGTACAGTCAATGAAGAGGATGGAGGAACTGATTCACCTGAACAAGAAAATCCATTTCGAAGGAAAGGTGACTGAAGTCTATGTGGTCGACTCTGTGTTTACTTTTTTTGTGATTCTTTTTCACAAACCTGTTTTTTTTTGTTTTGTTTTTTTGACTGTTTTGTTTTTAGATCTTTCCTCTGATATCCCAGTCTCGCTGGTTGGTGAAACATGGTGAACTTCTTGAAGTGGATACTCAGATGATGAGTATTTCTGGATCCAAGCTCAAGTTACCCACCAAACCTGTGTACCTCCACCTCTTCAACGACTGTCTGCTGCTGTCCAAAAGGAAGGAGTAAGTGAGAACTGCACTGCTTGATGATGCATAAATATGCATCACAGATAATTTAGAAAGTGAATTTTAGGCAAGATATCGCAAAAACAATGATCATGTGAAAATTTGGACCGTTGAACAGGTGCACACATTCCATGGTGGGGATTGTCTGTGAATCCAAAAGCGTAGAACTATTCCCTGAAGATATAATTTATCACTCAAAGCGGCATCAACAACTCTTGTTGGTGATAATTATAAGTTACAGGTTTAAATGTGAATTTACTTTGTCCCTGATCCTGGATCAGTGCACACAACCACATTATTCTGTGGGGATGCAGGAGACGCAGCAATGTAGCTTCTGGTCAACAGCCCTCAGTCGCCTCCTCTCCTGGTTCTTGACTTACTTGACGATCAAAACATTCAGTTTGCACAAATACATAACTAAGAATGGTAGCAGAGCTCCAATATCACCTCTTGAAACTACTGGGTGCTGCTTCTTATTGATATCCAAAACCTGTCTAAACCCATGCATTGACATTGCTGCCCATTGTACCTGTACCAGCAGTTTCACGTCTTATGAGTCTCCATGAACTCAAAGGGCCACAGTTTCAGACCAGATTTTGAAAAATGTGGTTACATTTCTCTAGGACACTTTTCAGCTGCTCAGAGCTCTGTTGCTGCTGTTTGTGTGTTCACAGCATATGGGAAACATCTCGGGCCTGTCTTGTTCCATAATGGACCATAATGCATCACTCCGATGAGACATTGAATATTATAACATAACATGAATATTATAACACTTGGAAATGGACATACGAAACCGAACTTTGATGACAAAAGTGGCTGCTTATACTTAATTCTTCTTTCAGTTTATTTAATCACTGGGATGGGACTCATGTTTGGATGGGTGTCATGAGTACAGCAATGTATAGGATGTAAACATTTAAAACTTTGCTGCCTCCCAGTGGTGGCAACAATACATGTATCACAGACAAATAACACACATCTCAATTACCACCTACACACCACCCTTTATTATCTTGTAATTATTCTTTCCCTATTCAAGAAAGTCTAACTGAGATCGGACCCACAGACACTGAGATGACAAACTATCAGAACCTCATAGAACTTAGCGACTTTAAAGCAATATATATTACAGTATATATTTATTAGCTAATTGCACATTCCTGTTTATATTGTACATATCTTTTTATTTTGTATTTTAGTGTTGGTTTTCTTTGTATTGAGTCTGGTTTTTGCTCTTTGCACTCTGCATGTCCTTTTGTACCAATACTCCTTTATGTGCCTTTAATTGCCTCTTGGGGAAAAATAAAGTTGTTTTTTTTAAATTGAATTGAATTGAATTGAATTGAATTGATGTGAAAAAGTTAAAACTCTATTCCTTTCTTTCATTAATTATTTTTACAGTACGTGGAAGTTCATGGTGTTTGTGCATGCAAAGATAGGAGAGCTGAAAGTGAAGGATCTCAGTCAGAAACTGCATGGAATCTCAGGCTTTATCTTCCATCTGCAGCTGTGTGAAGGCCAGCAGCTCAAGCACCAGATACTGCTCAAGTCACACACAGAGTGAGAAATGAAACCTTATCAACAGCATGTTGATACAATACAAACGGGATAATCTCACAGATGAAGAATTAATTACTCTTTTCTGTGTAAAAAAGGAGTGGGAAGCAGAGATGGATCACAGCAATGTTTCCATCAGATCCTCTTGAAGACATTGAGCAAGCCAGTGAAAATGTTGGTCAGTACCGAGCTGCAGAAGCATCGGAATCTTTGCAAATCTATCAGTCAGCTCATTTATCTTTTTGTCTTGTCCTCTCAGACATATCCCAGGTTCAGTGCATCAAAAGCTATCAGGCCCAGGAGCACGATGAGTTAACACTGGAAAAGGCCGACATTCTTCACGCTAAGACCATGACAAGTGATGGTAAGTCCTTGGAGCAATCTAAGACAAAGTAAACCCGCATCTAAATGCATGTGTAGACATGGAGTGATTTAGCAGGTTTGTGCTGCTCAGCGCCTGTGAGAGCTACAAACAATCAAATGAAAATGTGTGTTGGATTCTTTGACGCCTGGAGGCTTTTGTCTTTCACCAGGCTGGGTCGAGGGCATCAGACTGTCTGATGGGGAACGGGGCTGGTTCCCCAAAACCTATGTGGAGGAAATCACAAGTCGCAGTGCACGACTCCGCAACCTCAGAGACAATATCCGCATCAAATGTGTCACACAGAAGCTGGAGGGGGAAGACTAACCATTTTTACTGCAAATTGTAAAGTTTAAAAGGTAAAAATCTATGGGTACATTTTGTGTAGCTCTTTTTTAAATTATTTATCACTGAGCCAACATGTTTCACTGTTCTTTGCATGGCTGCGTACAACATTTTACCTGAGCATGCCAATCATCTAAAGCTCTTTTACTGTTTTGGTTCAAAACACTTTTGTACAATAAAAGTTGAACGTTCACATTTGGTCACTTTGAAAAGTTTCACATTTACTTCTTGCACATTTTCAAGCATCGCTGACATTTCTGTGTCATATTCGGAATACAAACCATGCATATTCAGCAGTGTGCAAATATCTTTACGTGCATATTCATGTGGATACATTTGTCATTTCATATCAGAAAAGAACAGCAAAACAAGGCACAAGCATCTCTGCAGTTTTCTCTTGTCCCAAACTTTTGGATTGTCTCAGAATAGCTCTGAGCGGTGCAGAAGTATTAATTCAAGCATCAGAAAATCATTGGAGGAGCATCCTGCTACTGAGCTCTCAGAAATCAAAATCTAATGTGAGGTTTGTGCAATCCATCCATACATGCTGCCATGCAATGTTTTATCTTCATCCATGTGGTTAAAGATATGTTCACTCTTGTCTCTCTGATTAATAGGACAACACCTTCTCCTTATGTGCTGCAGATGTTCTGTAGCTAGTGTGGACCAACAAACTCTGATTGGTCAATCATCCTAGACTAAAAATGAAGGACAGAATCTTAAAGACAAATATCTTTTTTCTGTTACTGCTCTCACTCAACTCAAGGATTCTGATGATTGTGTTCTATTATTTTAAAATTGACAACAAAGCCCATGAATAGATCATAACTGAAAATGATTTAATTTGTATTGACAAGCGTAGATTGTATCTGTAAAGCCTGAGCCTCACTGTTTCCCAAAGAAACTTTAAGGACACAGGATTGAGTCAAGCTCACACAAGACATTAAACCATGAAAACACTTAAAGCTAGATTCACCATTCTGATGTAAATTCTAACTAGAAGACTATTGTGTATCAATACAGCAGGAAATAGTCTCCACCAAATATGTAATTTACTCTGTTTGAGTAGAAAACACAGAAAGCCTTGGCCTTTAAAACAATTACACCAACACTGCTTTGGTATTTTAATGCTGTTTGTTGACTGTAAGAGAGACTGTGGAATAAAATAATGGTGTCAGGGGGACAATGCTCTTACATTGAGCTTCTGTGAATTACTAGATCTTTTTGTTTTAGGGTAATTATAAAGGATTAATTTGGATGTCATTGAGCATTCCGACATCCACATCATTCCCCTCATTAACTCTAAACATTCTGAAATGACCTGAGGCTCAGTGTGACTGAGCTGAGGCCCGTTGGTGATGAACAACTTCTTGTGGCACATGAAATGATTGCAATCCTTTTCTCTGTCTGCTTTAGTTGTAATTGAAGTGGTTGCTGTTGTAGCATGCGTGTATTTATACTCTTTTAGTTGTTTAATACAAGGGGATCCTGATGTAAAATTAATTTACTGTAGATGTTTTCATATAAAAAGAGTAGAAATACTTGTACACATACTTTTTACTTTTTCACATACTTTTATGAGTGCGGTCTATATGAACAAAGATTTGACACTCTGTAACTTTACTCTTTCCAGTTTGTCTCATTTCTAATACCATGATGAATATAAATACAATAATACACTGGATGTTTACTGGATCTGTGCTAACTGCTGTAAATGTTAAACACTGAAATAAATACAGATGCATACAGTTTACCTCGTGTTGAATAAATTGCTCTTTAGAGTTTAGTTTAAATACTTTATTGTGAAAAGGAATCAAACTTCATATGTACAGTTTCTTTAGTTCTGTTTTAGGTAACATTTACCTCTACACTCTGATTGTTTCTGCAGTCATGGTCTAGACCTTGACCTCAGTCACATGTTTGTCGCAACATGAAAGAAGGCTAAAAGCATCTTCTCCGTTCCTCAAACACCAAATATCAACCCCAAAATATAAAAATATCAGAACCTCCTGCAGCACTATCATTCATAAAAGTGATATTTACATCTTATGAGTACAGCAGATGTTCAGACTTTCTGTCGAGTCAGCAGCGCCCATTGATGTGACATTGGTTGGCTGTTATTGTGGGCTCCTGGGACTCCTTCCTGCTCCTCTGCAGCTTTGGCATGACTGGAGGTGCAGCGTGACTCACAGTAATGTGGCTGCTTTGGTCTGGCTACACATCAGACAAAAGACATCATGTTGAAACTGCCTGACATTTAAGTTGTCAGACACAACCTTATCACGTGTGAATGTTTCTTGCAAACACAAGCCTCATGGAAAGCTGTTGGTTGGCAGCATTCTGTTTGATCTAGTGATTAGTTTTTTGCCAGCTACACATCAAACACAAAGAAACAAAAATTGAGAGCCTAAGGAGTAAAGTCTGGTTTAAGAAAAAGCTGAAAGAGATAATGAACCTAAAAAAAAATCAATCACACAGGTTTAGAGGAGCCAGATAAAACTCGATTGCTATTACTGTTACTACTAGCACAGAACTATGAAGTACTTATTAGTTAAGGGCCTGTCGTCGACACAACACTTAGTAAACACCATGAACCAGTGATTGTCTGACCAGCTTAAGTCTGACACCAGAATCATTACTGGTAAAACCAAAGATAACCCATGGTGCCACCTTTTCAGCTGTTTTCACTTCAGAACCAGCACCACCAGGAAATATCTGGTTCTTCATGTTCAACCAATTCTCACTCACTATTGTCTGTTTTGGGGACAGCAGGTTTGTATCTGGACTGCCAACAGAATCAAACAAAAGCACCTGCTGCTAAAACAAAGGGAACTTCTTCTCTGTGTGTTTGGTGCTATGAGCATCATCTACTTCATTATATGTGATCATATGATGCACTGTTTTAAATCTCATAGACATTTTAAATCCTATTTTCTTTTGTGTGCAAAATGCTAGATAGTACGCCTTCATGTGACATCTGGCAAAAACAAGCAAAGCCATTTTCGTCCTTTAAATTGTATCACAGTATCCTCCAAAAGGCTGATACCTTTATCGGACTAAATTAACCTAAATATTAAGTGAAATTAATGAAGAAAAAAAAAAAAAAACGCTGAAGCTGAATTAAAGCTCAATGTTTTTCACAGTGGATGAATTGATGACAAAAACCTCATGTTGCATATTCTTTCAGCCTGTTTAACACCCTAAACATGAATCTTTCCTAAACACAGTTCAAGAGTAGTGATATTGCACAATCTGACCTTTTGTAATTGAAATATCCAGTTCCAGTAATCCTCCTGACGGGCACAGGACACCAGCAGAGGCTCCATCAACTCACCTGAAACACAACAACCTTCATATGGAACGCGCCCGTCTGACTACATTTAGGTGGTATACAGTATATAAATAATGCTGTGTTCAGCTAATAATAATAATAATAATAATAATAATAATAACAAGTGTTAGTGTTTGTATTGTGTACCTATTAGCTCAAACTCCATCTGTCCAGGCAAACCTGACCTCTCCACCGCTCTGATGCTGTGTCGGGGCAACCTGCCCTGTTACAGACAGGAAAGAATATTACTCTGGGGAGGCATTTCCTCTTCGATGAAACAAATAATCTTAATTCAGACCCAATCTGAATGTGATGGGATGGAGGTGTGAAGGAAGAGTTACAAAACAGTCCACCCATGATAGAGTTCAACACAACAAGATTAAATTGTTTGCTGAACGTGGTTCACTGGCTAGAAAGGGGATGTTCCCCATAGAGACATTTTTAAATTATTAAAGTATTAATTGATTGATTCATTGATTGATTCATTCATTTATTTTACAATACCTCATATCTTATATTGTGACGCTTATTGTCCACTGAAAGCAGCAGGATGTCTTGAGGGAAGAGAACCATCAGCCTTTCTTGGAGTCCCTGCAAGAATAGGTCCAAATTTTATCAGATAACATACCGGTACAAATAAATGATGTTCTCTATAACACTGCACAGGTAAACCTCAAGTTTACGTCAGTTCGAGTTACGTCGTTCTCAACTATGCGTCAGTTTTCAATAAAAATTCACAGAAAAATAAACATCCAATTTACATAATTTTGCTCGCCTTTGTGTCTGTTCGCCACAAATATTGGAATCGCAAAATCACTAGTAAACCCTTAAAAGCACAGAATATCATGGTTTTTTTAACATTCAATAGGAATAAAAACATATTATATATAAAATTTATTAGTAGCTCATAGCAACCCCCGTTACCCACAATGCAGAAGAAAGGGCTGAACACAAAATGGCAACGTTTTTTCTGTACAATATTAAAAATATATATAATGTAATTGTTTTTAAGATTATAATGCATTCATATTAACTAAATATTGAAAATGAATTCACAAATAAAGTACAGCACAGAACTGGGAACGGTTACTTTTGGTTTAGCCTTAATACAAGTTTGTTTAGCATTTTGTGTCTGCCTGAATACATCATTTCATTCAGGCAGCAGAGTTTTCTCTTTCTGTCCATTTGCCTAAAAGCTATGACTGTGAGATGATATACAGGGATTTCTTCCAGGCTGTGTGTGGTATATGTCCCACCCATTCACAGTTTCACAACAATATGTTACATATTTCACATCAATCGTTCAAAAGGACAATGTGAAAAAGCAGCAAAGTTTCCACACTCCACTCCGAGTTTTAATGGCTTTTCACCAAGTTTCAACCAAATCTGTCTAATAGTTTATGGGTAATGGTTAGAAATGTTGGAAAAGCAATGATAAAGAAAGGAAGAAAATAAAATCAAGACTTTTCCCAGGATTCACTCCAACATATAATGGGTCTACTGTAATCCACAGTTTAATGAAAATCATTTTTTATGTAATCATGCTAATTGTCAAACATACAGATAAACAGACGGATAAACAAACAAATCAACACTGCAGGAAGAATGACATCATTGAGAGATGTCACATTAATGTTACTCTGTTGGTTCACTGCTGAGATGTGCTAACATGGCTCTGTCGCCATAAAAATAGAGAAACTAAGATAATTCCTGTTGAAAGCAAATCCAGGGTATGGTAATTATTTCCTGTTCACTGAGAGATTATTGCTAACACCTTGGTATTTGACCTGCTAGCCTTTAACAACATGTTGCATTCTCCAGCTGCTGGTACGTCTTGCCACATCAGACTTTGTCAATGTCACCATGTTCCCAGATATTACTTCGGAGTTTGGGGAGTATAATGTTATCATAATCTGTTGGGATTATGATATTACATGAGATAAGCGAGTAACTTGGTATAAATGATTTCCACATCACTTTGAGTCTCTGTTAAATAAATACGAGTGTCCCTAAGAGCTCAGAGTGTGCCAGCAGGTCAAATCTGCATGAAACCCAACAAAAGAACAAAATGGTGAACGCAAACAAACCCACACATGTATTCACTTCAGAATAGTTGATGAGAAACAGTACTTTATGACAGATGAGACGTAGTAAAGCTGTGGTTTGTCTAGTATGAAGTATAAAGAATAGAAGGAAAGAACTGAAGTAAAAAATCTCTTCTGTGTCATTTCCTGTAAAATGCAGGTGTTGGAATTTTTTTTATCTTTTCATGCTGACACATTAGGTTTTTTGGTTGTGCAAATGAGCTGAACTTGGTTGAGATGGTGGCAGCAGTGGTGTAATCAGTGTAAAATGCATATTTAGAACTTTCGGGAAACCTAACATAATTACTTAACACAAATTAAAATAACTGAGAGGACAAATGAATGAATGTTCTTTTTTTTTTTAACAAACAGACTTCACATAAGTGCAAGAAAATCTTACACCTTAAAATCAAGGTTGGATTCTCCGGACACCTAGGATGTGATGAATACCTGTCTCTGTTTGCTGCTGATGTGGACCACTGATAGGCATCCTGGTTGGCCCATGTGTTGAATCGGCGAGCCCTCCCACTGCCGTATCGGAGCATGTAGGATGTACTTTTTCAGTTCCTCTCTTTTCCAGGGCTGATTGCAGGGTAACTGTAGAAAAGAAATAAAACTTAAGTTACGAGTTCAACAGAATGAGTTTTCACGCAGGTGGAAACAGAGATCAGTCTTTACTAGATAGGAGAGGACAGATTGGGAAGGGCTCATGGACTGTGACATTGACTTCTGTCTCCTGTCCTCTATGTGTTGCATCCATTTCTGCGACTCTGCTGCCGTTGGGCATATGAAGACCTTAGAGTCCATCATTGGATCTGGATGAAAGAGAAAATAATAGTCATCACATTCAGGTCTTAGATCTGTGTGACCATGTCTGATTCAAACTAAATCTACTCACTGCTGATCTCAAACATGTGTGGCGACTGTGACGTGTCAGGGTTCAGAGACACACTCTGCAAGGACAGTCCAGACAGAGGGAGGATGCCCTGTGAGGTAAGAAAAGACAGCGCTCAGAGAATAAAAACATGTCTAGTTGTATTAAACACTCACAGGCTACTGTTTGTTAAATCTATAGACCTGTTCCTGCTGATTTAAGGTGACAATCTGAATGCATTGTTATCTTTAGTAAGTCCAAATGAAAACCTGAGATGAGCTACCGGTATTTAAAAATGAGATGTCAGCTTTGAAATTTGAATGTGCCATGGAGGGAGTCTCCAAAACAAATTACACTTAGCTGCATTGTTCTTAGAGCTGGGAACTATAGTAGGAAACAAATTTAGCATACTGTATATCAGCCCACGTTGTATTAATTTAACTATTCGTTTTCACAGGATCATGTCATTCTGTGCTGGAGCACAGATCACCCTGACAGCTGTAACATTATCATCACGTTGTTTAAATGTTCCATCATGTTGTTGTTGAATTAATTCACACCAGTTAAAGGAAGAAGTTGGACATTTTGGGAAAATAACAATTCTTGCTGACGGTTAGATGACCTCATCAAATGTGAAGCTACAGGAAATAACTTGGAATGGAATGAAAATGCAAATCCTGACATAAATTTCACACACTTTTTTTTCAGCACACATATTCAACACACTGTGTCCGTAAGCTCAGCACCTCTATGTTAAAACCTTTCGATCAGACTTGGATCAGTTGCGACAATGTTTGTTATATTATAGCAGGATAGAAATTAGCATAGTTAGACATGACGGCAATAATTTATTACATAACTTAGATTTTAGGTAGGAAGGATTATGTTCCTTTTGATTAATCAGCATGGGATTAGAGTGTCTGTTTGCCTGATGAATGATAATCCATTATTAATTTGCCCTTTTTATGTTAGTTTATAATTGTAGATTAGTTTATAAATCTGTATCTTTAGCGGCTAAATGCTGTGTTCGTCAAACAGGAACTGTCTGCTGTCTGGAGCTTGGGAACGTAGCTTAAAGCCAGTTAACCAAGAATTTATGTTCAGCATCTCTTTAAAGTAGAGAATGTTTCTGTTAGCTGACATTTTGTTGCAGATTTCTTAAAGTAAACTCAACAAACATTACATGATAAATGAACTCCTGTCTAGAGTGGTCCAGGGACAGGATGAGCAGGTGGAATGAAAACAGCACCAGGAAGTGTTCAGTGGTTCCCTGTGGAAACACAGATCCATGATCAGATAAGAGTTTATTTGAACCCATGAAGCCGCACCTCCTGACATCCTGCAGCGTCCCATGTGTGTAGCGTGTTACCTGTGTGTAGGTGTTGTAGAGAGACACCAGAGACGAGTGAATGATCTCTCCAAACATGTGGGGGGGTTGGCCCTCCCAGTCTCTGATGTGCTGCTCAGAGTAAATCCTGTGGTGCAGCTCGTCTCTGCTCCTGCCCCACAGCACGACCTACAGGCACAAAGACGCCTCAGCCCAGTGTGTCACGGGATAGACATAGACGCCACGGTTTCCACCTCCCATTTTATTCAGGGTTTACTGACAAATATAGAATTTCTCAACTGTAAAAAACCCGATAGTACAAGAACATTTGTAGCTCAATGAAGTAAAATCAATGCAACCAGTCTTACGTTTGTTGTATTTAATTATACTTGTTTGATTTTGTTATTTGCAAAAAGCTGATACACAAAATATTTTGCCAGTAACACATGCTGAAGGTTGGACTAAATTTTCTTTCAGCTGTTATTAATAATGATCTGCCTCTTCATGTCACATGTGGTCACATGTCTCACAGAGTTCTGAGTCATGTAATACTCAGCATGTTGGAGTTGGAATCACTGTTGCAAGTCTCTGGTCATTGTTTGAGGAACACGTTGTACAATCTCACAGGGCTTGGATGCGTCTTATTTGGAGTGTTAATCATTAAAGTGGAAATAAGTGTGAACCTCTGGTGTGTGTAGCAGCGTTTCCTCCCTCCGTTTCCTGTTAACTTTGAATCACATCAAATGAGGAAAACAAAATCTCACGTTTGTCATGGAAATTCACACAGTGTGTTCACAAAGTGTCTGGCCTCATTACAAAGAATAGCTTTGGTGGAAACTTCAGACACTCAATGGATGTGAGTCTCACCGCATCGTGTTTCCTGTGGTGAAAAGTGCACGACAGAATCACTGACTTCAACAACACAGACACACACAGTAACTAACCTCTTGTTCCAGGTGTCGCACTGAAGGGTGGCGGCGTGGCGGAGGAGGAGGAGGAGGAGGCTGCTCTTCGTCTCTGCTGTTCATCACAGACAGCTGAAGTCTGGTCTCTCCCAGACTCCACACCCTGAAGAAAAACATTTACACATTTCACCATTTCAACCCAGTAACGAGATTATAAGCCCTTTGACTTTATAGTACATAGTGATTGGCCACAATCCAGGGTAAATTATAATCATGTAAATTGACTGAAACATATGTTGGACAACTCTGTTGGCAGATGTAATCAGATTACACTGAGAGAGGAGAAGCAGTAGTTTTTTTCCTCATTACTAAATATTTTATAACCTTCGTGCGTCTTTGGCTTAATTTTATATTCCCAGCTCAGAAGTATTGAATTTTTGTTCTTTCTTTACATTTCCACTGTGATTTTTGCATGTTTTTTATCAAATTTAAAATACTAAACAAAAAAAGAACAAAAAAAAAGCAAGAAATAGTGACTCGTGTCCAAGGAGGATTAAAAATTTAGGAGTACATCTTTCTTTCTCACCGTCTGAACAACATGGATAGACACACCGCATCACTTCCTGAAAGAGGAGGGCCATTCAAATCTCATTGATCCAAGTCATCACACTATGAAAATCAATAAGTGTTTTTTTATTTAGACATTCATTAGCACAGCTACCTATTTGTGCATCTACACACAAGTGTGCGTCTTCATCACACGGATGACCTGTAGTCTTGAGTTCTATTTATCAGCCACACTCAAACACTGGTGGCTACAGTTGAGTTTAGCCTCTGCTAATCCCCCAGCTTTGGAAGCAGCGGGGATTTGTCCCGCCCTGACTATCTATTAAAGCCCCCACGCTTCAGACGCTGTCTAGCAGTAATCTGGTAAGCACATCAGTGCAGCATCACCAACTTCCCAAGTTCATATTAAGTAAATATAGGAGCTAATTAGTTCTCCCTCCTCATTGTTCTGGAGAAGCTCTGACCGGAAACCATAAGTTTATGATTTGTCACTCTGGAGGTGTTTTCTTCATGTGTTTAATTAATTGATAACTGAACCTTTAATAAATTGCTCTGATCGGTATGTATATCTAGGACGTGGTTTTATTTCACCCACCAGATTTCAAAATGGTTACTCAGGAGGCGGCTTGTGTTTTATTTTGTTTTTAGCTTTAGAACATGATGTACAAACACAGAAGAAGTGGCTCTTTTTCCTTCACCGCTTCCTCCTCCACAGCTTGATGACATGCAAAATCTGATTTAAACAAAAATAAATGGCACATTCTCTGGAGCTGTGAGGTAAAAAAAAAAAAAAACAGTAGAGATTACCACATTCACATGAAGGCTGAAGAAACGGTGGTGTTGCTCAAATATCCTCTGCAATTCTTTCAGTCATGAGTGAATTCCCCACCAGGACATTTCTATTTCAGTTGTTTTCTTTAAAACAGAAACTTAAATGTGTGCCTTACCCCAGACTGTCTCCAGAGAGTTCTAGGAGCTCTATCTCATCCGGGCCCACCTCGTCTACTCCAGTATGCCTCTGAGTCACGCTGCAGCATCCCATCACGGACCCGAGTCTGTCCCTCTCTGACTCGACTCAGCTCCTAGTCCTCACACTGAGCACCATCTGCCCAGACAATCATCCCCGCAGACTTTCTGTGTGCCAAACTAAAACCACAGAGATAACAGAAAAAACTGGGGGCTGGTTGGGTTTAAAAGAGGATATTGTTTTCCAGAGGGAGGGGGGTTTCTGCTAAGCTCTAGTTCCCCCTTTTTGCAAGCATTCGAAGATTTACATCGGACCTCGAGATTGAAAGGTGTTGAAGTTTTGAAAAGGAATTGAAGACATGGCAAGAGGTTTTTGACGAATCACAGTGTAGAAGTTATTTCCTTCCTGTGGGTTTACTGCCTGCAGTTAGTTTCTTTAACGCTTCAGCCCCACGCCGTTAACCTGCTGATGCCTCCACATGAAAAATAAAACCACTCAAACGTTCCTTAAAATGCAAACTTGCTGCTTGTAGAAAATAGAAATGTAACTGAGGTCATACCGTTTCACGTTGACAAATCACAATTCAATGCTGACGGCCTTTTTATTGAGAAGCATGTGGATGAAGCAACCTGTTGGGAAAGATGGAACCGATGCCCTCCCATGTTTACCTGCAACCAGCCTCAATATGGAGGGCCATTCAGATAATTGTGAGTTATGAAACAGAGACGCAAGCAGCTGCAGACACAACAACAAACCACGAGAACTGTGTTCCTGGTCAGAATTACAGTAAGATGGCGGCAGGGACTGTGGCTGTCCACAGGGAAGGAGCTGTTCTCGTGTTTCCATGAAGTGATGTAAGATGACTGATGAATGTTCCCGTTGTCAGAGCTGTCGCTTTGTGCTTTGGTTACAGTAAATATCAACATCATGGGAAGAGAAGACTGAAAATAAAATAAAATGACATGTCTAACAAACCAGTGACAATATTTTAGCCATTTTAATTGTTGATCAGTAGGAACAGCTCTTCATCATCAAATTTGATCATTATCAGCACCACATGTCAGAGGTGTGGATCTTTAAAAGTAGATCCCAGACGTTCCTCTTTATGAACTGAGCCTGCTGTGTTCTGTCCTGAGGTCATCACCAGAATCCTCTCCTGTTTGTTGTTTCTCACACACAGGAGATGCAGCATGTGGAGGACCTGATACCATGGAGATGCCTCCTCTCGGCACCAGTGACTCCGGGGACATTACCACTCTTGTCTTTTCAGTGCTGACCTTCAAATGAGGATGGAGAGTGCATTTTCCAAGCTTGAGTTCAACTCGATGTGTGTAGGTCTTATTCCTTGCAGGCTGTACTGACAGAGGGTTGGGATGGGCAGGAGAGGCGGTAGTGGACGTGGTCGGACGGAAACCGACCCTTTCTTTTCTGCTTGCAGCAGCATCTGCAAAACATTCAGTTGATGGCGAAGGCTCAGTTTTAACACCTGACCCCATATTACACCTCTGTCCAGTCTGGTGACTGTTTTTGGTGCCATTCTGTCTGAATTCACTGTTTGTGTTTGTTTTGTTACAGCCCATCAGTGGATCATAAGGATAAACTCCACTGTACAGCAGAACAAAGTCCTTCTGACTGGACAGAGAGAGAATCTTCTGCTTAAGACGACACTTGTTGAAGATCTCCAGGGTTAAATCTAGAAAAGAGATTGGAGGAGTTAAGCTTCTAAAAACATCTAGATTGACATGCACACATCACACGAGACAAGTTGATGTCATGTTTGTTGGGGTGAGTTTACCCAGTGCCTCCTCCACAGTGCTGGGTATGACGTCCTTCAGCACCTCACAGTTAGTATGGAGGGCTGGGTTACAGTTCATCTCCAACAGCCACACCTATTGGGAGACACAAAGACACAACCGGTCCAGAACCACCACCAAACCACCACCAAAATATTTAGCAACATCTCATCTACCTTAAAGTCCTCATCAACCAAGAAGTCACAGCCAATCAAGTCGAAGAAGCCCAAGCGACTGTCTAACTTGGATTTGACGGCATGGAAACACTGTGTCATGATCTGCTGCATCCGTCTCTGAAAAACAGGAAATCAATCAATAAATCAATCCCCTTCACTTCAGGATGACATCACCACCACCACCTCTACGCAGTGTGTGAAAACCATTGTACACATTTTGTCAAAATACAAAATTGAGTATGTTGAGATACACTGCTTTAGTTATTTTGCACAGACATAAATATCAAGTAGATGGGCATTTTAAAAATATGATACTTCCAGTGTGAGTTCATATAAACAACCACCAGACTGCACATCTCATTTCATTAATGACATCATGTATTCTCAGACAGGGCCGAGGTCTTTCAAGCCCGAGCACAATCTCAATTAGCTGCAGGGCACAAGCAACCATCTTTAGAAGAGTAATTGGTCCCAGAGAGCCACGGCATGCAGCAGCACTCACAGCAAAGACGCCCAGCACCCAGTCCCTGGGCAGACCCTTGGCAACCTGGTGCCTGTCATTGACGTAGGTGTTGAAGGTCTCCATGGACCACACGGTATCCTCCTTTAGTTGGCTGTATAGAGGGTTCTTCTTCTGCATGTACTGCAAATGGACAGCAGGGGGACAAAAGGCACACGAATCAGACGGTTTTAACTATCTAAAGACTGATGGATGCAAATATGTCTCCAGTATTGTCATGAACGGTTATTATAGTAAGACTTAAAAAGCTCAAATGTGAATGAACCTCCACACATACACATATTATTATTTTGTTGTTTATTATTATTGTTGGTTTGTGAATTTAACGAAATGTGACAAGAAATCAAGGCCACATGCTGAACCTTGTTTATGACTTCATTTTCCACAATTAATGCTGTTTTTAATAGATCTATCGTGGAAATGTCTGATTTCTAAACATAGATTCACTAAAATCACCACAGATCATTTCAAAGGTCTGTGTGAATTTTTGGTTTTAAGTTCAGATAAAGAAACAGTAAGATGTAGATTTTATCTTGAACTTCGTGTCTTCTGAAGGCTCACCTGATTGGTCAGGTGAGCAGAGAGGTTGTTAGAGCTGGGGTCGTAGAGGTCACAGGTCAGCCGCACATATCCATGGCGAAAGAAGACCATGTGAGGAGCGGTGCAGGCGATCAGAAGGTACGAGCGCACATCAAACTTTTTCCCCTTCAGGAGAAGCGGCCTCTGGATGTAACTGAGAAGGAAACGTTTGCTTTCACAACAATAGATGTTTGTATTTGAACAGTGAGCAAATAATTATGTCACGTAAAGTTGTTGATATTTTGTAAACATTTTGAATAAGAGATGAACAGGAAGCAGTAATGGGTGGTGGAATATTCTGTACTGTAGAGATTTGTATGTTTCTAAACATGAGAACATTCAGCTTTTGATGGACAGAACAGCAGTAACTTTAACTTGATGAGGGTTATGCGAGTTCACCCACTGCTGAACGATGCGAGCCTGAGGCTGGCGGTGGTGCGCCGTCCTGCTCGTCTGGCCGTCCTCCATGTGATGCAGCTTCAGTCTGAAGGCGTCTACGTCCTCTGGACCCTTCATCAGGAAGATCCCTTTGCCCTGGTTCAGACCCGTGGGCTTACAGATCCACATCTGACTCTCATTGTTGCTCATGCCTGACAGAGAGGTTACAGCAGATGTATTAACAGACATATGGAACAGAACCATGACTGCATTCAGAGGTATCAGAGTTCTGCACTGGCGTTAGATTATCATCTCTGTTCCATCAGGAGGAATGAATCCCATATCATTATTAAATCACACAATATTGCTTTTGTGGAACATACATGTTATGACACATGATGAAAATGTTAATCTAATCTAATCTAATTACAATTCCTATAGGTTTGTGCACCAGTCGTAATACATAATACATAATATAAATAGTAGATATACTGTGACTTCAACTTTAGCGTATTCTCTTGTTCAGCTGTTCCATCTTTTAGTATTTCTGCCCCTGCTGACATGATGTGACATCACACTAGTCAGTGAGAGTAACGGGTCATCAGAATCTCTTTACCGACAGACTCATTGGAGATCAGTTAGTGAAGGGAGAGACGTGTTGTCCAAATCTTTATCTACCTGTTCTCTTCACTCGTCCACAGATTCATCCATCACCAGAGATCTGAACCAGATGTCTGGGTCTTTCTCCTGTTTGCTTAGTGATAACCGTGTTTGTTATAACCTATAGACCACTTATCACTACTCTGCATGGCTGTATTACTACAATCAGTAAAGGAGCCAGTGGCTCATTTTATCTCCAATCAATTAGACTGAAGGGAAATACTGAATAACTTGAATAACATTAAATGTATTCAGTTTGGTGCGACGTTTGGATCCATGGTTTCTCCTGGTGTTTGTGTCTCAGCGCTGCCCTCTGCTGATTCATCTCTATGGCAACATGTTCCCTTGGTGATTTTATCAGGGCCTAATGGGAGGTGAAGTACATTACTTTCCAATGCTCTCAACCACTTAATTAAACAATCACCCGGGTAACTGTTGTCTTAACTCCAGCAGCCACAAACTGATCTGTTTCTTTTCATTGTTGGGAACATGACAGCTCAGGGTTACTATATCCTGTCTTCAAAACCGGAGCCTGCTAACAAAACACAAATCCAGTCAAACCAGTGTTGTGCTGTTATTGCATCAGGATATGCATACAACAGAGGCTGATGTAGGTGAAATGCTCAAAGAACTTTTTTTACCTTCCTGCTGAGCAAAGAAAGCCTCCCTCTCTGCTCTCAGATCTAAGCGGAAGGTAGTTGGAATGAAGTCTTCCATTTTCAGCCTCCTGAAATATGTTCATGGATTCAACTTAAAGAACAATCCAGCATGTTTTCTTTTTATGTTTAGAAAAAATGGCATTATCAAGTATTTTTTTGCAGTATTCTGTTAAGTATAGTGGATTTATTTATTAGGTAAAGAGCAATAGAATAATCTGTGACTTATTGTAATTACTACTCTATCTTCATTAAATATTTTAGAGCTCCCAAAATCATATTCATTTGATATTTAGAATTCAAGGCTTTCAACTGTTTTGTTTATCCAGCTGTAATTAAGCACTGGTGTATTTTATATGTAATTGACAAGTACAATATTCACAGTAAAGATTACATAGCTCAGACTCCTGAGCTCTGATAATGTAGTATCAAGTCCGGTTTAGAGGCTGATAGATTTTTGAACAAGTATTTGCAGAGTCGACCTGTAATGAGGCTGCATGACAGCACCAGATGGTTGCTAGGTGATTTGTGATACAGCTCTAAATAGTGAAAAGGAAACAAATGCTCCAATCTGAATGTGTTTCACACTCACAACCTTTCTGGATAAGAATTGAACAACAGAATTAATAGCAGAAATACAGCTGTCCCCTTCACCTCAGTCCTTGACCGTGTCTGACTTTGCTGCTGACTCGCTCGTACTCCCGCAGGCTGCTGAGGAGGCCGATCTTTGTGGTGAGAACCGTGTTGTTGGGAATCTGGAACACCAACTGCTCACCTGAGAACAACACATGAAGGCAATCAGTGGAAAATCCACTGGAAGAAAATCACATGGAAAAAAATAAACATCAGTCCTCATTCTGACTTACAGCTATGTTCATAATAATAGCAGTGTGTCTAAAAATGTGAGTAGACCTCAAAATTCTTCAAGCAATTTTTATTTTAATGCACACAAATTAATTGGGGACACTTGACATTCTATTTCGATGCAAGAAAAGTGGAAAAGTTATTGAATATGATATTTTACAGAAAGTAATTAAACATTATGTCAAAAAAATAGCAGCGCTGAGTTTAATTAGTGACGACATTGATTATGTGGGAAAAAAATAGGTGTTAAACAGATGGCCCTTAGTTAAGGATCAAGGCAACTGGTGCTGTAGATGCTGGCTGTGCATTTGTCCTTGAAAAACAGTCAAATGGGTTGTTCAAGGCATTGTTCAGAAGAAGAGTGTTCTTTATTTGAGAAGTTAATAAAAGAGAAGTAAACCTATAAAGAAGTGCAAAAAATGATAAGCGTTAAACTAAAATTATATCTAACGCTTTAAAATGGCAGCTAAATCCAGAAAGATGAGGAAGAAAAGGAAAAACAATTACTCAGATGGATTCTAGAATAACCAAGATTTCAAAGGCTCAGCCAACGATCATTTCCAGGAGGATAAGAGAAGATCTGAGGTGGTCTCTGTGTACCGTAACAATCAGAGGACGGCTGCGTGAATCCAACCTACAAGCAGCAAGCCTCATTGTTAAAACACAGATGTGTGATGAAGCAGTTATAATTTGCCAAAGAACACATCCATTGGCCTAACAAGAAATACCGTAAAATTTTTTAGCCTGATGAAAGTCAAATTGGGGGTTTTTTAGGTCTAAGTGCCACAGACAGTCTGTCAGGTGACCCCCAAACACTGAAATGAAACCACAGTACAAAGTGAAGACGGTGAGGCATGATGATGCAAACATTATGATATGAGGATATTTCTCATACTATTATATTGGTCCTATTTGTCAGGGGCCATGGATCAGTTTGAGTCCATCAGAATACTGGAAGTAGTCATGTTGTTGTACGCTGAAGAGGAGATTCCCTTGAAATGAGTGTTTCAACAAGACAAGGACCTCCAACACACCAGCAAGCGAGCAAAATCATGGATCCAGACAAGATGCATCCGGCTAATGGAGTTGCCAGCACAATCCCTGGACCTCAGTCCCATGGAAAACTTGTGGGTTGACATAAAAAATTGCTGTTCATTATGTAAAACCAAAAAATGCAGAGTAATTGTGGAAACTAGTACAATTGTCATGGGATGGGGAATGCTTGTTGACCGGTGTCAGAAGTTGGTTGACTCCATGCACCACAGATGTGAGGCAGTTATCAGAAAATGTGGTTACGCAACAAAACATTAGTTTAAGATTCTCAAGAAAGTTGAATCTTCAAGCACTTCTTAGTTTAATGCAGTAAATTTTCGAGTTTTAAAGAAAGATGCCAACACTGATATTTTTTTTAACATTACGTTTGTTGACTTTCTGTAAAATATTATCATATTCAATGACTTTTTCCACTTTTCTTAATTTCACATAGAATGTGAAGTGTCCCCAATGCATTTTTTGTACATTAAAATTAAAATTATTTGAAGAATTTTGAAGTGTACTCACATTTTTAGACACAGTGCTGTTATTATGAACATAACTTTATATGCATCTTTCGTGCGTTTTGTTTGAAATTAACGGTGAAGATTAGTAAAGAGCTGAACCTTCTCTGAAGTTGTAGTAGCTGGCTGGAGATTTCATCTCACACCACTTCAGTTTGAAATCCTCCCTGTGCTTATTGTAAATCCTTTTCCATCCCCTGCTTTCACAGTAGCCGCTTACTCTGAAAGAAAATTCCCCAGAGGAAATCAATCACACTTCTACTTTAATCATAGAACAATCCAAGGTCACATAAAAAAATTAGGGCTGCCTGACCCAAAACAAAAATATGCGGAAGTTTGATGTGTGTTTGCAGGCATGACAGCAAAAATACAGCTTTGCACTTTGAAAATGGGGAGTAGGACTCATATCTGACGAATGTCCTAAAGCAGCGCCTTATTGCCATCCTTCAGATTCTTCATTTATTATTTATCTACTTACATTGCGGCCCCATTGGTTCCCCCAAAGAAGAACAAAGGGCCGGCACTGTGGGGCTCCTCTGCCCGACCCTCCCTGTTTGGATACAAGCTGGTCGGCAAGCCCCTGAGGAACGACCTCCGGCGGTGTCGTTTCACCAACCTGCCACCTGATACACATGTAAACACATAAATCATGCATGCACATATTCCCAAACACATAACACACATGTATGAAATTTGTTGATATATATGGAGGCTCAGTCAAGAATATCACTTTTGTTCTCATAAAATAACGATTCTGAGGTTAAATTTCTATTTCACTGCATTTCAAAGTGTTGTTGTGTGTTTCTTTTTATTTTTTTTAAAAATAAAAAGAAACACACAAATAATTTATGTGATTTATGTCACAACGTGATGTCTCTCTCTCTCTGCTCACACCTGGCCTTCTTTCCTGTTTGATGATCACATTGGGAGATGTCCCTTCCTTCTCTTGCCTCTCCTCCTTCTGGACCCGCTCCAGTCCTCCCTCTGATGTCACGTCCTGCATGCCACAATGGTCAGGTGAGAAAAGCCATTCTCCTGGTCCCTGCTCCAGCCTCGGACTCCCTGCAGCCTGACAGTCCTCACAGGGAACCTCCACTTCCTTGTTTTCTGCTACTTCCTCTTGTTGCTTCTCCTTTGCTCGGCCTTTGCTGCCGGATTCCTCCCAGTGTTCAGATGACATGACCAGCTGCTGCTGCAGGTCGCTGCCGATGACTAGAAATGTTCCAACGTGGGGGGACAAGCAGTCAGACGTGGTGACGAGAATGAGATATTATATGTTGTTGATCAGAGAAGCAATTATTTAGTAGCACTGTATGTTTCCTGTGTGGTCAAATGACATCACTGTATTTCCACCCAAACATTGTGGATCTTTGTAAACCTGTTCCTGTTCCTGTTATCAAAATTTAACTTTGTCTTACATGTTCTGTTTTTATTAATATCAGCATTAAAATTAGCTATTGTTAATTCTTTTTTGACAAACGTTTCCATGGTAACTGACTTAGTAGGCATACTCAACATCAGTTAGTTAACAGGATCAAGTTCGTAAAATCACATTTAGAATCTAAGCATGCTAATGTGAGAACAATCAATAAGAAGATCAATCAATCCGTGCTGAGACTTCCCACGTTGTCCTACACGTTTTGATGGTATTCATGATGTTCAGGTCATCTGTTGGTCATCATCCATTCAAACTTTAACCTCATTTTGGTCACTGGATATTTTCAGTTCCCTAACCTTTCCGAAAATCAGAACTAACATGTATTCATGTAATTCATTTCACTACTGCTAGCTAGATTCTGACATCAGTTCATCAACACAAGATACTTCCTATGCAGATACACACACACACACACACACACACACACACACACACACACACACACACACACACACACACACACACACACACACACACACACAGACACACACACACACAGACACACACATACACAAACAAACAAGTGAATATCAACAAATGTCAGGAACTACAAATAAAGCAAAGAATAAAAATTAAAAAAATTATAATAATGCTTAATGCCATATAAATGTAAATACACTGCATTTGACTTTGTTTTTTGCATAAAATGCCCGATGTGTGTTCCCTCTCTTTTGAGTCCAGACTATACATAGTTCCAGAGATATATATTCAATATTTTACTTGGAAATTCTTTCATATAAAGTTTCTATTATGGCTATTTTATGGTAATCAGTGCAAAGAAGACTTTTTATCGGTTTTTCTAAGTAAAACAGTAGGGACCCAAGTTATCTTTGTTCCGACTTCATCCAATATAACACGTACAACTATTTGGGGAATGTCAAATTATATATAAGAAGGCTCTCACTTTATTATTCCTATTGTTCTCTCATTGGTGTGGGACAAAGCAGAAATGAAAGCACTTTCTGGTTGTCAAGCAGAGTTTTGAGGTTGCTGGTTTGCCATTTCATTCTCTAGGGGACACTTCAACTTTCTAACTCTTGACTTTCAGTCCTGTTGAGACTTAGATTTAGAACAATATTGGGGAAACCAAGACATTTTAAGAGATAATGTTTTGTGAGCAAAATTATGCCATCACCAAATACAGTACATGTTATAATTCATATTCAATAACGGGAGTTGAGCTCTGGCATTATGGCGATGTTTACAAGAAAATAGTCTTTTACCTGCGACTCCAGCGTCACACGCATTGACAGCTAGACTCCTTAGAAACCTACTCAGCAAGCCACTCTTCTGCCACGTGTACTCAGCCTTGAAGTCCAAACGCAGGGCTGAGAGAAATCTCCCGACTGAAGGACATGCTTGACAGCGGAGGAGAAATCACATGGTCTGGTGGCAGTGTGGCCGTCTAAAATCACCAACAATCTGTCACACAGCAGGCAAACAAACTCACTAAGACTCTGTGAACAATCGCCAGTTACTCTGGTTACAGGACACTTAGCAACGGCAACCTGTTGTAGGTGAAATCTTACAGCAGCAGCTCACGACAAACCAATTACTCAAGATTATATATCCCACACCCTCCCCACCTCTACCCTTATCCTCATTCAATATTAATTGTCCATGTGCCTCTGTTGTGTGAACCCTATGGTAACATAAGCAGAGTGTCAATCAAAATGGATTTAGTTTTCCTTTGTGTTATTTCCTGACACAAAAGGTTACATATTGTCCACAGCCTCAGTGACTGAGTGTTGAAATGTGGCAGGGTTACAGACAATAATGCTGCGAAATTTTGAAACCAATTTGAGCTGCAGATACTATTCTACTGTAACCATTCATCCAATAGAATCATTGTTTGCATTAATATTTTTTGCTGGAATCATTTTGTCTGGTCCAGTTTCAGTAGGAGGCATGCAGTTGAGCAACATACCGTTTGTCTGCTCACACTGCAAATCTGCATTTCACCCTTTCGTCTCTGTGATTTGACTCAGGAAGAAACACTCAGGCAAAGTCAGAGTTGGCAATTACGAATAATCTTCTCCCTTCCTCCCAACAGTCTGATAATTGACATGAATTGGTGCGTCTTAAATGCAGCGTCCATGCAACATATATAATTACATGAACAATGGGGTAACCAACAGTCACAGCACACGTCTAAAACCAGTGGAATTTAACACACCTGGCACAATTTAGTAAGAGTATTTAGAAGCCATTGAGAGCAGATGGCCACGTGTTAATTTGCGTAGGATCAAAAGTGAGCCAATGATAAAGTATATCCGCATTAACTCTTTCTTAGTGAACACAGCAGAACACGACTCACTTGGTCTGATCTCCGATCCTGTGAGATGACAGGTTTCATGACGTGAAATACCTCCCCACCACTGCTGCATTTCATTTCCTTGAATGGAGAATGACGGTTAAACTATGGTTATCTACGTTGTCCCCGTGACTCTAACTGTAATACTTAATCACATACCGAAGAAAAACATCCATTTCAAAAGTTTAATAAGAAACAAATGAAATGTAATTGTAATAGTTCCTCCCAGCAAATGGAAGATGTAAAAACATTCATCCCAAGGGCAAAACCAAAGGCATCGCTTTAGTACTGGGTTGCTGTATGTGGAAACTTTGCATTAAAAAAAAAAAGTATATTAATTTACTCATGCTCTGGAAATAAAATGTGACGGCTGGACAGTAGCCATCCCTGTATCACCTCCTCCATGTGTTCCTGATTGGAATCACTAAAGCAGCAGCTCCACAGTATGAAAAAACGTTTCCTCCGTTATATTAAGGTAATAAAAACATTGCATACTGAATGTAATATGCGTATTAATACACTTTTCATGCTTGACTAAATCTGCAAGAGACAACCAATAATCACTTTCAGTTCAGTCGTGCACACGACTGTGTATGTCCCATTTAGAGTGGAGAACGGCAGCGATAAGAGAGCTGCTCAGTAGAGTCCAGTCACCCCAGTTATTAGAGGCCTGCTGTATATCCCTGTTTAACTGAGCTTTGTGTGGAGCCGGCGTCAGCCACACCTTGATAAAGAGCCGACATCTGATAGACACACTGTGCAAAGTGCTGTGTAGGTGGACAAAGAGAACAGGCTTGTTTTACAGCCCCGTCGACCTCATGGTTCACCATCTGCCAACAGTTAGTGTGTGTGTGTGTGTGTGTGTGTGTGTGTGTGTGTGTGTGTGTGTGTGTGTGTGTGTGTGTGTGTGTGTGTGTGTGTGTGTGTGTGTGTGTGTACATTTATACAATATTCACATATGCGTGTTTATTTTGGGGGACCATCTGTTCCTTTTTATGGATTACATACTTCCTTGTACAATTTCCTCCGGGATTATTAAAGTATCTATCTATCTATCTATCTATCTATCTATCTATCTATCTATCTATCTATCTATCTATCTATCTATCTATCTATCTATCTATCTATCTATCTATCTATCTATCTATCTGTCTATCTGTCTATCTGTCTATCTGTCTATCTGTCTATCTGTCTATCTGTTAAAATGTGAATTGATACCGTTTTGTGCTTTTTTGTGGTCAGCGTCTGTCAAAGGAAAAGTGTGGGTCATTGAGGTTTGACGTGACGCTGCTGGTGTTTTTCTTGTTATTCATT
The DNA here is from genome assembly GCF_040054535.1 of Antennarius striatus. Lineage (NCBI taxonomy): Eukaryota > Metazoa > Chordata > Actinopteri > Lophiiformes > Antennariidae > Antennarius > Antennarius striatus. The sequence goes on along the minus strand of NC_090777.1, from coordinate 12,687,452 downwards.
CAGGCAGTCATCTCAAGAGCCACTGACATGAAGGGGTTCCCGTCACTTTATTATATTCTGCAGATAATGTTTAAGTTGTGTCTTTATATCTGTCTTAGGGCAGTGACACAAAAGTGTGTGCATCTTTGGCGATCCACCCTTTCCCATGTCAAACCAACTCTCTCCTGTATCAGGAAGTGCTCAGCAATTATAGGGATGCAGCCTGCAGCAATGGTGTCCCACCACAACCTATTATTTGAAAGGATCCTCCTCGACGAGGTGTTATAGTGGAAGGAATGGAGTTAAGTTACGATGTAAAGAAAGACTTGTCTCAGTAGGGTCTCTTTATCACCCTCTATTCATGATTTCCTTACAGAATTACACCAGGACAGCAGAGGGGTCTGTTGTAGTTGGAGTTGGACTTTGTTCCCAGGGTCTGTGCTCACTCACTCACACTGGGGGAGAAATTCAACATGGAGACACTAAATTTTATCAAGGCTCACTTTAATATGAAATTTGGTACATTTCAATTTTAGAGACATGGAAAAAATACTACATGTTGCATTTTTTTCTAACTAAATATGCTAATGCTACAAATGCTACAAACCTGTCAAGGGGTTGGTTTGTTACACTGAAGATGAGTCTTAGCGCTTCAGAAATCCATCTCACTGGTCCATTAACTAGTGCCGGTGTCCCAGTCCAGTGCACAGTCAGACTTTGCCTTCCTTAATGGGACATAAGCACCAGTAATTTGTCAATGTGTCCATTATAATACAAGTAAATCATAGGGAAACTTCATTTAATTGTAATAAAACATAGTTCACAATTCTGGCTCCTCAGATTGCCATCCATGCATCCAAACAACATGAAATCCACAATCATAAATTATAATGAATGCTTTCTTCTATTAGTTGAGGATATCTGACATAACCATTTGTCACCAATAAAAAAAATTTTCTGGCAAACGTGAATTTTGTAAATTTCTCAGTTTGGGATGAATAAATTATGTCTATCTATCTAGAGACCTGTTCAGAAGTGACATATCTGACATACACTACTACACTACATACAATACAATTTCCTCCGGGACTAATAAAGTATCTATCTATCTATCTATCTACACTGGTGAGCACTAAAGCTGCTGAAATACTGGGTTTGTTTGTCTGCGTAAACAAAGCTTCATGTCAGGCTTGTGTCTCATATAACTACCCAAACTAGCACACCAGGTTTAGCACACTGTCTAAGATGAAATTACATTTTATGGGACACTTGTAATCAGGCGATACTCTCCCTCAGAACTCATCACTGTAACGCTGAAGTAAAGCAGCTATCAGCGTGCAAAGCTAATGGACCCACTACTGTGTTGTTATTATAAATCTGAACCATAAAACATTATTTTTGTTGTCATGTGAGAAAATCTGAAAACTTCTAGACAGGCAAAATAATCATTGTTCTGAGTTTTTTCAAAGTTGGCTTGATCAGCATCAGCTGATCGTCATCAGCTCAGGAAAATGAAGTGAAAAAAACACAGCAGCACAAAATACAAGTCCCTTTGTAGGGATTTGCTCTGACAGAGAACATGTTCTCTGACAGAGAACATGTTCTCTGACAGAGCAAATTCCTTCTCCTTCAACTAAAATTTGTTCAGCCTTTGTCTGAGTCTGCATTTTTAGCTTCAGATATGTAATTCTGACATTTTCTGACATATCCAACTACACAAGTAAAGTAGGTAAAAATCATCAACTTTGAGACAAATAAAGGACCGGTGTGTTTATAGAGGGAATTTATGACTATAAACTTTATCATAAAGGGACTAAAGCAGGTAAACAGTTTAGGGTGAAGAAACCTCTGATTGTTTCACCAGGAAGATTTCTTGTTTTAGTTTAAGCTACACCTACTATTACAACCATACTGAGGATAAAAGATACAGACCATGAGAAACCCAGATATTAAAATCAGAATAGTCCCTTTAAGCTGGTGTCTCATTGACCATGATTTCTCTTTTGCCTTTGTTGAGATCAATAGTGTATAATTAATGACTGTCAGCGGTAAGAAAAATCATATGTAGGAATAATAACTTGCCTCAGTCAACCAACCGTTGAAATGACGCCATGTGGGAGGAGCTAACCTGCTGTAAAAGCCAGATATCATGAGAGTGCTCCACATACTGATCCCTACAACTAGTCCTGTGTCTGAGAGGGGAAGTGGTCTAATTTTATGTAATTAGGATTTTTCACCAAAATTCTGGTTTTTATTATTGTTTAGGGTATTTCATGAACTGGGATTTCTGAAACTATTAATCAATAATAAATCAATCAATCAATTTTGTTTGTATTGTATTGAGGGCTTTACTTTCTGTACACCTTCAACTCTTAGATCCCTGAAAAACAGAGGAACTCCCTGATGAGGGATCCCTCTCTCTAGGACGGTTAAACGTACTATAGATGTTAGAAGTAGAGACCACAACAATCATGACCAATGTCTACATTCACATGCTGGAGGATTTTTATTGTTAACACTGGCTGCCAGCCAGCTGGTGAACTCCAGAGTTAGCTCCAGTTGTACCAGTGTACACTAGAGACGGAGCAACCAGGAGCAACCAGGATGTGAAGTCTAACAGCAGCTACCAGGCATCCGCTGGAGAGTGTGAACTGTTCATACCGTTGGATTATCTACACATACTATAAATACATATAAACTGGTTGGTCAGCCTGCCTGTGGTGTACTGGGTGAGATAAGTTTATCACAGTTTTCTGTTGTCTCGTTCATCAGTTTCAGAGAAGCAATGATGACATTAGTAGAGATTTAAACAGCTAAAGAGTCACAGCATTAAAAGTAGATCATCACGTCTTTACACACACACACACACACACACACACACACACACACACACACACACACACACACACACACACACACACACACACACACACACACACACACACACACACAGAAGGGGCCTGTTAGCATGCAAATTGACAGTGAATGAAGGCAGAGCAGGCAGCTACATAGAACCCAACATGCACCTTGTGGGGGGTCGGTGCCTTCCTCAGGTGCACCTTGGCAGTGCTCAGACAGTGAACTGGCACCACTGGCACCAGGTCATACTCCATACTTTTTGGTTCATACTGGACTTCAATCGGCACGACCTCCAGTCCACAATCCAAGACCGTTTGGACTGAGTTACTGCCATCTCCCCTCTTCTTGTCCACATTTTCATCCCATACATATACAGTACATACAGTAGTATATTGTATATAGTATATACTGTAGTAGTAGCAGTAGTATATGGTATACAGTAATCCCTCACACATTCGCGCATCAACACGCGCAACTTCACTTCATGGCGGATTTTTATTATGTAGTAACGTGATACCGTACGCTCATTCTATTGGCTGACGGCATCCGGAAGTGCGCTACGTTCTGTGAGTCTTGCAACACAGCGCACTTTCTTGAGACACAAAAGTGCTTTGGTTCAAAATTATTATGGGGAGGGTTCTTAAACGTTTAAATTGCTGTAAATAACAAAATAAATAGTTCTTCGCTATATGCCGGAATTTGTTATTTGCATGTGGTTCCTGTAAAGCATTAACTGCGAGTAACGAGGGCACACTGTATAGTATATAGTATTTAGTATATAGTATTGAGAATATGGAATAGTAGATATATATGTTTAATAGTACATAGTATATAGTAAATAGTATATAGTATACAGTATAGTATATAGTAGAAATATACTGTTGTAGTAAGCTACTGCTTTAGAACTTGAGCTGGTTACCTGAGTGTTAATATGGGATTAATCAAACTACCTCTATGTGACGCTGCTTCTGCCGTAACCTGTAACCCGTTCCACCCCTCTTTTACAGACTGATAAAATAAAATTGTCTGCATGTGAGCGAGCAGACTCGTTGTCTGTACGTGCAGCTATGTCACAGCCGTTTAACTTCTGTTGTGCTCCTGTTCCTGCCCGGAGCCAAACCCACACAACTGAAGTCAGCCTCCTCATCCACAGACGGCAGCAGTGCAGGAATCTGGTCTGACTGCACAAAGCATGCACAGACCAGCGCAGGAATCTTCAGCAGGCTCTCTGCCCATCAGGAATGTGATTCAGTGGTGTGACGTTGTCAAGGGGGAAGGGGAAGTAATGACTTAAACTTACCTCCTGTTACTGTGTGGCAGAGGTTTTTCTGGTTGGTTGATTATTTTGAATTTTAGAAATGCCCATTTTATACTCAGAAGTTGCCTTCACTGCAATTTTGAAAAAAGTGCCAGAAATAAGGAATAGCCTTAGAACCAACTGGGACCAACAGAAGGATGAGAAACTACTTTTACAGGATATTAAAAACTAAATACATATAGACTACTGTATATATGCAGATACCGAGTTTAATAATCATTAGATATTAATATATTTACTTTTAAATTTTTAGATTTCATGATAGCGCATACTTTTGGAAATGGAAATGGAAAATTTTCCTCCTACAGTGTGATATTGGTTCTTTCTCCACCCATTTGTAAAGCTGCATGTCATGCCCTCAGCAAAGGGTTCAAACAGGGTTACTCGTATTTCACTGTTTTGTATTTTCTGTCTACATGTATCAGGATTTGGTTCTCATCTCATTAAAACATTCTGCTGTGTGAGAGTCCTAAAGGTGTGCGCCTCATTGCTGGTTTCTTCTCTTTGCGTTTTTGTTTTATTTTCATGCCGTTATAAACAGGTTTACCAATGATGAGGGGTTACTTCAGTCCATAATATAGACCAAATGATTTGGGAAAATTTTTCTTTCAGTTACTTTAATTTCTCTGTACACAATGTCATTTTGTGTCTTCAGCTCAGTCTTTGAATGAGAGATTAATGATTAAGTTGGCTTTTGTCTTCTTCTGAGAATTTGATTCACTGTTTGCACAAACTGTTACAGGAAACCACATTTAATCACCCATTAATAAAGGTGAAAGGTGAAAGGTTAGGATTTTAAAAAAAAACTTTTTCACACATCTCCCACATGCAATATTTAATATGTAAGGTTTGTATTGCTCATTTTGTCATCTGACAAATGACCACGTAGCATGTAATAGGCTAACAGTGCTAACAATGAGCGGACATGTTGGTGGATTTGCACAAGATTCTATCCATAAAATAAAATACTTGAGTGTACACATATGAGTCCCCCCTTCCCCCAGCTTGAGGCCCGAGGCCTGTTGTGCTAAACGTCTAAAAGGTTCTTGTGTTTGTGCTCTAACTGATAAAATCAGAGCTGTAGAACCAGTCAACTGAACCCCTGAGCCAACAGGCCTAATTAAACACAGTCGTCACACTGAAGGCAGTGTGTTCAGTGTATGGATGTGTTGCCACGAGAGTCAGAAACAAGAAAAGTACAACACCGGTGTTTAAAAAGAAACTTCTCTGTACATCTGTAAATGTCAGCAATCATGCAACTGAAATACATAGATTTTAAAATCCGTCTGTTTTTAGTCACTCAGGAGGCAGCAGACGTGTCTTCTTGTACTTCTTCATGTTAGCTTATCATGAGCTGCCGTAGACTGGGACACAATGAGGGCTTAGCTAGCGCAGGACCTCATTGGTAAATCGAGGCATTTAAAAAGAAGCTCTGTTCAGTGGTAACCTGATCTACACCTAACTGGGGCTTGGCATTCCTGTCTGACCGGGGGAAGAGTTCACAACGACCAGAGAAACAGCTACAAAGGGCCAGAACACGGCAGGAAAAAAATGCTATTTAAATTTTTTTTTACATCAAAACAAAATAAAAATGAACAAGCAACACATTTTCAATTTTATCCCATTTTATTCAGTCTTTGGTTGTACATGTAATGACACTAAATCACACTTACTACAGTTAACATTATGTACAGAGTGTGTGAAAGATAATGAAGTCTCAAAAAGTACATTGTTCTACTGTACCTGGAGAAAGGCCAAGTCCCTAGAAGGAATTCATGTTATTGCATTAAGAGGAAAAGAGCAGATCCTTCAACAAGTACAGGTTACGACATCTTTATAAGACTTCTTTCTGCACTGTATTCACATTAAAATTCCTGTTTCAACTAAATTACAATGAAGCATTCATGACGGGCCTGTTGTGAGTAAACCAATGTACTCCCGAACTGCTGCTCAAAGGAGGAACTCTGACTCACGTCACATGGAAGAAACCTCCACTAATCAATCGCTCTTCCAGTGTGAGGATCATAGTTCCATAGTCATCATCATTCATGTCCATCTGCCACTACGCTAAATATACTGATGTGCTTTGCTGAACTGTCCTTTGTCATTACACTTTATATTAGATGCATAACAGCGAGACAGAAGGAAGTGAGAGAGCAGAAGGTAATGCCATTTAATGGACGGCATTACCAGACAGTATTAGACACCAGTAAATACATCTAACCATGTCTGGTAAGACGTCTATCAACAGGCTGGAAGGATGACATCTGACCTTTCACCTGTATAAAGAGGAAGAGGAGAGCTGGAGGAAAACAGAAAAGTGGCAGAAACAGGTTGAAATGAGCAAATCTTCTTCTGCTGCCACACCACATTCTGATCGATTCATACAATGAAACTTGCCAAGCATGCAAAGAAAGCCACAAGGAAACAGACCAAGAAAAGAAGCAAGCTTAGGAAACTGTTTTCCTTCATATTCTACATTATTAATACACATAAATGTGACAAACTAATGAAGGAAAGGGACAACCAGAAGGGGGAAAAAAAGCTATTTCATATGTTTGTGGCTTGGATAATGGAGCTGGGTGGGCAAATAAAGGTGTGGCTCAATATTTGCAGGGTAATTCTCCCTCCTTAAACAAACACTAGGTTTCTGCTTTTTCTATGTCTATTATTGGCCATTGAGTCTCATATCTTTTTTAATGTTTTACCCATTAAACTCACATCCTAGTCACTGGGCAATGTTGAGACCCTATTGTATTTCTACTCAAATGTAAGACAACAATGTTTTTTTGTGAATAAAACAATTGAAGAGTTTTCATTGCAGAGACTGTAATAACAATAATTATAATTTTTATTGTTATTTCTGCCTCTAATATTGTTATAAAAGATCAGAAGAGGCCAAAGCATCTGCATTTCACTTTTTGACCAGTAACACTCTCTCAGGTGAGCTCATATGTCAGTTTCAGGATGTGCCACGCAGGTGAGGCTAGTCTGACCAATCACTGCCACACAACACAAAGACCAACACTGTTCAGGGGAGGGAACAAGGAAATGGGGCCCTGCAGGACCGGTGGAACCATCAACTGACTGCTATTCTTTAACTTGGGTGGGGTAGGGCTGCTTTATAAAAGACAGGGAAGTAAGCAAACACTGACCTTTAGGACCATAAAAGGCCCACTCATTCATTACAGGAACCCTTCATGTAACAGTAATCTAAAATTGATTTTAAAATGCTCAGGTGGAAATGGTCATGAGTAGGTGTTGTTTCTGTCGACCGACTTCATACTTTACCAGAGCTGCTCTGTGCAAAAAAGAAGACAGCTAACCTATAAATTAACGACAGGGTAAAAAGTGAGACAAAACAAATATGGATGTTTCTCCTCCAAACACAGTCAGCCCCACTTATTAGCCTCCAATCATGGGGATTAATGCAGTCTTCACTGATTCCAACACTCCTTCATATTTTTTGGACCATCAACCTCACAGTCACAGCAGAGACCACTGAGTCACCCAGAAAACATCGTTACCAGACAGTGTTAGAACAACAGTTGTACAATCCAGCACTGTCAGGTAAGATGGATCCTGAGAGACATTTCTGATGCTGTTTCAAATATTTGTGCTGATCCAGGGCACAGGGCAGGCGCACGTTACCGTTAAGGCTGTTAGGGCGGTTTGTCTGGTGGTAGTCTGCAGATGATTATCATCATCATTACCAGGCAGTATTAGAGAGAGAGATGATATCCAATGCTGCCTCGTAAGATGGAGATAAACACCCAAACAAAAGATGTCGCATTCCGAAACTCCTAAAGTTTGCGTACTCCGAATGTGGATAGATTTATTCGTAGAACATAATATGATAGGAACAACAGTCGCTAACAATTAATGCCGACTTTATTTAGCCAGATTTGGGTTTGGAAGTCAATTTGAATGATCAAAGTTAATGAGCGTACAATTTCACATAAAATAAAGCCTAAACTGTGGAGCCATTCTTTCCATTAATCTTGTAGTATGTATGTAGTTTTAAGATGGTGAAGCTATAACTACACCGGAGTCATTTAATACCCAAAATAGGATAAAAATAGACTTCATAGGAGTGGGGAGAACGCTTCTCCATAGTAGAATACTTAATAATAACCCTAACCCTTGTTGTGGTTTTCAGCTGAAACTTGCTGTCATAGAGGTCTGTGCCACAGTTAATGATTGCCCAAACCTGTTCCGACTAGTCTGCATCTATTCCACGGCAACGTTTGAGAGGCCTACCTTTTCACACACCAAATGGAAGTGACTAATTTTTTTACATTGCGCATTATGTCACATTCTCAAATAAAATGCCAGTAGTTCAAAGGCATGTTCACCCCAAAGAGCTGGTTCTGTATCGCTTCATATGCTCGTTGATTAGCTTTTTAATGCTCCATAAGTCAGTGAAGCAGCATGTCAAGTGTGCTTCAACGGATGCTTTTAAGAATGAAAGAAAGACGATGACAATTGTATTTCCATTGGAGGACCTCTCCGGCCATTGTCTCTATGTTTGCTGAGTGATGAAAGGCTGATGGAATGTTGCTCAGCTCGACCTGGGCCGATGCTGTGTGTGTAGAAGGTCATAGAAACAGCCCTCATTTACTGAATAACACGGATCATTCACAGGTGCACCGCGTGAAATCTTCACACATCAAAATGAAATCCACACATATTACTGGTCTTAGTTGAAATTAGAGTACCATTATTCCCATAATACACTTAGCCTACGTAGCATTGCGTTGTGTATTTAGTAGCGTGAAATGTACAATTTACTGTTTTAAATAGTACTAATAATGATTTCTTTTTTCATTTCACCTGGTCATCTTCACAAAGTGATGTTTTTTTCAGAGAACTTCAAATAAAAGGAAGAGGCATTTTTGTTTCGTTGAAGAAAACCTGGTTTCCAATTATTATCCTGAAAGCGATGCAAAAGTAGAACAGAACAGAGAGAAAGAGAGAAGGGGGGACGGAGGAGAGAAAGGAAAGAGAGGCAGAGAAAGAAAAGTTCAGAAAAAGAAGGTGGAGAAAGAAAATGGAGAATGCACCTGTAACCTTACCGTCATGAAAGGTACCCCCAAGGAAAGAATGTAACAAAACAAAAGTAAAAAGATCATGGATCGGTGGGAGGAGGTGGAAGAAGAAAGAGAAAAGAGATCTTGAATTTCCAGCCTGCTGCCTGGGAATGTTCCGTCTTCCTCTCGGTCAGTCAGGCCCCATGAAATGAGAAAGCCAAGCAGAACCGCTCTCCCAGACTTTATTTAGTTAATCATCAGCATTATAAACCAGTGCTGCAGGCTTCTGAGGAAGAAAAGATGGAGAGAGGGAAAGAAAGAGTGAAAAAAGATTAGCCCACAAAAATCTATCTGGTAAAGTCAAGCTGTGAAAAAAACGACCCTGAGAAAAGTACAACATGTCTTGTGTTACCTTTCATAATATCCAACCAATCCATACATCCAACAAAGCCAACTCAGTTCTTCCTCCAGATACATCTGCTCCTCTCATGTCAGTACACCATAGAGTTCGCCCTGCTGTTGTAATGGTGGTCTGTGCACTGGGAGTCTTAGCCGCTTACGGCTGCCCACGCTTTTCGCCTGTTGGAAGTGAGGCGTGATCAGGTAACTGCTCTGTGCTGGAATGTGACTCCACCATGAAGTCAACAAGCAGATAGGTAAACTGGCCTGGCCCTTAATCAATAGTTGCTGTCTTTGTGAGGAAACAATGGTGGGGAAACCCAAAACCTTAATTAAATCCAGTCCTTGTCTCAGCACCACCTAATTGGGCCTTCAGATGACTGAGGTGCCATGTGGTGACTCTAATATCTGGTCTATGAAACTGCTGATCATCCATACAGCTCTACACCACTGCAGCATCCAGGTCATTACTATGTAATATTACATAGTGACCGGATTTAAATATGTTAGTCGGGAATATTTCCAGTGAAGGATGAAAATATTCAGGGAATTTGAGCATCAACAGGGAATTTCCCTTTAATCTAAATGATTCTTACATAATTCCATTTAACTCTGACCCTCATTCGACTGACAGATTCATTTTAATTTTATGATCAGGTTAGAATTAAAATCAAAATAAAATTTACTGTAAATCATCTCCCTGGGGGCAGAAAATGTAATGTTACTTCTGATTCAGGGCTGATCAATGCCAAAAAGAAGAAAGTTATTTTACTGTAAAAAGAATACACCTGTAATCATTAATCAATATTATATAATAATCATTGCTTCCTGAAGAAAAGCAGAAAAGGAATTCTTACCATGTTAGCACTTAGTAGCTTTAACTTAAAATGGCCCTGGCCTATAATACAGTGACTATCAGGTGAGTGAAACCACAACTTTAACTTAACCTCTCAGCCTATGAGGTGAGGAGGCCGACAGTCTCTTCCGTTTTAGATCCGTGACTCTGGCAGAGCAAACAACGTAAAATTATTCCTCCATTTTGCCTCGCTTACCAGTCGTTCTTCTTTTCTCTCGAAACTCTGCACATCCCGCCCAGTGGCCATACACTGTCAGCGACCGGCACTCATGTGACTCGCAGCTATTCAGGTGTATGAAAGAAATGAACAAATGTTCCTCTTTCCACCAATCACAATCTTCCACCTCGCTCTGCAGTCACCACTATACAGTCGACATTTTCCCTCCATTTTCTCATCTCCTATCCAACAGCAACAGTTCCCATCTGTTTAAAAATATCTTACAAGGCGGTTAGAAAATAAAATGATGTATATCTTCTATCCTGAGGGAAGACTAGGCTCTGATCAGTCCATCTCAACACGCAGCCACTCCTCAGAGGCAAAAAAGAAACGGATGAGCAGACATTTTATGTCCGACACACATCCACGACGGAACAGACTTCCTTTTTTTAATTTCCAAAGCTCGTGAAACAGGCATCGCTCTCCAAAACCTGCCTTCAAAGACCAAATCTAAAAGCAATATCAAAAAAAGACATCTTAAAAGACAACAATATAGTTCAAAATGTTGTAGAAAAAAGTTGCCAAATGGGCTTTGAACTAATTTAAATTAAGACTATAACATATTGGTAAACTATTAAAAGTGAAACTACTATATTTGTAATTTGTAAAGCTGGTCATACCGTGGATTTCTCCTCATAAACCACTTTAACGGTCTGAGAGAAGAAGTCAGCGTCTGTCTTCATATCCTTTGACAAGTCTGGCAGTTTGCCTTTACCTGCACCGACTGGTCTATCCAGTTTAGGAATGAGCGTTGGCTTCTATTGTTTTCTCTTCTTTCTCTCCGGTTAAAAGGAGCAGGAATTTGATACACATTATTTTCGCTTCCCATCGAAACTACCTAGACCTTCTTTTACAATCGCACAATCACAGAGGGCTTCGCGCGTTGACCTAATTTCCATATCACACATTTCCTGATCTTAGACGTTGATCAAATGTCCTTAAAGTTTTACCTCTACAGTTGCTGAGCATCGGGTAATGACGACAACCCAGGTTTTAAATATGGAGAATGAAGACAGAAGCGATCACACGTTTGTGAATTTACCCAGTCTTTCTCAGGTGTCGTCACTGAGCCAGAAAAGCAAGACAAGAGGCATCTTTGTGTAAGGGCTCTTGACGCCCCGTTGGCTGGTCTTCCTCTTTCCTGCTCCCGCTGAAGGACAGTCGACCTCTGGAGTGGCAGTTGAGAAGAAAAAAAGCTGTCCCTTTCAGGTAGATGCAGCGGTAGAGTCAGCAATGGCCAAACCCCGGAACCAAACCAAACAGGTTTGAAGCGTGTCAGCAATCTTCCTGCCACCCAAGCAGGACTTGGTTTTTTTTTTCCAGGAGCTCTTGTCAACGGTGTTAGGCGGTTTAGCTCCTCAAGAAGACAGAGGCTGAATTTGTAAACGGCTTGGTTTACATGTAGCCTGACCCCCTCCCTCCCCTTTCCCCCCACAGGTGTAATTTTCAGGTTGTAGCCAATCTCCGTAGCCTCTGGTGCTCACAGGTGTGTCCCCAGCACTGTCTTTAGCCAATGACGATTGAGACAAAATCTCCCCTCTTCCTCGCTAACTCCCACCTCACCAGTTCGCTCACCTTCACCCCCCGATCAGCCCCCAGGTAACTTGCTGTGTTTTTATGATGTCAGTCCAGACTTCTGTGAGAACGACCTCTGTTCCTGTTACAACACTGACAGCCAAAACCAACGCCATCCCCAACTGCCAAACACCCTATCCAACAGACACAACGTATTGTGTGGCAGTGGGTGAGGGGGCCAAGTATTGAAAAACATAATCACATGCTATCACATGCATAAACCATTGTCTCCTTTAGTGCTCTGTAAGCCCGCCATAACCTGAAATACCTGCCCTTTGCTCTCATATCTTCCCTCCGTCTCTCTTTGTGTCCACAAGCCTTTTTTTGTCCCAACAATAATCCAGCGAGGTCATAACTAGAGCAGCAGGTGAACAAAGTGCAGGGGAGTAAAACCTGAGAAAGACACACCAGCCATTTGAGTTCAGTGTGAATAGTGGGAGATGGGTTAACAACATCAAGGAGGCCCTCGGGGGGCAACGAGGGCCCCCAAACCAAAACCTGGACAGGACTTGGCTGGATGCTGGGCGAGGCAGCCACTTTCGGTCTTGAGGTGTAATTGTCGGGATTAGTCTCTCAACAATGAGCACAATGACAGACCCAGATCCTGTTTCAGCAGGGGTGTGGTGCACATTGCTAAAGAACTACACTGGCAAAGATGGAGGAAGGCGTCTGAATCTGTCATAAAACGGTGAAATGCTGACCTTAACCATAATAAAATCCCCCCAAAGAATGTAAACTTTAAATTCTAAGCTAGTTATTAGAATAATACTCCATGACAAGTTTCACATTGTACTGTGGATAATGAGATGATGGGGTATGAGCAGTTACCTTTCCTCCAGTGTCTTATTGTACATGTTGAGGACATAACATTTTTGGACTCTTCTTGTTAGATAATCTTACCTTACTTGAGTTGTTGTCAACAATCCTTTACTTTCCCTTCATAACCATATTTAGACCTGTTAATACTGAAAATAAAGGTGCGCTATTATGTCTTTCAATGTGAGTGAAGCTCCGTCTCTTCAAAGGGAAAAGTTAATAAACTGCCCTGCTCTGAAAGGTTGGCTTTGTTTAGGTGCGTTCATTTGCCTACCAAATGAGGTCTGGACTGAGGTGCAGGGGCCTGACCTGAACTTATTTGGGTACTGATGACTATCTGACTGGTCAGTCACGCAAGGCAGGATGTAAGGACATCCATCAGTGGCTCTGACCCAACAGCCTCAGACTACAAACACACACAAGCAAATATATCTGCTTGCACACACATGCACACACTCCCAACTGCTGTCACAAGGTCACTCTGAGATACTTCAAAAAGTCAGGTAGCACTCCCCTCAAACTACTGAGGCTGTGAAGGATTAGGCATGGAAGAAATAGCTGTATAAACATTTTGGTAATGTGTGCTTTTATTTTAAATCTTGACGTAATATCATTATTCATTCTCCTGTGAAGTTATCTGCCTGTGAAAAAGGTTAGTAATCAGTCAGCTTGAGGTGTCTGGATTATTCATGTACTGTTATTAGGCCTTACTGTTTTGTTTTATTTTGTTTTGGGGGTGGGGGGGTTTCAAACATATGCACCCCTTATTAACTGGCACATATGAAATATTTTATTGAAGTAAGTTGACAAATGATTTTAAAGACATTGATCTTGGGATAGTTCACAAACTTTTGTGGTGGGTGGATACAGATTCTGGACACATTTCCGCTTTCTTGAACATCATGAGGTAGAGCCTTTTTCACAATTTGCCAATGTTATGAAGAATAATAACAGAGCAGGGAAGATTTGCAAAAAAACAAGCAAGGACTTTGAATGAGATTCTACCACTGTTCCGGTCCAATGGGGAGGTAACAGATTTTTACATGCAGTCATATAGAAATTATATCTCATCCTTACATCACTGCAGCTTCCAGGTCATTTCTATGTAATATTACTGAATGAGCAGTTATTAAATATGTTAGTATGGAATATTTCCAGTAAAAGATGAAAATATTCAGGGAATTTGAACGTCAACGGAGAATTTCCTTTTCATCTAAATGCCTCTTACATAATTTCATTTAACCCTGACCCTCATTCAACTTTCACTTTTGTGAAAGGGTTAACTAAAATCAAAAAAAAAAATTAAATATAAATCATCTTCGTGGGGGCAGAAAATGTAATCTTCTGATTCAGGGCTGAACAATGGCAAACAGAAGAAAATTATTTTACTATAAGAAGAATACACCTGTAATCATTAATCAATATTATATATCATGGCTTCCTGACAAAAAGGGGAAAAGGAATTCTTACCATTTCAGCACTTAGTAGCTAACATGGCCTGTAATACAGTGACTGTCATCCCATCAGGTGAGTGAAACCACAACTTTAACATAACCTCTCAGCCTATGAGGTGACAAGACCTACAATTTCTTCCGTTTCAGATTCGTGACTCTAGCAGAGCAAAGAACGTAAATTTTTTCCTCCATTTTGCCTGGCTTACCAGTAGTTATTCTTTTCTCTTGAAACTCTGCACATGCTGACCCTAACCATAATAAAATCCCACCAAAGAGTGTCACATCTCGATGAAAAATAGGATGCTAAATTATAGTAACTTCTGATGAATCATGAACTACTCATGATTAATACATTATTTATTTACAACACATGGTTCCATATGACCCAATTCTGATTTTTATCTCTCCAATGTAGCACAGATTGGGTAAAAATCATAAACGTGTAGCAGAAATAACAATACTCTCATCAAAATGAGGTCTAATTTAGATGAAGAGTATTTAAGTTATATTTGGAAATAAATCAGATATGAATTAAGAATTGGATGTGATGGACAGATTGGATATTCCCTGTCAATGCGTGTCACACGTCACAATGCCGTAAGGACTCTCCTCTTTCTTCTCCATCCTAAAATGCAAACAATATTTTGCACAGCTCTAAAAATACAAAGCAGTAGTTTGGATAATTATTGCTGTGTCACTCGTCTGTGTCCATCACTAGTTTTACTTTCATTTCAGCCTCCATTTTTAAGTCAAACCCACATATACACCTATATTATGTTGCCATAAGTGTTAACCGGTGTAAATGCTGGCATCCTTTATGGGTAAAAACACAAACAAACAAACAAACAAACAAACAAACAGTTGTTGGCAGTAAATCAGAACTGAGTTGAACCACATAGTTTAAAGACAGCATGGAAACATTCATCCACATAGTATTCTACATGAATATCACATTGATCTCTGTCAAAAAAAACCTAAAACAGTCATACTGCCTATCAGAGAATGACACTCATGAGTGTGTATAATTTGCTTTATTTCTAAATAAAGGCCCAAATTTGTAAATAAAATGTATACAGTATGTCCATTTTTCTATATTAGTTATAACCTGACAGCAACCATGTGTGGATGACAAACCAAATCCACGCCACAGCGTGGCAGCTTGGAACTGAACCACAATGACTCATGTTTGTTTTATGTTTCCTCATGTGCTGCTGCCGAATATTTCCATATGGCCTGTCACAAGTATGAATTCAGTATCCAGGGTGACGACCGAAGCTGGATGTTTGTCTTCCCTCCAGCTATAACTGAAGTCATGATGGTAGTCAGCCTAGTGGATGACACATTTCAAAGTACTGCTAAGTAAATAAATAAATGAATGAATAAATGAATATATATATATATATATATATATATATATATATATCTTTATCTATATATATATATCTATATCTATCTATCTATATACTATATATATTGTGTGTATATATAGTATGTATATATATATATATATATAAAATATATAGTGTATATATACAGTGTATATATATATGTATGTACATTTATATATATATCCAAGAGTACATCAGGAAGATGGCCCCAACAGATGAACTGCTCAGTGAACGCCTTAGACAGCAGAAACCTGAGGAGGAAGAGGAGGAGGAGGAGACAACATGGAGGGACAAGCCCCTACACGGCATGTACCACCGTCAGATAGAGGAAGTGGCTGATATCAAGAAGACCTACCAATGGCTGAATAAAGCTGGACTGACAGACAGCACAGAGGCACTGATCATGGCAGCACAAGAACAGGCCCTAAGTACAAGGGCAATAGAGGCCAATATCTACCACAGTAGATCTGACCCAAGGTGCAGGCTATGTAAAGAAGCCCCAGAGTCAGTCCAGCATGTGGTACCTGTAAATGCACAGTTGTTGCAGTAACAAGTCTGAGCCATAGAGACAATTTGAGATGTAACAACAACACATCCAAGATGAATCTGGGCTGAGACACCGACAACTCCAGGATGAATCAGCTGGAATAGAAAACCTGTGGCTTTGGATGATTCTCCACAGCCTAGTGGGGACATTTAACCTGAACTTGCCTCTCCAATAAGATTCTGGTTCCTCACATACACAATTAGATCTACATATCACATAGTAAGAGATTGTCCATGACAATAACTTAACATGTGTGGCAATTATTATTCCTAATATTTTATATATAAATTTATGCAGATGGACCCGGTGGATGATAATTATGCCAAAGTATTAAATGTATGATGTAAAATGAACTCTAACACCACCCTGATGAAGTTGTGTTTTCATTCAGGGATAAATAAGGATTAAAATCTTTCCATGGTGTCTGGATGTAGACACCATCTCAATGGCTGCTGCTCTCAAATTAGAGGCTTCTAGAAACGACTGGAGGGACAGATGCTGACTCCATGCAGCATCTTCTATTCAGTCTTTTCTGTTGTTTTATCCACCTGTCTCCTTGTTCTACCCTTCTGCTCAGGCGACTACAGGATAATTACAGACATTTACATTGTCTTACAGGAAATTGGACGACTTAACCCAGGTGTGATGTTTAAAAGGCCCCTAATTACACTGGTCGCCTCTTAAACATTGATTTCAACCAAATGTCTCACCAATTAGCTCTCTGTCTGCCTCTCAGTCAGGGCAGCAAAGCAACATCACAAAGTTGAGCATAAAATGTTTTATACTTCATATTTTAAGTGTTTTCTGCATTTCTGCATTATATTTAATGTTGTGTCTTGAACGTTGGTCTTTGCTTTCGTGAGGAAACAAACCTCAGCTCCTTTCACGAGAGAATCACCAGGGGAGCAGGGAGGACACAAGCTGTCTCGCAGCCACAGCCGTGCTTCGACTTGCGGCCTGCCACCAGCAGCAGGTAATTGGCCCCAAAGGATTTAGGGAGGGGATGGAGTGCAGAGATAGCATGGTCCTATCCCATAATCTCCAATGGCCCTGTTTCCATAGAGAGGGGGACTGAGACACACCAATTATTACAGCATCCATAACACACCTGTTTGGCTCATCTGTTTGGTTTAGAAACAAGCTGCTGCTACCATCGGTGATAAATGGAGTAATACACAGAATGTATGCAGAGAAAACCAGCTCAACATGTTCATTAACAATGGCCTGTTTACTTAGCATCTTATTCTGTGTGGAATCAGCTTTCTGTGTGAGAATAAACTGAAGTGTCGCCTCATATCACAGGAAATTAAAAGAGAATTAATCCCATAATTCTTTCCTTCCGTCTTTAATTGCGGATGCTGGGGTTGAGGTCAAACACGTATCCACACACACTCACTGTGGCACACGCTAGACAACAGTGAGAATGATGCAGAATAAACGTTTGGTAAATTAAATTGAATTGTTCTTCGTGCTCAAATAAATCCCCGTGAACCAGGACTTCTCTTGACTTGTTAATTTAGGAACACGGCGCAAAAACCGAAGCCCTTCTAACCTGACCATTTTATGATAAGAGGAAGGAGCACAAGTGTGCTCGGCTGAACATCTAAACTAATATTGTTCTGAGGCTGACATTTCACACTGACACATCAAACAGGACAGGAGGTGTTTGCCTGGCGGGTTGGTTGGCGGACTGGTTTGATTGTCAACAGAATAACCCATAGATTTCTGGATAGATTGCAAATTTAATGAGATGCCAGGAAAGAATAAATGAAAGTCTGATGCCAGTCTGAATGAAGGGGTACATCCAGAAAATGAGGGTTTTCTTTTTTTCAAAGTTCTCCTAATTATACAAAAATAAGTTCTACCAAATTTGGAACATGGGTCAGGCAAGATGACTAGTCATGTCCTGGGCTCTTTTGGTCTTGATTGTGGGCTTTTATTTTATTTTATTTTATTCAATTTTATTTTATTTCACCTTTCTTTCACCAGGAAGTCCCATTGAGATTACAAAGCTCTTCATTAATAACATATAGAACAAAACATAAAAACTCACAGTAAACAGACAGAATGAATATGCACAACACAGTGGTCTCTCGTGCAGTCACAAAGACACACACACACACACACACACACACACACACACACACGCACACACGCACACACACACTGAAGTTTGACTCTTGTTGTCTGTCAAACACAGCTGCAGAGCTGCTTACTGGGTCAAGTTTCAGTCATTCAGAGCAGAGACGTTGTAGTTTGTTTAGGAAATGAGCGTAAATGCTGATCTGAAAATCGTCATTCATTGTTCCGTGGTTCAAACAGACTGTGGGCCTCGCCCTCCTCACAGACAGAATCTGTATTGTCATATTTTAAAGGGTTTGTGTGTGTTCAGTTCGATGATGTTGTGAGGCGTTACGATAGCGTGCCGTCTCCAAACACACCTGTCTGTTTTTTTCTGTTTGGTCTGGTGTCATTAGCTCCTGCTGTGATGTGTTTACGAAGGCATTAACATGCTGGGGACGACAATGATTTCAGAAGGAGAGCTATATGCCGTCATCGGATGATGAATTGATCCGGGCGTGGATCCTACTGACTAGCACCAAATGACAGGGAACTGCTTCACTGAAAGATCTGAAAAATAAAACCATCCATATCAAAAGGGTTTCTTTAAGAATCAGAACTTGTTTACAAAAGATGTGAAAACACGTGTTTTCATTATTTTACTATTTTTAATGAGCTATCAAGCTTCTTATGGTGGCTTCTGCTTTTTTAGCTCTGTAAATTGCTTACACACATTCTTCCTCATCTCTTTCTATCACAAAATGACTGCTTGGAATCAATACGGTAATTTGTACTAGCAGTCTGACAAAAGTTAAATGTCAGTTAGATTTATCTGTCTGTAAGAAGGATTACACAGCAGCGTAATGGTTTCCAGGAACTTGTTTTTCAACTTGTAGGGTGTTTTTTCTTTTTTTTAGTATTTCCATCATTCATGCAGAAACCAAGTGAGTGACGTTGATGAAACGTATTGGAAGGGTTGGGCAGGAGAGAAGTCATCATAAGTCGGTTTAGATACAAATAAAGAGGTGGAGACAGAATTTTTTTGTCCAGCTTGTTTCGTTTTTACACTTTAAGTAGTTGATGGATTACCATTAAACAAGTGGATCCTAAACCATTGATGTGTGATGTAAATCTGAATAATTATGCGGATTCTTCCACTTTGCAGCAACATTAATTCAACTGCATTTTATGTAAAAAGTTACTGACAGGTTTGAATGAAAATTTTATCAGAGATAGCTTCGGATACCTGTGCAATATTTGATTGTGTTACAAATATTACAATATTAATTGCTTTACGGGTTAACATATGTGTCAAAATGTCAAGAAATGGCATAGTATTAGTTTTGTATTATTTTTATTTCTTTAATTGGTCTCCAGAGGATGTTGTTTTAAATAGAAACAAGAATATCCGGTTACTTTTTGGGTTTATTAACACTTATCTGTTCAAACAAGTGTTTCAAGAGACAAAAAGACTCCATGGAACAACAGCAGAAACAAAAATACTTTCTGTACAATTCATTTTCAATGGTTAAAAACCATCCCATTGTTTTTTTCTGTGTTTGACTATTACACAACACAACCTGGATGTCTCCATTATAGATTTTAAATGAAGCATGTGGAGAGGATACCCTCTGGAGTGAAATAACCAGAGGAAGTACATACAGTATATACCTTGTTCCACCGTCTCACATGCAGGTGAATGCTACTAATATTGGATTCCTGCAGAGTTCCAGCACCTTAACTCATGTTGAAGTACTTCAACTCAGATTGAGAAAAAATTATTGTCTTAATTCCTTTAAGTCTCAAACAATTTAAAACAAAATTTATTACTGTTAACGACTTGGTTGGATTCTATAAAGTCAGTGAAACTGTGACAGAAGTAAATAACCATTCACACCTTCAGGTGAGTCTGGGCTTTTGAACAGTTCATGATAGATAGATAGATAGATAGATAGATAGATAGATAGATAGATAGATAGATAGATAGATAGATAGATAGATAGATAGATAGATAGATAGATAGATAGATAGATAGATAGATAGATAGATAGATAGATAGATAGATAGATAGATAGATAGATAGATAGATAGATAGATAGATAGATAGATAGATAGATAGATATTTAATTAATCCTGAGGTAAATATATCATCTGCTCACAATATGATTTACATGTTATACATGAAGACTGGCAGCCATGTGACTTCTCCCTAAAATCAAGACCTGTAAAAAAAGTCTTCAGGAGTGTGTAGCAGGAAGGGGAGGAGCTTATGACACTTCACAAGCTTCTTATTTATGTTTGTGTTTGTCTTCTTTACGAGACAAACACAAACGTAAATAAATAAAACTGTAAATAAGTCCCACTTCAGATGAAATGTGAGCACATTTAGCCATTCATTGTTGTTCAATATGTGTGTGTACACTTAAGTACATATATGAGTACACTTACTGAAGTATTCAGTTTAGGACACATCATTTACCGCAACCGGAGGTCAACCATTTTGATTTTTGTGCCCATTCATAGTTCAACAGTCTTTTTAAAGATGTGATCCAATCACCTTCAATGAACCTCAGTATGTTAAAGGTTTTTGTGCCGTGGGTGTAAAGGTGTGGACTGGCAGCACAGTGAAATACCACAGATCAGGAAGTCGACTGTCCTCCCTTTGTCAGACTTCTCATGTTGTACGAGTTCCGGCCTGAAGTCAATCTCAGGACAACATTCAGTTAAAGTGATGATGCCGTCTGCCGAAACCAGGAAGTTTGTTTTGTATGACAAACACTTGATTTACATAAGATTTTCAAGGTGTGGTCCTCACGTCACTCACTGGAAGTGGATTTACAGTCACTGGGTGTTCTGTTGTGTCACGTAGATAACACATCCTGTGACATCGAAATCGTTTGCACAGAATGAGCAACAAAAACTACTGAAGAGCCACGTTGACCTTAACTTGTTTGGTCTATAGCCACAGCTGATCCGCATCCTGAAGAGCTCAGGCTGGAAGAGTTCAATCAAGGCTGTTTGCAGCTTCACCATGTTTAATGTTTCCACGAGCTAATGCTAAAACCTTTGTTACGACGTTACAACTTTCTGTTGTAGTTTTTAATGTAAGACCCTGACATGCAAAGTACATTGACTGTGTGTTGGGTAACGACCGATCCCTCCCGAGGAGTGTATCATGGGTTCTGTCTACATGGTAACAGCAGGTCCTGCTAATGATGCAAGATGTGTTTGTGAAGAAGAGGGTCTCCAGAGAGGAAGGGTTCAGGTGACTGCACAGTGAGGAAGGAGCCCACTGGGACCAGTTACCACAGTAGAAACACACCCCCACCCCCCACCCTACTACCCTCCATACTGAACCTCTCCCACCTCATCTGTGTGCCAAGGAGAGGACCACAGCAAAAACAAAATCACAGACTGTATCAGGCAGTTTGACAAGACTAAAGAAAGCCAGACGTGACCCACTGACACCATGTAGGCCCCGTTCAGACTGCAGATATATCGGATTTCCTTTCATATCTGATTTTTAGTGATGACTGTTCACACTGTGGGTGGCACGGTGGCGCAGTGAGTAGTGGTCGCCGCACAACACAGTAGGTCCAGGTTCGAGTCCCGCTCTGTGCAGAGTTTGAATATTCTCCCCGTGTCTGCGTGGGTTCTCTCCGGGTTCTCCGTCTTCCTCCCACCTCCAAATACATGCGCTTCAGGTTAAGGGACCAGTCCCAAATTGCCCCTAGGAGTGAGTGTGTGTGTACGTGGTTGTTTGTCTTTGTGTGAGCTCTGCAGTGCACTGGCGTCGTGCCCGGAGTGTCCCCCGCCTCACGCCCTATGCCAGCTGGGATAGGCTCCAGCTCTTTGTGACCCGCTGCGGCGGATAAAGCAGGAGAAAATGGATGGATGGATGTTCACACTATTTTTAACAAGTGTCCAAATGCGATCTGGCTCTGTTCAGACTGGGCCACATTATCGGAAGATCTGACAGGTTGCCGTAGCAACGACGTTGAGGCGGAGTCGTCGTTCAGTGCACATGTGTGAGGTCATATAATTGTGACGGCAGCAGAAACAAGAACAACGGCGAACGTGAAGTTTTGCTACCTTAGCGTATTGGTGATATCACTGTCTAGTAGAGGTGGAGAAATCACACACACCAGACACATTCAACTTCTTCCATTTTTTACTGCTCCGTAATTCGTGACGCTCTTCCTTCTGGTGCCTTGCTCTCGCGCCTTCTATGACGTCACGGTCCACAATATCCGATTGGAGTGTTTGGAGCTGTTTAGACTGAAGACGCATCTGTCCCAGTCCCACACAAAACTACCTGCCAAATGTGGTTTCAATCCGTCCTGCAAATATCGGATATCATGTGGTGTGGGACTGTTCAGACTACAAACGAGATATGGGTTAGAGTTAGGGTTAAAAATGGGCTAAAAATGGATGGGCTAACAATCGGATATAAGCGACTAGTCTGAACAAGACCATGTCATTCAATTCTTGAAAACGAGACCGTCAGCGATCGTCTTGTTTCAGGTGATTATCCAAATCTGCAGGTTTACGGTGGAGCCTGTCCCAGCTGACTACAGGTGGAGGCCAGGTACATTCTGATATGTCACCAGTTTATCACAGATCCGAGTGACATCTAATGTAGGTAAAATTAAACAGCACTCTTGCAAGTCTCCTAATAAAAAGACCTCTTTGCCTGTATGTAACATACTGTTGTCAGAAGGGCCAGATCAAAGGGGTGAATATATAAAACAAATGAATGTGAGTTCAGGAGTGCAAACACAATGGTCAGGGATTTTTTTTTTTAAAAAGGATTTAAAATGATAAAATAAAGATCCTCCTAGAGGAGTTAATCAAATATAACTCTGCAGAGATGCTGCAGCTGCCATTCCACACACAGGATGTGCTACAAACACCCAGCACTTGCCTGTTTTGCATGTTCAGATGTGACAAACTTCAGTATCCCTAAAAACATTGAAATATATTTTATTACTTAAAGCAACAATAAATAATTTTCCCTTGAGCGAAAAACAGAATGTCTCTTTCCAAATATTACAGTTTTTAACAAACAACTTTTCACTGTTTTGTAGTTTTGTTGGAACTTGGCGTATCAAACTGTCATGAATGTTTTGTTTCTCATCATCTGTTGGCAGTAAATTACTACATAGTGATAAAAAAAAAGGGATGCAATTAAATAGGAAGTTATAGCACATTATAATTTACAGTTCTTTGTAACACTGATATCCAAGGCCAAAATATACATCTGATCTAAGTGGTCAGAAGTGGAGGATGATAAGAGCTTGAACCTGCCCACTCAAAGGGCAACATTACTCAACGGCTGACAGTATCAGGGAAGAGATCTTTAAGAAGAGAAAAAGTAAAGGTCTGTGGTGATTATTTTCATATTTAGAGCTGACCTGAGTCTCATCTGATCTATAATGAGGTGAAGGATACCTCAGATATTTTCTGAGAGTAAGGCAGTACTGGAAATTTATGAAGCCAGAGAAAATGCTGTGAGCAGATTAACTAAATGACCTTAGATCTGTGGTTTGCTCGTCTGATTCAACAGGTTTCTCAAGTGTAAGAAATGGAAAAGGCTGCGGAGTAAATTATTTCCAGGGAATTTCCTCGTGTACCGACTCAACTGTATTATGATATCACAATATCGGCAGACGACAAGAAAAAAGTTCTTTCCATAGAAAAAGTCTAAATATACCCGTTTTACAGATAATGTTCGAAAAGAAATGGTTTGTTGAATTTGCCTCGTTTATCATGTCATGCAGTTGCTGTAGTTTCTATATCTACACACACACACACACACACACACACACACACACACACACACACACACACACACACACACACACACACACACACACACACACACACACACTTTTTTTTTAATTGAACATACTCATTATTTTTTTGGTTGAACTGTATTTGTAATATTTGCTAAATATACCAATACTAGTACATTTGGAGGAGTGTTGGAACACCCAGATGGAGCCACACAGACATGGGGTGAACATGTTAAACCACCCACTACTCCATCACACTGCACTGTCAATAAAGTTCCTCTTCATAATAATTATTATACTTTTAATTAACTGCAATATCAAATGAATTAAAATGAATATATGTAGGATTGAAATAAATAATTTAAGTACATTAAAACAAAATAAACATTTAAAAAGGATTGGAAACTTTTTTTAAATGTGTGTATAATGTCTGTATTTAATGTATTTAAAATGAATGAACTACAATTAAAAATCTGACTCCTAAAAAGTAGTAAAATGGAGCTAACATAGACCCTTTGCACTGCTAAATACAAATAAATTTGAAAACCAGAACCAGTCATCCAGATTAACTGTAATTTATGTGTGTCAGTACATAGTAAAAAATTGACAGATTCTTTTTTTTTTAAATGCATGAGGAAGAAGGGAGTATCAAAGTCCATGTGGCTTTGCGCTGCAGAGACCTGTCGCTGTCACACAGCTACACATTAACGCCTTTGGAACACCCGCTTTCTCAAAGCTTAGCCACAGCTTTACAACCCTCCAAACACACCCTTTGGATTTGGACACCATTCTGTCAACATTGCCGTCCCCAGCCACTAATCTGGTTGCTGCATCCTGCCAATCAAAAATAAGCAGGTAGGTCCAACATGGTCCCACGATAACGACTAGCCTAGCAGGTGCTATGGAGACCAGCTGTTCATCTAACAATGACGAGTAAAGAAGTGTTCGGGTCGTATTTTGGCGACCAGAGTTTATGAAGAGACGTGGTGTGAGGCTGGGGTTTTATAACCATTATACTGTAAACAGCTGCGTGTTTATTGGTCTAACCTCGGACCGTTCAGACAGAAATTGGTGGTAGGCTTTGAATGGACATTCTGCAAATTAGCAGGCGGGAAAAGAAAAAGAAGAAGATACAAACAATACTGCAAAGATAGACTGAATGTTGCAAGTGTACTCACATGACCTACCTCTATCTAGTGACTGTGCCTTCAGCTGCTCATCCTACCAGCTTCTCAGAGATAGCTGTGCAAAGTTTACCAATGCAGCACCTGTATGAGAGTCCCTGTTCTACTTCCAGTCTGTTTCCCATGAGGTGTGAGGGCACAGAAAGTCAATAGATGTGGGGACACCTCCAACTTTAACCCCAGCTGACCTACCTCATGATGAACATGACCTCTGCCCTGAAGGATTGTCCAATTCCTCCATCTCGTCAAGACAAAGCAGACAAAGGAGGAATCTTCAAACGGGTCACTTTCATTCCTATCTTCTCTTCTGTAGCTGAGAATGGGGAAACACTCCCCAGCTTCCAACATCCAGGGTTGTGAGACCAACTGTATTTAAAACGTAAACTGTGAAAAACCAAGGCAAAGATGTTGGCAGCTGTGATGTGTGTTGAGAGGAATGCACTGCTGTTATCACTGACTGAGTTATGCAAGAGCAGTTCAGTGGAAACCTTTGCCTGGTACAGTGTTGGGCCTCAGCCTCCTTATGCACAGGCTAAACACACACTCCAAGGCACGCTAGTGAGCGCGCACGCACACACACACACACACACACACACACACACACACACACACACACACACACACACACACACACACACACACACACACACACACACACACACACCAAGAGCCAAGCAGATCCTGCCCTGCAGATTTTCTAATTACCCTGTGAGCGGGATGCAGTCAGATACAAGGAGGGCCAACCACCTGGGTTATCACACACACCACCAAGACTCCTCGTCCTTCGTCCAAATAAGCTATTTATAGCTTTCATCTATGGCTTCCTCTTCTTCTCTGAGGGCATAGGGTGCATGGGAGGCATGGTGAGGTGGAAGATTCTGAGGAGTTGTGTGGGCCCAGACAAAATACTAATGTTCTCATTTACAGTTATTTCCACTTCACAGAAGAAGTCATCAGTAGATGTCTCAGAAAAGAACTGATAATAATAAATATCCTGAGTTTAACATTTCAGGATAAACAATGTAAGTTATTATTTTTTCATATCTGGCCAAAAAAGACAGCAACGAGAAGAACTAATATGTTTGCACCAGTTTAATATTCAGTACATCTCCCCCTTCCTTTTGATAGATACGATATACCCATATTACTATTTCTTTATTCCAATGTATTTTAAATCTCACCAGGAGAACCAGTTATGAGCACCAATTTCCTGTTGGGCTTCTGTCAGGCCTCAGTGAACCTGCAGCGCAATTCCCACACTGGAATATTACTTTACTTTACTTTACTTTACTTTACTTTACTTTACTTTACTTTACTTTACTTAACAAACATATATCCTCATATAAAAATGTATACACACACACACACATTTTTATGTGTGAGTGACTTCTCTGGAGAGATGAGGTACACAGGAATGAAATCAGGGAAGGGGATAAGGTAGATATGAATAATTAATATTTTTATTGTATCCTTTTCTTCCATAGAAAGAAACCCTGAAACCTGCAGCATCCGGAATCCATGATTCAGACTAATGGAACTCCAGAATGGCTCCTGTCACACAGCCACACTTCTTCTACCTGGAGGACTTTTTTTTTCTCTCTGAAACATTCAAAGGAAGCAAATGATTCCATGAGCTCCAGAGTTGAACTCAGTACACGATGTAGCCTCAGGCTGCGGTGCAGAAAGAAGTGCCAGTAAGGTGAGGAAGAGCATATCAGATGAACACATGAAAGAAGGAGGTCGCTGGATTTAAGGCTTTTTGTTTTGGGGTGTTCAAAGGAGACAGCTGTCGACTGCACAAGGCCTGAGTCTATTCATGTGGGGGGACCGCAGACAGAGGCCACGTCAACACACACCCTTCAAAGCTTGCAAACACACACACACACCCTTCAAAGAAGGGTGTGTGTGTGTGTGTGTGTGTGTGTGTGTGTGTGTGTGTGTGCAACACAACTTCTCACAAGATATTCACACTGTTATTATGACCTTTTCTCTGTTCAGATAATCAGGACTTCTTGTCTTCACATAACTGAATATCATTCATGTTTATTAATGTAGCAAGCTTCTGTTCTGTGTTCTACGTGTTGAAGCTTCTGTTCTGTGTTCTACGTGTTGAAGCTTCTGTTCTGTGTTCTACGTGTTGAAGCTTCTGTTCTGTGTTCTACATGTTGAAGCTTCTGTTCTGTGTTCTACGTGTTGAAGCTTCTGTTCTGTGTTCTACGTGTTGAAGCTTCTGTTCTGTGTTCTACGTGTTGAAGCTTCTGTTCTGTGTTCTACGTGTGGAAGCTTCTGTTCTGTGTTCTACGTGTTGAAGCTTCTGTTCTGTGTTCTACGTGTTGAAGCTTCTGTTCTGTGTTCTACGTGTTGAAGCTTCTGTTCTGTGTTCTACGTGTTGAAGCTTCTGTTCTGTGTTCTACGTGTTGAAGCTTCTGTTCTGTGTTCTACGTGTTGAAGCTTCTGTTCTGTGTTCTACGTGTTGAAGCTTCTGTTCTGTGTTCTACGTGTGGAAGCTTCTGTTCTGTGTTCTACGTGTTGAAGCTTCTGTTCTGTGTTCTACGTGTTGAAGCTTCTGTTCTGTGTTCTACGTGTTGAAGCTTCTGTTCTGTGTTCTACGTGTTGAAGCTTCTGTTCTGTGTTCTACGTGTTGAAGCTTCTGTTCTGTGTTCTACGTGTTGAAGCTTCTGTTCTGTGTTCTACGTGTTGAAGCTTCTGTTCTGTGTTCTACGTGTTGAAGCTTCTGTTCTGTGTTCTACGTGTTGAAGCTTCTGTTCTGTGTTCTACGTGTTGAAGCTTCTGTTCTGTGTTCTACGTGTTGAAGCTTCTGTTCTGTGTTCTACGTGTTGAAGCTTCTGTTCTGTGTTCTACGTGTTGAAGCTTCTGTTCTGTGTTCTACGTGTTGAAGCTTCTGTTCTGTGTTCTACGTGTTGAAGCTTCTGTTCTGTGTTCTACGTGTTGAAGCTTCTGTTCTGTGTTCTACGTGTTGAAGCTTCTGTTCTGTGTTCTACGTGTTGAAGCTTCTGTTCTGTGTTCTACATGTTGAAGCTTCTGTTCTGTGTTCTACGTGTTGAAGCTTCTGTTCTGTGTTCTATGTGTTGAAGCTTCTGTTCTGTGTTCTACGTGTTGAAGCTTCTGTTCTGTGTTCTACGTGTTGAAGCTTCTGTTCTGTGTTCTACGTGTTGAAGCTTCTGTTCTGTGTTCTACGTGTTGAAGCTTCTGTTCTGTGTTCTACGTGTTGAAGCTTCTGTTCTGTGTTCTACATGTTGAAGCTTCTGTTCTGTGTTCTACGTGTTGAAGCTTCTGTTCTGTGTTCTACGTGTTGAAGCTTCTGTTCTGTGTTCTACGTGTTGAAGCTTCTGTTCTGTGTTCTACATGTTGAAGCTTCTGTTCTGTGTTCTACGTGTTGAAGCTTCTGTTCTGTGTTCTACGTGTTGAAGCTTCTGTTCTGTGTTCTACGTGTTGAAGCTTCTGTTCTGTGTTCTACGTGTGGAAGCTTCTGTTCTGTGTTCTACGTGTTGAAGCTTCTGTTCTGTGTTCTACGTGTTGAAGCTTCTGTTCTGTGTTCTACGTGTTGAAGCTTCTGTTCTGTGTTCTACGTGTTGAAGCTTCTGTTCTGTGTTCTACGTGTTGAAGCTTCTGTTCTGTGTTCTACGTGTTGAAGCTTCTGTTCTGTGTTCTACGTGTTGAAGCTTCTGTTCTGTGTTCTACGTGTGGAAGCTTCTGTTCTGTGTTCTACGTGTTGAAGCTTCTGTTCTGTGTTCTACGTGTTGAAGCTTCTGTTCTGTGTTCTACGTGTTGAAGCTTCTGTTCTGTGTTCTACGTGTTGAAGCTTCTGTTCTGTGTTCTACGTGTTGAAGCTTCTGTTCTGTGTTCTACGTGTTGAAGCTTCTGTTCTGTGTTCTACGTGTTGAAGCTTCTGTTCTGTGTTCTACGTGTTGAAGCTTCTGTTCTGTGTTCTACGTGTTGAAGCTTCTGTTCTGTGTTCTACGTGTTGAAGCTTCTGTTCTGTGTTCTACGTGTTGAAGCTTCTGTTCTGTGTTCTACGTGTTGAAGCTTCTGTTCTGTGTTCTACGTGTTGAAGCTTCTGTTCTGTGTTCTACGTGTTGAAGCTTCTGTTCTGTGTTCTACGTGTTGAAGCTTCTGTTCTGTGTTCTACGTGTTGAAGCTTCTGTTCTGTGTTCTACGTGTTGAAGCTTCTGTTCTGTGTTCTACGTGTTGAAGCTTCTGTTCTGTGTTCTACGTGTTGAAGCTTCTGTTCTGTGTTCTACGTGTTGAAGCTTCTGTTCTGTGTTCTACGTGTTGAAGCTTCTGTTCTGTGTTCTACGTGTTGAAGCTTCTGTTCTGTGTTCTACGTGTTGAAGCTTCTGTTCTGTGTTCTACGTGTTGAAGCTTCTGTTCTGTGTTCTATGTGTTGAAGCTTCTGTTCTGTGTTCTACGTGTTGAAGCTTCTGTTCTGTGTTCTACGTGTTGAAGCTTCTGTTCTGTGTTCTACGTGTTGAAGCTTCTGTTCTGTGTTCTACGTGTTGAAGCTTCTGTTCTGTGTTCTACGTGTTGAAGCTTCTGTTCTGTGTTCTACGTGTTGAAGCTTCTGTTCTGTGTTCTTAGTGTTGAAGCTTCTGTTCTGTGTTCTACGTGTTGAAGCTTCTGTTCTGTGTTCTTAGTGTTGAAGCTTCTGTTCTGTGTTCTACGTGTTGAAGCTTCTGTTCTGTGTTCTTAGTGTTGAAGCTTCTGTTCTGTGTTCTACGTGTTGAAGGTTTCTTCCAGCACTCAAACCCAACTCTTTAAAGGAACCAGACAACATTTAGGGAAATAACCCTTTTTGTTCTCTCAGTCTGCATAAGACAATACCATTTATTTGCAGTGAACATATTAGCCTAGCATAGCTTATTGTCTTACAGGCATGTTTGTAATCATTTAGGTGTTGAAAGTTCACACAGGGTTGAGACTGCCTTTCTTATCATTGTCCTGCACCTGAGAGCAGCTCCAAGACAGTTGTGACCTCAACATTAATGAACTCATGACAACATTTGTGTAGTGTGAACAGTTTTCAATTCAATTACACAATGACACTTAGTGACATTAAGTGTCTTTCCATGAAAACATTCATAAAGATCCAGTTTGCTGACAAGTGTGAAACGTAGTTGGATGAGAACAATGAATTTAGGAGAAGTTCGAATTTTTCTAATTTCAGAATTCCACTTAATCCCACGGCCAACACTTGGAAAAACAAACACCTATGTGCACGATTGACCAGTTCACCTCAACTGTGTCTTTTTGGTCTGTGAGAGGAAGCCAGGGAACTGAGAGGGAACCGAGTGGGAACCCACGCAAACAAAATAATGACATGCAAACTCCATTCTGAAAACCCCCGAGGGGGATTCGGCCTGACCATTCTGTGAGGAAACAGTATTAGTCATCACACCACTGTGATGTCAGAAACTGGCTCCACATGTTGGCAGGGTAATAATACTGTTTACACAATTAATTGAAACATAATTACAGCAGTTAGATGATTAAGATAAATTATTCCAGAGATTATTTTAATGCCATTTTGTCAGGCAGAAATAAAATCCCCGGCCACCATAAAAGCTTCACACTGCCCATCAGGGATGAACAAGAAGAAGTAAAGAAGAAACTCCACTTCATTGTCTTCAACGGGGAAATTATCTTTTCACTCAGACTATACATTAGATACACATACCTACATATAGGTGTTAGACATACATATAATATTGTGGACAGGCTTGCAGTTAGTACAGTACGAGCAGAATGATGGGCAGTGACTTCGCAGTGCGCCCAGTTGAGCAGCTTGTAGGGGGGACGGCGCCTTGCTCAAGGGCACCTCGGCAGTGAACGGGAGGTGAGCTGGCACCTCCCACTGTCAACTCACACTTCGAGGATGACTGGGTGGGAGTGGGAATCGAACCGCCGATCCTGGGACAATAGGACACCCGTTCTACCACTGAGCCACTGCCGCCCCAAAAGCAAAAAGCAGAGAATAGAGTTCCCAACATTGCACTGTGTGTGTGATAGGATACTATATGTCATGCTATGTGTACCAGTCCCATATTTAGGATATGTTAGAGATACGTTAGTGAGTAAAGGACTCAAAGGCCATGGGTGAGACCAAGCATAAAGATAAAGTTTAACCAGATGCACATAAAAACTTACATATTAAAGTGAAAGTGAAATCTTTCCCTGGAGCAACGTTTTTTCTCCTGTCTGAGCTGCATCGTCACCGCAGCAGTTGAGATTTGTATCCGAGGCAAATGAGTTGGCCTCGGTGAGCAGCAGGGATGGAGTGTCTCCCAGTAGGCCTCCAATCACCAGCCATAATTCTTAGATGTGTTTAATAAAAGCCTGATCAGCATTAGCTTACTTCTCATCTCGCGCAGTACAGAAAGACTTTCACTGAAAACAATTTGTTGCTGAAATTCTCTTTGGAAACCAAATCCTCCAGAGATAGCTCTCACTCCAACTGCATGACTCCCAAAGACGTTACCTGTATTTTCCTATGCAAAGAACTTTGCATCCACCAAATGGATGCAGCAGCAGCTGCAGGAGGTGAGGCCACCCGTCCGTTCTGCATCTTTTGTCAAAATCCGACCAAAATGCAAAACCAGCTGTAGCAGCAGACGTAACTACAGTGACTATAGAGGCCACTAGCCCAACTCAAGGAGGAAATATTACCTGATATTAATCATGGTTTTCAAACAGTTAAACAACATATTATAAATGACAAATTGTCATCTCAGAATAAAGGGCAACAAATGTCATCCAGATATCATCAGGCCTTAATAACCAGCCTTCCATTTGATTTATCCATCTGCTGCGGTGAGACCCTTCACATATGGGCTGTATTCTCCTGAAGGGCATTTAATGATCACCTTCTGAACAAATCCTCTGCATCAGAGGCATTCTGGGCTGGAGGTGACAGACGGATGCACAATGATAGCATGATTGAGGAGGGGGTGTTTGCAATTTGTGAAAGAGGTGAGCTATTGAAGTATTAAGCAGGAACAAGGGGCTGCTCTAGGGAGTTAAAAAAAAGGCAATGCATTAAAGTGGACGTACATGTCGCCACACCAGGCCATTTCACGTAGAAGACAGTGATGTGTGCTTTACAGACTATCATATACTGCCTCACTGTTTTTCATTATCACTCATTTATCATGAGCACAAACACCTTGAACCGAAATAACACCATCTCCAAGTACCCAGAGAGTTGAGCTGGGCTTGGCTAATATTGCATCAGAAATCTTCTCATGGCAACCGGGTGCCTGCAGCCAGCCTGGGAGGATGGGGAGAACATGGAGAAAACAAAGCACTTCTCTGCACTCGACTCTCAACTTTATCTGTCTTGTACAAATCATCCATTTATAATTCAGTAACCAGTGGATGTGTGTGTAACGGAGTCCGTCCTGCTGGTGGACGTGGAAAGGTGGCTGCAGGGTGACTGCTGAAGGTTGAATGGTTGGTGGTTGTATCTTTATGTCTACGTGTCCTACAATTTAGTCAAAAATCAGTCGTTCATTCAGTCATATGTAGATAGAGCCTCTGTGAAGCAGGTGAATATCCAGAATGGCGCTTCTATCAGATGGTGGAAACCACAGAAGAAAGAGCTGCTGGCGTGGTATCCTCATTCCAGAAACATTTATCATGAAACCCATCCTTCTCTTTAATTCCTGATTTGATTTAAATTAATGTCACAATCTGTTTTTCATTTGTTGGCCAAAAGCATAATCTAAAATAATCCTGATGACAGGTCACCCCA
This sequence comes from Antennarius striatus, assembly GCF_040054535.1. NCBI lineage: Eukaryota > Metazoa > Chordata > Actinopteri > Lophiiformes > Antennariidae > Antennarius > Antennarius striatus. The sequence continues at coordinate 12,654,206 of NC_090777.1, read as the reverse complement.
TGTTTGACTTTCAAATTCCTCCAAGCAAGGAAATAAAATTTTACATGCACCAAGTTTTTTGCATTAAAAGGCCAGACAGGAAGAAGAGAAGGTGGAATTAGGTAGTCGATGTTAAGATGAGGAAAAACAAATATAAAACTTTGAATTCAAGACAAAATAAGGACTGAAACAGGATATACAACAATAACTGAAATTAAGTTAAGACTATCAGGCATACATAAATAATCAAACACAGCAGAAAAAGTGGCACAGGAGCAACTGAATTTCTGTCCCGACTCCAAAAAGTAAGTTAAACATTTAAGTAAAGAATTAAGTTGTAGCTTTCTTTTCAAATATACATTAGGGTGGTTTGCACATATTTTGAGATTGTGCTTTCGATAGCTTTAGGTTGTAACTTACAACTTCTGACCCTGACTTGCTTTCCACCAGCTGTGGAGAAACCTCCAACAAACCAGTAACACAAGATCTCAAAGGCAGAGTGAACAAGGGAGTAATAAACATAGCTCAGTGAACATATGAAGATCTGGAGGAACAAATCAAGTCCAAATTTAGCAGGAAGAAGCAAAACTGGACTGATGTCTTCAATGAATCAACCAATCAATCAGTCAATCAGTCACTTTTCATACGAGGAAAATTTAATACATTGACACAATAAAATAGAACACAGTTCCCCCTCCTACCCACACACAAGCACGCGCACACACACACACACACACACACACACACACACACACACACACACACACATACACACACACACACACACACACACACACACACACACACACACACACACACACACATCTTCTTCTTCTTTTCCTTTCGGCTTTTCCCTTCAGGGGTTGCCACAGCGAATCAATTTCCTCCATCTAACCCTGTCTTCTGCATCCTCTTCTCTCACACCAACTACCTTCATGTCCTCTTTCACTACATCCATAAACCTCCTCTTTGGTCTTCCTCTAGGCCTCCTGCCTGGCAGTTCAAAACTCAGCATCCTTCTACCAATATATTCACTATCTCTCCTCTGGACATGTCCAAACCATCTCAGTCTGGCCTCTCTGGCTTTATCTCCAAAACTTCTAACATGTGCTGTCCCTCTGATGTACTCATTCCTGATCCTATCTTTCCTGGTCACTCCCAGAGAGAACCCCAGCATCTTCATCTCTGCTACCTCCAGCTCTGTCTCCTGTCTTTTCCTCAGTGACACTGTCTCTAGACCAAACAACATCACTGGTCTCACCACAGTTTTGTACACCTTTCCTTTCATTTTAGCTGAAACTCTTCTATCACACATCACACCTGACACTTTTCTCCACCCGTTCCATCCTGCCTGTACACGCTTCTTCACCTCTTTTCCACACTCTATTGCTCTGGACTGTTGACCCTAGGTACTTAAAATCCTCCACCTTCTTGATCTCTTCTCCCTCTAACCTCACTCTTCCACTTGGGTCCTTCTCATTCACACACATGTACTCTGTCTTACTGCAGCTAACCTTCATTCCTCTCCTTTCCAGGACAAACCTCCACCTCTCTAGCTTCTCCTCCACCTGTTCCCTGCTCTCACTGCAGATCACAATGTCCTCTGCAAACATCATAGTCCATGGAGATTCCTGTCTAACCTCGTCTGTCAGCCTGTCCATCACCATAGCGAACAAAAAGGGGCTCAGACCTGATCCCTGATGCAGTCCCACCTCCACCTTGAACTCCTCTGTCACACCTACAGCACACCTCACCACTGTCTTACAGTCCTCATACATGTCCCGCACTGCTCTAACATACTTATCTGCCACTCCAGACTTCTTCATACAATACCACAGTTCCTCTCTGGGGACCCTGTCATAATCTTTCTCCAGATCTACAAAAACACAATGCAGCTCCGTTTGGCCTTCTCTGTACTTCTCTATCAACATCCTCAAAGCAAATACTCCATCTGTAGTACTCTTTTTTGGCATGAAACCATACTGCTGCTCACAAATGTTCACTTCTGCCCTTAGTCTAGCTTCCACTACTCTTTCCCATAACTTCATTGTATGGCTCATCAGCTTTATTCCTCTGTAGTTGCAACAACTCTGCACATCTCCCTTGTTCTTAAAAATGGGCACCAGCACATTTCTCCTCCATTCCTCAGGCATCTTCTCACTATATAAGATCCTCTTGAACAACTCCGTCAGAAACTCTACTGCCACCTCTCCTAGACCCTTCCATACCTCTACAGGTATATCACCAGGACCGACTGCTTTTCCACTCTTCATCCTCTTCAATGCCCTCCTCACTTCATCCTGACTAATCTTTGCTACATCCTGGTCCACAACAGTCACCTCTTCTAGTCTTTGTTCTCTCTCATTTTCCACGTTCATCAACTCTTCAAAGTACTCTTTCCATCTTCCCATCACACTACTGGCACCTGTCAATAGGCTTCCATCCCTATCCTTAATCACCCTAACCTGCTGCACGTCCTTCCCATCTCTGTCTCTCTGTCTTGCCAACCGGTATAGATCAGTCTCTCCCTCCTTACTGTCCAACCTAGCATACAAGTCATCATAAGCTTCTTGTTTGGCCTTTGCTACCTCTACCTTCACCTTACGCTACCTCTCCCTGTACTCCTGTCTACTCTCCTCAGTCCTCTCAGTGTCCCACTTCTTCTTAGCTAACCTCTTTCTCTGTATACACTCCTGTACCTCCTCATTCCACCACCAAGTCTCCTTATCTACTTTCCTTCCAGATGACACACCAAGTACTCTCCTACCTGTCTCCCTGATCTCATTAGCTGTAGTTGTCCAGTCATCTGGAAGCACCTCCTGACCACCCAGAGCCTGTCTTAACTCCTTCCTAAAAGTCATGCAACACTCTTTCTTTTTTATCTTCCACCATTTTGTCCTCTGCTCTGCCTTTGCCCTCTTCATCTTCCTCACCACCAGAGTCATCCTGCACACCACCATCCTATGCTGTTTGGCTAAACTATCGCCTACCACTACTTTGCAGTCACTGAGCTCCTTCAGGTTACACCGTCTACACAAGATGTAGTCTAACTGTGTGCTCCTACCTCTACTCTTACAGGTCACACTATGTTCCTGCCTCTTCTGGAAGAAAGTATTCACTATAGCCATTTCCATCCTTTTTTCAAAGTCAACCACCATCTGTCCTTCTGCGTTCCTCTCCTGGATACCAAACCTGCCCATCAGCTCCTCATCACCTCTGTTTCCTGCACCAACATGTCCATTGAAATCTGCACCAATGACAACTCTCTCACTTCTAGGTATGCTCTGCATCACTTCATCAAAGTCCAGCCAGAATTTCTCCTTCTCCTCCAGCTCACACCCTACCTGTGGAGCATGCCCACTAACAACATTAAACATCACACTTTCTATTTCTAGCTTCAGACTCATCACTCTATCTGACACTCTTTTTACCTCCAGGACATTCCTAACAAACTCCTCCTTCAAGATAACTCCTACTCCATTTCTCTTCCTATCTACACAATGATAGAACAACTTGAACCCTGCTCCTAAACTTCTAGCCTTGCTACCTTTCCACCTGGTCTCCTGGACACACAGTATGTCTACCTTCCTCCTCTGCGTCATGTCAACCAACTCTCTACATTTTCCCGTCATAGTTCCAACATTCAGCGTCCGTACTTAGTCCTATACTCTTGGCGCTCCTCTTCTCTCTCTTCGTGCAAACACACTTTCCTCCTCTCCTTCTTTGACTTTCTTCGACACATACACACACATAAACCCACCTTATTAGTGGTGTTAATGATAAAATGAAAACAAAGAGTAAGAACAAGAAGTCTGGAAGCACTGCCTTAAACCAAACAGTGATGAAACACCAGAGGCAGCAACGTGTGTCATACCAGGAAGCAAAACTAATTAAATTATATAAATAGACTAATACAAGAGCAATCAATTACTTGTTAAATAGATCAAAAATAAAAATATAAGAAGACAGGAACAAAACCAGTTCAGGTTGATGGCTAAACTACAGAGTTTCAGAAAACTGACCTTTGTGTTTTAGGGGAATAGAAATGTTTGAACATCTGTAAAGACTAGGTGACATATTTGACCTGCTTTTACTGTTCTTTTAGTGAACCACTCAGCCAAAGCAGTAAAACACAGACCTCACAGATTTGATACATGTTTCACAACCTTAGTGGAAGCTGTTGTGTGTCTTTGGGTGGAGGATCCTTCTTCTCCTCTGTCTTCCCTCTGACTTTTTGAATCATGCTCAAACAAGACAAACGTTAATCTTTTGTAATCTACACCTTCTCCTTTAGTTCAGAAGAGCTGCTTGGGATTAGAATTGGGGAGAGCTGAAGTGAACGCTCAGCTGATGCCTTCACTGAAACAACCACAGCGCCATCTCAGCAGCTTTGCTGGTGATTTTTCCGTCCTATTAAGAATGAAAAGCAACTGGTGCGGTGCACCCTGTTGATAGAACAACATGTGTTTGGTGACAGTGTAAACAAAGACGCCTCATCTTGAATTGTTGCTTTCTTCCTGTTGAGAGGAAGCAGATTCTGAAATCCAAAGGTATGGAAAATTCTCAGCATTTTATGGTATATTTCATCAAGATGTCTGAACCACATAACCGTGTGAAGGTTAAAAAAGATTCTCGTTTGACAGCGTGACGAAGAAATCGACCTGGCCTGAGAGCTCAGCACAACATTGGCTTCTGCTTTTAAAATACAGACTGATGACATTTCAATGTAGTTCACTGGTTTTTCTATAAATAAATGACCAAAAAACATCAGAAAAACTAAAATTCAGGCATTAATGTGTACACATGACCAACAGTTGACCCTCGGGAGTCCCAGCTTGAGGATTCAGCTCATTTACACGTTAAAAGTTTGACACTGCATTTTAGAATGTATATACTGTATAAATTTACAAGTCAATACTGTTGAGGGTTTCATCAGTCAAGTACTGTAAATTCACAGTACACAAATGTATCAGCATCTACAGCATACATAATGTATTTGATGGCAGTGAGATGAAGAGTTTTAAGGAGACCAAGCATTATTCATTTATTCACAGAGACTATCATGGAAGGCCAGGCATCTCCTCATCTGGAGCAATTATCACTCCCATAATAAGGTAGCATGGAGATAGCAAGGGATCTTGTAATAAGTGGATGACTGCTCCATCTCCTGAGCCACTCAGCCTCAATTACACCATAAAATTGCCACTAATAATAATGAAGAATAATTTGTTTACAATCAAACTTTGATGCTTTCTTACATTTCTTCCCATTTTGACACTGAGGACAAGTAAAAATTGTTTTTGTGTTATTTCTGACTCAGAGCAGTTGGTTTCGTTTTTCACATTTTATTTCCCACACTTTTCTTTCAACTTCCATGATTCTCTGCTGTTTACAGGTAAGTATATAGTACATTCCTGTAAATAATGGTATCCTCCTACTGCACTGAAAAACATTTAATTGCATTCATGAGGTAGAGCACTGCTCGGATTTCACTGGAAGTCAACAACAGGTTTATCAGTGAGGAATCAGAACGCCACATCATCAAATAGAAAATACTGTTCCTGGATTATTTATTGGAGCTTTGTTCTGCTCACTATCATAAAATTTAAAGGAGGCAAATATTTTTAAGAAGCAGAAATGAAAGCAACAATTATTTTTTTTTCTAATGGACCTGGCTAAAAGATTTCTCTTCTTCTTTTTTTTTGATATTTTGGAAAGACAATAAACTCAATTGAACTAAACTGAATTGAATAGAACTGATTCACTGCTTCAGTCGCATGTCGAAAACAGATTTCAGTTACTGTCAGGATCGTCCACTGACTTAAGACAACAGTCAGAAAATGCTGTGAGGCCGTGTTAAAGCAGCGGTATCTTTAAGACTGAGTACTTGAATGGTTAAGATGTTTGAGGCGCTGTACCAGAGTAAAGAGAGCTGCCAACAGTAACAGGCGGTCGTGGACCAATGCTTCCAATCTGTTTTAAAATGTGACATCCAGTTGGCTGCAGGAGATTTTCCTATGGCCAAATGTACTGATAAGAAGCTGCTCTAACGTGAACTTGAGGTCAAAGTGAACCTGGGTCAACGTATGGGTCAACAAACAGGTGCACATACTTGAGAAATAAATTTTTTTTTTTAAAAAGCTCTACTTGCTGAAATTCACTCCAATCATGTTAAATTGAGATGTGTAAAACATGTAACTACCAGTAGATGTTTGTGTCTTATTGCATTTGCAAATCATGAAGTCTTTTCTTTGAAAGAAAACAGGAAGCACTGATTAAACATCAGCAGGTATAACACCCCCACACAGGCAGACAAATACACAACAAACGCATCGGTTGTTTGGGACGTGTGGTACAAAGACGCTTCACTGACACCTTCAAATTCTCTTTACATTTCAAAAAAATACTTTTCATAACATTTATTTTCTGTTTTCTGTTCATTGACCAATGGACCCCAACTAATTATTTGAACATAAACCCTGTGGAAGGCAACCCCATGGCATGTCGCTGTTGCCTCAGCAAAAAGGGTTCTGGGTTCGAGTCCCGCGTTGTGTGGGTTCTCTCCCCGTGTCTACGGCTTCCTCCAACCTCCAAAAACATACAGCTCAGGTGAACTGATCGACCTAAATTGACCGTAGGTCATTTAAAGGTGCTCATTTGTGGACGGCAGTGGCTCAGCGATAGAGCAGACATCCCACGATCAGAGATCGGTGGTTCGATTCCCGCTCCCACCAACCATCCTCGGAGTGTGAGCTGACAGTACTGTGTATGTCAGAATGCGTCTGCATTCACTGCAGCAAGTACCTTGTTAGCATAGCTTAGTCGGAACAGCACATGCAAATTGAACCCAAATTTTGAAGGAAGGCATCAGCTCCTCCAAATGAAGAACTTTTTCCTCTCATACAGTACATGTCTTATAAATCTTACTGCAAACGTTTTCAATCAGAATTACAAAGATGTGGCAGTGATTTTTTCCCCCCAGCAAAATAAACATCCTAAAGTTTCAGGAAGCCAAGCTAATGATTTAGAAAGACTGAACGTAAATAACATCATAAAAATATTTGTTGATTTCTTCATCTATAACAGACTAAAATCAAAGGCACTGCTTTTCTAGTTTTTTTTAATATATTTTAATTATATTTTCACTCTGTCCAGCTGGACTAACTTTGTGTCAGCAAAGAGTGGACACGAAAGTGAAGATCCGGATTTCTCATACACCCTTCACATTAATGTTCTATTAAAATATTTCTTCCTGACTCATACACGATGAGTCAGATTCTATGATGCATTAACGACAAATCAGAAATTGGAAGAATGCGAATTGTGACCTGGGCCAAATGATTGGTTGGCTTTCTTCCTCAGGAACACTTGACCTTACCGTCATGGCAAAAAGTACTGACTTAAACGAGCAGTGTGGTCGAGTCGGAACTGAACTAGAAACTAAAACGGTCTGAAGTTGTGTGAACAAGCGCGCCCCCTGTCGGATGAAGAAGAGCGACGCACCAGAGATCCTGCCGCTCAATGAGCGCATTCAGCTAAAACAACGGATGTGAGCCGTCTTGTGTGTTTGTGGCGGTGGATGACGGAACTACATCCACAGAATGTGTGTTTATCGCTGGTGCTGATGTTTCTGTCAATGACAGAGTGTGGTTTGTCCAGGAGCGGAAACAGGAAACATTAATTTATTAGTTTACTGTGACCACTAGATGGCGCCATCATCTTTACTCTGAAACACGGATGTGACTATCAGACGTCAGTTTCAGGTGTTTTGATATTGATCAGAATATTAATTCATATTAATGATTATATTATTTATATTATTATCAATAATAACATTTACATAGTGTACAAGAAAAAGTAGAACACATATGTGGGAAAAATGGACATAGAATCGAACACAACTTCAAGAGATCATTTCAGAGTGTATATATCAAGAATCAGATTATGATTAAAGGAATGTGATTACAGTATTGTAATTTTATAAAAGTGTTTTTCAGGAGATTCTCCATAAAAAGTAAATATTGGATTAGTGTTGTGTGTAATTCTTTTATGTTAAAATTATAAATACCAATTCTGTCACTTCACACTTTCACAAACATTTCATGACACAATTTCAAAGTCTCCAACAAAGGTGAACTCAGGTAAGGTAGTTGGTGTGAGAGAAGAGGATGCAGAAGACAGGGTTAGATGGAGGAAACTGTTTCACTGTGTCGACCCCTGAAGGGAAAAGCTGAAAGGAAAAGAAGAAGATACACAAGAAAATCACGTCCCGGTGTTGGAAGCTGTCACTCTGTCCTCAGAGACGACGTCACTGCAAAACTGATGAGTCATATGTCAAAGCCATGAGCCTTAAGACAATTAGGACTAAGAAGTGGCTCAACAGCATCTAACTGGAGACACAGCAGACAACAAGCAGCCTGTCGGCTCACAGTTTCAATCAGCTGAGAGTCTCAAGTCAGAGGCACAGAATTTAATTTATTACTAAAACTTTATAAGAGTTACTCTCCCAACAGAGAGTATGAACTAAAGATGTTCTGTTGGGTTCTGCAAAAAAATCAGACTCCTTAAGGTTTACTGTACGTGGGGCACACACACACACACACACACACACACACACACACACACACACACACACACACACACACACACACACACACACACCTGTTCAAAGAATTGATAAGAGCTGAAAGATATTTATATGGTTTTCATTTTCGTCATTAGTCATCATGGAATGATGACTAATATTTCTAATTTCATGAATGCAAAACCCATACTGATGGATTTTAACATGATCCCTCCTATGATGAACCTACTGGCTATAACACACACACACACACGCACACACACACACGCACACACACACACGCACACACACACACACACACACAAAGGACAGTCAGTATCATATCAAGTGTCTGAGCACCATGTGGTGTTTTATTTCTAAAAGTAAGAGGTTGTTTTCCCATCGAAGGGTTTTTTTCATATTTTATCGAGTCAGTTTTAACGTTCACAATAATCTGCTGGTCCTCGAACAACAAAAATATGCTGTAAAAATTGTTAAACTTTGAAACCAAGTTGAATTATCTTTATGTCATAAGCTTGTTCAGAGGTCCAAGGCCATCCTGGCAGACCCTCGACCACCTCTTACCTCACCTCGCTTCTGTTGTCAGAAAACATTTCCATCAGGGCTCAAATCAGATCTCTAAATCATCTGCTCCCTTGACGACAAGACTTATCATATTTCACATTTGCTTTAAAGATGAAGCCTTTCTTAGCTCAGTTGTATAAAGATGTCTAAACTCCTCATGCAGAGGCTGACACTGGGTTAGAGTACGGCTAAAAGTTACCCAGCATCGTCAGCATGGTTTCAACTGTTTACAGCAGTTCTGCACTGAAGCCTGAGACATTCAGCTGTCATCAGAGACTTGATTTTTCAAAATAAGTGACATTTTTAATATACTTCAGCGGTAAGACAAATTGTAAATTTCACTTCAGAAAATTCTTGAATAATAGCCCATCCACAAAAAGTCCTTAGAAAACAGTTCCATATTTATTGCAAAATATTTTTGTACAGAATACAACTGAAAAAACATCAACAGAGGAATGGACAGTAAGGCCAACATGAGAACTGTACAAACACCAACAGTAACATTTGTTGATTTAATAGTGTTTTATACATAAATTGCTTTCCAGCCCTAAAAGCTTCCTCCTTTAGAGGGATCTAAACATCTTCCCAATTTCTCTGCATATTATTGCCTTTATCTGTAGACCCATCATTTTAGAACACCAAAGGACAATCTTTAAAGTATTGAAATGTCTCCAAGTCTCTTGACTAATGTCTCACAAAATATATATATTACATATATATACTTGTAAAAAGCTCCAAACAGTATGGGACTGATATCAAAGTGAGTGTTGCGTCACTTGTCCTTCAAGACACAAGGAGGTTCAGAGCATGACAGCTAACGTTAGGAGGCTAACACCATTCGCTCGACTTCTAACACCAGTAACTAAGTGTGCTGACGTAATACCTCTGTTTTTAAACTAATATAAAGTTTGCTTTTAGTTTGCTTCACACTGCTGAAATAATTAAACCCTAGTTGGAACATGGAGGGCCGAGCGCCTAGATAGATTTGGGCGTGCATGCCCATGCACATCCTCATGCGATTTGGCACACAGTTTATTCTTCAAAGTAAACCTTGGGGTAGACACACTTCAGTCTCCCCAGAACCTTCCCTAACGTCTTTTTCTTCAAAAAGAAAAAGGCAGAGAGAGACAGGACACATGTTCCCCCCAGACATTCATATGTACATCTTAAACATTGGTTCTCCCAAACTTTGGGTTCTAATGAAGACAAAAACCCCTGTCTATTGAAGTTTATTAAAGAACATAAAAATTAAACATTAAAATAGACAAGATTTTTTTCTCATAAGCCCTTCAAGAAAAAGCACTAAAACATTACTGAGGATGAAGATGGTGTACAATCTAGAACTCCAGCGGAGAAAAAAGGGTTTTCTTCTGTCATGACTTGACATGGAGGGTAAACATGGAACGAGACGTGCAACACGACAACGTCACGTTCTGGTTTTCTGCATCCTACATGTGGTGGATAAATATCTAAACAAAAAACAGAGAGACTCCTCCTTTTAAATGTGACCCATGGTCTGTTGGACCACCGGTCAGATGAAGGTCTGTGACGTCCAAACGGAGATAATTATGCGATGCTTTATGACTTAATAGAAAGCATCAGTTTTGTTGCAGAAACTTGTGCAAACATTCATTTCACTAGCAGGAACAACATTCATTCATATCCAAATAGGGGTCACAGGTCACACAGAAGCCTATCCCAGCTGACTACTGGCACGAGGCGAGGTACACCCTGGACATTTTGCCAGTTTATCGTGAGGCCACCCTGAAAGATATACCCACTCACATGCACACTCACACCTATGAACAATTTGGATGACCAATTCACCGACATTGCACGTTTCTGGAGGGGGGAAGAACCCGGTGGGAACCCACACAGACACGGGAGAACAGCCGAACTCTGCACAGAAAGGCCCCCAGGTGGAATCGAACCAAGGATCTTCCTGCTTTGAGACAACAGTGCTTCCCACCATGCTGCCAAGGTTCCTTTTTTTTTTTTTTTAATGACGTGGTCAGAGTCACTGTGACCCTCCACTAAATCAAATCTGTGATGGTGGGTGTGGGTGGGGAGCTCTTCAACTATTTATGGATATCACAAGTGTGATCAATGGTTTGATACCCTGAGTAGAGGACATAGGCTTAGGGTGTATTTCAGTAGAAACAAAACCATTGTTGTCAAGCAAACAACAACTGAAAACAGGACATTACTACGTAATAACACCTTTCACACACAATAAAAATTTGTACTTATTGATACATTAAAAAAACACAAATGTAACCAGAGAGAAATAAAACAACAGCAACTATTCACTCATGACAACACAGTCATTTTTCATGTTACAATATGCATATACTCATGCATATATAGTGTGTATTTCCCCTTGCATACAGGAGAGTGGTTGGGGATATATAAAGAGCCTTCAGTTATATCAGCTCTCTCGGCGGAGACTAACACTGATTAATAGAGTATGAGAGCAAACAATTTACAGGATGGGCAGAGGGGCGAGAGGACGGGGGACTGATTCTGCACAGCCATGTAAACAGATGAAGCAAGACAGCCAGAGAGGATGATGGGTAACAGACATCCACTTAAAGTAGCAAAGACAGGACTCATTGCAGAAGGTCGAGGTTAGACAAGAGTGAGAAAAAAGACATAGGCGGCGCTTTTTATCCAGGATACCCAATCAGAGTTTGGCAGCACCACCTAACAACTTGGCTGTTTTGCAACAAGCTTGGCAGAACATTAGTTCTGATGCTGGACGGTCAAGTTAAAGTTATGGATGTATTCCTGCTTGAGAGACACTAGTGAAATTTCAAAATGTAACAAACAGTGAACTCTCAGCGACACAACACAGCTCCCTATTGGCTGAGTGAATATTGATCACTAGACGGGACGTCCTCTTTGGGTTGTTAAGAGCTGAGGGGACAGAGGGGCTCAGACGAATAATTGGATCCGCTCGCGGATGGTCTGTCTGCAGATGGGACACGTCTTCAGCGCTGCGCTGCAGTCGATGCAGGATGCGTGTCCGCACTGAAACACCAGCTTGATGTGGTTGTCGATGCAGATGGGGCAGGTGATCCGTTCTTCCATCTGGCGGTAGCGAGACTGCAGCTGCTCCAGCAGGTTGTGTTGCTCTGAGTTCTCCGTGCCGGGGCTGCAGTCCACTTCTGTTTGGTCTGCAGAGGGTCGGGGCATCAACATGAATGATGTCAGAGCAATGAAGGACGTAATATTTTAGCAGTCTCCTTCCACGGCAAATATGACTTAATAAAGATTTCATTATGACTCTGAAGTCATGAGTACAGAGGACTGATAGAGAGCTTCATCACAAGACACAGTAAAATCAGCTGAAGCTCTTTATCAGCAAAACTAGTGTAAACGTTCACTGAGGGGAACAACAGCAATGCCCGGTCAGTGAAGTATAGCTGTAACCTCTTCACTGATGTATGGATGAATGTTGATGCATGTACACAACTAAAACAACAAGATGTACCTAGGACCTTTTTAATATTCCCGAGGGGCTCTTCTTCTTACCTTGTCTAATTTTCTTGGTGATTGTGACTTGGCATTTGATGCATTTCTTCATTCGATGGGCACACTCTGTTTGGACAAGGACAACTACTGAGATTCTTCAAAGACATAATTGGACTAGTCATTCATAGACTCTGTTAACATTATTGAAATTCTCATGAAACCTTTTTTTAGATATAACTATTACAAATACTAAACATGGAGCTGCTATGACGTAGAGCGTATGTCGCAGAAACGCACTGATGTACGCTGAAGCACATTGACCCGAGTTTATATGGTATTAATGTAAATATACAACTTACATATAACTATGTTTTTTGTATTCCCACTTTTATTTAGGACATGATTTTATCTTTGATGCACCCCACCAGGCCCCACCCACCTTCACAGGCCACACTGTGTTGGCAGGGACAGAAGAGAACCAGCAGCGCCAGCTCAGAGCAGATGAGGCATTCACTGGGTCCTGGCGGCATGGGAAGAACCAGGTTGGTCATTGTGTTGGGAGTAGTGTGGACCCGCCGTAAGCTGGCGCTGCTCAGGCCTTGTCCACACGTGATGGCCTGCAGACGCTGCATCCTGACAGACAACACACACAAAAACAACATGCTGCGTTTTTCCACAGTGATTCCCACACACATTTCTGTGGCCGCCGCCTTTCCTTACCTGTGTTTCTCTGCGAAGCTCTTGATGAGCTGCAGCATGGCGCTGTCTGCCACCAGGTCCAGAGGACTCTTGCCCTTGTGGTTGGCATAGTTAATGTCAGCCCCTTCCTGTGCTAGAAAACAAGCGATGGCTGCACCCACACTCAGCTCTGTATTCCCTAGAAGACCTGACATGTTCAGCTATGGATGAAAACGACAGGGTCGGAAAGAGAAGATGAGAAAAACAGAAAGAGGGACAAGAAGACAGAGTTAAAACACAATATGTTTACACAATACTTCATCTTGTGTAGGAGTTGAGAATACTTTGAAAACTTTGTCAAGGACACAGATGATTTTGAAGTAAAGCCAGCACAATCTCCTTAAGGCTAATATAACATTTTAATTTAATAGGACCGGAAGAACTCCACTAATAACTTAATGATGACAGCGGCCAAAATGGCCCTGATGCACATCAAGGCATCTTCAAGTAAGAGTGTGTGTGTGCGTGCGTGTGTGCGTTGTGTTTGTGTGTGTGTGTGTTTGTGTGTGCACTTGGCACGTGTTCAGAATGTTGAGTGGAGCTGCAGTGTTTGCAGTCATGTGGACTAGAAAGGACGTTGATGATCTGCACAATAACATGAACACCCAGAGATGAAACTAACTCAGCACCACCGGTTCATCGCTAAAAAGGGACAAACACACAGACGAGGAGGTAAACACAGCAAATGGTTTGTCAGCAGAAGACACAGAAAATTAAACTGTTCTTGAAAATGTATAATTGAAGAAACCACTCGTAAGATACACACTTTTAGGTGTGAAGCTTGTGGAACTCTTTGTTGGAACCATAAATCATAACGCTTATTGATTTCAAATACTCAATAAAATTGACCAAATATCAAAGCCATGTCTGGTGTGCGTAGGAGATGGGTACATGAACCTTTGTGGAAAAATATTGGACATTTTTAAGTTACGCCATGGAAATCTCATCTGAGACCAAATCCATTCACAGAATGAGCCTACAGTTCACTTGTAACTATGGAAACTGAAAACATAAAAATAACAAAAATCTATAAATAGCAGAAGGCACCACTTTGGTAACTGGTTGCTATGCACATGCAGGTTTATATTAATGGTGGGGATGATTATCCCAGAGTCCTGGGACTGATGGAGTGTAGTCCTGTTCACATAATGGCGCTGTGCTTACATTGTGCTGCTAAATTTATCTCACAAATCCTAACTGGAGCCCCCCAGTGTACACTGCCTCACTAAGTGTGCTCTCCTCTCTTACGCCATCAGTCTCTCACCAGCACCTTAACTTAAAGAAGAGACTTTTTTTTTTTAAAAAAACAATCTTAAATGTTTAGAATTCCACCCAAATCACAAATGTCATAACAACAAACGGTAGAGCTGTACCTTCACACGTCACTTCAAGGCATTCCTCTCTGTTAAGCTTTCTACATGACTTGTTTACACAGCAAACATCCTCTCTCCTCGAGTTGACCCTGTCCTTTGGGTCATCCTGACTGACGTCCTTTACCTCCTTATTGACACCTCTATCCCATTCATTTACCTAGAAAGGCCAACTAACTACTTATCCTAGATTAACCCCAGATTACACACAAACACCTGAACTTTTCTTTCACTGTTTTTGTTTACCATACCTCCCTGCATCAATATTAAGTCTGTTTTTATCCTTTAAGTCTTATTTACTCCACTATGAGTCTCTTTACCTTCTTAAGACTGCATTAATCCTTTTCTCCCCATCCAGCCATTGGAGTCTGTTTACATGTCCTTCAGCCTATATTTCTCTTCTTTGAATGTTTCAATTGAAGCTCCTTCAGCCCTCTTTTAACCACAGATTGTCACTTCAGTAATCACATAATCAGTCTCTTTCAATCGAGCTGATAGTTCTTCCTTTGTTCTCATCTTTTGTTTTCTCTCTTCATGTGATTCAGTTCCAAAAATACCCAAAACTAAACAGAAACCACTTCATCCCTAGAAATGCTCATTGAACAAACAGAGTGAATGCTGTTATTTGTATGTCAGACAGTCATATCATCATATTGTCTAAGTTCCCTGATGAAAGAAAAACAAAAAAAAGGAACAAGGGTAAAATCAAAGCCAACAAAATTCCATTTTTCCTGTCGCTTCCCCAGCAGCTCTCACCCGGCTGTAAAGCGATGTGAAGGAGCATCCTTCGCTGCTCTCCTCAGTGCTGCTGGTGGCCACGGTGGGGGTGAGCATGGCGTTGGCCAGCTGCGGGCGGAGGAGTGCCACGTGCATGGCCGTGTCACCGTCCTCGTCCTCCATGTTGACGTCGGCGCCCTCAGCCACCAGGAGCTGCATCAGCTCGGTGTGGCCCTGGGTCACCGCCAGCTGCAGTGGGGTCTGGTTCCGGTTGTTGCGGATGTTGATGTCGCAGCGTCCCTGTTGCAGAGGAAACAAACATTTTCTCACCTTAATATCAAGCGTTTACTTGTGAACTCTGTGCTGTAACTTCTTCAGTCTCAATCAGTGTAAATCTAAAGAAGCTGTTGGAGTGATTTCTAGCTCACCTCCTTGATGAGGATCTCGGCGACATCGCTGTGGTTGTTGAGGGATGCCAGATGCAGCGCGGAGAAGCCATCCTCCTTCTTAACGTCCACCAGCTGCCGCGCTCGTGCTAGGATCTTCTCTGTGGCCCTGACACCAGGACAAACCACACCAAACCGGATTAGAACACAACCGTCAGAGCTGTTTGAGGAGAGGCTGCGCTGGTGAGTCTTCCTCTATTCTGTAGTTTGTGATGTGCAGCCTCAGTGAGCACCAAGGACGTTAGTGTACAACCATGAGGGTTTGGTGTGACAACCTTAAAATCCGGCTGTGCGTTTGCAGATGATTTTGTCATGGACCACATAGTTGTCACTGTTGTTGTTGTTTTATTAAGGATAAAATGTGGTGTGGCGATTCAGTGCTGGAGGTCATTGGTTGCTGCAGCACACGTGTGTATGATGATTGAGAGAAATGCGTGTGATTTCTGTTTTCCACTCGTCTTGTGGGCCCCCTGGTCAGTTCATGAGCTCCTCCTCATCATGCCTCTGCCCTTAGCTTCATTATCATTTCTCCTGTATGTTCATGAATATCCAGACTTGGGCTGATGTTTCAGGGCAGGTTTATACAAATCGGCATTCACACACTTCAGCTGGAGGAGAAAGCTGCTGATGACTTTTCTTCAGAATTAAGTCCTGATGTGTGTATTTTTGGAGTTTTAGATTCAATTTTAAGTTTGAGAAAAGCAGCCAATGATTCGTAATTATTTTACTGCAACAATGCCAAAAGTAATGGGAAAAAAGATTTTAAATCATGTGAGAGAGAGCATGAGTTGAAATCAAATGTGTGAAACAGTTTAAATTGTTCTCCAGAAAGACAGGGGCAAACATGAAGAGGAGTGTTTGGAGGGAATGGAAAAAAGCTGTTGAGCAACTGAAGGGAAAAAGCAGAAGCGAAGAGAGGAAGATGTTTTAATGAGGTAAGATTGCTGAAAGGAGAGAACATATACAGCAAAGCATTTTTTTTTCCCTTTTTCAATAAACTGACAAAGCATTCTGTGCATCCATTTGCCTTTGCTTTTCTTTCCCAGGACTGTTTGTGAACTTAGCCTCTACCCTCCTTTTTCCATTTCCTCTTGATAAATACTCTTATAAACAAACTATCCTCATCTTTCTGTCACAGAAAATCAGTGGGCTGCAGCAGCTCACTGAGCTCTGTAGAAGATGAGAAGGAAAATGTTTTATGGATGTTGTTTAGGTTCAAACCTGAAGGCACTAAAGAAACCGCCGACTGAACAGACTGAAGATCCCTGGCAGAGCTGAACGGTGTTTGAGAGTAGCAAATTAAAAAATTTTGCTACCAAAGCACATCTTAACGAAGATCCACAACTATAAACTCCAATGTGAATTTACATGGCAGTGATTAATCTCATCCTAAAAACAGTGATTAAAACTGTGAAATCGACCCTGAACTTAATCCTGAATTTAATTAAAGCTGCATGTTATAATGTGCATTCAAGCCAAAACAAACACGTTTGGACTGTGTCACTGCAGTGACAATCTGCTGCTGATATATGAATGAACTGGTGGACCAAGCTAATCCTGGACACTATAAATCCCTCGTCTCTATTCCTGGATAGCGGCTGATGTCAGGCTACACAAACACGGGGGAGTGTAGGCTCTATCCCAGTCCTGCACATACGACACTTGCCAGAACAGATTAGAAATATTATTGAATAACCACCTATTATTGATTCAGTTCATTCTGTCTCCTCTCCCCTCCCTGTTATTTTCTCCATACTGTATTGCCCTTATGTTCATGGCTATCCTGACATCATCAGAATTTTACAGGTGCAGTATATGAGCTGGAAAGTCTCACTGAAGAGAAGGTGGAAGATCAGGATGAAACATTTCAAAGCTGAGACAAATTAATTGAATTATGTCAATCTATTTAACCACAAAAAGAGCATCAGTCAATTTGGAAACTATTGAGGCACAAATTAATGACAAGCTAGTCAAAGACAGTCTTAACTTCAGGGAGCAAATTTATGGTGAAGCTAATGTTTTTTCTTTTGAACCATCTTTCCTTTGTGGCAACGATTTAAAAAACAGCCAGGGACAATTTTCCATGTACATGGTTTTGTTGTAATTTGGGAAAGCGAAAATTCACATGAGGTCGTAAAAGTCCCGCATCTGTGAAGCAAGATTTTCGGCAGCCTTGGTGCATTGTGAAAAATGTCAACTCTAAAATGTAACTCTGACCTGTGAGCAAAGATTGTAGCATCTTAGTCAAAAGACAGCCTTCCTCTGATTTGTTAAAGACCTGAACAAATAGCAAATATCAGATTGACTGGAAAGAATTTAAGTGTCAAAAACCTGTTTTTAAAAGGATCCATTCTTTCCAGGTGCACCGCTCTCTATATTTCTGGTCTATCTGTGAGTGGGAGCTGCTGTGATGTAACACTGGCATTATGGAACAAAAATAAAAGTTGTGTTTGAGGGATGAAGCCTTATTATTGTGAGAATATTCAGTCTTGTCCTTTTCCTCTGTCTGCCTGGTCAAAGGCCTTCAACACTCAAACACCTCTAATGTCAAAAGCCCAAAACGAACACAGCTCACAGTCAGTCCAGAAGCACATCACATAATGTGGCCGAGCCAATGTGTCACTTCCTTGGTCTAACGGGAAATACAATACATAAAATTGTTTGGGAAGAATTGAGTAAAAAATCTTTGATATCTTTGTTTCCATAATTAATTGTACCCGTGCCGTCAGGGGGTACAATGACTCTCTCAGGAGGAGCAGGGGGGAGGTGGCGAGGTCAGCACACGTTTGAATGGAGGGGAGATGTCAGCCTGTGCTGCAGTGTAGTGGGGCCAAGGTGTTGTGATGTTTTGATATCAGAGTGACGCCTTATATTTTTGACCATTGTGAGATAGATATTAGACAGATATTAGATGTTGTGATATTAGATAGTTGTGATAGTTGTGATATTAGATAGTGACGCCTTACATTGTAAGAAGGGTGTACCTTATCCACCATATGTGGGCCTCCTGCTAAGTTTCACTTGCACTTTTTTTTAATGTTATTTTATTTTAATACTATTTATATTTTAGTGATAATTTAGTATATGTCCTGTTAATGCTTCATGTGTCTGTTAGTGTATGTCTTGTGTTATGTCCTTTGATGTCAGTTTCTTTTTTTTATCCAGTATTTATTCATTGTGTAATGCCTGAGCAGTGGATATGTGCAATTTCCTCCGGGATTAATAAAGTATCTATCTATCTATCTATCTATTAAAAAACAAAATATCCCTGCCACCCTGTAAATACACTCCACGCTGTTACAACACTAAACTGGACTAATTAGTTAGGAAAAATGTTAGAAGGAAAATTAACATGTGGGGCAAAATGGTGTAAAAAATTAGTGTCATTGCATTGATACAGCCGGGCAGCCTGCTGTGAAGGAGCTGTGTGTGAGACGAGCTCCGGTCATATCAGGTAGTGTTGAGAGTTTACAATTATTCCCATGATCAATTAATTCTCCACTACTATAAGCCACATGTGGAATGTTTTTCATGATCACGTCAATGTGAAAACCAGCAGGGCTTAATATAACAGCTGTTACACATCATCGCTATAAGTTGAACATCCACTAGTCCTGCCAACAACAACCACAATTAAGACTTCTCTTGAAAGTTTCTCAAAGACGTGAGGCATCTCAATCCATGCCCAGACTTAAAATCTACTCTCATAAAGTTTGGGAAGCAATCTCTACTCACAGTTTGTTTCCTTTGAGAGCGGCGTGGTGCAGAAGGTTGAAGCCTCTGTGGTTCAACTGGGTGAAGTCAATGTTGGGCACCAAGACCAGAATCTCGATGATACTGCGAAAATCTTTAGCGATTGCATCATGGAGCGGTGTGTCCCCATACGAATCCTGAAACACAGAATATATAGTGGCTCCCCATCAGTGAGGCCAACGCACAAACTGGGGCTAAAGCAGTGCTGCACGCTTTTTCCTTTTCCTGAGATGTGACACAACAACTTTAGACCATTTTAACAATTTGTAGAGAATGCAATTTTTTTTCCACAAACATTAAAAACACCTTTTAGTTACCGTATCGTTCACAATTGTACAATACTGGTACAATAATTAGGGTATACAAATTTTATATTGTGATATTCTGACTTGTTGATATAATGACATCATATGTTTCCTGTACTATGCAATCTGTATCAAGAACAGGGCACATGCAATATTGTAATGTGCAATATGTGTGTTTGATGAGAATAAATAGTTATTACACTTGTGTAAAATTCTATTTTTAAAATGATTATCAATAATATTATATATCGTTAGCGCCAGAATTCCCTGATATTATTTTGGGACCGTATCACACACCCGTACAATAATACATTTATTATACATATGGAATATAATAAAAATGATTCAGTCTGTATCAGACATGATTTCCTTTCATACCGTATTTTTAAATCTTCAAATGTGGACCATGTAAGTAAATGATGGCTCTATATTAGTGATGTTATAGATGATAGATGAGTCTTTTTACATTGTCTGTGGCACAAACAAGAAGAAACTCCAGGCTGCTGCTTCATGTTTTTGTTTGAGCAGCCACTCTTCTCAAGCAGAAAACATAAGCAGTTAGTGAATACCAGGCCTGGTTTGAGGCATATTAGACAGTCTAAAAAATGCCTTAAAAGAGAGACTAAATCGTTTTAATAACAGCTTGAATGAAGAAAGTTACAGACCAATGTTATTGAAGTTTGAAGCTCTGAGTTTATATAAAATGTCTTAAAATTGGTCCATTCACTCATCAATCACATTGACCAAAATAGAGAGGTGCTTTAAGAGGGTTTAAAAAACCATTTACTTTAAAAATATTTGATACTAAGAAGGAAATGATTATTGTTATATAAATTAAAGGATGTATCAGTGACAAGTGTATAAGTAGCTGGATGAACTGATTGAACTCTGTCCTATCTCTGCTTTATCACCCCAAAAAACTTTATTCTCTTATCAGAAGTGATACAATTGTCAACAAATGTCAGATTAGTTTATGATGAGAAAACCAGCAGTTCTCTGAAAACCAGACCAATATCTGTTGTAAAGTAATGCGAGCGGACAAATGGAGGGTGACATATAGGAATCAAAGAACTGTGTGAAGTAACATTCATTCTCACCTGGAGGTTGACGTCAGCTGAGTGTTCGGTTAGCACACGCACCATGTCAGTGAAGCCCTTGTTGACAGCGATGTGCAGTGCCGTGCACATGGAGTTGTTGAGCAGGTTGACATTTGCTCCCTTACTCAACAGCAGCCGCGCAATCTCTGCCTGATTCCTACAGTCAAAGGCATCGATAAGAGAAAAAGAAACGTGCAAACACTATTTCGTTATTTCTGTTAAGTGGCTCAACCTGTAAAAAGCAAAGGTTTCAACTGAGTTAATTCAAAACAGTCTAAGCCCTCAAATGCTTATTTTTAGAACCTCCTGGGAGCAACACAAATCTCAAGGGTTACACATAACATAAATATCTTTTATAAACCCTGCCCTGTTGTTAGTATAGTAAACAACTGCTGCAGGCTACCAGTAAAACAAAGTTATTTTCAATAAATAAGAATTCCAGAAGAGACGCTGACTTCCGGAGAGTGTAGCAATTTGGAGACAAGATAAGATGTAGCCGCCTGATTAAGCGTCACTTCTGTGAATAGATTATCACATTACAAGGAAAGAGGAGCAGGACAGAACTCAATGTGCACCCGTTAGCCATCACGTTATTCTAAAGCCACAAAGAGCTGGGGTGTATCCTGCTGTGGGTTCAGTGAGTGTGTGTTTACTATCTTTGTTCTATGTGCGCAGAAAAACTGTGCGTTCTCACCCAAAGGCAGTATAATGCAATGCCGTATCTCCGTCTTCATCTTTGACCTCAATGGAGCCGTTGGCCTGCAGCAAAGCCTTCACCACCTCCATGTGGCCTTGGTGGGCAGCGACCTGCAGCGCAGTCTTACCCTGGTTCTTAATGTCCACCTGCCAGGAACACAAATGTTGTTAAGGTTTCAACGCCTGGATACAAACAGAACTCAGCGCAGAGTGGCTGGAAATAATCTGAGCATGAATGACAATCACGTTCATCACACACATGATCCATAATCCTGATCAGTTGATGAGTCGTCACTGAGTGGACATGTGACCAGGGACATTATGAATAAGAGTTCATATTTAATATAAGGTTGTAACAGGTAATAAAAAAACCCCACAGTAAATGAATAATATCTAGTATAAGATAAAATTATATGCAACGTAAATTAGTAGATTAACTGTTTGGCGATTTATATTATTATATTGACACACTGCAGTCTAAACTGACTGATTAAAAACAGTAAATATTCAACATCTCATGACATGAAAAAGACTAAAGGTGTCTACTGTGTCATGGAAAAGCATCTAGAAAACAGAAAAATGCTGCAAATCCAAACAGTGCTGCACTCACCTTGTCAGGATACTTCTGCACTAACTCCCGCACTTTGTTGGCACTGCCGTGAGCCGCTTCGATTACTATCCGACTGGGATTGTCCAGCTCCGTGGACTGAGACAGCAGCTTCTCCAACACTGAGATAACGGTACCTTAGAAGAGATATAATCAAATGGAGAAAGGAGTGGCGAGGGAGAAGAATAGGGTTGTGAAGGGGGGACAGACAAGAAGGACAAAATGATTAATTTAGCTACCTCAGTCCAAGATATGATTAGACAGGTTTGTTGTAAAACTTTCCAGAAAGTCACAACTGCTTCACACTGGTTAAAACTTTGTTTCATGGGCTGAACTCCATACAAAACCACAGGAATGAGTCAAAATGTACCTCCATGCAGTTAGAATCTGAGCACACACATTCAGAAAACATACAAACACGCATGATTCTGTCATCAACGTGCTGTCAGCTGTGGTGAGCACATGCACAAAATCATTTTTGGTCATGATTATGAAACAGGTGAGAAGTTATGAAATGACAAATGTCTGCCAAAGCTGTCAACAGGCAGTACTGTGATATTCTATTGTCAATCAGCATGAACACTGCTAGGAAAAAAGACAGGGAGGGAAAGTGTCTGCGGCCGTAAATGCCACAGCTGAAGGTTGTGTGTTAAAGCAAGCACGGCAGAGACAGATCTGGAATGAGGGCAGGGAGAGATGAATGAACGCAGGCAGGAGACAACGCTGGAGCTGGAGTGTCAGAGATGAAGCCCCTCGTCCCAGCAGAGGCCTTACTTCCAGATTCGTTGGGATTCTCTGCCGTCATGAGGTTGGCATCCATCTCCGTGGGCTGAGCCGAGAGGCATGCTGGGTTAAACGTCCACGTCTGGCCTCCGAATGCCACACGTAGGTCACCATCAGCATATACTTTCAACACCTTTCCAACCTGGCCAAGAACCTGGGGGAAAAAAACGTGCAAGGTAGACGAGGCATGGATGAGTGAGAAAAGGCATTTTTACAAGGGCAAAAACAAAGAAGTTTTAAAGAATGGAAAAACTAATCAACCACAAACCATTTGTGGTATTTATAGGAATAGTTTCCGTACCTCCTTATTTTGAGGTAAATAATGAGGCCACATTTAACGAGAAGGACCTAAACTTGATTACTTCCTGATGTATACGCATTCTTCCGAGTAGGACACCATTAGAGACATTTCTGCTAAATAAAGTCTTTCCACTCTAGCGAGTGACGCAGTGAACAGCATGCACAGAGACAGAGAGTACCTAAACGTAACGCGATCAAGAGCTGAGACAAAGTCATTCTTTCAAAGTTACAATTAACTGTTAAGTCCTTGGTGTGAAATTGCAAGTCACACAAACATACAGTTCATATTTGAGATACAAGCCGTCGCTCTATACATACTATGAGCACTGCTTCGAGACACCACCGCTACTTGGCGGATAGATACAACATCTATCCGCCAACATCTAACATCAACTGAGATTGGATCTCATTCTTTCCCACATGTACAATTCAACATTAGCTGAGACTGGATCTCATTGTCTTCTATGGAGTAAAGTCGTACACATGTGTGCTCATTACTTAGCATATTCTTTTATACTTTATAATTGTTTATGTCACTAATACATAATTAATTATGCACAGGCAAAGTATGCATGTCTATTGGTTGACAACAAATATGTTTTTGTTTTACAATTTTGTTGGGTTTTGGACTTTTTTACAAGGCTGGAACGGGATAATATGATTTTAGTTATTTGAAACTGGAAAAATTTGTTTGAGATACGAGTTGCTTGACTTAAGAGTTCAGTCAGAGAAAATCCACTGGCATTCAAAATTTTGTCCTCCTTGTAAGAAATTTTTAGTCGTTCAATTCAAATCAAAGATGTAACCTAAGAATCTGCAAATGTGGAAAAGCCCTTGTGGCATTAGTTTTGAGATTCATGCCACAAGTCCATCCTCTACTCATATATGGCCATAAAGTAAATGTAAAAATAGCCTCAGAAGTATGAACATGTTAGTGATATCAGGCTAAATGAGCATACAGGAGCCATGCTGTCTGTCCACTCTCCATGGCCGGCCTGCAGTCTCTTCACACTCTCCATGTCCTCCAACACTCTGACTCGCTCGCCAACCCCAAATGTGTTCACCTAGCGGACATGAAGACAAATTGTATCTGAATAAGACATTTGATTAAAGTCATTAAAATTATTCTGACAATTCAACCAAACTGAAGACTTAAAGTGAGATCAAGCAGAAAAAAACTCATCTGAAAGCCGTACCTTGGTGAGGGCCCCTGGATGGAAGGTCCAGCGGATGTTATTGCTGTACTGGACTCTGACGTCCCCTCGGTCTGTGATTCTATGAACAGTCCCAATCCGGCAAATATACTGCAAACAAAAATAGGCTGTTTCACCTGTGGTCTCCCTCTGCGTGTCTGTGACCTTAATTTTCCCCTAAGCAGCTGTGATATGAGAGCTGGCTTCTGTGTTTTCTCTCGGTCTGTTGCACCCCAATGTCCATGTGAACCACTTACATAAATATTCTGTATAACATGCTTCAAGAGATGTGTGTGAGTGCATGGTTGTACAAAACACATGAACAATGTGCAAAGTATAAGAGTTTGTTGTGCTCACCTTTTACTTATTCATTGAACAAACAATACACAGAGTTAAGTAAAGGAGTCTGTTGTTTCAATGTTTGGATTTTGTCAATTGTCTTCAGTACCTCTGCCATTTTTGGGTTCCATCCTCCGTGGCCCTCTTGCATCTGTCGGAGGATGTCCACCTCCAAGAGACATTTCACTTTGTCGCCTTGCTGGAAGGAGTGGCCATCAGCACTCTCCTGGCACTGCAGCTCCGCATGCTCTCCTGGATGAAAGAATTTCAGGATTAACAATGAACAATAAAATACACATGAGACATTAATGGGTTTGAGGAGAAGAAAGTCATGCTATGAAAAGTTCTGAAAAGGACTCTGTCTTTCTTACCTAGTTTTGGGAGGTGGTCTTTGTAATAGAAGCCTCCTTGTCCATCGGACACATATTTAAGGTCTACCTTGCCCTTGTGTCCCATTCGGTAGACATTAGTGGTGCCGTTAGACCAGGTGACACTGGCCACGCTTCGGCCAGACTCTGTGTCCCAGCCGCGAATGTCCACTACCTTCCCAACCTTACCCTCCCCTCCTATACAAACATCAATTCACACAAACACACAAACACAGGTATGCAATAAAATAATGCATCAGACGTACACGAAAGAGGGGAGAGACAGTGGCAATGAAACAATAGTCAGGTCCTCAAACATTGTCATTCCATTAATACATGTGAACAGGACTGCTCATGACACTGTGCATTGTAAACTTTGACAAATACAACGTAAATGTGGAATATGTGGGATGGCAGACATGGATTTGTGAGAAACATTTTCCATGTGAGGGCAAAAGTTCTAAGTAATTCATTTCATTTTCTAGAAGCAGGTCACGCATTCATGGTTTTGCCTTAGATCAAACAAATGAAACACAAGTCCCCACCTCCATTCAGCACAAAAGCCACATTGCTAGTGTGCATGCTGTGACACGAGATAGTTTCAGATCACTGTGGAAGCTTCATGATGTAAGGAAGTCTCCATTGGCCATTAAAGTCATCCAACAGCCTCACTGCATAACCACACCAACTAAACCACTGACCCATAACACTACATGGTGGGCTGGAGGTTCCTGAGTGCGCTCCGAGCATCCTATATACATTTACACCATTTAAGCCTGATGAGTGACCAAACCCCAGGGTGTTGATTTCAAAGACAACACAAGGACATTTTGACTCATTCGCTCTAGCCCAGAAAAGCAAGTACAGCTATTCTCAGAAACAATGATGACCCCAGACCAGGAAGCGTGGAAAAACATTATTATTCCCTCTTTTCCCAAAGGGAAGAACCAAACGCTTTAACTTAGTTTACTGATGAGAAAGACAGCTTTCAGATTCTCTTTAAGCCACATTCACCACCAACCAGTGTGAGCCATTGTTATACATCAGTTAATCTGGACTCATATTTGTCCCAACATATCAAGCTTTACACATTCATGGAAGACACAAAAACATAATCCACACATAACACAATCATCTTCTATACCTGCAAATAAAATATACTCTTTCAAAGTACAAGTTTGAGGTAACACAACAACACATGGGTGGAAAAAGAAGGACAAACACAGACATTACTGAACAAGGACTTTGCAGAGACAAACAGGTACATCTGTGGGACAAAGATGACTCACTGGCTATTTAAGTGGATGCAGACACACACCAACAAGACACTTCACAGGTTAATGAGACATGAGCTAAAAATGCTATAATGGGCTGTGGGCAGTGAAACAAGTTGAAGACCACTCCATACTGAAGAGGGTAGGGGGCTGCTGAGCTGACAGCAGCAACAAGTTAATGGTTAGACACAAGAGCACTCCCCCCACCAGCCCCCACAACACAACACACAACCCCACTCACCGTCCTGGTTGCCCCAGTCCCAATCAGGTCCACGAACCACCTTAACCCCCTGGAAGATTCCTTTGAGGATGATTCGTGGGAGGTTCTGCCTCGATGCCAAGCTCACTCTGTGATGAGAAGACACAACTGAGTAAAGACCTGTAGAAACCAGCTGAGACACCGTCGCTACGGTTCATTTACTACGTTAACCAAGTACAGTAGGATATTATTAGAGTTCTGGTAATTCTTGTTAATTTCAAATCTGAGGAAATTATCTTAATTTATTTAATACAACAAAGAAAATATTCAAGATTCCCAAGCTCTTCCCACTTCAGTTATGGTCCGAGATAAAAAAAATACAAAACTGGTCATGAGCATGGATGCCAATTTTCAGAGATCACTACAAGCTTGCAAGAAACAAATCAATATAAAACTTCCTTAAGAGCCAGTGGAAGTATGACACATGAGCTGCACAGACATTTGGTCTCTAAATTATCAATATATTAAAAAAAAAAATACTGCTTTCACTCAAAACCTCCAGGGTGGACAAAGGTCCAAAACCAAAAAAACAGAACCGAACAGATTTATCATGTGGAACTTTGATGAGGACTGTAAATTCATGAAACATAACACAGGACACATGAGAATATTTGTCTATCCAAGGATGTATTTGTTACCAGATAAAAAGAGTAATGAGAGATGACTGAAAGGCGCTCATTGGATTAAAATTTGATTGAGTTTCTATTCAAATATCTGAACCAAGATGTGAAAACCCACAAAACTTTCCAACGGGTTGAAAGCTGGATTAAACTACACCTACAGGGCTTACCTTATAGTAAAGATTTGATCAGATCTTGGTGCAAAGGAGCTGCCTATTCCCATACTTGTCGGCAAGCTCCAACCGCAGCTTACATTTAAAACCAACAGCTTTTTGGAAGGCAGGAAAACCGGGAAAAATAATATCTAGTATGTTCAAAATTAAAAAACCCTTGAAAGACCTGTCCTCCTCACGATGCTCCCACATGCCTCTCAACATGGACTTTTACTTAAGGTCACTTCCTCTCTAGTCATTTTCCAAATTATTCGTCTGATACTGAAGGAAGCAGCAGGGTGTTTACCTTCTCCAGCTAAGGCTCAAAGTGTGGGGCAGAGCTTGGACAGGTCTGCTCTGTGAACAGTCTGAGCCTAATCCCTGAACAGCAGAGCTATCAGAAAGCAGGCCACCTCAGGGCAACACAGAGAGCGTGTCAGCACTCGCATGTATAAGTGTCTGCACTTACAGGTTTATAACGGAAAAACCGGACGAATGGGCCTATTTAATTATTGTTCTGCATGTGTTGCTGTTTTATGATGTTTTACAAAATCTAGGTTGTAAATTGTAGGCCTGTGATAAGACTAAAACAAGAATGGTTATAATACCGGAATTTGGAATTAAGGATGGGTGGACAAAGAATATGTATATATTGTGTTCCATTATCCTGACTGAATAAAGCAGATTAAGGAGTTGAAGGAGTGAAAGAAAATTTACACAGAGAAGTGCTGTTTACAACAGGAGCGTTAAAACAGTAAGATTAAATACTATTCCTGAAAACCAAATGGTTTTAACAGTAAAGAGGATATAAACTGGCAGATGAAGAAATTACACGACCTCAGTGTTGTTGACATGACATTTCTAAGTATATCAACTCTGAGAAAGACAACAACTCCTTCAAGGGATCAAGATTTCTAATCCTGGTAGACCAAATGTCACTGCTCTGAGATGGAATGAGGACAGAGGCCTGCTCCTACTGACATAATGGCTGGATCAACAGTCAGCCTCTGCTAGCACCTGCTAATTCACAGAGTGCAGCAGAATCACAGGACAGGACGCGATGAGGCCTGCTGTGGGAGAGCTGCTGCTGTACCGGTGCTCGTAGGAGCCAAAAAGGACAAGAGTCACATTGTAGTAGTCCTTTCTTATATTCTGCCCACTGAACAAAACATCCCAGTACACACATAATGCGTGTCATGTGTGTCATAATAATTATTATTTAGTATTTTACTATTATTATCATTATTAATTATTTTATTGTTTACTGTTATTGCTGTTATTGTTATAATTATATATATATAATCAGTATATAATTTAAGGTTAAAGGAAACACCATTTAAGTGCTTTTAAAAGTTCGATCAATGCATGACTTTTTACTAGTAATGATTAATGTTCTCAATATTGACCAAATCATGATCATATAATTATATGATTATGATCATAACCAAACACCCCAAGAACAGACTATGTGTGAACAGACAAACTTTTTGACAGCATTTGTTTGTATATCATCAAGTCCATCGACAGCACCTTTGGTTACATTTTTTCCACCAAAGCACTGAAACCCTTTCTTCTAAAGTTTCCTGAGTGAAATTGCAGACAAAAACAGATTATTTATTTGCATACATGTCAAGAAAGGAGCGGAGAAATCCCAGTCAGCAAACTACAACCTAATTTTTGTAATTAAAGGCATTTCCAGGTGGAGGGAAAAGGCAGTGGAAAGGTTCTGGTCAGTAGGGTTTGTTTTGGTGTGTCGCAGACGTGAGTGTGAACAGTGAAGCTTTATGTGCAAAGGAAGGATTAGGCATTTAGTTGACCCAACAGGTGTGTTTTGCATGCCGGAGAGCCGATTAACCAACTGCAACCATGTTCACGTAAACATGTGATACATGCACATGTTGTCTGGAGCACTGTCAGCAGGCACACATGTC
Organism: Antennarius striatus; assembly: GCF_040054535.1. NCBI lineage: Eukaryota > Metazoa > Chordata > Actinopteri > Lophiiformes > Antennariidae > Antennarius > Antennarius striatus. The sequence goes on along the minus strand of NC_090777.1, from coordinate 12,624,657 downwards.
GCCATGATCTAAATGTACCATTTAAGACGTAAGTCTGAACAAAATACTGCAATGATACAGTAATGCATTGTGAGCACACATCATGAGTTACACGACAGTATATCCAACAGTTATTTCATACATGGAAACTGAACATGTTAAGTTGCTAATCCACACATCTGAGAATGTTATGTTAATCCAGTTAAATCTAATTTCATTATAATGGAACACTAGTATGCAGCATATCCGGCTCAAGTCTCACACCATGTATATGATAGTACAGCTCGAGTGAAAGCAGGGCTCAGCACTTTGTTGTGTTGACACCCTCCCATTGTCCCCTCAGGATAGTATTAAAATTTCTGCTTATGGCGAGTCTATAAATACCAAATACTGCATCCATAACATGCTTGGCTCATATGAATCCTAATCCTATCTCCTTATAAAAAGCTTCTCCCCTTATAATGAAGACAAGCTAAAGCTGTGTTTGCGGGCACTGATGAACTGTGTCCCATGACTGCCGTAGAACCAATTACTCATTGGAAATGCTGTGGGTGAAATGTGGGTTAATGAGGTCTGGAAGAACAGAAGCACTAAGTGTTCCCGTTCTTCACTCATCTGATCAGAAGAGAAGTAACTTTTATGTGATGTTCGTCCAAACGTCAGCAGAAATAATCACAGTGACATATTCCCTGCAATCATGTAAAGATGTCTTTGATGCAAGGATGTGGAGACAGGAATAGGCTGACTGATGTGACTGCATGACCTCGAGTTCATGTGACGAACAGAAAAGCACAATATTTTGTCATTTCTACTCTTCTATATTAATGTTTAATAACAAATTAGACATGAAAATGACAAAAATGAGAACAGGGTCAGTGCATAAATGAAGCAGAACGAACACTTGATAGCAAATTACGATGAAGTCAGTTACCGACAAAAATATGTACATTTCTTCAATAAGCACTGGTTAGAAACTCATTTATACTTCACTAACTGACTTCAGCAGGTCTCAACAGCAAATCAATATACAATTCATGTTTCAGACACAGTCACAATCATCTTCCACTATGGAGAGGGGCCCAATGTTATCTGTGATCCATTCAGAGGTCTGCAGACAAAGAGCTTTCTTCTCATCTTTCAAAAGTAGCAACACTAATTACAGGATGCTGAGGTAATTTCTACCTGTAAAAAACAAAATGCCCTTCAAGAATTTTATTGATTTTTGGTATCTTTGTGAAACATTAATAGTGTTTTAAGTAATCATTTCAAATTAGGTATTAGTTAAAAAACAAGTCCTCTCTGTTATTCCACATTTGACTCATGCCCTGAGGTTTCCTCCAATAGCAAAGTCTTCATAAACATTAAAACTGAAATCCTGTAGGATAGAGTCTTTACACTTGATTATATAATTACACAGCTTTGCTAAAATAAAAGTGCCTGAAACAGACAAGGGTAACGTCTTTTAACTTATTTTTAGTTTTCCAGTTTTAGCTTTGTCACACTCCAAATACAAAGAAGCTTTAAATATCTCAGACCAAGGACGTGGATGCTTATAGTGTCAGTCTGTAACACATTTATTCATAAATGCAGGTATATTTTACAACTATTGTCAACAATCAGAAATCATTATTAACATGTCAGGAAAACATACCCCCCCCCCAACTCAGCACGAAACATTATTTGTTAATAAATAAATGAGTAATGAATAAATGAGTATTTGTTCACAGATGGGAGGCAGCAGCTTGTTTGGAGGGTCATATAAACACTTTATTGGAGAACACTGCTGAGCCAAACAACATTAGGGCTTCAATGAAAAAATAACACCTCTAAAAAGAAACTGAGGTGGGGAAAAAAACACCCCCAACTTCAAAAGCTCGCTGGGTTACAGCGGTTCCATCGGGCTACAACGATAACAAATAGACAGCAAGAGCTACAGCACACGGGGCGTTTCTACGGATCACCGCTGACATAAAACCAGAAAGAAGAAGAGTTTCAACGTACCTACACACGCCACAATTACACAGGACGCATTTTACTCGATCAACACTGTTACAGCAGTCTCAGACCAGGGCAGACCTGATCAATGACCTCATTTTAATGACAGATCATCTGACATTGATTTCAACTGAACAGTGTGTGCTTAGTTTACCCTTTCTTGCACCAGTCGCTCTTAACTCACAGGTTTAACAGCTCATTAACCTGCTGTTTAAATACCAGCTTCATCCCCACTGACTCCTACTTTAACAAAGTCTGAGATGAGTAGATTTTCTCCTTTGGATGTACTGTATGAATGAATTATCTCCATTCATACCAGCACAGCCCTCCATAAAAGGTGGATTTAAATGATATTTTTTTAATCATTTAATCTCATCTAACCAAACTAATTCCAGACATCCCAGATAGTAACCTCAAAAAATGATGCATTATGTACAATAATTACATTATTAGATACAATCATGGTTCATTGGCAATAATTACAGATCGACTGAATACGAACATAACATACATTTATAGATAATGGGAGATCAGTGAGGAAGCTCCAATCAATCAGGTTGTGTCTTTATCAGCGATGGATGAAGACACAACCGATGAGTTAAACTATGTTCTATGGAAATGAATCACATTTTTTATTTCATTTTTTTACCACCTACATAGATTCAACCATATCAGTGGAGTGCTACCATTATAAATATGTTGTGTTTGGTCTCATTGTTGCTTCTGATTCAACAACATGCAGCTGAGCTCTAGAACCACAGCTTTAATCTGAACTTAGACACAGGATCAAAATCGTGATTTGGGTTTGTTTTATTCTATTTTTCATTTTGACGGCAAGCACAAGAAAATAAACGTAACAGCATTGGACCTGGACCAGGCTAAATTATAGGAGAAATCTGGGTCATGCATATCACCTCGTTAAAATGAGAACATGCCATCCAGCTGACATTCAGACAGCGCCTGAAGCAGTTTGGAGTTTTACTGTGAATTGATGCAGAAGAACAGATTCTGGAGAGAGAAGTCACTCCAGCAAATCTGGATATAAAGGCCACTTGAAGTCAGCCCACTAATCATTTGTTTTTCGCTCAAGCTGACTCAGCACAAAAATATCACCATAGTACAAATTTTAATACTTGATTGTTTTTGGCTGACAGGACCACCTTTCTGTCGACTTGAACGACCTGTGATTGCTTTACCTTAAGTTCTTTCTATTTATGCCAAACAAAAAAGCGGTGAAAAGCTAGGCCTCAATCACAAAGACTGTATGGACAGACACCAGGCTAATGAAAGGTAATTAGTGGAAAGAACACTAATAAGATTAGTTCTTATGAGTAGAAATGGATTTGAGTAGAGACGCTTTTCAAACAGAGACATAATGGGTGACATCATCATTAGGATTTTAATAAGGATTGATGGCTGTAGTGGAGGGGGGGGTACTCACGGCTGGGAGTGAGCCGTTTCGTAGCGCTCAAAGGCATGGCTCAGGTCATGTTTGTTGTTCATGTAACACTGGGTGCACAGGTCATAGTCGAAGCACACCTTGCACTTCCATCGCATCCCCATGATGCCATGCTTCTTACAGCTGTCACAAATGATGTTGGAATGACGCACGCCTGCGGGGAAGAGGAGATGGTGGAAGAGTTATCAGTTCAACAGGTCTGGGGCTCTTCCTGTTTTTGATGAAAAAGAAAGAATGAGGAAGGCTTGTAGAGTAAGATGCAAATTATGACACCAAGAATCTCCCGTTACTCCGATTCATTGATGAAAATGCCTATTTTAGATGGAACAAAACTAGTAATTAATCCTGTGTTAGTGTCATTCATGTCCAAAAGAGAGCTGGATGGTGTACTTAAGGCTGACTGAATCATTAGTCACATAGTCGCATTGTGAAAGCTGTGCAAACAAGCACATTAACAAATAGGCACAAATATGAAAGATAAACATGGAAATGATTGTCAACAACAATGTGTGACCATAGCGGCTGACAGGAAACCAAAGCAAATTAATTTGTCATTTATATCAGAGGATTTTAAATCTACAGAGAACAAGTACAATGATATCTGTTCAGGTTGAAGCAAGGCCCTCAATACTGACCATTGTATAAGGTTAAACAGATGAGCGTGGGCAGATCCAAAGTGATGACGAGAAATTAAAGATCAAAATATTTTTATCAAAAACATCTGAAACAGAAAATAATTCTCAGGAAAGATCAAATGGCCCAAACTTTTGTGGACAAGAGTGTGACGTAAGAAACATTTAGTAACATTCTTGTTAATTTAGTCTTAGAATAAAAATCTCCTGATCCAAAACAGACTTTAGCTAGGTTTTGATTTTGCAAACAAAAAGATTTGTGATTATTTTAGAAGTTTAACTTATTTTGCTAAATTGTAAACACATCTGAATAAATACTGTTTAGTGCCAACACAGATTCAGGTCTGGCCATCCCACAGTTTGGAGTCCGTACCAATTTGGGCATTGTCATACAGCAGCAGGTCAAAGGACCCCTGGTATCCGGTGCGGTAGTTGGTCCGCGTGCCGCTGTCCCACTGCACTACCACGGTCTTGTCCGGTGTAGTCGTGCTGCCCTGCCGCCCGATCTCCACCACGGTCCCGACGTGGCCCTCGCCATCATCCTGGTTTCCCCATTTCCAGTCCAGGCCACGCACCACACGCATGCCCACCTCCATGCTGCCTTTGCTATGGCCTGGCCGGGGGGCTGAGCGGGGCCTGGCAGCGCTGTGGCTTCCGCTGCTGTGTCTCCGGGGTCTCTGGGGGACGGAGGCGGTCCGCGTCAATGATACTGCAGTGAGGGATGGCACCAGGGGTGTGTCTGGAAGCAGCTCAGGGGTAACTGGAGAGAAGATAGAACTCAATGAATGCTGGGAAAAGTAGAGCAGCAATAGGGATACATTGACACAGCATCTGAGGGAGACACAGTTCAGTCTTTATTCACGATTGCTGACAAAGCACCAATGTGAGCGTGATCCACGGACTAAAAGTGATGGGAAATTCTGATCTGACTGTTCACATTACAGGATACAGATTTAAGATGACCTTGGAAAGTGTACAATATCAGAAAAAGGTTCAGTGTAGTTTTTGATGTTGCCACACATCCACACATAACATTCAAGACATTCGTGAGCAATAAAATCTAATCTTGACTAATGCAGTGAGAATGAAGCCCAGATCTTGCAAGCTAACATTGAAAGAACACGTGTGACAAAGTTAAATATTTTAACCAGTGTCCATAAACTAATGAGTGATAAACGTTGTGACAACATGTCTGTGGAACTTGTAAACACAACTCGTATGTCGTATGTCTCATTGATGTTGAAGCAGCATTCTGCTCTTTGCTGGCAATCGTTCACTGGAGGCCTTGCTGTGTTTCATGACATGCTTCAGTGGGAAGCAGCTGGACATGTCTACTAAACCCTGCTGCGTATATCAAGCACTGACCCTACACACACACGCACGCACACACACACACAAACACACACACACAAACACACACCTAAATCAGTCAATAATTCTTGCTCTCTGAGTGACTGATCATAAACAATCTGTAGTTGGGTGAAGTGTTGTTGTTTTTTTTACATTGAATTCTCAGTGTGTTCATCCAGCTGGGAAGGCTGTGCAGCCTCTGATCACCTCGGCTGATGATGGGACGGTAGCTTGCAAAACGTCCAATTTATGATCCTCTATTGAATCACTGCTTTATACTTGTTATCATCAGACAGAACAAGCTTCAGTAAGTCTTGCATTATGTAACTGTAACACATATTATAATCACCAAACAGAGCAAACTGAGAAACAAGTGCCACGACTGTCAAAACACCCCATAGATCTGAGCATATTCCACAGTAGATGGAGGTGATAATCCATCATTTCTGTGAGAACCACCACAAATCTTAAGCAGGAAAGTAACTTAAGCCTCTTGTGAGGACAAAGTTCACATAAAATAAAGTAAAATACGAATGCTGGCGTGTACAGGGCAGCCCAGACTCGTAACTGCTAATGCTTATATTACTTTCACCTGTCTACATATGTGTGATCATTGCCTTACTTTCACCAAATACGGTCCAGACATTGGGTAATTTTCACCCAACAAAGGCTTCAGTATTCAGATTCAGACTCAAGAGTTTAGTTGAAAAGAATGTGTAGATGGAAGGGCAGGCAGATGTCTGTAATGTGCGAGATTACACTCGCACACAAGATTACAATGTCATTTTGGTATTAAGGGCATCTGTTTAAGCATGAAAACATATGGGATGTAGGGGATCAAATGAGAGAAAACAGGCTGCTTATTCCCATTTTCTGTCCAAAATGACAGCTTAGCCCCTTTTTATGCACTGAAATAATATCCCAGTCATTTATCCAACACTTAAGCATGCAACAGAGGAGCTGTCACAGGCAGTGGATGACTTTCATGCGGCTCCAAGTGTTCTTGATGAGAAAGAATGAAGAAAATGCCAAGCAGATTTACTAATGACTGACAAAACAATCATGATGAATCTCTAAATCACCCAAAAAGCTCCGAACTGAAAGAGGGAGAAGATAATAATAAAAGTTTAGCAGCAGAGCAGGTCCACAATGTGGGCATTATGGGTTGAGGTGCTGTTTAGCAGACACAGTGAAAATAAATCTTAAACCTACCACCTAAATGTAAAAATTGTTCTACTAGTCACACACATGCCCACCACTTCCCACAGTTAGTTCCACAGAGAACTCAGACTGAGCACACTGGTACCTTATCAATACTAAATAGATCAGCTGCTATTGACAGGGAGACATACCATCTCTGCTGCCTCTACTCCATTTAGACAAGCACATTCCAAAACTATAAAAATAAACACATTTAGAGCTGTGTGGCAAAACCATTTAATAAATGAATCTTCTTTCTCCTCATTCCCAATGAACAATGGTTTGTGTTGTTTGCAGATGGTCACTGCCAAAACATAGGAGTGAGTCCCAACAATGCATCCTAAGAGAGGAATTACTGCCTACCAACAAAGTTACTGTAGAAATTTGGAACCACAATTGTCTAAAAAGAAGTCACTTCACCAGTTCTTAATACTACAACTGTTTCTGTCATGAGGAGGAAAGCACAGCGACATGTGACACTGTTCATAAAGCTTTCAGTGTGATAAAGTTGGTAAAGTTTTGGAACTTTTGTAAGCACAAAAAAAAATTCAAGCAAACATACTTAATGCATATCTGACCAAGTCACTGAAATAAAGACAATTATTTCCAATCCAAAAAAATGAACAGTTTTTATAGAACGCTCAACAAAATAATAAGAAAAATGCTGGATTCATAATAAGAGTAACCAGAGGCCTGTACCATAAAGCTGGATTATGACTTAGAGAGATAACTTCAGGCTTAACACTGGCTTGTCGGTACCATAAAGGTGGCTGACTTTCTATCGGGCTACGTTGTCGCGGTAACCTATGCTGAACACCTAACCTGGTCCAGAGCAGGATAAGTTCAGGGTAAGAGCTCAGCAGGTATAATAGCCCAACCTACTGACCAATCAGTTCTCTTGGAAAATGGGCTGTCCGTTTTATGAGAACCCGGTGGATCTTGGTGCACAGTTTGTGCGAAGAGCGCACAGGCGCGAGAGAATATTTAGAGATCACTGTAATCCGTTCGAATTGCCTGAACAATCACTGAACGAAAGGTACAGGTTTTGGGGAGAGGGGTTACATTACATCTGTCAGCTGCTGGAGCCTTACATCAGTAATGTAACGCACCGCAACCACGCGCTGACAGTCCCGCAGACAGTGTGCATTGCACTGAGGTTTTTTGCCACAGTTAATATATTTCTTAGTGATGTTCGCAATTATTATGATGTCCTTAAATCCCTCGTTGGATGGGTTACAAGCAAGCCACAGATAAAATGCCATTAATCAATTATTTGTTTAAGTAAATCATGGATTGATTGATTCATTCATTCATAGGTACTTTTATGTATTCTGTTGGCGACGCTGAAAACCTCGGGAAGAACACAGTATGTAGAGCTATTCATAAAGTCGCGGGGGCTACAATCACATGCCATAACGAAAAATGTCGTACACACATACATTTATGGAACACACAAATGTTACTGTAGTCAGATATACAAGTGCAGTCATAGTGGGGAAGTAATATTATAATGGCACTAACTTCCGCATTGACACAGTCGGCGATTTTTTGCCAGCGATCCTTGCGCCGTTTGGCAGCTACAACTGTGTTGCTTTTTGCCTGGATTATTGATTTGTATTGCTTGTATTTATTAATTATTATTGTTTGCTCCTCCGTTGTGAAATATGCGGCTCGGGCCGGTTTGTTGCATGTTTGCGATTGGTTGCATGCAGCAAACTCCGCCCTTTTTATGTGAGCGCGCACAGATCTAGACTGGACAAGCCTGGATTGAATTAGTGAGTTGATAGCCACTTTATAATACCGAAAATCCGGAGGGCGAATGTCTCGGTAAGTGAAGCCAGATAAGTAAGAGGAAGCCCGGCTAGTTTCATCAAGCTTTATGGTACAGGCCTCAGGTCTCAGTCCGCGGCCGTGGAGCGAGTCCCTGTAGCAGTTTTATCTGACAGATCCTAGTTTATAGATAGACAGAGGGCAAAGTCAGGCAGGATTTCAGCATGATACAACAGATGGGCTGGCATCCGTCACACAGCACTGCTGAGGACCAATCTGGAGGGACTACGTCAACCTCCTTCACACAAACACATAAGGTGTTTGGTCACAACACAATCAAACAAATGAACACACTCAAGTTGTGAATTCCATAAAGTAGATTGGGTTTAGCATTAGTTTGAAAATATTTTATTTTAATGCTACTTAAGGTGTTTCAAACATCAACATTTGATGAAAATGTAACTGTCAAATTCTTCTAGATTTTTGAAAACCACTAAATCAATTGAAAAAACAATACTGGTGAACATAATTAAATTATCTGTAAAAGAATTTTTCTTGTCATTAGAACCCATTTTATTTTATTGCACAGAAGGCCGAGTGTAGAGTGGTACTGGTAGGATGTGAAATCAATGGCATTGTAATCAGATAGGGACTTCATGTGACCAAAATAATCCAAGCAAAAGGAAGTGAGACTGAGAAAAAACAAAACATTGTCCATCTCACAAATCGCTGGTTGGTCCTGTCTGACTAACTGGCTTGAGGTGATGAAACCAAACACACTATATTTAACTATAAACTCCTCATAGTTGTATCATCTCACAAAGCAGATAAAATGTCTGATTCTTAATCAATCTTTCAGCTACATATGCACAAGCTAAAAGCTTATCAGCTTCTAAAGGAAAATGAGTCAGGATTATCATGAATGGCAGATGCAGGGCCATCAGATAGATGCTTCAGTGTGAGGAGGCCTGACATCCTACAATACTGTCTGACCAGCTCATCTGATAACTCAAAAGAAGACGCTGGCTTCTTTCACTTCTCTGCCTCAGAACCAAAATGCTTAGCAAAGAGCAACTAGACTGTGACTTTAGCCTAATCAGCTCCAAGAGAAATGAGTAAAAACCTGCTTGAACTGGTTCACGTCAGAAGCATCTGGTGGCCAGAGGACTTACAGGAAAATCAATAAGAACCCTGATGAAACACATTTATAGACTTCTTCAGAGTAGGACACAGGCTAATGAGAAGACTCTCCATTTTTCACATTGGGCTTCTATCTGACCTATATTTCACTTCTGAAATCTCACATGAACAGATGTACTGTGGGAACAGATATACATAATGTGTATGTATAATTACATAACCTAAACTAAATTATAAGATGTTTCCAAATAACTTGGTGTAAAAGCAACATGATAAGAACTGTTCCAATAATCAAACACTCCTGGAACGATTTACTTCAAGTCACCCACAATGATCACATTCCCTCAGAACGTTTTCCTGTACATTTAAAGACAGTAGAATGGCTTTTCATACTTACTCCCCATGATCTTCAGCCCACTTTTGAACATGTTATCAGATGTATGATTCCAATTTGGAGACAACACAAGCTTGACAATGATGCTATCCCAGTTCAGCCAGCAGAACCCTCTAAAATCCTGAGCACTATGATGCAGTCGCTCTGCTTACAGGGGAGTGAACCCTCGTCGTCATTTTCTGAGTATTTGGTTTGTGGTGAACTTTGCACTTTGTTTTAGAACATGTGGTTCTTTTCTCCTCTGCCTGCTTGATGTCTGACAGATGTTGCTCAAAGACTGGACAAGCAGGAAGTCTTATCTAAAAAAAGCAAATAAGTAAATAATAGACTAGGTGTGGTGATGCTACGAGATGATTGTGTTTTAGGTAAATCCATTGCTTTGCATTATAGTGGTATTGTGACCTGATGTTTGGCAAAGATTTGATCAGTTCTGGTGTTTGCTAAGGCCAGTGAAACATAAGTGGAAGTCCAGGTTTATACCTGAAGTCAAACTTCGATTCAAAAGTAAATATTGAGTCAGACGTTGATACAACCACATTCAGGTCTCAATGAATTCATCCTAACTTCACCCAAAGCAAATACACTGCTCAAAAAAATAAAGGGAACACTTAAATAACACAATGTAACTCCAAGTAACCACACTTCTGTGAAATCGAACAGTCCACTTAGGAAGCAACACTGATTGACAATAAATTTCACATGCTGTTGTGCAAATGGAATAGACAACAGGTGGAAATTACAGACAATTGGCAAGACAGAAACAATAAAAGAGTGGTTCTGCGGATGGTGACCACAGACCACTTCTCAGTTCTGATGCTTTCTGGTTAATGTTTTGGTCACTTTTGAAGGCTGGCAGTGCTTTAACTCTAGTGATAGCATGAGACAGAATCTACAACCCGTACAAGAGAATCAGGCAGTGAAGCTCATCCAGGATGGCACATCAATGTGAGCTGTGGCAAGAAGGTTTGCTGTGTCTGTCAGTGTAGTGTCCAGAGCACGGAGGCACTACCAGGAGACAAGCCAGTACATCAGGAGACGTGGAAGAGGCCGTGGAAGGGCAACAACCCAGCAGCAGGACCTTCTTTGTGCAAGAAGGAACAGGAGGAGCACTGCCAGAGCCCTGCAAAATGAGATCCGGCAGTCCACAAATGTGCATGTGCTCAACACAATCAGAAACGGACTCCATGCGGGTGGTATGAGGGTCCGACATTCACAGGTGGAGGTTCTGCATAGAGCCTAACACCATCCGGGATGTTTGGCATTTGCTAGAGAACACCAAGATAGGCAAATTCGCCACTGGCACCCTATGCTCTTCACAGATGAAAGCAGGTTCACACTGATCACATGGGACAGACGTGACATGACGCGAGTCTGGAGATGCCGTGGATAACGTTCTGCTGCCTGCAACATCCTCCAGCATGACCGGTTTGGCAGTGGGTCAGTCATGGTGTGGAGTGGCATTTCTTTGGAGGGCCGCACAGCCCTCCATGTGCTGGCCAGAGGTAGCCTGACTGCCATTAGGTACCAAGATGAGATCCTCAGACCCCTTGTGAAACCCTATGCTGCTGCGGTTGGCCCTGGGTTCCTCCTAATGCAAGACATTGCTAGACCTCATGTGGCTGGAGTGTGTCAGCAGTTCCTGCAACTCAAAGGCATTGATGTTATGGACTGGCCCGCCCGTTCCCCAGACCTGAATCTAAATGAGCACATATGTCTCACTTCATCCACCAATGCCAAGTTGTACCACAGACTGTCCAGGAGTTGGCGGATGCTTTAGTCCAGGTCTGGGAGGAGATCCCTCAGGAGAACATCCACTGCCTCATCAGGAGTATGCCCAGACATTGTAGGAAGGTCATACAGGCACGCGGAGCCCACAAATACTACTGGGCCTCATTTTGACTTGTTTAAAGGACAATACATCAAAGTTGGATCAGCCTGTAGTGTGTTTTTCCACTTGAATTTTGAGTATAACTCCAAATCCAGACCTCCATGGGTTGATAAATTTGATATTCATCGATAATTTTTATGTGATTTTATTGTCAGCACATTCAACGGTGGAAAGAACAAAGTATTTAATAATAATATTTCATTCATTCAGATCTACAACGTGTTACTTTACTGTTCCCTTTATTTTTTTGAGCATATTCAACCTTACCAAGCCTTATTTCAGAGCAGGATTCAACTATTCAAATCACTGTCCTAAAATGAATCCAGGAACTCTAAGATGTGTAAAATCTTTTTGACACTGATGTTCATAGCACTTAGCCACTGGTTTTTTTTAATGTAATCTTGAGTAATGCAAACTTAACTACTTACAGTTAACTCAAATGCATCCAATCTGAGCACTAAACCTGACGTGAAGGCTGCCTACCATGAAGGATCTGCAGACTCTTTGGTCTTCACCAGTGGTAGCAGCCAAGCCTACTTCAGATATTTACAGCAGCTACATGCATGTTGTCATTGCACAAGTCCCCTTTAAGCTAACTCGGAAGTAAACAGTAAAATAGGCACATTTTTATACTGTAAACGTTTGATGTAAATAAAAGCAGCCATGATTCATTTCATGTAAGGACACTGTACTGCTAACATTACTTTGAAGGAAAGTGTTTCGTCTACCTCAAAACATCATGTGACTGTCTGACAAGAATGTACTAGCACAACCCGAACAGACGAGACTGAATCTACAACACATGACAAATAAAGTATGTCTGGTTCAGCAGCTTTACCTGTTGGTATGGTGATGTGCTGCAGGGTGAACAGAAAGAGACCAACAAAAATATGGAAGAAGAGGAAGCAGTTCCTTCCTCCTCCTACATAAATTGTAAAAAAAAAAGAAAAAAAGAAAGTAAAATCAGTGCTGCTGTCAGTTCCCAGTGAGATTTTAAAAAGACACCTCCTCAGGGCTGGAGCATCGTGCTGATGCACTCCCTGAATGAACCGACTGAGGAGGCAGAGGAGGAGGAGGAGGAGGAAGAGAAGGGGATACAGTGGGCGGAGGACAGCAGCCAGGCCGATATTCCAGGGATGTGATACAGACAGTAGCGAGCAGCCTGCTAAAAACAGTGTCCTGCTGGACAGCCGAGCAACCTGTCTGGAGAGGATCAGAGCCAGAGGAGGCAGAAGAGAGCGCCCTGCTGCTGAGGGATGCAGCCAGCATTTAGTCCTTTGTGTATTGTGTCAGCAAGGATTACCGCCGTGGAGGAGGACAGGAGAGGAGAGGGAGGAGAGGGAGGAGGAGGAGGATAGTTGGGACGAGCGTCTGTGCTCCGAGCGCTGCATTCAGGCTGACAGTCCCTTGCTCTCGCATAAAAACAGGCCAATGGGCTTCGCTCTGCGTAAGAATCCTCTGATGCTCTCTTCCATCGCCGGGGACCTCAGCGTCAGCAGCCCGCGTGTGAAGCCGACACACTGTTTACTGATCGACGGACGGACACATGCGCACCGAGCCCTGCAGGATGATGCTCGTCTCTGTCGCTCTACAGCCTGCAGGGACACCACGCTCGGCCGTCAATGGGCAAGGGGAGGCCGGTGGGGGGAGGGGCGAGGTATTCTTAGGGGAGGGTCTGGGGGTTGTTATTTATTTATTTATTTATTTATTTATTTATTTAGGTGGAGTGGGAAGAGGCTGTTTGAATGATCGCTCACCTGTCATAATCCTCATTTCCAGTCATATATCTGGAGTGTGTGTGTGTGTGTGTGTGTGTGTGTGTGTGTGTGTGTGTGTGTGTGTGTGTGTGTGTGTGTGTGTGTGTGTGTGTGTGTGTGTGTGTGTGTGTGTGTGTGTGATTTCTAGCCATTAACAACGTCTTCTTCTTATTGTCCTTTTCGACACCAACCACCTTCATGTCCTCTTTCACTACATCCATAAACCTCCTCTTTGGTCTTCCTCTAGGCCTCCTGCCCGGCAGTTCAAAACTCAGCATCCTTCTACCAATATATTCACTATCTCTCCTCTGGACATGTCCAAACCATCTCAGTCTGGCCTCTCTGACTATCTCCAAAACCTCTGATTTACTCATTCCTGATCCTATCCTTCCTGGTCACTCCCAGAGAGAACCTCAGCATCTTCATCTCTGCTACCTCCAGCTCTGTCTCCTGTCTTTTCCTCAGTGACACTGTCTCTAGATCAGTGGTTCTTAACCTGGGTTCTATCGAACACTAGGGGTTCGGTGAGTCGGTTTCAGGGGTTCGGCGGAAATGGGTGTCAACACAAAACACCCAAAACGATGTGTCGGGTGTTTTTGTCGAACATACACGAATCACTGTGTACGTTTCACATATCGTGTCAATTCGTGATGACACGCCCCCCTTAGCCATCACTGGCTGCAGGTGATCACGCTACATCGATTAGCCTATCTGTGCTACATGGGATTTTGCTTACTCAGTAGTTGATTTATGCCTGTCATGATGGTACGTCATCTGATTGCTTTCTTAATATTTTAATTCATAGTAACTATGTTGAGCAAAAAAAGAAAGTTGTCGGACAAATATGTGCAACATGAATTTACATGTACTGTATAACAGAACATGATGGGAGTCAGTGTTCTGCATGATTTGCAATGTCAACTTGAGCAACTCTAGTCTCGCACTGGCAAAAATAAAGGAACACTTTCTTAAGCTGCGTGGAAAACAACAGAAACAGACTTTGCTGTGAAAATGACATAAGAGCAGCACTTGCCAAGGTGAAGCCACGCATATCTGAACTGGTCTCTCAATAACAACAGCAGAAGTCACACTGATTTGCAGGTAGGTAATTAATGTGAGTTCATGCACTGTCTTGGTTTTGTTCTTTGAAAAAGGTGACATTAATGCACAATTCATTACATACACCAGTAAAACATATACTTATGTCTTAAATTTGAGAAAAAATTTTTTTTATTTTTTTTTAAACTAAAGAAGGGTTCGGTGAGTGAGCGTATGAAACCAGCAGGGTTTGGCACCTCCAACAAGATTAAGAACCACTGCTCCAGACCAAACAACATCGCTGGTCTCACCGCAGTTTTGTACACCTTTTCTTTCATTTTAGCTGAAACTCTTCTATCACACATCACACCTGACACTTTTCTCCACCCGTTCCATCCTGCCTGCACACGCTTCTTCACCTCTTTTCCACACTCTCCATTGCTCTCGACTGTTGACCCTAAGTACTTAAAAACCTCCACCTTCTTGATCTCTTCTCCCTGTAACCTCACTCTTCCACTTGGGTCCCTCTCATTCACACACATGTACTCTGTTTTACTGCGGCTAACCTTCATTCCTCTCCTTTCCAGGACAAACCTCCACCTCTCTAGCTTCTCCTCCACCTGTTCCCTGCTCTCACTGCAGATAACAACGTCATCCGCAAACATGATAGTCCATGGAGATTCCTGTCTAACCTCGTCTGTCAGCCTGTCCATCACCATAGCAAACAAGAAGGGGCTCAGAGCTGATCCCTGATACAGTCCCACCTCCACCTTGAACTCCTCTGTCACACCTACAGCACATCTCACCACTGTCTCACAGTCCTCATACATGTCCTGCACCGCTCTAACATACTTCTCTGCCACTCCAGACTTCCTCATACAATACTACAGTTCCTCTCTGGGCACCCTGTCATAAGCTTCCTCCAGATCTACAAAAACACAATGCAGCTCCCTCTGGCCTTCTCTATCAAGGAGATCAGGATAAAATACAGGCAAAAATAAAGACTACGCTCCCTCCTTGAAAGACAGACACTGCAAACCAATGATTTGTCAAGTGTGTAAATCATGGATACATTTAATTATATTTTTATCACATATAATAAACCCTGTTCTACCTCTCCATGTTGGAGGATGAAGTGTTCTGGAGGATGATAACGTCCTAACCTTCTTTTCTTAAATCAAGCAGCAAAAAAGTTGGAACATAATGCAAGTTGATTTGACTTCATAGACATAGACATCACATATGCTGCACTGTGGCTATTACACATGTTTATTTACAGATGTGATGTAAACATGTATCAGTTTCCTTTGGGATTAATAAACTATATATATCCATCTATTTATCATATTGCCATATTCACCAGGAGCCGGCCATATTGACCCAGCTCCTGGTCCGACAGACAGCAACACACACATGAACTCAGCTGTCGTTAGACTGTGAGAACCACTAGAATACAGGTTTGTTGCAGCACAGAATAAAACCTACAGCTTAGATGGTGGACCATTGCTGTGAAGTATCTCATCAAACAATTATTCTGGCTTCTGACTGTAAGGAACAGCAAATGCCAAAAAACTGACACACTCAGTTCTATTTCTGTCCTGAACTGCTTGAATTAGCCATCCTTCCTGCAAACCCCCATATCACCCAGACGCTCCTACACCACGATGGTATTCCAACATTTAGCTCACTCACTTAGCTGCTACACGACACAGCCTGTCACACAAAGAATTGGACAACAAATGGACAACAGATCATCCAGGAGGAAATACATTATATTCTAGACCTGCTTGTTCAGCTACTCTCACTGGATCTTACCCACCCATAAACAGTTGCCACGAGTACCATATTCTCACAGAAATCAACGACCTTCAGTCGAGTCTATGTCAAAATGGTTGGCTGAGGAATCCATGATACATTTTGCAACACAGACTGTCATTTAGTTACTATTACAGGACTGGCTGGTTGCCAGGAGGCTGGTCGTCTGAATGGTCGGTCCAGATGGGAAGGTCCTGGGAGACAAACTAACCAGTTACAGTCTCCTTTTTTCAACTTGTGTAAAACTGTCATGAGGCAAAACTTGGGGTGGGTCGATAGAGATAAACGCTTCAAGTTAAAGCAAACATCTTATTCTACATCATAGTATGATGTCAAATTAAATAATGTGAAATTCTGTTTCGGTTCAATTGAATTAGTGATAAATCAGTATTCATGGATATAAAAACACTATCAACGAGCATTAAGTTTTTGCTGCGTTTCTATTAATATCTCTGTGATAAAGCCGCCTAGATGTCTAGTTTATAAATTGGTGGATTATGAAGCCTCTCCTCCTCCGCATCTTTACTGACATGAAATCATATATGACTCAGTAACCCATACCATGTCTAAAATAAGCCTGGCATACTTCACATTTGCCTCTTCATGCATGGCTTGGTGGACTCATATTTCTTTTTTCTGTTGGATTATTAAATAAAAATAGTTGATTTGAAAAAAGCTGTCATGCCAATTATTTCACTTGCAAACATATTAAGCGTCATGTATCACAAGAAGCCTTTAGTCAGCCCAGTGTTATCTTAGTTTCTGCAGCACGGTCTGAAAGGATTCACTTTGTATATAACCTTTATCTGTTTTCGAATGTTCCACTGCTTGTGTAAACCTTATATCACTTCTTGCATACCAAAAGTTAATATGGGCTTATTTTGAAACATCATTTCATTGTGTTTCAAATGAAGACCCTCAGCTGCATAACAGGAATTATATTTAAATAGGCAGAACTCATTTGTGACAAATTTTGCTTTCTGTCATCTCAATGGGGACAAAAAAGCCCTTCCCTTAATATGTTAGGGATTATTGTGGAGGTTGTCAGGCGCCAGGTAGGCAGCTTTTGTCATGTTCACATTTGGATATCATGACAGCCCTATCATTCTTTCACTAAAAATATTAAATGTTGAAGTGATATGAAAACACTTTCATAAAATGATTCTAAACTAGGACAATGGAAAAAGTGCAGCTACATGATTTTAGAATTCTAAAATCCAGTCAGTTCCAGGAATTTAAGTTCATTTCCTTCAACATTGGGAGATGGGGCTATTTCCTCATTTCCATCTAGCACACACTGTGATGAAACTCAGTAGGGTGGTTGGCCATTTAGAAAGGAAGATCCCATTAAATGGTGGCGGAATTCAAAAAAGCTCAGAATTTCTTCTACTTTCCAGAACTACTAACACATATCAGCTGATTCTTGGAAAATTATATACTTGTAAGTTTTCAATTTATATTGAGGTTCTGCAAAGTCGTGTTTTTCTTGACATTGTGTGACCTGCAATGGAACCACTTAAATCTGTAAGGTTGAATATAGTGTACATGTTGTGCAGCTATGGCGTCTATTAGCTGCATGGAAAAGAGCAACGAATACTCAAAGAAAAATGAATGACAAGACTTTGTGAGAAATTGTATCCTGAGGCCAAAAACACAAGCACACACACACACACACACACACACACACACACACACACACACAAGCACACACACACACACACACACAGGCCTCACACCAACAAACAAAGTTTTTGTTGTCCACATTTAAAATTCTTGTCTTGAGCATTTTCACACAACACAATACAATTACTCCTCCACTGCAGATGGTTTCTCATCATTTTTCTTTTACTCACTAATTATTCCTGGTGCAAACCAGAGAGCAACATTAAGCTTGATAAACTCTGCCTTTCTCCCATATAGGTGTCTTAGATGGAAATTCTGACTCTGAGCAGAACTTTGCTGCAACCAGGCTGTGCATCACTGACAGCAAATGAACATACGATCACTTGTGTTTTCAAGGTCTCGTTTAACAGCTGTCAATACAGAACATCGTCAAAATAACAATTACTGTTCAACATTTTCAAACAGTCTAAGAAAACAACTCCTGGCCATCAAATCTGACACTTCTTGATAAGTCCTTAAAGTCCCGTCATCACTTAACCAGGGTGGCAATCATCCTGAGCTCCAACTCAGTGTGACGTACAGACTGACCACCTGGACCAGACAAATCCAAAGTCCAGTCTGCAAGCCAATTGCCAAATGTGTTATATTTGGCCACCATACAGCACACAAAATGATCTCCGGTTCTCTATCTAGCTATTCCAGACTGGAGGTGCAGAAAATTTGAAGGAATTCAAATACAAGCTGAATATGGAGGTTTAATATGTCCCAATGAGAGGTGGCTCAGAAGGAGAACCACACTGCAGTGACTGATTTTTATCAAATTCGGGACAAAGCTACAACTTTTCCAGACACACTTGTCACTAACGGAGCCCAGCACCAGGGCGTCATGGTGGGGATACGGATGTGCAAACAAAGAGGTACATGGCAGTCATCACGTCCCTCGCTTGAGGGATCTTTGCGCTATCAAAAAGGAAGTGTTGTTACTCTCCTCTCCTTTCACCCTGATGATACTCCACCTCACCTGATGGAGCTGATGGAGCTTCAGGGTGACAGCGAGTGACGCAGCAACACCCGCAGCTCTCTGACAGCTGGACCAGTGCAACTTTACAGATACACATTTGCAAAGAAACTATTCAGCTAAGTTTTGTTTGACTCCACATATCAGTGTGAGCAGATTTTCTTTGTTATGAACTTGAAAAAGTTCATAACATGACACTTTGCACGTCTACCACTGCCCTCCAAGCAGACCTGACATGCGGACTGAACAAGTGTTGTATTTTACAGTTTCTGTATTTTTCTGCTGGAATTTCACATACCTTGTGTCCTGATGTGTCAACCTGAATACCTGCATCTGATAACTTCATTGTTTGTTGCAATTGAATGAAAATCTTAAACAACAGAATATTTATGGGCATCTTTGATTGTTCTACATGTGTGTAGGTGTACTAGGTGTACAAAACTAGGTGTACAAAACTGTGGTGAGACCAGCGATGTTGTTTGGTCTAGAGACAGTGTCACTGAGGAAAAGACAGGAGACAGAGCTGGAGGTAGCAGAGATGAAGATGCTGAGGTTCTC
Source organism: Antennarius striatus (assembly GCF_040054535.1). Classification (NCBI taxonomy): domain Eukaryota; kingdom Metazoa; phylum Chordata; class Actinopteri; order Lophiiformes; family Antennariidae; genus Antennarius; species Antennarius striatus. Next base: position 12,605,041 of record NC_090777.1, on the reverse strand, counting down.
TCTGGGAGTGACCAGGAAGGATAGGATCAGGAATGAGTACATCAGAGGGACAGCACATGTTAGAGGTTTTGGAGATAAAGTCAGAGAGGCCAGACTGAGATGGTTTGGACATGTCCAGAGGAGATAGTGAATATATTCGTCGAAGGATGCTGAGGTTTGAACTGCCAGGCAGGAGGCCTAGAGGAAGACCAAAGAGGAGGTTTATGGATGTAGTGAAAGAGGACATGAAGGTAGTTGGTGTGAGAGGATGCAGAAGACAGGGTTAGATGGAGACAAATGATTGGCTGTGGCGACCCCTGAAGGGAAAAGCTGAAAGGAGGAGGAGGAGGAGGAAGAAGAAGAGGAAGAGGAAGAGGAAAAAGAAGAATACAAACTTCCCCTCAAGAAAAAAAACAGCCGACCTCCAGTGGAGGATTTTACATGGTGCCGTCGGTTCCAATGCTTTTATCTGTTTTAACCCTGCCGTGTCCAGCCAGTGTCCCTTCTGTCCCCTTCGTGAGACAGTCTTCCATGCTTTTAGTGAGTGTACGAGACTTGCAGTGCTCTTCACTCTTTTAACGAATGTTTTTAATCTGTTCAGTGAAAATTTTAATATCAGGAAATGTATTTGTTGTGCTGGGTACCGAACAGGAGAACTGCTCTACATCCTGTGGTGTCATCAGGTCACAGCTCACGCCCGGCCCTCACGCCCGGCCCTCACGCCCGGCCCTCACGCCCGGCCCTCACGCCCGGCCCTCACGCCCGGCCCTCACGCCCGGCCCTCACGCCCGGCCCTCACGCCCGGCCCTCACGCCCGGCCCTCACGCCCGGCCCTCACGCCCGGCCCTCACGCCCGGCCCTCACGCCCGGCCCTCACGCCCGGCCCTCACGCCCGGCCCTCACGCCCGGCCCTCACGCCCGGCCCTCACGCCCGGCCCTCACGCCCGGCCCTCACGCCCGGCCCTCACACCCGGACGGGACTGACAGCTGGACTGGAGTCAAACGACCGGAGTCACCTGTTCCCGAACGGAACCACCAGACGTTGTGCGAGATTTGGCGATTTAATAGCGTTAATTCCTGTTAATACTGTGACAGAAATAGCGTCAGATCCACGGCGTTATTGGCCAAAAGTCATTGACACAGCCTGCGAACAGTCAGCCAGCGGTGCTGGTGAACTGAAGACATGGTGAATGAACAACCGACGGCTGGAGAGTCCCCCGAACATGTGGATATTTAGATAAAGGCTTGTTTCTGACATGACAGTAAATGGACTGTAACGATGGCGAGCTCTTCAGCCGATCACACATTAATGTATCACCGACTAGCGGAGTGTTGTAAGCCCTGTGTGAACGGGGACATTAATGAGAGAACCGTGGATCCTGACAGGAGGGTGGGATTAGCTCAGGGTGGACGCTAGCTAGCTAGCTAGCTCCGTGGGGCTAACCTGACAGCTCCAGACCGGAGCCCTCCGCCGGGCAGCTCCTCACCGCGGCTCCGACACCAACAGCCACTTCACGGGAGAAAGAAATCCCACGTCACGCTCCACCGCCAACGATGACCATACCTATTTCACAACAAATAACTGTTTACTAAATTGAAAGGATTTACGGCACACAGCCATGACAACACGCCCATGCGTGACGTCACCGACGCTGCCTTGACGGTCCTCGGAACAAACAAAACATTCTGGTTTGCAGTGACTTCCATGAAAGCAGCCGCACGACACTCACCGCCTCGGCTGACGGCAGCGGGCTTAGCGCAATTTTTTACATTAAGCGACGTTTTAGAAGTAAATGGAGAGTTTAATATGTATGTTCAGCACAGAAACACGATATAATTCCCCCAATTTCTACTTTTTTTGCCTTTGATGGAACCTTGGGGGGAGGGGGGGGGGTTAGGGTCTCAGAGCAATTTCATCGTCTCATGCCCCAGAATAACAGGCCTGTGTTTACATCTACTTGTGCTGATCATAATACAAAGCTAAAAAGAATGTCACATCTTATTAAATGATATTGGAGGGGCGGCGGTGGCTCAGTGGTAGAGCGGCTCGTCCGATTGTTCTAAGATCGACGGTTCAATTCCAACTCCCGCCCAAAAAACACCTGGATTGTGTGAGCTGACAGTGGGAGGTGTCAGTTCACCTCCAGAGCACTGCCAAGGCCCCCTGAGCAAGGCGCTGCCCCCCTTACAAGTTGCTCATTTGGACGCACCACAAAGGGGGCTGCCCACCACTCAACCTCCCCCTGCACAGGTACAGGCCCCCTGTGACCCCTGTGAGAGTCTATGTGTTCAGGGCCTGTACACACACACACACACACACACACACACACACACACACACACACACACACACACACACATATATATATATATATATATATATATATATATATATATATATATATATATATATATATATTCTTGATTCATTCAACTAGAGTGTACCACTAATTTCCCTTTGGGGATTAAAATCAGTATATAAAATTTTAAAAAAAAATCCATCTTGGAATGCTTTCTAATCATACGGCGTCTGTGCTTTCTGTTTTTTTTTTTATTGAGGAGAATAAGTTAATTAAATAACACAAGATGAAAATAGCAATACACTTTAGATAAAATGGCAAAGATTCACATCGTTTACTATAACAAATGTACATTTAAAACAAGAGCCATTGCAGTCAGAGACTGCAATATCCCGCGACACACATGAATTCAAAATTTTACCCTGACCGACTTCCATAGGTCAAATATCAAAGCGAGTACTCTGCTGTCATAGATCAAAGCACCAGCTTTGATCTATAATCTTACTCACACTGGCCTTCTCCCTCGTCTTTCCATCTGATCCAGTTCCAGAGTGTACAAAAGTTAAAATTTGACCTTCATTTAGTTTTCCCAAGGTCAAGGTCATCATCTCATTTTCATCCCCTTTGCTGCCGAGTAATGTAATTTTTGTTTCATCTATCTGCAACTGTTGCGAAGATATTTGGTTGACATACGAATGAATGGACGAACACACAAACACTGACAATTACAATACATCACCGCTTTGAAGCGGGATGTAATTAACACAATAAACTGATTCATCGTCAATACAAGATAAAGAACGTACAGATAATTCTGGCCTTGCTACCAACACTCGGTTGTTGAAACGTCAGAGGCTCCAGGGGATTCTGCTGGTTCTACATTGCCCCCTGCTGGTCTAGCCGGAGACTTCTGTAAATAAGCGTTTTGTTCAATGTCGGCTGTGGATGAGTAACAATTTATGTTCTTTTAAAATAAAAGCTGTGTCACATTTATTAATTATGTGCATTTACTGATTACCAACCTTGTAAAATGGAACTGAATTAAGGCAGGAGAACAGGGTTTGATGGTTAATGTTCAACATAATCTTCATGTTTGATCTTATTCTCATGGTAATGACAAATGTATGATCCAACTTGCCTGATGGCCATCAAACTGTCACATGATGGAGATAAGAAAACAAAAAACATCAAAGTACATCTCATCCCAGATCATCTCGATTGGGCTTAGATCAAGTGACTGTGGAGGTCAGGTCATGTGATGCAGCACTCAATCGCTCTTCTCCCTCGTCACATAACCCTTACACAGCCAGGAGGTGTTTGTCCAACTGAACAAAAACCGGATGGGACGGCAGGAAGCTGTGGTCGCCATGGTGTTTCAATGCGCCTTGAATTTTGATTCAGTACCCATCAGCGCCACCAGATCAGCAATTCTTCATAATTCACTGTGGGAACCACTTTGTCGAGACCGTCATTCGCCTGTTCAGCGTCACACAAACACACAGCAGAGGGAACCCAAGATCTCAAATGTGGACCCATTAGTCCACAGCAGATTTCCAATGGTCAGAAGTCCACTTGTCTTCCTCACCACTCTTTTTCCTTAGTCATGGTTTCTTAGCACAGACGGAGGTAAATCCTGCAAAAAGGATGGAAATGGCTGTTGTGTATACTTGTGGGTGTGGCCATTTTGAGGAATACAAAATGAGTTCTTCCACAATTTTTTGATACGTAATTCCATACATCATGTTTCACAGTTTTGCTTTCTTCAGTTTGCATCCACAGTGCATAAAGTAACAAAAATAAAGACAAAACACTGAAAGTGAAGGTGTGTCCAAACATTTGACTGGTATATAGACATATGTATATATCATCAAACATTCACACTGTTTTGGCTGGAAGAAAAGTCAGCTTTAGTTTTAGTCCAAATTAAAGACAGGGGACATCAGCATTTTGAGTTTTATTACAAGCCAACGTAATGCTATTTCTTCACAAAAAAAAAGGGATAAAGATAAGTATGTAGCAAAGAGAACTTACAGAGCACAGAATGTTTGAAGTTCAGTGTTGTGTCTGCGTTAATATGGCAACAGAAGGTCTGTGTATCGTCTGTGTGATCAAAACATTGTCTTCCTCTACAAAACGACAACATCTCTCATTTTTACCAGAACATTACAGCATCTTCAATATTGAAAATACATCCGATTATGTTTTCAGTGTCAGAGGATGACCTCAACTGCATCTGTTTAACGTATAAATTAGACAATAAATTAAATCCTGAAAAAGCCATCAGACCAACTAGTTTGTGTTAAAGGTTTTGAAATAGTTAAACTAGTTCATTACAGCAAGGGCAGGCTTCCGGGGGGTGCTAGAATAATACCAAACACATAGAACAGTCCCATGAGAAGGTTAAGCTTGGCCGTCTTATTTGGGATCTTAGCGTAGCATCGGCTGCGGAACTGCTTCTCCAAAGGGAAGGCCATGGGCAGCGTGAGCAGAGGCAACGCCATGCTGATGGTGTAGCGGGTGGCAAGGATGCAGAAGAGCACGTAGGGGACAAAAAGCAGAAGGTTGTAGAGGACGTATGACAGCGTGGGCCCCACCAGGATGGCCAGGGTGACGATGCCCGCCTGTTTGTCAGAGTCCATGTCTCTCGTGTTGTTGCTGTGGAGGATGGCTTCGGTGTTCAGGGCCAGCGGGACGGCGTACACCAGAGGCAGCACCGACAGGTAACCGACCTGCACCGCGTGGGCAAACATGACCGCCAGCGGGCCGAAGGTGATGAGGATAACCACATCTCCAAGGGCCACATACTTGAAGCCGATGCCTGAAAAGAATGGACAGAACACATTAAACCTTCTGATTAACAATGAGAATCACATCACAAACATTTTCAGCCAAACATTCAAATACCCCCAAATAGTTGTATTTCAAGGACAATGCATTAAAAAAGTAATTTTTGCTCCCATTTGTCACGATTATTTTCAATTTTGCATCAGAGAAAAGTCCTCCAGTGCATGGGATAGACATACTTATTTGATTTATGCCCCATAAACCCTCATCTGGGGCAAATTCCATAATATTAGCTTTGATGACAAAATCAGGCTGCAGAAGAGCTCATTAAATTGCGCTCCAAGTCTCCCCCTTCTTTGCCAAATGGAGCTCTGAGTAAGGGTGTGTGCTCTGTTCACTTCAAGAACTGTAACATGACTGTTACCCTGCATTAAAGGGTCAGTTCACCGAAATCTGCTGGACCCAGCAGCTGCAACAGCCAATTGGAACAGATTATGATGAGAAAGTCTTTGTTGTCACTCTTCATGGAAAATACATCAACATCAAGAGAAACACTCTGACTAGTGCATAAGAATAAAAGAAAATCCAAACACCAACGATGAACTCACACATTTAACTCCATATTATTATTATCATCCATCAAAATACAGACAATGCAGATGAGCATCAGTCGGGTCACTTTTTTACACTTTCCCTGTAGTTAGAACAGTACGACTAAAAGTTCTCCTCCCCTCAAAGAGTATTTCTTCATTCTGAAAGGCTGGTGGGGGTTCCAGATATTGAACAAGGTGAGAGAGTTTGAGGTCGCTCATGATATCTTCATTCACTCAACCACTTCCACTCAGTTAAATATTTAAAGCTGCCCAACAACCATTCAGAACAGCTTATCCTACAAGTGTAGTTGGCATAATTTACAGTAGTTCATCAGTCAGGGGTCTGGTGCACTGAGTCTTTACTGGTCTATAGTTCCTTTCTGAGGCTGGAGATCCAAACCAGTCGTGGCTGGGCTGACAAAATACGCTGTAGTGGTACGTGAGCAGAAGAAGTAGCCATGTGCCGAATTGCAGGAGAAGAAAGACAATGAGTTTTGTTAAAGGAAAGTAAAATTGGAGACGTATTTCCCATTCATTTTAGCTTCTACTGAAAACACAGACTGACCATTACAGGAAGCAAGACTTCTGTACTTCTGTCTGTGCTCTTTCACGTCCACATTTAGTAATAGCATGGAACTACAACACACACATGTATGCGTGTGCATGTGTGTATAAGTGATGCAGTAAATGCCAAAGTGTTAATATTTTACTCACCTCCAGTGTATAAAAAAGAGCTGGACAGTCCCCCGAAGTAAATCAGGGCTAGGTGCTCCAGTCTGAGCGTAGACAGGAAGTAAAGCAGTGTAGCACACAAGCACCCCAAAGAATACAACAATGCTCCGAACATAACAACATCCTGTGTTGCCAAGATTTCATCCACAAGAGTCCTGTCATCACTCTTTTTGTGGTCAATTCCTTTGGTGAAGTCATAGTACGTATTTACAAGGTTTCCGGCTCCGTGGACGACGAGAACCGCCACGGCACACACCATCAGGATGACCAGGTCCACAGAGCCCTCCAGTTTGTACGCCAAGGCGCTGCCAAGAGCCACTGGTGTGAGCGAAGCACTGAAGCTCCATGGCCTCAGAGCAAGCACGTAAGCAGCACACTTCTGCCTCACATCCGAGGCGACGCGGGCCATTCTGGACATGTGATCAGTGCCTTGAGAGGGACTGACCATGTTATTCGTACCAGTCAGCCACTGTTGGCCATTGTGACCATTAGATCCAGACAGTACAAATGTTTGCACTTTGCTTTTTTCCTGCTCTTTGGCCATTCTTCTCCAAGGGTTCTAGAGTACCAATGACGCTCCCAAACCTCAGTCTGGTTATCCTGCAGCAGTGAAAATATACCAGTAAAATTAGAAGGCAGTTGACAAGACGTGACAAAATCCCAGATTTCACGTAAAAATTGCCATTTCCCCTATTAGAACAGAGCAGAGTGATACCCATCCATATTTGAAAGACTGTTTGAAATGTCTCTTACAATGTATGTGAATTATTGTTAAATCAAGTCAAAGGTATTAACTTTTTGCCACTATATTGGGGTCAAATCATGCATATATAACACTATGGAGATAGAGAAATGGTTGTTTTGAGATGCAGAACTTCAGGTAAATTTCTAGGATACTCAACCTAAATTAGCGGTTTAATTTTACTCTCTGTAATGTAATTCCTCATGCTCCTACTCCTCCTTGTGTCAGCCCGCAGTGGACAACAACCTGACACGGTGCTGAGGCCATCACTAACACTCCTACCAGCTGCTACACTCTGAAGAAAAGGTGAAGTGGGCGGTTTCGACGCTGAGATATCACTCAACTCTAGGTTTCTGTTACACTGACTCCAACGCTCAGGCTAAACGCGACTTCACGAAAAAGTAAACTACATTTCCCACCACGAGAGGGAGGCTACAGCAGGTGGGGTCATAAAACATCAGGCCAACTGCCGAGATTATGAGATTACAGCTAACCCACTAGCCGCCGCGCTAACGTTCTGAGTGAAGGGACAGAGAGGATAAATGTCTGACAGCAGCGCTCACCCGTCACGTCTTCACCGTCCGAAGCAAACCTGCTCGGTCTCCGCTTAAAAACATTCTTCTGTATCCACCGAACCTCATCCGGTGAGTGGCAGTCGGGCAGCCTACGTGTCAACTTCGATAGTATTTTCCTGTGCGACCACTGTGAACCCCGCAGTACCTGGCGGCCGCCATTTCCTCCTCGAGGAGTGCAACGTCGCACGCAGCTCGAAGAAACTCAAGTGACGCAATAGTTCCGAGCAGCGATGTGTTCCTATTAGCAATCCGTCACTAAATGAAAAATCAGGTCACAGAAAATTTGTAAGACTTATTGCGACAATATAAAGAAAAAGGTTACGTATGATTAAGAACAGGATTTAGTTGAAATTTGTTTAGAGATAGTTTCCTCTGCACATCTCCCTTGTTCTTAAAAATGGGCACCAGCACACTTCTCCTCCATTCCTCAGGCATCTTCTCACTATCTAAGATCCTGTTGAACAACCCAGTCAGAAACTCTACTGCCACCTCTCCTAGACACGTCCATACCTCTACAGGTATATCATCAGGACAGACTGCCTTACCACTCTTCATCCTCTTCAATGCCCTCCTCACTTCATCCTGACTAATCTTTGCTACATCCTGGTCCACAACAGTCACCTCTTCTAGTCTTTGTTCTCTCTCATTTTCCACGTTCATCAACTCTTCAAAGTACTCTTTCCATCTCCCCATCACACCACTGGCACCTGTCAATAGACTTCCATCCCTGTCCTTAATCACCCTAACCTGCTGCACGTCTTTCCCATCTCTGTCTCTATGTCTTGTCAACCTGTATAGATTAGTCTCTCCCTCCTTACTGTCTAACTTCGTTTGGCCTTTGCTACCTCTACCTTCACCTTACGCTGCATCTCTCTGTACTCCTGTCTACTCTCCTCAATCCTCTCTGTGTCCCACTTCTTCTTAGCTAACCTCTTTCTCTGTATACACTCCTGTACCTCCTCATTCCACCACCAAGTCTCCTTATCTACTTTCCTTCCAGATGAAACACCAAGTACTCTCCTACCTGTCTCCCTGATCTCATTAGCTGTAGTTGTCCAGTCACCTGGAAGCACCTCCTGACCACCCAGAGCCTGTCTTAAATCCTTCCTAAAAGTCATGCAACACTCTTCCTTTTTCAGCTTCCACCAGTTTGTCCTCTGCTCTGCCTTTGCCCTCTTCATCTTCCTCACCACCAGAGTCATCCTGCACACCACCATCCTATGCTGTATGGCTACACTCTCGCCTATCACTACTTTGCAGTCACTGATCTCCTTCAGATTACATCGTCTACACAAGATGTAGTCTACCTGTGTGCTCCTACCTCCACTCTTATAGGTCACCATATGTTCCTGCCTCTTCTGGAAGAAAGTATTCACTATAGCCGTTTCCATCCTTTTTGCAAAGTCAACTACCATCTGTCCTTCTGCGTTCCTCTACTGGATACCAAACCTGCCCATCACCTCCTCATCACCTCTGTTTCCTGCCCCAACGTGTCCATTGATGTCTACACCACTGACAACTCTCTCACTTCTAGGTATGCTCTGCATCACTTCGTCAAAGTCCACCCAGAATTTCTCCTTCTCCTCCAGCTCACATCCTACCTGTGGAGCATGCCCACTAACAACATTGAACATCACACCTTCGATTTCTAGCTTCAGACTCATCACTCTATCTGACACTCTTTTTACCTCCAGGTCATTCCTAACAAACTCCTTCTTCAAGATAACTCCTACTCCATTTCTCTTCCTATCTACACCATGAGAGTACAACTTGAACCCTGGTCCTAAACTTCTACCCTTGCTACCTTTCCACCTGGTCTCCTGGACACACAGGATGTCTACCTTCCTCCTCTGCATCATGTCAACCAACTCTCTACCTTTTCCTGTCATAGTTCCAACATTCAACGTCCCTACTCTCAGTCCTATGCTCTTGGCGTTCCTCTTTTCTCTCTTCCTACAAACACACTTTCCTCCTCTCCTTCTTCTCCACTGGCACCTTGTAGGTCAACAGCACCGATGGCGGTCGTTGTTAACCCGTGCCTCGACCGATCCGGTATGGAATCATAGGTTTGATAAGCACGTTTGATTTGGCAAAAGTTTTACGCCGGATGACCTTTCTGACGCAACCCTCTGTATTTATCCAGGTTTGGGAACAGCACAGTAAGACACTGGCTTGTGTCATCTTGTGGCTACATACTGCAAAATAATCAAGTTTTCCATTTCAGTGCAATCCATCTGCATACAGTCTGTAGTTACTGCCATTTTGGCGACACAGTGTCCTTCTTGGACAGAACTGCCTGAAAGTTACAACATGAAAAGACACAACTTGAAACTTTTTAAACATCGTACAACAATAAACAACAAGAAGGAGTTCTTTGTCAGGCAGTCAGGACAATGAATATATTTTGGTGAGAAAACTGCACGCTCTGTGTAAACACTGATTTGGGTTAAGTGTAAAGTCAATATAATAAGTTGACAATATCTCATTTTCATGTTGCATTGCATTGTAATCTATAATGACCCGAAACTTTTACCTTATAAAAATAAAATGTAAAAACCCCAACTTTCACTGATTGGTTTTCTGTTTCTGACGTGGAAGCGATGCTCACACATAACAGAATCACCAAAACGCACGGCAACAGGTAAAAATTGATTTATTTTTTTTTGCAATAATTACAAAGCAGACAATCTGTTTTCCGTGTCAAACTGCAGTATCATGGTAATAAAATGGTAATAAAATGCACCAATCAGGGTGATGTTCTGTCTGTTCTGCTATACAGCGGGATAAGCAGAAAATGAAGAAGAATGTGACGCTCAGAATAAGACATCTGATCCCATTTTAAATGAGCTCTGGTGGTTGCATGAAGTGGTTAGATGGGCAGACCGCGTTTGGTTTTCATTATGTTGTCTCGACACTGACCCCCTGCCCCATCTTCAGTAATATGAAACCGGCTGTCTGGCAGGCGCACTGGGGAAGAGAACCGAGCGGAGCTGACGGTGCATCGCTCCCAGTACCCGGTCCGCAGGCTGCACTGCGCCGACGCACATTCAAGCTGTCCAATAAATAACGGATTGCGGAAAAGTGCAATGGCCACAAAGTAGAATGAATGGTAAACCTATGTAGTCTTGCCTGAGACTTTGTGTTTGTTTTTTGGAGGTGTGATATCGCAGCCATGGCGTGCTGTCAGACGCTCGGTTTGCGCAGCGGCGGCTGGGGCTTCGCTCCTCTGCTGGCCGCTGCGCTGCTCGCTCTTCTTCTCGCAGGGATGCAGCAAAGCACAGCGTTTCCCTCCTGGAGGATAGAGGTATGTCGCGACCACTTCATGATACTTCAGTTTGACACGGACAACAGATTGTCTGCGCTGTAAATACTGTAACAAAACCCATTTTTTTACCTGTTGCCGTGCGTTTTGGTGATTCTGTTATTTGTGAGCATCGCTTCCACGTCGGAAACAGAAAACCAATCAGTGAAAGTTGGAGTTTTGAAATTTTATTTTTATAAGGTAAAAGTTGCGGGTTATTATAGATTACAATGCAATGTAACATGAAAATGAGATATTGTCAACTTATTACATAACATTTTCATGTTATACTTTCAAATTTATGACAACGTAGAAATTGCCAGGTGTTTACGGAAGTGACGTCATGACACGTTCTCTAAATTATGTTTGTATCTTAAAAGGCAGGACCATATCAGAAATAAACCTAATTATATGATCAATAAATAATTTCCCTTTGAGAGGGTGACTTTTGATAGTTAAATAAATTGTGTCCATATAGATTCATGACATATATCACACCAAATAGATCTTAGTGCATCATCCATTTCAGAATCATTGTGAAACTACTGAGTTATCAACAAGTGTTGCTGGAATAATAATAATGGTGCCTTCACAGATGTGTAAATTGCCCATGCCTTGGCCACTAATACACTACCATACCATCACAGATGCTGGCTTTTGAACTTTGCGCCTGTAACAGTCCAGATGGTTCTTTTCCTCTTTGGTCCGGAGGACAAGACCAACCACATTTTTCAAAAACAATTTGAAATGTGGACCCGTCAGACCACAGAACACTTTTCAACTTTGCATCAGTACATCGTAGATGAGCTTATGTACAGCTAAGCCGGTGGGGTTTCTGGGTGTTGTTGATAAATGGCTTTTGCTTTGCATAGTAGAGTTTTAACTGGCACTTACGGATATAGCAACACACTGCAGTTACTGACAGTGGTTTTCTGAGGTGCTCCTGAGCCCATGTGATGATATCCTTTACAGAGTGATGCTGGTTTTTAATGCAGTACCGCCTGAGGGATCAAAGGTCACGGCTATTCAATGTCGGTTTTCCACCTTGCCACCTTCATGCAGTAATTTCTTCAGATTGTTTGAACCTTATGATGATAAAATGATGAAATCCCTAAATTCCTTGCATTAGCTCGTTGAGAAATGTTGTTCCTAAACTGTCCGACAATTTGCACACGTGTTTGTTCACAAAGTGGTGACCCTTGCCCCATCCTTGTCTGTGAATGACTGAGCATTTCAGGGAAGCTGCTTTTATACCCAATCATAGCATGCAACTGTTCCCAAGTAGCCCGTTCACCTGTGGGATGTTCCAAATAAGTGTTTGATGAGCATTCCTCAACTTTCTCAGTCTTTTTTGCCACTTGTGCCAGCTTTTTTTGGGAACATGTTGCAGGTATCAAATTCCAAGTGAGCTGATGTTTGCAAAACATAACAATGTTTACCATTTTGAACATTAAGTATCTTGTTTTTGCTGTGTTTTCAATTGAATATACTGTAGGTTGAAAGGGATTTGCAAATCATTGTATTCTGGTTTTATTCACGATTTACAAAACGTCCCAACTTCACTGGTTTGGGGTTGTATAATTCAGAGTCAGCATTTTTTCAGAGTAGATTGATTGTCATTGTTACACATTTCTTTCTCTTGGTAAACACAAGAATGGTTGCAGGGCTCAGCATTTTATAATAGTAGAACGTTTTAAGAAGAATTCACTCAGCTGTTGCACCAGATGTAGTCAATGTTTGGGGATGGGGAAGTTTGAGAACTACTGAAATTGGATTATAGAATAGATCCTTGTCCAGTTAAATCTTCAGTTCAGAGGATAAATGTGTTCTTCTGCTGCCACCCACCCACCGCGAATCAGAGCTGAACATTATGTCATTTCCTTTGCCACACACTCACCGTGTCAATCAAGAAGACTGCTGTTCAGGATTACATTACATCCTTAGATAAGCTTCTTGTGGCCTACCAGAAACAATTACAGCAGCAGTAAAGGAGAGTTTTTAAGTATAAATGCATTAATGTCTCAGTTGATTAAAGAATCTTCCTCAAAGTAAGGATGGAAACCATAATCCATGTTTTCCACTGACTTCGGAACTAGAACTCCTCCAGACTCCCCCAGGATCTTCTGGGATTTGTCCTTCAAGTCGGTGCTCATTACTGGCTTCAAGGTTTAGTCTAGTTCACTTGTTTCAGTCCTTGCAGCCGAGGGTTCATCTTTATTTGTGCCAAAGTTTGAGATTAGATTTACAGGAAGACACATCAAGAAAGATTTGGGCTGGCTTCACAATATTAAACATCTCATAAATTATTAAGGCTGCAGTGAGTTAGGGGAGGCCAGGAAAGCAACTGCTGTATAAAACAATGATCAGTCCATATAAAGCAGAAAAATGACTTTTATCGGGCAACAGATGCCATTGAGTTAATTTAACACAGCCGTGGGGGTCAGGCTGCTTCGCTTTCCCTGTTTGGGCAAGGAAATGAAGGAAGTACTCAATCCATTTGTTTTGGAGGGGCAAAACAAAAACAGGAACAAGAGGATAAGGTGTTGAACTCAAACTGAAGGCACACGCTTCGATATTTGCACTCCATCATCAGCATTTTTCCCAATGAGGAGAATGCTGGAGCATTTCCTTGGTTCCACCAGTCAAATGGTTTAAAACATGCATAATTATCTAATTAGCCTTGATGAAACTTTTATTGTCATTTCTGTTCGTGATCAGATTCACAAGTGAAAGGATTTAACATATATGAGCTCAGAACAGACAACGGTGCAGACTTTCTGTCACTCTCCTCTTTTCCAAAGGAATGTGGTGGATCCAAAGCGATAGCATTAAAAACATAAAAAGTCTGATAAACAAAAACAAGTTTGAGACAGATATTCAAACCCCTCTCGAGAAAGTTTGATAACTCTTTAAATAACCGTATATGTCAGATCTTCAAGCTCAGAAAGTTACAAAAGTTAACTAATAATGCTCCAACAATCCCAGTGTCCATTCGGTGGTGCAGATTCAGTCCTGTTGGATGATCAGACAAACACTTTTGTAAAGCAAACCATCTAATCCAAGTCTTCATGCTGATTGGACAAACCTACTCTGAGGACTTAACTCTTTGCTGTAGTCAATGCATCAAATCATGCAAACAAAAAGTGTCACACTGATTTGAAAATGACTTCATTATCCAAGTGACGCTGGTCACTAGCGGCAGTTTTTTTAATTTTGCTTCCTCTTTAAATCCTCTTCATATGCATCATTTAGGATAGGAAGCCCTCCCACTGAATCACATCTCAGGCTCCTGGTGTCAGATTCACGGGTTGAGTGACTTTAAAGTGTTGAAAAGTGGATTTATTACTAAAATCCATCTCCATAAGAAGTTATTGGTGTTTTCAGCTGATCCAAACACTAATGTGGAATATTGCAGCAAAAGCAAACCAGAACTTAACATGAGCCACAGATTATTTATGAAAGCACTAAAATGAAAAACACCCATAGAATCCCTTCAAAGCAATAAAACAACATGAAATCCACGGGTGATCACTTTGAGCTGATGTTAGCCATCCCCAAAGACACGTCTGCCGCAGTCTGTCTGTGGAAAGGATCAAGCTCGATGTATGGAACGCACTTTTCCTCTCCATTACTCCTCGTGTCCATGAATTGAAAGTTTTTTGCATGAAAATCTAACTCTCAGATGCAAAACAAATAACAGATGTTTAGATGTCAGGATGACACACAGAGTTTAATAATGAAGTACGTAAATCCTTTACGGGGCTCAGGAGGTCTACAAAAATGAATTCGGATAGCTTTGGAAAACTAACCCATTCCTGTCATGTTTAGATTGGTTGTCTTCAAATGGCTGAAGGTTTAGTTCCCAACTTCTCGTCTCTGGAAGGTAATTAATTCAAGGTTTTCTTGTCCAAGGAAGAAGCTTACACCACTGTGCTGCTCATCGGCATTCGCAAAGAGGCCCGCTCACAAGTTCTACACCTCTCCAGGAACAAGCGTTACACCCTAACGCCGGAGCACCTCAAATGGGACAAGTTCAAGCTCACATACAAGTAATCACTTGCAATTCTTCTATTTGTCAACACAAGAGCACAGTAGACTTGTCGAAAGTCTAAAAAAGAAACTACGTCTTTTAAAAATCACCAGAAAGGTAGTCTGGGGTTTGTTTTGGCAGGAAAATGCAAGCAGAGATATTTTTCACCTCAAGTAGGCCAAGTTCAGGTTTTTTGAAGTCAGACTTAAGTTGGTGTGGACTCATTGCTCTTTAATGGAATTAATTACAGCAGTCCAAATGCCTTTCCTTTCATCGTGTCAGTCTGGATGTCAAATGAAAGCTGTTGGATCAAAAGTACATGCATGAAGGCCCTGCAGAACTTGCTATTTGCGTTTGTGAAAATACTGAATGTAAGCACTGCTATACATGGTGGACTGTTCCACCCACAATGTAATCTCTGGGCCGCTGCACTGATACTTTATTCTCTCCGGAGTTATAAAATGTGATCCCATAAAGTTCTTGATGAGACAGTTGGCTTGAAATAGAGAAGTAATTCTGGTGTGTGAACAGTAGCCATTGTATTTTGGCAGATTTCTTTACTGTAGAGGAATGCGTGTGGAGTCCAGTGTTAAATTGCTCTATTTCTGAGCAGGTTGCTCTCCTTTCCTACCAACTTAATAAATGCCAGCGACACACGTCGAGGCTTTGCCAAAGCCTTTGGCATGTGGAGCGACGTCTCGCCGTTCAGCTTCAGAGAGGTGCCACCGGACCAAGAGGCAGACATTAAGATCGGTGGGTCCTCTTTATGTGGTTGCATCAATCCCCAACAGATGTTCTTTGGCTTGTGGTTACTGTTTTTCTCTCTGTGCTGTCATCACAGAAATGTCTTTGCCTCCAGACTTAATAAATCACACTACCATGACTATATTACCCAGCTTATATCCAGTTTGATTTATAATTATAAATGAAAAAAAAAGTTTTTCTTTCATTCATGCACACCGACCCAGTCTGAATATTGCTTTATCTGCCCCTCTGAATCTCATTGACAGCCAGAGGGATGGATGTCATCCGTTACAATAAAGGGTGCAGAAGAAGTCCTTTGTAATTCATCATACTCTGGCTGTGGTCGACACAGAGGGGCAGTAATGGGGTGGTGGGTTCCGTCCTCAGCTCTGAGGTATGTCTCTGTGTCTTGGCAGGCTTCTACCCCATCAACCACACAGACTGTCTGCAGTCCTACTTACACCATTGTTTCGATGGCATTACGGGAGAATTGGCTCATGCATTCTTCCCCCCGAATGGTGAGATTCACTTTGACGACCACGAATACTGGATTCTGGGAAATATGCGCTTCAGCTGGAAGAAAGGCATGTATCTTTATCATGTTTTCATCAAACCTCTAAAGTTTAGTGTATGAAGTGATGGATTGTGAACTGACAACTCACAGGACGCACAGCAACTGTATGACAAAATAATCAAAACAAGGCTTTTGTGTGTTTCAGGAGTCTGGCTAACAGATCTTGTCCATGTGGCAACTCATGAAATTGGCCACGCCTTGGGTCTGATGCACTCTTTGGATCCGAAGGCTATAATGCACCTGAATGCAACGCTGACAGGGCGGAAGCAGATCACACAGGATGAGGTGTGGGGCTTGCAACGCCTCTATGGTATGTTTTACTGCTCCATCGCATCAATGTGCTAAAGGTGGTTTTGTTTTTTTGACTGACAGACATGAGACCAACTGGAACACATGATGTTTTTTTCAATTGTGCTGTTTGAGGTCTGATTCTGCTTTCAGGCAGAGCAATCCAGCTTGTAAGAGGTTCCTGATCGCCTGTGTGTTGCCACGGATCACAAAAACCATGACTGATCATCAATGATTTCTATTATCGTTCATTTAGACAGATTTATTTGTAATTTTTTAAAAAATTATTTCATACACTGTTATAATCACCGAAGGGAAATTAAGAACACACACTCTAGTTTTTGTTAGTCAATCACGCGCATGCATATTAGTTTATACAGGCCCCTGTAATACACACAACCACACATAGGGGGCGGGAGTGGGAATCGAACCGCCGATCTCAGAACATTGGACGACCTGCTCTACCGCCCGCTTTACCACTGAGCCACAGATAATAGCTCAAAAGGAAATCTACACTGCCCGACCAAAAAAAAAAAATCACCGTTTGGGTTTCAATAAGCAAATTGCAGTGTTATGATCAGGGGTTGCTTCCGTTGGTCAAGTCTAGGCTCAGCAATATTATTCAGCAAAAAAATTGAGTCAGCTGAGTATCTGAATGTACTGAATGACCAGACAATCCAATAAATGGATTGTTTCCCCCGGATGGCACGATTTTATTCCAGGACAACAATGCCAAAAATTGTGAAAGAGTGGTCCAGAGAGCTTGAGGAATCTTTTTGACACACCAATTGACCCCCACAGTCCTGATCTTAACCCCATTCAAAGTCTATGGGATGTGTTGGAGAAGACCTTGCAGAGTGGTTTGACTCCTATCGTAAACACAAGAACTCGGCCAAAAATCAATGCAATGCTGGACAGAAATAAATGCTGTGACGTTGTACGAGGCTGTCGAAACAATGCCGCGGCAAATGCGCACCGCAATCAAAGCTACAGGCAGTCCCACAAAATATTAGAGTGTGACTTTTTTTTGGCCGGGCAGTGTATTACACAGCAAGATCCTGGCATGATCATGACCTCTAGGTCGACTTGGGATGAACTGGAGGGACCTCAACCTGTGACCCAGCTCTAATGGAACACAATGTTTGTCCTGCTAGAGAGCCAATGTGGCATTAATGAATATAAAGTACTCCAGTCATTATCAGTGTTATTGTGAGTCATCTTCACTGGAACAAAAAGCAGATTGAGGATCCAAATTCTTCTGCTGCTGACTGGAGAGCTGCCTTCTAATCCTCCTCCGACTCTCTTAATCTCTCCATCTCTTTCAGGATGTTTGGACCGTTTATTTATCTGTCCAGCCTGGGCTCGTAAAGGATATTGCGACAGCAAGCGAAAGCTGATGCAGAAGCACTGCCCGTCCAGCTGCGATTTCTGCTATGGTGAGCTTCAGCAGCGGCAGAAAGCAGCAGCACACCAAAGGAAAAAAAAAAAATGTTGTCTCAATTGAGCAGCACAAGGAGCTGCTGTGAACCGTTTGCCAATGGAGCAACGGGAGCCAACAGGTCCAGCCAAGCAGAGCTGTGATGAGGTTTTAGAGAATCTGATTTGAAGAGAGATTATTTGCCAGAGCCACTGGAGGAGTTTATGTTTAGATCTGGATAATACCTGCATCTCTAGGAAGGGAGTGTGTTTTGACCCAGATAGCAGAGGAGGTACCTGCTGACTACTGACGTCTCTACTCTAATTATTGATAACCAGTCTGAAATTTTATATTTTTATCATGGGATGTACTGGTGCTGATGTCTCCTGTTGCACAACAGGATATGGCTCCTCTAGACCGTCACAGCCCTCAGATTGTTGTGACTTTCTGAGATTTTTGTCAGCAACAAGGGACAGTGTGGAGAGAGGCAAGAGGATACAATTCCTGGCTTGCAGTAATCTGTTCCTCATTGTTGATTGGGAGACGTACGGCTATGGAAAATTCCTAAGCAACTCCAAACCGCTGGAATTTCAGACTGTGGATTGAGGGTTAGAGACACACAAGGTCAATTTGGATTTTTGCG
Source organism: Antennarius striatus (assembly GCF_040054535.1). Taxonomy (NCBI): domain Eukaryota; kingdom Metazoa; phylum Chordata; class Actinopteri; order Lophiiformes; family Antennariidae; genus Antennarius; species Antennarius striatus. The sequence continues at coordinate 12,586,340 of NC_090777.1, read as the reverse complement.
GCATTGACGAGTGACTGTTTTTTAAGCAGACACTGAGTTGTGGCCTGTTGTGTTTATCAGAATCCAGTTGGGAGATACTACGTTGATAAGACTGCCATGGCGCCAGAGGGATCACCAAGTGCACTAAGTGTCTATTAAATAGGCAGGAGTGTAATCTGTGTTTCAGTAGGGATGGTTGTGACGTCTCCAGGCAGGTAGAGGATTATCTCTTTGTTCTATTTGTAGCATAAACTGAAACACAACCACTTGTTGCTACTCAGAGTTCCCCTTCCCCACTGTGGCTCCGACCCCGGCACCCCCGAGAACCAAGCAGAAGCTGGTCATGGAAGGAAAGAAGCTGACTTTTCGCTGCGGCAAAAAAATAGCATCGAAGAAAGGCAAAGTATAGTGAGTGTCCCATGCTGTCGCAGCAATGGTTGTTTCGTTTCCCCAAATGCCATCTAACATTTGGCTTCTCTTTCAGCTGGTACAAAGACGGGGAGCTGCTGGAGTATTCTCACCCCAACTACATCTCCTTGAAAGACGACCACATTACCATAGTGGCCAACGCCATCAACGAAGGCACATACACCTGCATTGTGAAGAAAAAAGACAAAGTTCTCACAAACTACTCATGGAGGGTTCGTGTGCGGTTTTGAACACCAGCGCTGGTTCCTCTGCACACTGAACGGGACGCATCGACACGCGGTCACAAAGAGACCTCAACTACAAGGGCACATAATTGTTTTTTTAAATACTGTCTTTCCAGTATCTTCTACATTCAACTATCATTGTTCTTGTGTTTAGGTGTTTTAGTACGTGCAAATAATAAATGTTCTATTACGAGTACACTTCAAGTGAAAATGTGTCTACTTGTATATTTCTTCAAAGCTCTCCTAGCTAAGGCAGTGTAGAAGGGGAGTTAACTGTAAAACATTAAATAGCCAGACCGTCGATCAAGTGTTGATATTAGCAAAGCTGAAGAATGTGCATGAGTTTATTCTCATATTGTCATTAAATCATTCACTTTTCCTTTAATGCGCCTGAAAGTTACAGAAGCCTTGCTTCAATGTGTACCGTTTGAATAATTTACTTCACTACAAAAGCCAGGATAAGCAATGTTGTCTACAATTTCTGGAAACATCCAGACCTTAAACTGCATATGGAACACCTCAGACGTCTAGCTTACTTTACTAGCATCACAATGAAGCCAGCAGTCTGCCTCCAAAGACCGAGCTGTCTGTTCCACCAGAGGCTCTGCTTCCAAGATTACTCAACACATCAGGTGTAATAATCTGCAGAAGGCTCCAGTGGGGCAGGGGATAGATAAAAGTGATTAATGAACGTTTCCATTTGCTGCTGGCTCTGAACGTCCAGAGAGGAGGGGATTTTTCTTTGCTTAGCAGGGAATGAGTGTACCGTTTATTTTCCTAAGGCTTAAAATCAAGCAATCTATTGGTTAAAATTTGAAGTCGCAGAGAGAACAAAGGCAGAGCAGTCTGGGCCTCTTTTCTCCTAGAAGAACAAAATAATGAGACGATGTGTGCAGCGCAAAGAATGACATCACTTTTGGACAGTGACTGCAGAGTCGCATTCAAGGATGATTTTTTTTTTTCAAGCTCAGCTTCCCTTCACTTTTTTTTTTCCTGACAGTCTGCAGTTGTGTTTGCACAACCTGGACAGTTTATTACATGGAAAACACCAGACAAAAGTTTCAAACTTTATTTCTATGAAAAACACTGTCCTCCACCATCAAATGACCTCACAGTCCTAGTTATTTGACAGAATGCTGAATCATGATACAGTAGCTCGGGAGGCAAGGATTTACCAACCATTGATAGAATATATTTCTCATTATCGGAGGATATGACATAAGATGAAATGGAGTTTTAAGATGAGAACAATAGGAGCTAAAATGGCCACATTTAAAATGGTGAAATTTCTTGAAAATAATCATAACAGAGAAATGAAATGCTGGAAATTCAAAATGCATTGGAGCCACCAGTCTCGCTGTGAAACAGTCCTGACTATTTGGTAACAGTTGTAATGATCAGATATTGATCGGGTTTACAATTGTAAACCAGGGACAATGTCCACTTCCCATGGAACAACATATCCAGAGCGATTTGTTCCCTCTTCTCAGACAGACAGTAAAATGTCTGGACGTTTTTGGTCTTAGAATTTGAGGCTGAATCCTGGACCGACTGCAGACGCTCCCTGGTTGCTGGTTGTCAAGTGGAAGCCTGTGTCTTTAAGGTCATCGTCACCCTAGACAGAGAGAGAACAATCACAGGGATTTCTTAAATATCTATGATAGAACTGGTCAATACCTACATTGGTTCTTTTAGAAAAATACTGAACTGCTACATTTTGATCGCATTCCCCACAGACACACACACAGAAGTTCTGAGGTAGTGGTCTGTTTCACAGCTTTTTAATACCAATAAGTCTAAACGTGAAATAGCAATATTTTCGGTTTCGGATAAAATGCTGTGATTACTTTGGTGAGAGCGCAATAACAAACACAAACTTTCACAGCAAAATAAACCTATGGGTGGTTGGGATCACTGCTGAACACATTAGGAACTAAAAGGTGCTCATCATGGAAAACACAAGGAGGAAATATCCTGACACAAAGCAGAAGACTGTAGGTCTGTAATATATTTAACACAGACGCCGTTCAGAAAGCCTGGTAGCTGTATGTAATGGAGAAAGTGGAGCCTAATGTCCTTACCAGTTGACTGTAGCCCAGGCCTCCCTCGGGTGGACGAGGACTGGTGCCTCTCTTCACCCTCTGCTGCTCGCTCTTGGCCGGCCAGGTGGGGAACATGGACGGGTCAATCGGTGACGGCGTCTCACGGAAGTACTCGTGCTTCAGGCCCTCGTCTGATAGAATCCTCTTACTGGGGCAGTAGGTGAGGAATCTGGAGACAGTAATGATCAACTTTACACTAATGGCACATATTTCAGTACAGAAGCACAGAAGCAGCTCAAACTGTTGTGGAACATGATTCTTCATATCCAACCATTTATGTGCAGACAGTGCAGCTTTCATTTAGTGAGCGGCTGCACTCATCTTTATTTTCAGTAATCAAAACATCTGTTGCTTTGCACATGCTCGGCCTCTCGTAAAACTAATGGGCGCTTTGTAGGAAGGTGTTACCATGGCAACATAATGCATTTGTGTCAACTCCTGAATAACATCCTTTAGATGAGGCTGATGCAGCTACACAACTTGTTTAAGTTAGCTGTCTCTAGCACCACTCCTGTGTGGAGCGGAATGAGTCCATGTGACAGGAATCTGTTGTGAAGTGAACGTCTGGGCCGCAGCAGGATTTCAACTCAAGAGTTTTGAGTGTAAATGGTGGGAAGGATATGCTGATGTGCTGATTGTATGAAATACAATTCAATAAGAAAAAGAAAGTTTCAAAATATGAACCCAGTGGTGTCCCTGGGCTCATGTTTTATTGAGTGAATCATCTGGATTAACTCGATTATGTCTTGACAGGCAATCTAGATGAGGAACCAGAAGGTTTGAGGAAGGAGCCTCGACTCTAAAACACAGGAAAAACTGGGGCCTGGTAGCTGTATGCTTCTGTTCATGAAACAAAAACAAAAAACAGAAACTTTTGGTATTTTGCCAGAAGCAAAAACAAAAACATATTTTATATTTTTTATGTCTGGAACAGAATAGTTTCTATAAAATAATGATAACTACTTAATACTGCTTTGTTTTGTTTTTTTCATTTTTGAAAAAAATATCTGCCACCAGAGTGGAGAAGAGTTGAAGCATATCACCAGCAGTCAAGGCAAAGGCTCCCAATCTTGATTAAACTTCTAAGAGGTAGACGTTGTAGTCTATCAGTTATAAAAAATGCTTAATTTAGACATTAATTGTATCTGTTAGTTCACTTTGCTGGGCTGTGACGAATAAGCTTATTTTGGAAAAGCTTGCATTGACTAGGGGTTAATTTCTTTGTTCAAATGCTAGTTAATTCTATTTTTGGACATCTTCACATTGTATTTAGATGAGAAGACAGTCCAAGAATCCTATGCGACACCGTTTTTTATGCCTGTTGATTGTTTTAAAAACTCTGTCTGGTAGAGACCTCAGTGAAATGCATATGGGCTCCTAAATTTCTCGGTTGTACAGGAGGCGCTGACTGAGTGAAGATGATAATGATGAAGATGTCTGAAGATGATGATGAAATAGATTAGCCACTTATGGCCAAGGAAAGAGAAACCACTGTCGTACAACGTTCCCATTGCCTCAGTGTTGGATGCTTCTGTGAGAACAGAAGCCTATTTAAAGCGCAGTGGGCATCCGTGGCTGCAACAAATCCACACTTCAAGAAACTCACGATGAGTATTACGGAGCTCCCCATCACCCAGGTCAGCGCTGATCGCACATTTTCATATTTGAAGTTTATTCTTTTTGTCTAATCAGGTTATCACTGAATGACGTTACCTGGAACATATTCTTTTAATTTGTTTAAATAATCGGTTTGGATTTTAAAGCCCAATACAGTAGGCCTTTGACTGGTAGTCAGAAAGCCTGCTAAGCATGTTCACTTCCAGTTTGTTTCACATTATTAAGTTAAAAAGGCTTTAAGAAAAATAGTGAATATTGCCTGTTTTTGTAACTGCAAGAGGTAAATTTATCATTACAATGTACTGAATGGGCCTTGACAACTTTGGACATTTCTTTTGTAAGAAATGTATTTGATTTTCATAATGCCAGCTTTAGCATGACATGTCTCTTTTAAACTGACAATGTTTTTTATTGTTGTTAATGGCAGCTGTATACCTAGTCTTCTGTTAGGCTCTGTGTTCAAATGGTGGCCTCATCTCTGTTTCAGCTATTTCCTCATATTTCATGTAGTCTCTAAGTAGTAGGCATAGGCCTTAACTGCAGTGATGCAGCTTGCGTAAAGCAGAGGCCTAGTGCTGTTGTAGTGATTATTGCATGGTAGAAACATACCTATTTTTTCTACTTGATGTAAACTACTTGCCTGAATTGCTAATTTAAAAGTCCTAAAGCTACCAATCTATTTATAATTACAAGGAATGTTATTAATCAGATCAGGGATTATATTTTTTTGTTCTAACCGGTTCAGGAATGTCCTGTTATAAATGTATAATACTGTTTCTGTTACGAACGAACCAATAGGAAAAAATTCTGTTTCAAAGCCCTGAGAAGAGCACATAATGTATAGCTGCTTGTTTAAAATAACTGGCTCTCTATATTGTGTCTGTTCAGAATATTCCACACCAGTGGGATCGATGTGTAAAAGATTAACACCAGCCTGATAGGATTTTACACAAGTCATTGGTTTTATGTTGCAGGCAGCCCTGATAATGGTTACAGAAACATTCCGCGGGATAATCCTGCCCATATCATTGATTTTAGTTTGGAATTCTAAGAATGGTGGCTCTTCCTGCACCGCTGAAAACTCTCCTGGCTTTAATTACAGTCACACTGATCTGCTCAAAGCTGATACACATGCTGATGCAAAATATATCAGCTTGTAAGATAGAAAAGAAGCAGTTTTGTCTCCGAAAGCTCAGCACTGAAATCACAACCTCTTATCTGGGTCTCTTTGTTCTTGCCTGAGGAATCAGTCCCCCTTTCAGGCCCTGCTCAGCCTGGATACCTGGACCTGATCAGAAAAACCTTTCAAACACGGAGGCTGTGATGTTCCAAAAAGTTCTGTGATGTTTGCCTGCCAGAGTCTACCTCTAAACTGTGACAAAGCTGCTTTCACACTGACTGAAGGTTTTTAATGAGCGCTTGTTCGTGTGTTGCGTAAACTCCTTGTGAGTCTTTTGACAGCTGGAGAGCTTCAGCCGCACTGGACGGACGCCAAGCTTCCACTGATCCGTGACGCTGCCGCAGCACAGTGGACATGCTGTTACCATCCTCTGCAGCTGTCAGGTAACGCTGGTCTGGTTTTGTCATTTACAGGTGTTGGAATAAAAAGGCCCCATGGGGGGAAAGGGATCTGAGGGGGGTGGGAAACCCAGTCTCTGCTGTTTGCAGCTGATAAACAAAAGAAACTTCAGTGTGTCAGAAAGAATCATGAGCTCATTAGTCTTTTAGTCTGAAACACGTTCCTGTACTGTGGAGTGTCGGGAAAAAGTGTGTGTGTGTGTGTGTGTGTGTGTGTGTGTATGTGTGTGTGTGTGTGTGTGTGTGTGTCTGTGTGTGTGTGTCTGTTTGTGTGTGCATGCGTGAACAGGATAGACATTTTTATGAATTACCAGCCTGCTACTGTTTTGTTTTAAATCTGCCTGCCAGACTTAAACTGATGGTGTAGAAATATTTGAAAACAGAAACCACACCACATTAATTCTAATAAGGCTCTTTTAAACAATAAATATTATTCAAACACATTACTTTAAGCAGCTGTTTTCTTTCTTTTTGACACCTTGGAACACCTAAAGCCCTCATCACAGCTACAGCAGTTTGTCAAGATCACGTCGTACACACGCGATGCAATATGCTACGCAGTCGCACGCACACTCCGGGAGTAAAGTAGTGAAAGATGCAGCGACTTTCAATGTGGAGTGGAATAAGACAGCCTTTAATTATCTTACTTGTTCATGAGGTCAAAGCCCTGGTCTGAGAGCAGCGCTCCAAATCGCTTTCGCAGGTTGTTGTAGGGATACTCTGTGAAAGTCATCTTCTTCAGAGCAGGCAGCTCGTTGTAGCCCGGCCAGATCTTCTCGCTGGGTGATCCCAGATCCTACAGACGACACACAGCAGTCAGTAAACAGCACACCGCACAAGGAGAGATGGATATGAGATAGAGTCTCCTTGGCAAAAAGTATTCACTGAACACAACAGAACCCAAACATACAACGGTTTAAGATCCTAAAAACATTTGACTCCAAATGTCATCAGGCCACACAGCAGCCACGCTTCACTCAAGTTATCTGTCAAAAAGCGTTTAGTGGACAACTGCTTTCAGGGCACCGAGCCAAGTTCCACACATGTGGCGCTCTCTACGCTGGCACTGATGAATTGGTGTAGTTACTGGAACTACACCAGTGTCCTTCCCAAAAGCTAAGAGCTGCTCTAAACTGGGGGATTTTAAATCGGCTTTCAAAATTATCTATTTAAATAACAAATAATGACTTCTTAAATTGATCACCAACCATCCCTCCATTCTTCCATAGTAAAGTCAGTCACTACTGACATAACTGATTTGGTACTAAGGGTTAAAGAGTGGAAATTGTTCATCTTATCTCTTAATCAAAGCTTCTCGATTGCATCAACTGTGAATATAGGCATATTATTGCAGACCTAATGTTTTTGAATGTTTGTTGACAGCAGCGAGACTCATGACGGGCGTGTAGCTCAACTCATCTGTTCATCAACTCATAACTTTCATTTCTGAGCAAGTATCTTGTGTGAGTTGGCAGCTTCTTAAAGAAACTGAACTGTTCATCTGAATACTGTGTTTCTGTTTGTTCTTTGAGATGTCAGTCTTGTTTCACTGTTTGGTTAGTCCCCAGGTGAGCAGAGCTTCACACCTGGTGCTACACATCCTGTGTGCTACTTGGTGTGCATTAGTAGGGAGGAGCATTACAAATATTAGAACTCGCTCAACTCATACTAGCTGTAGGCGACATTAGCTTCACTAAAGCTGCTGGTACACCTGTAACAAACCACGCAGGTAAAAGTCTTCCCTTTTGCTTTCTCCAGAGGCTCGTAGCCGTTTAAGGCGTGGCCCAGCGTGACTTTGTCTCGACGTATGATAAATTGTGACTGGTGAGCTTCTGAGCAGCACAAAAGCTTCATCAGCTGAGGCAACATCCAGCACTACCTCCATCCCGACTCAGTCGACAAACTCCAAAGATTTACGGGCTGTAAACACAAGAGGATTTACTTCATGTTATGAAGGCAAATGAGGGTATTTACCTTAAAGATCTTGTTAATTTGGTCGATATCAGATTTTCCAGGGAAAAGAGGTTTCTGGGTGAGGAGTTCGCCAAATATGCAGCCCACTGACCACATGTCTACAGCAGTGGAGTACTCCTGTGGAGAGAAGAATAAACACTGTGGCAGTCCACTGAAATATAAAGTAGACGGTCTGTCTGGCACGAATCGAGATTGAAGTCTGTCTCATGGCTGAGAGCAGACGTACCCTGATGAGCGACTGGACGTCCAGCGTCTGGCTGTATAAATCATATACTGTAAAAGTCGTTCAGTGGTACTTCAACATATCTTATAAACCTAATCCTTCACAGATGTTACCCTCTTGGAAAAATGTCTCGGCATAAACCAATCAATCAAGATGATGTAACCATTCCTGTGAAAAGCAAATCACCTTAAAGGGGAAAAAAATCTGTTTTATGTAAATACCCTCTTAGTGCTGATGGTAAATGTAGTCTAAGGGCACAGTTCTTGCTTTGCTGATGCAGATCTGCTGCTGCAAAATAACATTTCTTTACAGCACTACTGATTTTCAGCAGTTGGTATTGACGATGGAATGAAGGCTCCGAAAGGAAGATTGCTGTTGCTCAAAAATGAAATGTCGTCTTTGCTTTGCTGACAATTTTCCCAACAGCAAAACCAGTCAATGTGTACAGATGCTGTAACGGAAGGTAATAGTTGAAAGAGTTGTACTTGGAGCATTCAAGCCACAGTTTTATGAAATGTACTGGAGATGGGCAGAGGTGTCGGTGCAGATGCTTTCTTTAGTAACTGCTTTGTTCTCAATTCTAATTTTTATCTTCTGGTCCAAATTCAGCATCAGTCTTCCAGCCCCATACCGTGGCTACCTGTAGCCTGAGGCTATGCAATTAGAGCCGAAACTAGCAATTCTGTTAATAACCTATTGATATGCAAACAATTTGCAAAATTAAACGTTTCATTGTTTATTTATAAAATATTTAGAAAGAATATTCAACATAATATCTCTTCAAACAGCTTCTCTCATGGAACCAAAATCATCATAAATCACTATGAAAAGAAAATCATTACTGCACATTTAAAAGGCTGAACCGAGCACATTTTGAAATGTTTGCTTGAAAATTTACATTAAAGCTTAATTTATTATCAAAATATAACTGATTTACTTTAGTATTTCTTGGTGATACAATGAGATGCACTGAAATCAGCTGACCCAACCTGTCATTTGGAAGCTGTCAGTTCTGTGTCATGTTTCACATTTTATTCAGTATCTTAACCTGTTTTTTAGGCATGCGTTTAAACTAATGCTGCTACTCCCACATTATGTGAGCACAGTCATCTGATATAATATGCATAACAAGTGCTGTACTTTCCTTCTAATATCTGTAGCTTCAGGAATTACATGTGTTTCTTATCTGATCACCATGAACTGTGGTTGTATCATGAACTCACCTTCGCTCCCAGCAGCAGCTCTGGCGATCTGTACCACAGGGTCACCACTATAGGGGTGTACGGCTTCAGGGGAGAACCGTATTCTCGGGCCAAACCAAAGTCGCCAATCTGCAGAGCAGGACAGCCAATTAAATGAACACCACTGTATGGGATTTTGCATCGGAATAATTTCTTTGCATTAACAGGACTCCTCCTCTTATGTTCATATCATGATAATCTGTCCTTTCTCCTTGCTTAAAATCCAATGGAGTATTCAAATTAGGGCTGTCATTTTAACGCGTTACTTAGATTAATTAATTATGCTGCAAATTAACGCGCTATAAATATTAACGCAATTAATCGCGAGTGGCAAGTCAATGCGCGAGAATTTTAAATTTGGCCCATTGAGGGACCCGTAGGCTGCAGCGGCACGTCACTTTGTACCTGCGCCACTAGTCAAAAGCAGAGTGACTGACAACAGAGATGGACGCGACACAGGAGAGCGAGGCAAGCCCACACGCACCTTTGGGTGGAAAGTTTATTTGTAAAAAGAATAAAGACGGGACTATCAACAAAAACGCAGTGATTTGTACCTTTTTGTAATAGAAAATTTCATATCACCGAAGCAGCTCCAGCCTAACGAATCATTTAAATGTAAAACATGTCACAGGACACAGAGTTGAACGTTAGCTTACCCTTTTAAAGGAGATGCCTGTTGGCATCTTGCTATTGATGTTTCCTTATTTAGAGGCATGTTACACTATTTTAAATTGCTGTATTGAGTCAGCTTTAGTATTCATTTTGATTGAGAGTCTGCTTATGTACCTATTTGAGACTCAGTCCTATTTTATTTCTGAATTTATTCTATTTAACTGTATTTGTATTGCATTTTTAAGAAATACACCTGGCCTCATTGGTTTGCTGATGTGCTTGGCCTTTTTTCTTTTAAATTTCATTTATAAAGCACACTTAACCAATAAAAATGTGGATTTCAAATCTTCTCTTCTTGGTGTATTCTATTGATTAGTCATGCACTACAATTTTGTAATGTCCTAGAATTCAAATTCTTTATTTTGGGTCCTTAAGCAGGTATGAGATTAAAATGGGATTAATTAGATTAATTAATTACAAATCCTGTAATTCATTTTTTTAATCTCCTGACAACACTAATTCAAATTGTTCAATCCCAGAGAACAATAAGATCAACAGCATTCAGAGACACTTAAAATCATTTTTCCATGAAGAAAAGCTTAGTAGAAAAATCTAATTAACTCACTGCCTGCCCGTAATGTCAGTTATGTTTTTCAACGGGGAGGGCTGGGGGGCAGCCTGGTTGAGCTCTTCAGTGAAAATCAGGCTATTAATTATCAAATTCAGCATAATAACGACTGATCCAGTTACAAAAAAGAGGATGGCGAAAAATTGCAGCAGTTTAAGATGCAACAAAGTTTGCGTATGTCAGCGTGAACCCGCTAGCGAACACGGTGTCGCTCAAAGCAACGCATCTTGTCAAGAACAGAGAAAAACACAGAGAAATATCAGGAGCGTCAGAGAAAATCTACTGAAGAAGATCAAAGCGCCAATGAGTTAAGAATCACCAAGAATCAATAGTTTGAAAGAAATCTTCACTCCAAAGTTGCAAAGTATTGAAAGTTAGACTGGCTTCATTATCTTACATTTTTCATTACTCGACTAACAGACTAACAGAAATGCTATGTAGTCTCTCTTTCTAACTAAGGTAACATTTGATGATCGCCGTTTTTCTGCAGGTCCGTGTGCGAACCAGTCGTAGCGTACCTTGAGGATTCCCTTGTGGCTCAGCAGAAGATTAGACGTTTTCAGATCACGATGGAGAATCCAGTTATCATGTAGATGTCGGACACCTCGAAGCAGCTGGATCATCAGAGTCTTCACCTCACCTGAAGGGATCACAGAGGACACCCATAAAAAAAAAAAAATCCATCACAAATTACATTCTAATGAGGAGCTTTAAATTACATTTTAAATTAACTCAAATTGAATGTGTCAGGTTACCTGGCAGGAAAGGTTGCTTCATGGTTTCCATTAAACTCTTCAGGTCATGTTCTACGTAGTTCATCACAATATAGATCTTATCCATATTGCTGCCAACGACAATTTCCTAAAACCAGAGACAAAATAAGACTCACCTATAGCTACAGCAACAAGATGCACATTACGTAGTAAGACATGTTTTTAACAATAAACACGTAAATAAATCATTGGGTTTTTCTCACCCTAACAGTGACAATGTTTGGGTGCTGAGCTTTCAGAATCGTGTTGATTTCTCTTAGAGAGGTGATGGGGAAGCCCTCCTTCTCTTTCTCCATCTTCAGTCTTTTCAAGGCCACAATTTCATCTGCAAACATGATAATTCTTTCATTACAGATACTTCACCATAAACATACCCGTGAAAGCAAAAGAAAAGGGTCTGCGTGTTCATTTTCATACCTGTCTTTTTGTCCTTGGCTCTGTACACCACACCGTAGGTTCCCTCCTCTATTCGGTTCAAACATTGGAATTCCTCAACACTACGACATCCCTGGAAAAACATGAATCCCTTCTAAATGAAGACCTCAAAATGAAAATCATTTACATCAAATGACTAAATCTAAAAACATGACGTGGCTCAGCTGGTGAACGTGGGCGCCATGATGCTACTTACCTGTAGAGCAGGCAGATATTTGGGCAGCTCCTTCTTCAGTTCCACGGGGGAGATTGGAGGGGAGTCTGGGATGTAGTTCTCTTCGGGGGTTGGGGAACGAGAATGAGTTTGAGACTGAGGCGTGGGGTCACCCTCTCCTGCTTCATCTTCTTCCTCGTCCTCTTCATCATCCTCCTCTTCTTCCTCCATGTCCTCACCACTCTCCTCTGAGTTGTGATCAAACCGTGACTCAGGCACTGAGGGGACCCAGATGAAGTGGGTTTCGTTTTGGTGAGTGCATTAGACATGTTCAGAGTCATCAGGAGCGTCTGTTTGGTTTGCATATTCATTAACAGATTTGATTCATTAATATCTGTTGCCTGAAGTTTGATTACAAATAAATTAGGCAGAAAAGTTGGCATGTTGTTTGTTAGCAAACTGGCTTCAATTCAAAATGTAAAGGTTTGTTTGCTCTGTAAACCACAAATTTACGAACGTGACAAAAAACAAAAGACTATGAATAAGCCTTTTCCTGAGCTTTGAACAACATTTCACGGTCTTCATTAGTTGATGGCATTTGCTCAGTTGTCATGGAGATGGTTATGGTTTCATAATGTGACCACACATGGATCAGATGCTTGATCTCAATCCACATGTGAGGAACATGAAAGGTGTTTAAAAGATCTGGGGAAAAGCCTTTAAGTAGAAATCATGTCAAGATTTTGTGCCAAACTTTTACTTCTAGTTTTGCAACAAAACATAAATGTGACACAAACTGGAGGTGTTGTATTTTAACCAGTGTTTTAAAGACTGACACAAAATCCATCAGGTGTAAACACAAGCCATCATGTCCTCTGTTGACTCAACATGGATCTTTCTGTGGTGTTTTTAACTTTCGTGAGCCCCCTACTGATGAAGTGAGATATTGTTCACTAATAATAGTGAACTGTTTGTTTCAGCAGCTCCATTATTAACATTTTGTTTGTATTTGAGTCTCAGACTTTGTTTCTCAGAAACCTCCAGAGATAAGAACATATTTATTTAGGTATTTAAGTAACATTCTACAGGGAATGACAAATACAACTCCCAAATATGCTTTATCTGACCCAGATGTGATGTCGGCTGTCTCCTTGGCAACTTTTTGTGATCTGATTTCCAATTAATAGCTTTTCCATGAAAAAACTAAACAACACTTGACACATATGACTACAGTTTAGTCAATCTGCAGCACAGATCTGACTTTTACAGACACCACTTATTTTCACACACCTGCAGGAATGTGAGCTCCATTTTCCCTCTCCTCTTCAAAGTCATCGTCTGACTGCTCTTCTTCACTCACGTCTTCTGAGAGGAGGAAAACGAAGCATTAAACCAACAGCGCTACGTGGTGCAGTAGCAGGAGTCTTTGATGGTTTTACCTGCACTGTGCTCAGACCTCCCTGAGCCTGAAACAGATTCCTCTTCCCCTTCTTCATCTTCGGCCTCACTCTGGCTGCTAGACTCCTCCTCCTCATCCTCCTCCTCCTCATCAGAGCCTGATCCTGAAGCTAGATAAGAGTGTAAAGGATTTAGTGGAATGAAGTAGCGCAACTGAGACTTGATAAATCAAACACAGTTATCTACTGTAAATGAGTCTCCTTCTAAGCTAACAATGAATTATGCATGCAATTTTCCATTTTCAACAAAACTTCCATCTAAGGCCAACAAATTGTACCATTAAACTAACTAAATTAGCAGACTGGATTCTTCCATTCTTGTTGGACATAAAAAATCATGTTCAGTATGTTCGGGAGTGACAGTCTTCATCCAAAGCAGTCGGCTGTCCTAGAGTTTAAGCCGTCTACTCTAAAAGACTATATGGGGAACCCCAGTGTCGCACCCTTTTAATGAAACGTTAATGATCTGATTGTTCCTCCAACTACAACACTTTACCTATGGAAGACTCGGCTGTGCTGGTCTTTCTTTCGCTGTCACTGATATCCTGAAGGTCTGCAAGCAAGTCTTTGATCTCTGGCTTCTCATCCTTCAATGCTACAGAAAAAATTAGGATACATCGTGAGTCAAATAAAAATACTTCAACGGCATACCAAGAGTCATCTGAGGCAAAATACCCCCTGCAAAACAAAATATACACAACAAATGCATCAGCACTCACCATATCCTCCCTTCATATTCATGAGTGCGTGCCCTGTAGTAAAATGTGTCCCTGGATCAATGGCAATGTAGTTCACATCCTTGTGTTTTCACCTCTACCATTGCATATCCATGGGCATTGTATTAGCCGGTAACAAATTAGAGACTGTAAAAATAGTAAGCTTACTTGCACTTTTCTGTTGTTCACCATGCTCAGATCTTTCTCGAGGAGCACGGACGGGACTTCGACTGCGGTGACTTTGTTTCGGTTTGCCATCATAGTCATCAGGAAGCATTCTATGGTGGGACGGCACTGCAGGACAAGAAAGCCTTTTCAAACACTGCTGCAATTTCAGAATTGCAGTTCTCAGGTTTTAAAAAACTCCTTTATGATTCCTAATAGGACAGAAACACTGAGTGCTTTCGATTGTCAATAAACTGTTCTACATTTTGGAAAATATGAATCACTTTCTTTCAGACAGGTCCATGATATCAGTTTTATGTTTGTATGTCAACTATTGAGCTGGAATCAAGACCTGTTTAATCTAATTTAGCATTACCTGAAGACTATGGAAAAAACAGATTGCTATGATGGATTTTTGCAAATCCGGTCAGCAATTGCTCTGTTTCCTTTACTGACCATCTCGTCGAGCATCTCGCTCTTTGCGTCGCTCCTCAGCCCTCCTCTCTCTATCTTTCATTTCTCGTTGCTCTTTCTGTTGTTCTCGCAGCTTTCGATCTCTTTCTCGTTGGCGCTCAAGCTGTTCCAACCGGTCCCTGTGGTCCAAAAAAAACCCAGGAGAATCCAATCGAGGTCTGTCCAGACAACCGAAAGGTCAATCTCGTCATTGTCTGTTTGTATTTTGTTTCAACTATTAAAGACTGTAAAAGCTTTAACATATGACAAACACAAAAAACATTCAAACATTGTCAGAAATAAAATGACTTCTTTTCACATACATCAACAAATTCCTAGAAAATCCCAAGTCCATTGTTTGAACTGTGTACCAAACTTTTGTTGTGAAATATTTAGCCTGTTATGATGGTAAACATTTTATTCTACTCACTGTGGACTGCTTTTTACAAAATACAAGATAATGCTAATCTAGTGAATCCGTCAGTGTATCAAAAATGAAAAATATTGGAAGAAATCTACCATCATATAACCATGAAGACAACAAAGGTTAAAATCTCCAAGACAGAGTAACTTTTATCTAGTAGCTCACTGAAGCTGAAGACTTCACTGCTTTTTTCTTATAGACTTTTAAAATGCAGTATACTGAGGATCCGAGTTTCCAACTGACCATTTTAAACTGTGGCCACTCTGAAGATCAATTTTATAGTTAGCATAACCAGGAATTAATGAGCAAAAAGACTGAGCATACTGGAATCTACGAAGGAATCATACATTTAAATACATCTTTGTCCAAACCAGAGTAAGATAATCTAGTAAACTATAAAAATCCAAGGTCGGTGCTCACCTCTCTCGCCGCGAATGAGCTCTGGCCTCTTCCCTTCTTTTTTGTCTCTCCCAGTCTCGCCTGGCTTTGTCCTCTTCCCATTGTCTCTTCCTGCGATCACTGTCTCGCTCTTTTTCTTTGTCTTTGGGTCGTGCATGTTTTCCTGCTGTATGCATAAAAACTTATTAGTGGCAGCTCCATGCATGTTCAGATGCTTGTTCATATATAATTCAGTAAAATTCCCACACCTCCCTCAGCAGAGTGACTCCGATGATGTCTTTTATCTTTTCTCTTCTCCTCCTTTCTGTGATGAGATTTGTCTTTCCTTGCTATCTGCTGTGGAGGCTTAATTGCTAATGATTCATCTTCCTCTCCCCTGCAAAGATGTAAACCTAATCACTATTTTAACTATGGCATAGTCACTTGGAAAATAGACTATTATAGTCAACTTAATGTAATCATTTTCTTACAACTCTACATACCTGTCTTCAGTTGAGTCCTCCCGTGTATATGGGGAATTACGAATTGTTATTTCCATTCTCTGATCCCGTAGTTCTCCTTCCTCCAGAGTGTCTCGTTTAGCTTCCCGATCATCCGCCTGTGGAGCAAGGCCCTGTGTGAACTGTGTTTAACAAAAATGAGAAAACAATTTTAAAGCTTAATATACATAGGAGAAATAAGCTTGGATGGTATTACAGTTAATACAAATGTCAGATAGCTATCAATGCTGCTACCAATACCCAACAAAATATGTTTTAAACAAAGAAATGGTTGTTGTTCAAACTAAGATTGTTTCTTTGAGTATTGCGTCACTTAAACCTCTAAAAAAAAGGCAGCATAAAACAATTAGCTCTGATGTTAAAAGACAAAATGACATTTAGAAATAACAATCACATGTAGGCTATTATTATTACAAATACATAAAATTTATTTTCAAATCTATCTGTAGTGCACAATATTCCACTCACAATCATTAATATTTATACTTAAAATGATGAACTGGAATTATTGCTTATGCTGTCATTGAAGTAATTTACATCTGTTTTTAACATTACAACATGGAGGTGTTATATGTGTGTTCCATCAACTTGTAGATTACATTTTTCTGGCACTTGGGATCTGTTCTCTCTTCTAGTTCTCTTCTGCGTTTTTTCTCTAGTAGGATTTCATCAAGAGTTTTTACTTTCCAGGTCTCCTTTTCGTCCCCCATCAGCGTCCACTCTCCACCGCCTATTCCACACCATACAAACATACAAACATAAATGCTCGTTAAGCAACTTCATTTAATTATGTGATAAACGTCAAGAAAAAAAGTCAACCAAAATGGTAGAGACAATCACAACAGATGTGCATTTCATTTGATGGTAAGATCATTTCAAATTTTCATGCATTTTACGTTCTTCTTTCCCTTTCGGCTTTTCCCTTCAGGGGTCGCCCCAGCGAATCATTTTACATTAATGTATCCAATTCTACCGAAGCAGATTTAGAGTTGAAGGCGCGCAATACGTTACTCGTCAACCAAAGAGACAACTTGGAAAATAACACCACATGGAAACGATTGTGTTAAAACGGTGGTGTCAAACTGACAGAAGAAAACATTACCACATTATAAAATTATTTGCTATCATCTTATGTCAGCCGGTTATTCCTTTCTGATCACTGACATGCTAACAATTCGATTAGCTGCCGTTGCTAGCAAAAGCTAGCATAGGCGAATGATTCTGTACAACGTTTACAGCTTAGTAAGTAACTTCAAAAGGGAAAGTGGGTTAGCCGGCAGAGGAATTAAACACAAAACCTAAATCTGTGTCTGTGTCGACAGTTAAGCATAGCTGAAGTGTTTAATTGAGTTAACTAGCATGTAGTTACAATGTACACACGAACCTGAAACACGTACAGCGGTACAATGGCACACCGGAAGTTTCGACGTATGAGTACGTAAGTAAAACTTCCGGGGTGAAACAATGACTTCCTCTAATAAAATACAATACAATATTGTACAATGCAATACACTTCAATACAATGCAATACAATACAATTATTGTTGGTTAAAAATTTGTAATCTATGGTAGTCATTTTCAGTTATGCGATTTGAATCATTTCAATCCACATTCACATCTTCATGTCCAACAACACAGCAGCATGTGTGTATTTACGTATATGTTCCCACCTATATATTTGAATAAGCTCGTTTGAAAACCTCTCGCTGTCCGGCATCTACCCGGAAGTAAGGGCCACTAGCCGGGTTACCTCCAGTCTTCACATTTGTCCATGTCTCTCACTTACGGAGCTGTTTTGACTTCGTCAAACATAGCGGTTTATATTCTTTGATTGGGATGGACCTCATGTTGTGGGGAACCCCGATGCTTTATTCACCAGGACCGCACTCACGAAGCCGGATGGCCGGACCGTAATGCCAAAGCGGCCTTCGTCTTCACGTTCGTCCGTCCCACACGAGGCCTTTATGGCTTTGTCGGACTCAGTGGTTTGTTTTGTGACGGGGAAGAAGAAAAATAAAACAAAATAAGAATTACCACGGGTTCCCGCTAGTATAGTGTATATTTATATACACTATCTTCACTAGAGCCGTTTCCACTCTTTTTACAAGGTCAACCACCATCTGTCCTTCTGTATTCCTCTCCTGGATACCAAACCTGCCCATCACCTCCTCATCAACTGTGTTTCCTGCACCAACATGTCCATTGAAGTCTGCACCAGTGACAACTCTCTCTCACTTTTAGGTATGCTCTGCATCACTTCATCAAAGTCCAACCAGAATTGCTGTAGATCCTAGTGGTGTGGATCAGTGAGTCGGTTTCTCACTCATTCCTGGCATACAGCTTGATGTCATCCATGTAGAGGAGGTGACTGATTGTTGACCCACTTCAGAATCGGTATCTGTACCCACTCTTTGTGATGATGTGACTAAGGGAGTTCAGGCCTATGCAGAACAGCAGTGGTGATAGTGCATCCCCTTGGTATATGCTGCTCTTGATGTTCACTCCAAGCCAGTAATTGGCTTGGAGTTTGCGTCTAGGGTTGTCTTCCATATTCCCATTTAGTTCTTGATGAAGGCTCTTAGTGTCCTGTTGATCTTTTACAGTTCCAGACATTCCAGTATTCACGTGTGTGGCATTGAATCGTAGGCCTTTTGGTAGTCAATCCAGACAGTATACAGGTTGATCTGCCTGTTCTTACAGTCTCTGTGGACTGCTCTGTCCACCGGTAGCTGGTGCTTGGCTCCCCTAGTGTTACTACCAACTGCTTTCTGTGCCCCGCTCATATATTGAACCATGTGCCTACTCATCTTAGCCGCCATGATGCCTGACAGGAGCTTCCATGTTGTACAGAGACAGGTTATTGGCTAGTAGTTGGATTGGGTAGATCCCTTCTGTGGGTCTTTCATGATCAGGTCTGTGCTGCCTTCAGTCAACCATTCTGAGTGTGTCCCATCCCTTAGCAACTGGTTCATCTGTGCTGCTATGCGCCATGGAGTGCTGTCAGCTTCTTTAGCCAGTATGTATGGATCATATCCAGACCCGGTGCTGACCAACTCTTCATCTTTGACACTCTTTCTTGGATATCTGCCCTTGAGATGGTTACTAGTTTTTGTTCTGGGAGGCAGCTGTGGTCAGTCCTCAGGTCCACTAGCCAATGAGCATCGGTGTTGTGTGATGCTTCTCTTTCCCATATGCCATTCCAGTATTTCTCTACCTCAGCTCTGGGTGGGTGTGAGCGGCTGCTGCTATTTCCCTGCCACTCAGCGTACACTTTTGCTGGTTGAGTGGAGAAGGTCTTGTTTATTCTCCTGGCCTCTATCTCCTTGGTATATCCCTTCAGTCGGGTAGGAAGAGCTGTTAGTCTTTGTTTGGCAGTATCGAGTGCTTCAGGTACGGAGAGCTTGCTGTATTTCCTGGGTACCCCTTTATTCACCATTTTGTGTTTCTGCAACTCAGCTAGCTGGCTGACGTCTCTCCGTGTTGGCTTTATCTTGGCCTCTAACCGTCTCCTCCTTAGAGGGTATTGCTTATTATGCCTTATATTGATCTTATATCCCAACATCTCGAGGATTACTGTTGCTTTACTGTGAATCAGGTTGCCCTCATCTGTACAAACTGAAACTGATGTTTGGCAACAGGACTTCAAACTGATGGGATGTCTATAATAACAAGCAAACAAAATCAAACAAAGACATGCTCCTAATTTTCTCAAAATATCAATTCATTTTAATAAAAATAACTTCATGTGCCACCCACTCAATTAAAATTGAGTGGGCAGCACACTGGCACAGTGGGTAGCGCTGTTGCAGCACAGCAAAGCAGTTCCCGGTTTGAGTCCCATTCTGTGTGAAGTTTGCGTGTTCTCCCCGTGTCTGCGTGAGTTCAATCTGAGTTCTCCGGCAATATCCACAAACATGCAGTTTAGGTAAATTAATGATACCAAATATGCGTGTAGTTTTGAGTGTATGCGTGTGTGTTTGTCCATTCATGTGTGGCTCTGCGGTGCACTGGCATCGTGCCCAGAGTGTACCCTTTCTCACGCACCCAGTCAACTGGGATAGGCTCCAGCACCCCGCGACCTGTGACAATATTTTAAATAATTCCACTTTCAATTTGATGTAAGGCAAAATAATGCGAGATTCATTTGCATTTCAATTTGCATTTCAATATATTGCATTCACGTTTAATAATAACGATGCACTTATAATACTATATTTTTACCTGGTATTCAGATGATCTGTATGTAGAAAAATTACTTCAAAAAAGTTCAAAACATCTCTTTTAAAATGTCTATTTTGCCCATTAGGCTTGATTTTAAATTTGGTGATGAGAAACAAGGAAACCAAACACCCAGAGCTCCTCTCACCGTTGGCATGTGCATACAAAGAACAAAAAAAATAACACTTCTTTACTGACGTACAGTATACCTACCGACCTCAGTGAAGACCTTTGACCTCTTGTAATAGGCTGTCAGGAGGCCGATAGTCGTGTTGGGAAATCCGTCCACGTGACGTCAGAACCTGCGGCGCGAGAGGCGGGTCTGGAGTTCTTCAACCAGCGTGAGCAAAATGAAACATGGATGAGGTGGTCACCGAAAGTTGGGAGGAAACAGTTGATAGCGTGGTAAGTAGTTATTCAAGGCTCGATTTTCCTCCGTTTAAAGCCAAGTACGCTTTCAAGGCTTCTTTATTTTAATTTATCTTAAAATCATCGTTGAATTGTTTGGCATTACACGATCCATAATGGTTGCTAAGCTAGCATTAGCCTCAAGAAACTTTGCGAGCTAATGCCGCGAAGCTAACTGGACTAACCAGCCAGCTAACCAGTCAAATAAGGCTGGCTTTTCATAAACTATTTTGTAGGGTGTGTCATCCGAATATCCACTACCTGATTAGCTAGGGATATGTTTTAAGCCGGTACACTTAAAATACTCCTTGAAATTTGAGTCTCAACAGAGCCGAAGATATGCTAGCTAGACACTGGTTGGCTAGCATGGAAAATGTCTGAATTGTTCTGTTAGTTTGCTTGGTGACAAATATTCCCTTAATGCACGACACAACTCAGGCCCGTGTGAAGATCCGTTATCATATCAAATTAGATGTACTTTTAGATATACATTTTACAACATTGAAGTGTAACATTGAGCTAACATTAGCTGCGGCTACGGTAGTTGGGCAAACCATCGCTGTCTCATGACGTAAAGAACGTGGCTCCGAAAAGGAGACGGGCTGAAATTACGGATCACCGTTTCATACCGTTCCCGTGTTTAGTCACTGTAAAGTGAACTTTATTATGTTTCTTTAATCCGGATTAAGATTCGGTTAAGGGGCGACATTAACCGGATAATATTTGACATAGCTCATCGCTCTGTTATGACTTGGCAGCCTTTCTACACGTGTATAAATAGCCTGTAACAGAATACTGCTTTCCATCCACCCCACGACTCAAGATCTTCGGTACTTTTCTTTCCATCGCGCATCAATCTGACCATGTTGCTTGTTTACATCAATGTTTTGATTATTTTTCCCAACAGGAAATGGAAAAACGGTTAACAGAGAAGCTAAGGATCAGCCAGAAAGAAAAGTAAGACTTTAAACGTGGAATATATGTGTCCCAAAACAGCTACTTGTCAGAATTATGGCTTAAATTTTATATCAGAACTATACAGCTTTATTTTGTGTCATGAATGCCTGTAAAGGTAGACATCTGAATTTAACCAGAGGTATTTGGAGGGGTTTTTTTTGCAAAGATGTCTGTGCAGGTTATCTAACAGTTTAGGCTACGTTCACATCACTACGCTGAAGTCTCAACCCAGACTTTTCTGCTTTATAATGACACAAATCTGATTTTTTTTTAAATCTATGTGAAGACAAAAAACTTGATTGAGTCACCTTTATGTTTTCCCAGATAACACAAATCAGATGGAGGATGCAATGACTGAAAATTTCAGAACAGTTTCCAATGGTTCCTGTCCTTGATAGCAAAATGTCAGGCATGCATTTCTACAAATGCATAAAATGGATATTTTATGTAGTGTTTTAGTTGCCTCACCAATTTGATGTTTTAATGATGTAGAAGATGCTTGTGAACATAAATCAGTGAGCGTATGCTGTTTCAAATGAGTGATGTTTCACTTGAGAGCCAAGCACAGGTGTTATGATAGTGACTGAACTTCCATCATCAAGAAAACCATGTCTGACATGAGTCAAAAATCATACTTCAATAGTAATGCCACTAATGTGAAACAATGAAATTATACTTTTTTTTTAAAAAGTCCTTTGAATTGAAGAGCAGATCACTATAGTACTTCATGAACAAATGTTCTGTTGTAGCAGGAATGTAACCTTGATTATTCAAAAAAAAAAATATTCAGAATGTTTTTGTTGTTGTTTGTGTTTTATTTTTGTCATGAATGCAACTAAGCTGTTGGAATTGTTGCATGTTTTTCTTTAAGCTTCTTACTGTCTGTTAATTTACTAATTTCTGGTGTGTGTTTCATCTCGGTCTCCTTCTAGAGAGCCCAGTAATAATTTTCAACAATCTCCATTGAGGACAACCATGGTGATACAGGATGAATCTCTACGAGCAGCACCCCCACCTCAGATCCGCATTTTGAAGCGGCCTGCAAGTAATGGGTCATTGGGCTCGCCCCTGAGTCAAACTAGGCCCACACCACAGGTCAAATCTCTGGCTCAACGTGAGGCAGAGTATGCTGAGGCGAGGAAGAGAATACTGGGCAGTGCTGGTCCAGAGGAGATGCCTCAGGACAAGCCCAGTGCTGACAGGTAATAAGTAACAAATATTGATGGTACATTGTTAGAGGGTTCATTTGCAGCCTGTTAAGGTCAGGAGGCTGCAATCCATTGGAAGCTTTGTTGCTGGGCTGCAGAGTATTGGACATTTCATGAGCTCAGTATCCGACTGAAAGACATCACATAATTATTTTATATTTTTGTCCACTTTAAATATGTGTAAAAAACATTGAGTATTTAAAATTTCCTAATGTTTTTATAATTTATCCTACAGTTTTACAAAAACATGTTTACAGTTTACTACTATATGTAAGTTTTGTACAATCAGAAGAATAACTTTAGCAGAGTCCTGGTCAGATTGTCAGAATCCACATGTCAGGGGTGGCAGTAGCTCGGTCCACTAAGTCTTGAACTGGGGACCCAGTTCAAGACCCGTGTCTGGCAAAACCTTTTGGAGTGTGAAGTGGCAGTGGGAGGTGGCCGTTCACCTCCCGAGCACTGCCGAGGCACTTCTGAGCAAGGCGTCATCCCTATTATAAGCTGTTGATTGGGGGCCCCAAGAAGCCCACCACTCTACCTCCCCATCGCTTGCATGCTTACGTGTGTGTGTTTTGGGCCTGTACTTGCATGTACAGTATTATCCGCACTATAAGGCACACTGGATTATCAGGCGCACATTTAATGAATGGCGTATTCTAAGAAAAACTTTGAAACATAAGGCACACTGGATTATAAAGTGCACTGGATTATAAAATGCATCTGAAAACTCATCTTCAATGAATGGTCTATTGTAAATCTTTTTTCATATATTGGCACATTGGATTAGAAAGATTAGATAAGAAATTGAGAAAATTAAAGGCTTTTAAGTGTGGTTTATAGTGCGGAAAATACTGTACATAGTGCCTTGCAAAGTATTGCCCCCCCAAGAACTTTCTGACATTTTGCCACATTTCAGGCTTCAAACTTAAAGATAACAAACTGAAAATATTTTTCAAGAATCAACAACATGTGAGACACAATCGTGAAGTGGAACCAAATTTATTCAACATTTTATATTGTGTTTACAAATAAAAAACTGGAAAGTAGGATGTGCAGAAGTATTGGCCCCCTGTTCTCAGCTCAGCTGAACGACTCCAGAAGTTCCCTGATGACTTCTGAATGATCCAGTGTTGACCAAAATGACTAACACTGACAAACCTGTGTGTCATTTGGTCTCACTTTTGCACATCCTACTTTTCAGTTTTTTATTTGTAAACACAATATAAAATGTTGAATAAACTTGGTTCCACTTCACTATTGTGTCTCACATGTTGTTGATTCTTGAAAAATATTTTCAGTTATCTTTGTTTGAAGCCTGAAATGTGGCAAAATGTCAAAAAGGCTTCAGGGGCCAATACTTTTGAAGGCACTGTACACAGGTGTGACTAACCATCAATGGAAAGATATTTTCCCTACGGGGAATAAATAAAGTTAATTTCATTCATTCGTGTAAGTAGGATTGGGATGAGACTTGTTAACCTCCCCTCATGGTGTTTGACCTTGTATTTCATTTTATAGACCACAGCTGACAAAAATACTTTAAAAAAAGACTATTTGGAAGCTCCCTGCAACTTTGAAGCACATGAACGGATGTTTTCATTTGGATTAAATGACAGTGAAAAGTGCATGAAAGAATATAAAAGTACAGTAGTAAAAGAACACAAAACTGATCCAATTGTAAACAAAGTGAGACTACAACCCGAACCTCGTGTGGCTTCCAGACTTCAGGGATCCAGTAAATAGGACCGATAAGGAGAATGTTTGTCCTGCAGCTTTTCATGTAAAAGCTGCCATCTCTAATTTATTCCTGTCTTTCTTATAGGCAAGGGCGCAATAACTCCACATTGCCTTCAGAAAACAGCCGATCACATAATCACTCTGTCGATCAGCCAGATGGCACCCAAAGGTTCCGACAGCACAGATAAGTGAGCCTTGGGGCCACCTAGCTATTGAAGGGGAGAGACAGCACTGTGTTAGTAAGACTTCCTTCCTTCAGTTCCCTCACATTTGACATGCAGCTGCACCGTTGCCTCCTTGTAGCAGTCATGTGGACCTTACAGGAGCTAGGAACTCCAGGAGGAAGTAAAACAGAAATGTCCTTTCTTCTCTCCCCCACTCCACGTCTGTTGACACTGTGATTGTGGACATCTTCTGGACTCACTGTGATGATCCCTTTAAGAAACGCCCCCCCACCTCCATCCCTCTCCTCCATTCCCCGGCTCTGGATTCCTGCCAGGCAGAAGCAAAGACTTGAACGAATGATGTTGGGGAGGATGAGGAGGAGAAGTGACAGGTGGTAGCAAAAAGAGATGAGCTGATACTCGGGCAGCAGCTCCTCATCAGCAATAATACCATACATCGGTTCTCACACCTTTACATGTTTTTAACTTTGTAGATGTTGTCTGACTGACAAATATTCAGTCTTTTTTTGTCTTCTTGCTTGTTATCTGTTTTAGGGATTCTCAGAGATTTATTATGTGAAGGTAAAACTATTTCACATCACAAATGCAACAACTACCAACAACAGTATGTAAGAGACTTTTTTATATAAATATATCTCTCATTTTAAGGAAATTGGTTGCAGGTCTGAAATGTGACATGCTGGTTTGGTGTCAAAGTGTCCACAGTAAACTCAACATTAATGCTGAGTACTTTTTGGTACCTTCCCATAAAAAGCCATTGGTATTGAAAGCCCCTGAAATGTACATTTTGTTTTTAAACAAGGAAGGTAATTGTCATGTGTGTCAAGTTGTGTATCTTCTAAATTCTGTTGGTGTGTTTTGTTTTGAGCTTTCAGCTGTCTTCCTTGGTCTGTCCCACCAATGTTTCTATTTAATATAAAGCCAAAAAAAACCCAACAAAAAAACAAATGAAACAGATTTTTAAGATACTTTTTTGCCTTTTTGTACGAGATGACAGCAGTGTCAGCAGTATTTTAATTGAGAAGAACCAAAATCTCATTTTAAAATCAAGCTGTACAGAATCATTATTTGAAGGCTGTGTTTTCAGACTCCAGTGCAGAAATCAACGTATTCTTCACAGGCCTCCCCATCAAATCTTTTCAGTACTTGTTTCTTGATGTCCTTCAGTAGAAAACTGCACATAGGAAGGGAACAAGACTGAATGAATGTAACTGTTTAAAAGGTGTTTGGCTGTTCAGGCAGCTGATGGCCGTATTGAGGCTTGGGGTGACACTGGAAACGGCTGTAGAAGTGCAGTGAACTGGAACTGAATGTCTCAAGATGAATTGTGGACATCTGGGTCATGGAAGAAATGACATTACCCGCTGTGAATGTTGGGTAACTGATGGTTCACCAGTGAAACACTTCAGAGATACAGCTGCAGATGAACCAGACTGTTGACTGTCTGACTGGCCAAGATCACTGTTCTCAATAGAAGTTTTAGTTTTTTACCATCATTTGGAGAAATGATCTCAAGCCATATTCAGAGGTGCACCTAAGTAAAAAATGTCTTTTTACGGTTGTCTTCAGCTTGTGCCTCTTATTTACTTCCTGGTAATTTTCAGGACTTCAAGAAACTGAATTTATTAGAGGGAGAGTTCACAAGAACAGCAAGAGTTTGGATGAGAAGAACGGGTGATTTTAATGAGCTCTGAGTGGAAATAAACTGCCTGTAAATACTGATTTAATAAAATGATTTACAAAGTCATTGTGATGTATGGTTTACATTACAAAGATCACAATTCCAGTCTGCTTGACTATGCAATTGCGATATCAAAACCTGAACCAATAAATCCTAAACTTTTTGTGTGCTCAGATTACAGATAAAAATGTTTCTAAAGTAGTGCTCAATTTTTGAGTGAGATTTTATTACGGCCACCAATGGATTGTGATTGTGTGACACCTGGATGATATTGTGAGGTCAAACCATCTGTAGCTGTAAAATCTCTAGAAAAAAGTCTGCTTTTGTTTAAAAAGCTTTTATTAATGCAGGTCAATATTCGCATTGCCGGCTGAGGATAGAGTTCATACTGTCATTGCATTTGGGTGGCTGAGTGTCCAAAGGGGGGTAAACCACTGCTAGCTGAGCGAGCGGACCGTGACTCATGCAGGGAAGCAGTTCATTAAGAGGCGGCCATGAAGGGGAGTTGGACAGAAGCTTGTTCACACATTTATACTGTTTCTTTGATGGACGTGTCCCACGCAGCAAATGAAGACAGTTCAATACACCCATTTCTATGAGGACCTGGAAATAAAACACCAGTTTCAGGTTGGAAGAATGCCCCAAACACGACTGGCAAAGTTATGGTTTTCAGAATTCTGGATTTGTAGGATGGTTTAAGAATTTTTGAATTTTGATTCTTGACGTGTCCATTTTGATTGGTCGGCTAACATTAATTCAAGCATTTTGGACAATTCCAAACTTTTTTTGCAGACTGCAAAAACTCGTCAGAGTCTGGATCAATAGATTTAGGATCAATAGATTTAAAAAAGAATGTTCACGTTTAAATTCTTCACTCACCTCTGCAAAAAAACAAATGATGAAGTTGAGAGCAGCCAGACCAAGAAGCAGTACTTTGAATTCAATATTAGTGATATTGTAGAGTGAAAAAAATTCAGCAGTGAAATACCCAGGATACACCACCAGCCAAATCATTATGGCAGTGAGGACCAGCAGCAGACAGAGGTACAGCACTGGGAACATAGAAACATCACACAAGAGTTCAGACTCAAATGATTTCTAAGATTCACTTGTTCTATTTGATAATATGACGAAATGACTGAACAGCTGGCCAGCACGGATCTGAATGGGTCACACGTTCTAAACTCACCATTGTGATAAAGAGGCTTCTTGTGTGGGTAGCCCTTGGTGACCACAACAGCGATGAAGATGTACTGAAACCCTGATGAGTAAAACACGGTGGTGTTCTCAATGCTGGGCTCAGTGTTTGTCAAATTTTGTGGAACGTACCTAAAAAGAAACACAGGGAGTCCGGTTTCAGGCATGTACTGTATGTCCCACCCATCCATAAAAACTGCCCAGTAGATTTTTCTCGTCTCACTGACCACCCGACAGATGTGTGTGTAGATTTAACCCGATGGACCTGAATCTAAAACAGTAAAAATGTTTTTACTGACCAGTCCTCTTTCATAGCGATGAGGATTGCTGCCAGCTGGCCGAGGAGGACCATGCAGAGGTGGATAAAGATGCTGCCTATGACGGGCAGGGACAGCAGGCTGGCTGGAGGTCTGACGGGGTGCAGGACTGCACTGGGACCCCCTCTCCCCATCACAATGGCCACAAAAGTCACCAAGACAATATCAATGAACAGGAACTGTTCATCAAACAAGACCGTCTTCACCTGGACACGCCCAAAGAAAAGTTTCTTGTTTTATTTTGATTTCTTTAAGCAATAAGTATGAAAGTAGGAAAGATAATGAGAGTTCAATATTTCAAAAGGTCCATAATCCACAATTACATTTCAACAGAACTTTTTAGGATATAAGAGTTGCTGAACTCAATACTTGGTCGGGAAAACAAATTTTCTTCCATTTTCCAATAGTTTGATATTAAACAGAAATATAAATAGTTCAATATAATATCTGAGGAAATCTCGTAAGATAATACATCCAAAAAGATGTGCATTAACTTTAATTCATTCATTTTCCTTTACCACTTCATCTGCTGATGCGGGTCACTGGAGCTGGAGCCTATCCCAGCTGGTTTACAGCGTGAGGCGGGGGAAACTCTGAGCAGGACAACAGTGCACGGCGAAGCCACAACACACACACGCAACATATTCACACCTACAGTCAATTTGAGTCCGGCCAGTTAAACCACATGTTTTTGGAGGTGGTTAGAAACCGGAGGAAGCTGTGTCATTAATATGTTGAAGCCTTATTTTGACAGGGAGTCTCAATCTGTTTCCACCCCTTCTGATGGTCCAGATGTCAGTGTGGCACCAGAGGTGTCCAGTGCAGAAACTGATGGTGACAAAGTAACTCTGGCAGTGTCTAGCTATGCCAGTGTTCCTCCTCCTGAATCTCAAGATGATCAAGAGGATATTGTACGTATATCCAGTGATGTGATTCAGGGGCGACTTAAAAACTCAGAGATGCTTTCCAACTTTCACACTTGTCTCCTGAATTTGGTCCAGTGTCAGCGTGAGGACGTGATCAGTTTAATCAATTCCAATTTACAGTATTTTCCGCACTATAAGGCGCACTGGACTATAAGGCGCACACAATAAAAATTGTGTGATTGCATTCATGACTTCCTGACTACCTTTGAATGGCCCCCCCATTGTTCTTCAGTTCTGAAGAAGTCTCTTGGATGAGAGACGAAACATCTTCAAAAACCTTCCTAACGTCCAGTGGATCGACTCAAACAGCTTTTGGATAACCATGACCTGAATGACTGAGAGCCTACACAGACACCCCTATTGTTAAATCAATAATCCATTCTGAGCCTCATCAAGGAAACCTGATCACTTGATCACTTTGCCATTTTAGAAAGAAGTCAACACGCATATTAAAAAACCTGACATTAAAAACTGGTTAAATTCATTACGAGTGCAGTCAGTGTGAACAGAGCGGATTATTTCCTGATCTGACGTTCGAAGCAGATATTTAAGCTCCGACGTTCGTCTTCATTTATTAATTAAATATTGTTTCGATCGATCGGTAGTCCAGTCGGAGGTGAGGTGCAGCTACTTGCTGCTGTGTGTCCTAAACAATTTTTTAACTAGTTTTTAATGTCAGGCTGCTAATTTACTGGCAAATCTGACGCTGTTTTACTCCTAGAACTGACTTTAACGTCGGTGTCTCACCGCCGTGAATCTCACCGCACGTCGCTGCAGACAGAATACACAAGTCTGAATGCGCCCCTCCGCCACCCCCCCAGAGATATCAACTATCAACGTAATCACCGGTGCTCCTACAGTCTGCTCTACCGTCTGAGAGCAGCTCAGTCAGAGCCGGGACTTCGGTGACGCCCCTTGACTACCGTTGTTAGGGGGCATGGGCCCGAGTGCCTTGTGAGGGGGCTCCTCTGGTGGCGGAGTGCGGCATGACTGCCGGCCAGACTGCCGGCTTTTTTTCAGCGATCATGTTTTTAACCAATATTAATATGAATATTAATCCATATATAAAATGCACCGGATTATAAGGCGCACTACGGGATTATGAGAAAATTTTAGGCTTTTACCGTATTTTCCGCCTTATAGTGCGGAAAATACGGTAAAATACGGTACTCACCGTGTAGAGGATGAGGACAGAGCAGAACTGAATGAGGCTGTACATAGCCATGTACGCAAAGAGGCTGAAAGAGGTGACCAGAGAACATCGGGCCTCTCTGCACAGAGAAAGAGAAAAAAAAGTCAATTCCTCTGCTGCAGAGTCGACGAGTCTGGTTCGTGTTCAGAGACATCATCCATGGGTTTAACAACTAAACAAATGCCTCTACATCCTCACCGGATGAGCAGCGGCACGCAGCTGATGTTGTTAGTCTTGGAGGTAAAAGGTGAAGCAACTGACGCCTCTGCTTCAGATAGCGAAACACCGACATCAGCAGCTTTCAGGGCTCCACAGTCATTGGCCCCGTCCCCACACATGCCCACACAGTAGCTGTAGTAAAAGAAAAGCAGTTTTTACTAAAGGTCGCGTTTAAAGTCAGGCTGTGCTGCACGACATTCATAGTTTTTACCTTTTGTCACTTTTATCTAATGGTGTTTAATTGATGCTGATTTAACACAACCAACAGCAGAGCTTGGCACCAAAATAATATAAATCAAAGCGGCCACAGCAATTAAATAATCCATTCAAGTTATAATGACAGTATTTTCTGCACTATAAGGCACACCGGATTATAAGGCGCACCTTTAATAAATTGTTTATTTCATAATTTATTTCATACAGAAGGCGCATATAACAAAAAAAATTAAAATAGATTTAAAAAACTAGTGGCTGTAGTTGTGCTATCCGTCCACTAGCTAGAGCATTCATGACTGTGCGTACCTTTAATCAGCTGTGAGCGGTCCCTTTTGTCATTTCAATGAGGCATCCTGAGGCCCCGTCCACACGATGCCGGAACTTTTTCAAAATGCAACTTTTATGTTGCGTTTACGCCTTCCGTCCACACAACAATGCATACCCAGAACTAAAACGCAACTTTTTAAAAACGCTGACGTCTTGCCTGTGACGAAAAACGCTGTGACGTCATATTTATGGGCCCTTGTGTTGTGACAACAAAACACGGAGGATTCCTATACAAAATTATATTACAAAATTATCTAAAAACATGGTCAAATTAGGTTTTATTTCGATAGCTCCCAATGAATGATGTGCTCCCAGTAATTAAATCTTGTTTTGATCGATCGGTAGTCCAGTCGGAGGTGAGGTGCAGCTATTTGCTGCTGTGTGTCCTAAACAATTTTCTAACCAGTTTTTAATGTCAGGCTGCTAATTTAATGGCAAATGCAACGCTATTTTACTCATAGAACTGACTTTCACGTCGGTGTCTGACGGCCGTGAATCTCAACGTACGTCACTGCAAGACAGAATACACAAGCCTAAATGCGCCCCCACATAACGCGTTGTTTCAGGTATCGACTACATTTTCAAATCAATTGCAGCACACCAGACACCTTTGTCTAGCAGTGACTCTGCTCATGAAATTTCAGAAAAGGAAGTTCAGCTTTGAGGGTCTTTCATTCACCTTTAGGCCAGTTTCTCCGTGTGTTTCCACAGATTAACAGAATGGACCGTCACTAGATTCCAGATGACTGCACAATGGCATTTTTTAGACCAATTAAGTTTAAAGTGGGTTATTTCCGACGCCAAATAGTTAGGAAATACTGAGATCAGTCAGTCAGTCAAACTTTATTAATAAAATTGTTGAAAATACCCTATGTTTTGCTACGGAATCGTATCCAGCCACCGGTGTTCTCCGCAGACTGCCCTGTCGCCAATATTAATATAAATATTAATCCATATATAAGACACATCGGATTATAAGGTGCACTACGGGTTTATGAGAAAATTATAGGCTTTTAGGTGCGCCTTATAGTGCGGAAAATACTCTACATAGGAGCTTCTTATCTTTATAATGATTTAAATCTCTGAATACCTCCTCCCAAGATCATAAATAGAAAAGATGAGAATGCCTTTCTTGTCACCATAAACAGTGTATTAAGATCCATCGTGTGTTTCCATTCTGAAGAGGGTATTTTCAAATTATTAAAATGACGCATTAAATTTAACAGGCTTGTCAGGAGGCAGCGCAGCTGAGTATCAGGGATGTGTGTAAGTTGCATAAACAGTGAGATCATAACAACACTATAAGAATGCTGTAATGGATGTTATGGCAGATGGCATGAAAGGATTGAGGTTCATTTTCACACAAATGATTACGTAGCATTAACAGTTTTTTTCATCTAACAAGTAGCTGCAGATTTGTTTGGCCGTATTCTTAACCAGTCCTGAATCATGCCTATTATTCTCATTGCAGGCTGATGACGATTTATTCTGTTTTAATTCTCCTGCAGTTTGTAGTCCATATTTTCTACATT
The DNA here is from genome assembly GCF_040054535.1 of Antennarius striatus. NCBI lineage: Eukaryota > Metazoa > Chordata > Actinopteri > Lophiiformes > Antennariidae > Antennarius > Antennarius striatus. The sequence goes on along the minus strand of NC_090777.1, from coordinate 12,553,937 downwards.
TTTTTCAGCTGTTGAATCCAGACTCACTTGAGTTTCTGCAGCTCCTTCACCAGTTGTGTTTTCTGGTCAGGAGTCATCCGTGCAAATACCGTGGTCCGCAGCAAAACCTAGAATCACATCATGCCAAAATAAAGACACTGGTGACATGATACTGATCACATTTCAAATTGACTGATTTTCTGCAGTCGTTGTTGCTATACGGAAAATAAGTCAAACTTGCATTTAATAATTTCTCCCTTGGGTTTCATATACAGTACATTAGGATTATACTAAATTTATAACTGCAATCAGTCTGATTTCAAGCAAAGAACAAATCAGCCTCGCTCAATTTACTTTAAATAATGGTGTCAGCGCCGCTTCGATAGGATCATCTGTCAGAATATTCCTTCTGGGGTTACAGAACATACAGTACCTTTGGTAGATACTCTGGGAAGAAGTCACAAAGGCAAGCAAAAGAGTCCCCACTAATGGCCAAGTGATACCTAGAGTCCTCCTGATACAGGCCCTGAAAGGACAAAAGAAACAGACAACAAATGTTGCCAGTCCAGAAATGTAGTTGAAATATGTCAGTATTTATTGTGTAAACTATTCAATCTTTAAATTTATACAACCCCAATTCCACAAAAAAATCATTAACACATACTCATGACACACTAACATATTAACAACACAGAATGCGATCATCCATCATTTATCGTTCTTTTAGACGAGACGAACGCAATCGATTCTGGCGAACCCGGAGAATACCCAGGCAGACATGGGGACAACAGACAAACTCCGCAGAGAATGTCATCATTAATAAATAATTTGTGATAATTAAATTGAAATTTTAAAACACCAACGTAATATATTCGAAGTTTAAGCCTAACTTCTTCAACAGATTTATGCTTGTACTGAATTCTATGGCTGCAATACAGCTGAAAAATTTGGAACAGCAGCAACAAAAAACTGGGAAGTTGTTTAATAATGAAAAACACCTGAACAGATAAAGAGATAGCGGATACTGGCATCATAATTGAATGTGAGAGGGGTATCCTAGAAAGACTTATCACTCACAAACAAGGAAGGAAGGAATTCCATCTACAACCCAGAATATCATTAGTTCACTGGCTACCAGTGAGGTCTATAGACGTCAGTCATGGTTTTCACTGGGGAGGGATGGGGGATAGTCTGATGGAGCGTTTCAGTGAAAATCAGACTTCTAATTGTGGAATTAGAACAGTTTAAGAACAGAAGATGGCAAATCACAGGAAGATAACGTTGCAGCAGCTTACGACACAACAAAATTTGCATTTGTTAGAGCTCACCCGAGAGCAAACATGGTATCGCTCTGAACGCATGTTGGGAATGATCAGGAGAAAGTTTGCCAAAGGAGATCAGTCGCTGCAAAGCGCTGGCAGCAAATGAGTTAGAAATATCTGGGAGAAATCTCTGCAGGTCAGAGGCAAGAAGAGACACCAACATTTGATGTCTGTGTAGGTTCTCAGTTATCCAGGTCATCCAAAGCTGTTCCTGTTCGTCGAAATGTCTTCAAGAACTTTCTTAACGTCCAGTGGATTGACTTTTAACAGCTTTGGACAACCAACATTTGATGTTGTGACCTTTACCCCTTAGGAAGAAATGTATTAAAAAAAAAGCGACATTCTAGGTTCACTGTTCCATCTACAAAGGCAAATTCAGAATAGTTAAAAAGCACAAGTGAGATAGCTACAACCAGAAACGTCATCACCGTCTCTGGACAGTAGCTAAACTTCTTGTTTTTAAACTGTTCTTAGTTTTAAATTGAATTTTATAAAGTGTCAGATCTTGAAATTGGAATTGAGGTTGTATAAGAGAACTACTGATATAATCTTGTGTCCACTAGTGCATGGATGGTGTCAGAATTGGCTTTGTCTTAAACAATTGGAGGTGTACCAGAGACAACATGACACCAAGACTAGAAAAATAAGCATGAAATACTCAAGATAGTTGTTAAGTTTCCTAAAAAACTATTAAACAGTTGTTGATTTAGGTTCAGGAAACAAAGCTTGTTGAACAGAAAACAGAACCATGACTACATTACATCTAATATTGTACAGAAGAGAATCAGAGTCTGAACGGGACCAACCAGAGAGACAACTGCAGAGTTTTGATTGGACACGGCATCTTCTTCCAGGTTGAACATCAGCGTGGGCGTGTCTTGGGCAGTGTAGGGGGTCGTGTTAACGAATATCACTCTCTCATCAGACCCCACCATCCCACAGGATTTTGCTACATTAACTGCAGTTAAAATGTTGTCCCCTACGAAAAGCAGGTTAGATAGACGAATTAGATATAGATTGATGAGATCTTGAATAAAGTATATACTAAATGTTAAAGGGAGTGCGGAAGTTTAATCAGCTGTGATGATCACGCGTCCAAACCGCGCCTTACCAGTAACCATTATGGTACGAAGACCGGCCAGCGTGAGGATGTTAATGGCCTGGGCACTCTCTGGCTTCACCAGATTCTTCATCATCAGCAGACCCAGGAACTCCATGTCTTTCTCCACCTCTTTTCTGCAAAATAACACGAACGAATCGAACCTCATGGGGAGAATGTGCTTTCACCATCCATTTCATTGTGGCTATAACTGAAGGTGTTTTTAAGCATTGGAGAAGACAACTCCATTGGGTTCTTACCTTTGGATGGTCGTTAGGTCGGTGTCCCCGTCTAATGGTCTAAAGGCAAGTGCAAGAACTCTGAGGCCTTCTTTGGAAAAGCTGTTCAGATAACTGGAGAACTGGCTCGGCACTGGAAACAACACAAGTCGTTGAGGATGAAAGTCAGAAAACAAAATGTAGTCATGGCACATTGATGTTAAAAATATTTAATCATATTCATAATATTACCACTTTCTGCTCGGCAGAGGCTGGCCACTTTCTCTGGTGATCCTTTGATGAAAGCGAGAGCTGAGCGTCCTCCCTGGGTGACCGTCACTACACTCATCCTTCGCAGAGCTGAGGAGAAGGGAAACCTCTGAACGATGGCCAGCGCCTCACTGGTGGCCTGACAGCAGAATGACAATAACAATAACAGCCATGAGGAACTGAGACACGCAGTACAGATGAGGACGGATGGGAAGGGATGCAGCTTATTACCGTTTCTTCTGCTTGGAGCTCTTGGGCTGGAGGCCTCATCACTGCCAAAACCCGGTGGCCTCCAAATTCTGCATTCAGCACCTCCCCATTGTCCACTGGCTCCTGAAGCGTCTGTTGGTGTGAATTGGTGTGATACAGTGAGATATATGTGTGTGTGTGTGTGTGTGTGTGTGTGTGTGTGTGTGTGTGTGTGTGTGTGTGTGTTTTTAGCCCAGCATCACTAAAATTTAAACCACATGCCAACTAGGTGATGCATTTTTATCCTATGCTAACCCTTGAAGGTTAAATTTCCAAGAGGTTTTGTGAGTTTTTCAGCATTATTTGGAAAATACTGAGACAACACTTTGATGCTACATACATACTGTTATTGAAAATCTCAAAACAACTCCAGTCCATCTCCAGTGAATAGAATGCTGTCATACCCAACTAGTAGATTCAACCATTCTGAGGTCCAGAGGGTCTCCGAGGGGCTGACCGTTCAACAGTGTCACGGTGTGACAGCAGGCCAGCCCTGAGAGCAGGTGCCCTGGGGGCAGGAGGCTGGGCCCTGAGACCAGTTCAGAGAATCCAGCAGGCCCCCCCTCCATCACTCCCCATACATCCAGGCCCTCCTCGGTGAGAGTTCCAGTCTGCAAAATCAAAAAATAATCAGATGAAGGAATTCAACATGTTAAATTGTCATAACTGTTCTCCATGTTCACAGTGAACCTACTTGTGGATTCTCCCTCACCTTGTCAAAGCAGAAGACTGACACTTTAGCGCAGACGTTTATGCACGGTGGACTGATGCAGAAGACACCATGACTCTTCAGCCTATGCTGGGCATAGATAGTGGCAGTGGTCATGGCAGCAGGCAGGGCGGGGGGCACCACGATTGTCACAATGTCCAGGCTCCTAATTATCAACGACTTAACAGTCTGCTGGAAACACATCCAGGAACAAGCTTCAGTCATTTTGGTATGTCACATCACAGGAGCGACTGAAACTGACACTAGTTTGTACTCACACTGTCTCTGAAGAGGATCACAAAGCTGTAAATGGAGCCAACCAATGCTAAAGCACAGAGGGAAAATATTGGAAAAAGTCAGAAACTCAGCTGTAGATACAGATAAAATAATTTTGCCATGCACTCCAAAAAACAGGAAGTCTGCACTTAAACTCTTACCCACAAAACCCAAAAGGAGCAAGAACTTGGCAGAATCTCGGTAAAAACGGAAGTTCATTGGACGAGGATGCAAGATAGAGCTGACCAGGCAACCTTTGGCCGTGAAAAACCCTGCGGATGACATATTGTACATTATTTGAGCGTAGGCATTGTGGGATGTCTGGGTTTTTTTTGGTTTTTCACTTTCTCTCATGTACGTTTTGCCATACATGTGATTTTTGATGGAATGTCCTAAAAATAAACAAACGTTACATCACATTTACAACATGACAAAAGTCAAAAGAATCCTGGATAACCTCAAACTGGTAGTAAACATGTAACAAACAGCCGTCTGCTCACCTGTGTTTACGACCACAGCGATGGCGCCGCTTCCTCTTGGACCCCCTCCTCGGGCTTGAATGAGCGTCGTACCACAGAACAGGGTGTGTCTGCGCTCTGACTCCGAGCTGTACGTCTTCTCAGTGTGGGGGAGTGGGGTCTTCAGCACCGGGATACTTTCACCTGGACACAGAAATGATGAGGCCAGTGAACACGCTGAAGGGCTGATGACAGTTTAACTGCATTTAAACCTGTTCACTCACACTTCCTTCTTTCAGGGGTTTAGCAGTATTTTAATACTCGTCCACTAACCAACATGATTTCTTAAACTTTTCCTGCTGATAATTTTTCAGTAAACATCAATCTGTGTCTTAACAAGTGGGGTAGTAACGGACACATTATTTTCACTGTAAATAACAGAATTAACCCAGAGGCCAACAAGTGTTATATTATGTACGTAGTTTAAAAAATACAATCAGATTGTAAGTCATTCAGTGTTCTATGTTCTTCCTCTCCTTAGGCTAAAACAACATAAACCTTACTCTAGTGGTTAAAATATTATTTGAAGTACTTCTCCCATTTTCATACAACCCTCAACAGTAAAACATTCAATTAAGTTTAATATCTGACATCTGAGTCTGTTTGGGTAAATAACAAAACTCTGTCTTTGGTTTCAGGGAAAAAAATTTACATAAAAAACTGTCAGCTTTTATGGTTCAACATGGGAAATTAACAAAAAAAATTGATTGTAATGTAAAATTTTGAAATGAAAAATGCATTATATTTATATCACAACGATCCCTTTGCCATAACTTTGAATTAGTGCTATGCAGTATACTATTAACTGTAACTTCACAAAGGCAAATCTAATGTTTATTTTTAATGCCAATATAATAATGACAGAAATTAACATTTACATTTCTGCAAATGAATTTGTGAAAGCTGCAGCTGGAGCTGCTTCGGTGATATGAAAATTATCTTTTTCAAAAGGTATTACTACTACTACTACTAATAATAATAATAATGGATTAGATTTATATAGCGCTTTCTCAGGCCCCGTCCACACGATGACGGATTTTTTTGAAAATGCAACTTTTTAAAAACGCATCGAAAACGATTCCCGTCCACACGACAGCGTTTTCAAAAAAATGTCCGTCCACACGTAAACGCAGGAGTGCGTTTTCGGAGACGGCTATAAGCATGCCAGACCATGTGGTGGCAGTATTGAGTCACATTTTATCCAATAGGAATCCTCCGTGTTTTGTCGTCACAACACACGGGCCCATAAATATGACGTCACAGCGGTTTTCGTCGCAGGCAGACGTCAGCGTTTTTAAAAAGTCCCGGGGATACGCCGTCCACACGACAACGCAGATCCAGTGTTTCTAAAAAAATCCACCTCGGTCAGCGTTTTAGAAAAGTTGCGTTTCCGTTCCGGAGTGTTGTCGTGTGGACGGAAGGCGTAAACGCAACAAAAAGGTTGCGTTTTTAAAAAATCCGTTATGGTGTGGACGGGGCCTCAAAGATGTTTATCATTGGATCCATTATTCATTCACTCCTCATTCATACTTGGTGACGGTAGACTACGCGTGTAGCCACAGCTGCCCTGGGGCAGAATCACTGCGTTTTTGTTGATTTTGTTGTTCTTTTTATAAATAAACGTTCCGCCCAAAGGTCCGAGTGGGCTTGCCTCGCTCTCCTGTGTCGCGTCCATCTCTGTTGTTAGTCATTCTGCTTTTGACTAGTGGCCAACAGTACGAAGTGACGTCACTGCAGCCTACGGGTCCCTCAATGGGCCAAATCTAAAATGCTTGCGCGTTGACTTGCCACTTGTGATTAAATGCATTAATTTTTATAGCGCGTTAATTTGCAGCGTAATTGATCTAACGCGTTGAAATGACAGCCCTAAAACTTTTTTTTTTTTAAAGTGTGGTCGACAGACTCCAGGATCGATTACGCATTCACTTGTTGAACCAGAAGGAATTTGGTGTCCTTCATTGATTTATTTTATCTTAATAATCAAGTCATAGTGAGGTGATAGTCACTTTAAACCGCCTCTAGGTTATGAGCTTTGAAATTATAATTAAAAAAAAAAGATATTAAGCATAAAAACTGGAGCTTTTACACTAAAATGTCCACAATCAGAGATTGATAGAGCAAGACAAATATCAGTTTCACACAGAAGCACAGACGTCACACAGCTTCCCTGTGCCGGCGGTGATGGTGAAGTGTGACGCTAACCTGTTAGCATGCCCTCGTTGACCAGACATTCCCCGGTTAGCAGTGCGGCGTCGCAGGGCAGCAGCATGCCTTCTGGAGGGATGACGAAACAGTCGCCAGGGACGAGGTTCACCGAGCTCACACTCTCCTCCACTGAGAGACGCACGCACGGAGACACGCGCGCACACACAGACACAGACACACACAGACACACACAGACACACACACACACGCACAGACACACACACACCGACATGAATAAAGAGGACTCCTGGTTTACTTTCTTAATTTAACTCACAACAAGAAGGTGAGATTCATAAAACTTTTTTTTGTTAATTTTATTTTTACTGTATTGAATGTTTCCTCTCACAAACAGTGTGACAGAATGTTCCTCTTACCCCTACTTGATTTCCTCATGAGTAGGATTTGTTCTCAAAAGAGGGACACGTCTTGACAAATGTTCTTTGACCTGCTAATATTTTCTAATTACAGTACTACTTTATCTCATGCCTTAAATTGTCATTTTAACAACTGCTGAATGTCGTCAATGTTCAAAATGTTTGTTTAAGTTTACATTGATGTTCTGAACAATCAACAGCACCTTAAAACAACAGGTTGCTCGAAGCTAGTTTAAAGTGAAACTATGTAGAGTGACTCAGTCATAGTTTAAAACAGCTATTGTCACCCATCTCAACACATCACCACATGAATGTGGGCTATGAATAGGCAAAGCAACGCTCTTCACCAAGCCCATCAAAAATGTCTTTGTTAATCCTAAAACAAGACGCGCTTCTCTCAGCCTTTTTATTTTTCCAGTGTACCTATTATTGGCAGAGATGTGTTGTTTTCCTTGATCTATTAGTTGTTTGACAGTTTCTCAAGAAGCTTCTCGACGTTTTTAATAAAATTTTGTGGAGCATGCAATGTAAATACCTGTTCTCTAAATACCATTCTAGTTCGAACCTTTCCACCCTAGGATAAAACACATGACTGTAAGAATAAATGCTGGAAGAAAACATTTTTCTGCAACTCACATCCTGAGTCCCTCCGTATTGTGACGGTTGTGATAACCTGGGCCATGTTGTGAAGAGTCACGCTTTGCTGTGTAGTAACAGGCGCATAATTATCATTCATGTGCAACATTTAAGAAATCAGATTTAGATTCAAACAACAGGCTCACCTTGTGGATCTCATAAAGTGAGATGCAGATGGAGAGCATAGAAATAACAAAAATGCATACGGCATAAATATAATATTCATCTATCATCCACAGGATGATGCTGAACACCTGGAACACATAGAATGGGTTGAGGACCTAGAAGAGCACACAGGGAGAGACGCAAACAAAGACAGCAGCTTAGATTTGATGTTCAACCTTGACTACCATTAAAAAGTGTTTTCACACATTCCAGATATGCCCTTAAAGAAATCTCACTGTGGTGGGATGAAATCAGTGACGTGCGGTGAGGTTCCTGGCTGGTGAAGCGCTGACTTCATCATAATCAGATTTACACACATGAACCTACAGTGTAGCCTATTCACTTATTTAATTATCAACAGTGAGTGGGTTATGTTTAAAGTCTCATAGCAGAATTATTTACACTAACAAACTGTCACACACAAATAAGCATATTTTATTAAAAAACTTACTTTGCTACCCACACGTTTTTTAGATGTTATGTTTAGATATAAGGGGCGGCAGTGGCTGAGTGGTAGAGCGCGCGGTAGAACGGGTCATCCTATGATTCAAAGATCGGCGGTTCGATTCCTGCTCCCGCCCAAAAACACTACACTGCTGAGGTGCCCTTGAGCAAGGCGCTGCCCCCTTTACAAAAAAAATTGCTCATTTGGGACGCACCAAGAAGGAGCTGACCCCCCTTGCATGCCTACAGGCCCCCTTGTGTATGTGTGTGTACTACAGGGGCCTGTACACACTAATATGTATGTATGCATGCATTTGAATCACTAACTAGAGTGTGCTGTTTTAATTTCCCTTCGGGGATCAAATAAAAATTTTAAAAAAATTAAATCCATGCGCAGCTTCTTCTGAACAAAAGCATCGAAAAAATTTTTAGTTGAGATATGTAATCCTCCATTTTTATAGTAAGGCAAAGTGAGAAGAAAAAAAATGAATGGCTGGACTTGACTCGCTGACTGTAGATTGCAATTTGCTGTCACTTCTTCTATGGCCAACGAAGATGAATCCTTGGCCAAATCTCTGGGATCACCAGCGCCCCCTACCATGAGGTACTAGAACTGCATGACTCACTTTATGCCTTTTCCAAGCGGTTTCAGGACCGCTCAACTCAAGAAAGACGTTACACACATGCAGTTGTTGACAAAAAAACACTGTACATTATATACATTAGCTAAATTATGGGAATTTAGTTCATAGAGCAAATGTGTTTGAACATTTTAATAGCGACATTTACAGAGATAGCATTACGGTCTCACTGTATAGCGTGCCAGCTCAGCTAGTCGAGCCATTGCTCAATCCATGGTGAGGCTCGGCTGGCTGGTGCCTCACCGCAGGTCTCTTCTCAGTATTTCAGCGGTAAATGTGAAAATTCAGCAATTTTGAGTAGAAAATAACATAAAATTGGTGACTTTAAATGGAAAATAACTATATGATTCACATCACTGGATAAATATAACCATTTAATTTATTTCTTCCATTTTCCATTTTTGTCTTTTAGCATGGCAGATGAGGCCATGCCTCACCTACCTCCCCTGACCGCATGTCACTGGATGAAATACATTTTGTCCATCTCACCTCCTCAAACAGTAGTTTCACGTAAGACTTCACAGGCACATCAATGATGTTGGGCCCATACGTGCGTCTCCTGAGAGAATTCAAGTCATAAATTATTATCTCCCAACAGGCTGAAGAATTGATTTATTTTTCTCTATTCATGCATTCAGTCCTACCTTGATCTCTGCTCTTGGAGACTCAGGCCATTTTGATAGCCATGCAAGTCCAAGCAGGTCCAGTCCTCACTGAGGACACTACCAATAAGAATATCAGAGAATATATATTAAACTATACCTCTAAACATTTTCACTTTACGCATACAGACTGGTTCTAGCTTTTTAGTACACAGGTGAAATTACACCGGTTCCTGCTTTTTCTGTTTGCTCACCTAACAAGACAGAAAGCTCCTTTCTTGTCCAGCCACATGTAGCGCAGTCCTTCAAAAACATAGTACCGCAGCACCGTTTTCTGTAAATCAGCAAAGGTTCCTCTCAGTTTGGAAATCTAAAAACCAAAAATTAAAACCTTTTGTGTTTTCTTTACCTCTTCCTTATAAAGTGTAACTGTATCTCTCCATTCATTGTCCTCTGGCTCTCCCACAAGCTCCAAACTAAAAAGAACAAACCACAAACGTGTTTTCCTCACATTTCTCTAGCCCTGCCCTTTTCACTGGTATGTGTGTTGTGTTGTGTTGAAAGGTTAAAAGATGATGCTGCCAGAGGAGTGAAGACATGTAAGCGGACCTGCCCTCCTCCGCCACTTCTCGGAGGACCTCCACCACATGCTGCCGGCCATAGCTGTCCTGAAGAAGCAAATGGCACAGAGATCATGAGACAGAGCTAGCGTGGTGTCATCACTAACTGGAATACACAAGTTATAAAACAACCCTTGGTTTCCCCACATGAGACTTGAAGATGGATATGTGAAATGTGGCAGCTTTTAACTCGGAAAACTTTTAGTACATGTAAGTAAACAAAATGGGTAAAAGACGATGGTGATGCAAGATGTCAATCGTTACAATTACACGTTGTTTTCTTAAAATGTAGAAAAGATTAAGTTGAGAATAAATTTATTTCTCTCACTTTTAATGTTAGAATTTCTGCCGAAGCCAGCGAGCAGGAGCAGCAGCGGGCCAAGACGGCGAGCCGTGGGCGCCAGTGGAACAGTAGAAGGATGAGCCCCAAGGACAGCACAGCAGCGAGACGGGTCAACCACACCCGCCAACGCACAAACTTATACCCCTTTACATCCTGTTGGGGAAAACGAGTGAGACAGTCCATCAAAATTCAAAGGTTAAACAATAAAGCCTGTTGACAAGTTAAACACACGAGTCATTTCAGGTTTTCAAACTACATTGTGAATAAAGGACGACCAAATAAACGTGATCCTGCCCTGGAGCCCAAGCACGAGCCTTTATCTTAGAAAATATTGACGGTCATTTGGAAACACGATGTGGATTCCTACCATGTTGGAGTGGGGACAGAGCAGGGGGCTTCCTGGACTGGGTGAAGAGAGTCCACTCAGTTGCTCCTCTGAGGTTCCTGGAAATGAAAAGGTTTCACATATTCACATAGTCTGGTACAACACCTGCTTAGATGTGGTGACACAAAGCCGCTGTAAAAAGTCAATAATAACACAATACTGCTCAGTGTTGACTCAACAATACAATGACAACATTTATTGTACCAATGAATCTTGGTTTGTGGTGAAATTAAGTCTGGTCAAGAGGCTCTTTCATGTAGGATGTAATTAAAGGCTCAATCCTATGGGGATGCTTGACAAGTTTATCAGAGGTGATGATGCTTCCTCTCAATTTTCATTTACCAATTTCAAAACTAAGAAACATAAATAAATGTGTATCTCTATACACACATAAACGTACACATAAATGAACATACATGATTAGATATAACTTGTACAATCGGGTCAATGCGCAGAGACGCGCTCAGCTCAGCTCTGCGCACAAACCTCACGTCGGTTACGTGGAAGTTCCATAAGTCAGTCAACACAATTAAACACGTTACTGCGTGTGACTTCTGTCTTTTTAAACCCTCATTACTCGTCGAACCGGGACACATTTTATGGATTCTTTTCATGTCGTATCGTTTTCAGACGCTTCAAGTTGTTTAGATCCGTGACCAACAGGAGATGCGTGTCTATAACTCCAGTGGGACGTGGATTCACATCTGTGCCGATCCCGATCATAAAAAATCCACACCGAGGCAAAAAATAAATCGATAATGATCGATAGCAAAACAAGAGTGAACGACCTCCCCCGATGAAACATTAACTTATAAAGGTTACAGGAGAATAAAATGTCCCATATATATGCGTAATAAAGATACAGTAGACATAACACAATAAGCAATAACCATATACAGGTAAGAAGGCTGTTGGTTTAACTAAACAATCACCTCAATGAAAACCGTAACTTTTTTTTTTTTTAATTGAAAAATAAATTAAATTACCGTCAGCTCTGCGCGTCACGCGAACGCTTCCCAGGCATGACAGTGCGTGGGTGTGGAGCAGAGACGCGACTGTGGATCACGATCACGCCTGACATTACTTCCTTTACCTCACCGTGGAGGAGGGGGTTGAGAGCGCATCGATGACCGGCCTGTGAACATGTGACCAGACCGGTTCGACCGCCACACACAAGGAAACCCGACACCGGTGTCGTATCGGCTTGGATGACGCTCATATAACTATTTAAGCCCTTTGGGGGTTAAACGTGTCTAAAACTTCATAGAGACCCGTAACCTGCGCCAAACATGACGCACAGGTGAATCCCGTTTTGAAGCACCTGCTGCCTCCGCCCTCCCCAGAACCTCCGTGGAATGCGTGACCTGCCCGGGGTGATGTTCCTGTGCTGTGGGTTCCCTCGTGGGGAGTTCAAAGATGACGCCCTCAAGTTCATGTGAACTGTCACAAACATGGAATCAGGAGAACAGCGAGTCCACAGAAGGTCAGGTTCTTCTAAAAAAAAAATTTGCATAATGTAATAAAGTTCATTATTTTCCATAATGTAATGATAAAAATTAAACTTTCATATATTTTCGATTCATTGCACACCAACTGACAATTCCTATCTCAAAAAATTAGGATATTATAATAAGGTACCTTACACGAGCTATTAACCAAACAATCTGAATCAACAAATTAACTTTAAACACCTGAAAAAGAATCCTCAGGCTCTTAAAAACTCCCAGCCTGGTTCATTACTCAAAACAGCAATCATGGGTAAGACTGCCGACCTGACTGCTGTCCAGAAGGCCATCATTGACACCCTCAAGCAAGAGGCTAAGACAGAGAAACAAATTTCTGAGTGAATAGGCTGTTCCCAGAGTGCTGTATCAAGGCACCTCAGTGGGAAGTCTGTGGGAGGGAAAATGTGTGGCGGAAAACGCTGCTGGTGACCGGACCCTGAAATAGATTGTGGAGAAGGGCTGATTCCAGACCTTGGGGGACCTGCGGAAGCAGTGGACTGAGTCTGGAGTAAAAACATCCACAGCCACAGGCCTGTATAGGAAATGGGCTACAGGTGCCGCATTCCCCAGGTCAAGCCACTTTTGTACCAGAAACAGCGGCAGAAGTGCCTGACCTGGGCTACAGAGAAGCAGCACTGGACTGTTGCTCAGTGGTCCAAAGTACTTTTTAGGGATGAAAGCGAATTTTGCATGTCATTCGGAAATCAAGGTGCCAGAGTCTGGAGGACGACTGGGATGAAAGAAATGCCAAAATGCCTGAAGTCCAGTGTCAAGTACCCAGTACCCACAGTCAGTGATGGTCTGGGGGGCCATGTCAGCTGCTGGTGCTGGTCCAGTGTTTTATCAAGGGCAGGGTCAATGCAGCTAGCTATCAGGAGATTTTGGAGCACTTCATGCTTCCATCTGCTGAAAAGCTTTATGGAGATGAAGATTTCATTTTTCAGCATGACCTGGCACCTGCTAACAGTGCCAAAACCACTGGTAAATGGCTTACTGACCATGGTATTACTGTGCTCAATTGGCCTGCCAACTCTCCAGACCTGAACCCCTTGAGAATCTGTGGGATATTGTTAAGAGGAAGTTGAGAGACACCAGACCCAACACTGTGGATCAGCTTAAGGCCGCTATCAAAGCATTCTGGGCCTCCGTAACACCTCAGCAGTGCCACAGGCTGATTGCCTCCATGCCACGCTGCATTGAAGCAGTCATTTCTGCAAAAAGATTCCCGATCAAGCATTGAGTGCATAACTGAATATAATTATTTGAAAGTGACTTTTTTAGTATTAAAAACACTTTTTTTTATTGGTCGGATAAAATATGCTAATTTTTTGAGATAGGGATTTTTGGTTTTTCTTTACTTTTTGCAGAAGTCATCAATATTAAAACAATAAAAGGCTTAAACTACTTCAGTTGTGTGTAATGAATCTAAAATACATGAAAGTCTAATGTTTAGTACATTACAGAAAATAATGAACTTTATCATCCATCCATCCATTTTCCTTCCGCTTATCCGGGGTTGGGTCGCGGGGGCAGCAGCTTAAGCTGGGAAGCCCAGACTTCCCTCTCCCTAGCCACTTCGTCCAGCTCCTCGGGGAGAATCCCAAGGCGTTCCCAGGCCAGCCGGGAGACATAGTCTCTCCAGTGTGTCCTGGGTCGTCCCCAGGGCCTCCTCCCAGTAGGACGTGCCCGGAACACCTCACCAGGGAGGCGTCCAGGAGGCATCCTAACCAGATGCTCGAGCCACCTCATCTGGCTTCTCTCGATGCGGAGGAGAGGGCTCAACTCTGAGTCCCTCCGGATGATAACTTCCCACCCTCACCGAAGCTGTCTGGAAGTCGTCCTCCAAGGCCTCACCGAACTCCCACACCCAAGTTTTTGCCTGGGCAACCATCAAAGCTGCATTCTGCTTGGCCAGCCGGTACCCATCAGCTGCCTCAGGAGTCCCACAGGCCAATAAGGCCCGATAGGACTCCTTCTTCAGCTTGACGGCATTCCTTACCGCCGATGTCCACCAACGGGTTCTGAGGTTGCCGCCACGACAGGCACCGACCACCTTACGGCCACAGCTGCGGTTGGCCGTCTCGACAATGGAGGCGCGGAACATGGTCCACTCAGACTCAATGTCCCCCACCTCCCCTGGGACGTGGGTGAAGGTCTGCCGGAGGTGGGAGTTGAAACTCCTTCTGACAGGGGATTCCGCCAGGCGTTCCCAACAGACCCTCACAATACGTTTGGGTCTACCAGGTCGGACCGGCATCTTCCCCCACAATCGGAGCCAACACACCACCAGGTGGTGATTGGTTGACAGCTCCGCCCCTCTCTTCACCCGAGTGTCCAAGACATGCGGTCACAAGTCCGATGACACAACCAAAAAGTTGATCATCGAACTGCGGCCTAGGGTGTCCTGGTGCCAAGTGTACGTGTGGACACCCTTATGTCTGAACATGGTGTTTGTTACGGACAGTCCGTGACGAGCACAGAAGTCCAATAATAGAACACCACTCGGGTTCTGATTGGGGGGCGCGTTCCTCCCAATCACACCCTTCCAGGTCTCACTGTCATTGCCCACGTGAGCATTGAAGTCCCCCAGTAGAACGATGGAGTCCCCAGTGGGTGCGCTCTCCAGCACCCCCTCCAGGGACTCCAAAAAGGGTGGGTACTCTGAACTGCTGTTTGGTGCATAAGCACAAACAACAGTCAGGACCCGTCCCCCCACCTGAGGGCGGAGGGAGGCTACCCTCTCATCCACCGGGGTGAACCCCAATGTACAGGTGCCAAGCCGGGGGCCATAAGTATACCCACACCTGCTAGGCGTCTCTCACCATGGGCAACTCCAGAGTGGAAGAGAGTCCAACCCCTCTCGAGGGGACTGGTACCAGAGCCCAAGCTGTGTGTGGAGGTGAGCCCGACTATATCTAGTCGGAACTTCTCAACCTCACACACCAGCTCGGGCTCCTTCCCTGCCAGAGAGGTGACATTCCACCTCCCAAGAGCCCGCTTCTGTAGCCGGGGGTCGGATCGCCAAGGTCCCCGCCCAGCTCACAGTGCACCCGACCCCTATGGCCCCTCCCACAGATGGTGAGCCCATGGGAACTTTATTTATTATTTTGAACTTTATCACAATATGCTAATTTTTTAAGAAGGACCTGTAGAACCATACATTCACATGATCAAGTTGAAGGGAGTCAATTCTGTTTCTTTGGTATAAAATGACAACAACTCTTGCTATTTGGGTCAGACTTAAGAAAGTGTCAGATCTTCTCTTAGATTGGATACAGTCTTGTCCGTGTGACATGAGTGAGAGCATTAAGATGGAATTTTTTGTAAGTCTTTGCCCGTGTTGTTCTGCCTATCCCTGGAATTAGCCTCTCCTATCATCACAGAATGGTTAGATTTTTTTAGTAAAGAAAGACTGGTCAAAGACTGGTAAAATATCTATCTATATTTTAGAAAAAAAGTGAAATTCAATTAGTGAGAAAAGAAGCTAAAGCATTGCCCTTGTATTTTGTTGTGGTCACATGTATACAACACACAATGCACTTTGCACCATAAACTAAGGGAACTCATTTGTCCTCATGCGTATGATTGCACAATTATCATGTGAATGCTTATCAAAACAAATGTAACAGGGTTAATGGGCAAATTCCATGCTTGTGTCATACATCATAGTTTGCTGTGTGTTAACACTATTGATATGTCTATGTCTATCAAATTACATGGACACACTCTATTACAGACAAAAGTACAGAGACACAGCACTTCATCATTGACTCAAGGGTGTCAGTCAGACCCACTGCCACAGGCGTATGAAATAAATCACCTAGTCGAGCTTCTGCAGTAACAACTGCAGACTGCAACATCCCACGACTTACCCTGACCTACTTTCAGGGTAGGTCAGGGTCAAAGCGTCAGGGTAGGTCAAAGCAATGCACTAGCTTTCACATAGATCAAAGCTAGTGCATAGGTAGATCAAAGCACTAGCTTTGATCTAGGGTCTTACAGTGGCCTTTGCCCTCGTCTTTCTATCTTATCTGGTTTCTGAGTGTACAAAAGTTGAAATTTGACCTTGACCTAGTTTTCTCAAGGTTACCATGTCATTTTCATCCCCTTTTGTGCCCGAGTAATATGCTTTGTGTTTTATCTTTCTATCTGCAACGGTTGGGAAGATGTTTGGTGGACAAACAAACGGACGGATTAATACACGAACACTGACAATTAACATCAGCACTTTGAAGTGGGATGTAATGAAACCTGGAATGCCTAAAAGCTGTTCTAAGGAGCACAATGCCACAACTATTGATGTAATAACTAAAGCCGTTTTGGCTATTGTCAAGGAAACCATGCAAAATGGCGAGATGTCAGATCTTTCTTTCAGTGTTGATATAATATAGGTCTGGGCATGGGTTAGATAGATAGATAGATAGATAGATAGATAGATAGATAGATAGATAGATAGATAGATAGATAGATAGATAGATAGATAGATAGATAGATAGATAGATAGATAGATAGATAGATAGATAGATAGATAGATAGATAGATAGATAGATAGATAGATAGATAGATAGAGAATAATACTGGATAAACACCAGGAGAAAAAGAAACAGTGACATCACAGGACATACCACAAGACATACACTACACTAACAGACACATGCAGCACTAATAGGACTTATATACTAAACTATAACTAAAATATAAACAGTATAAAATTAAAATATAAACAGTATCAAATTAAATTAAAATATAAAACAGTATAAAATTAAAAAATATAAACAGTATAAAATTAAATTAAATCCATTCAACCGCGTGCTGACCTCGCCACCTGACCTCGCCACCTGCTCCTCCTGAGAGAGTCATTGTACCCCATGATGGCACGGGGCACAAAGGAGGACCTCAACCTCTCTGTGGAGGCGCTGTGTGACAGCAGTCTGCTGCTGAAGGTGCTTCTCTGCTGGGAGAAGGTGGTGTGTAGGGGGTGGCTGGTGTTGTTCATGATAGCCTTAACTTTAGACATGGTCCTGCTCTCCAGAAGCATATCCACAGAGTCCAGGCTCAGCCCAACCACTGAGCCCACTCTGCGGATGAGTCTGTTCAGACGGTCCATATCTCTAAAAACTAAGAAAAATCCCACACACACTAAGAAAAATCCCACACACATAATTGTGAGAAAAAAAGAAGCCTTTCTAGAATATTGAATGCTGTTGTAGCCACAAAGAAGGGGGGGAAGTATTAACAAAGCCCTTGAACTTAGAATGTTATGCCATAAAGATTGTACTATCAGTTTGACAACAGTATTGTAACAGCTGATATTTTTCTAATGTTCAGAGGTCACTGTCTTCCTGCCGGGGTCAAATAAGGGCAAGAATTGCATAAGAAGTTTTGTTTTTGTACTCCCATCGAGTCTGAACTTGCAAAAATAATCAAACAGGCCAAATTAAAAACATTGCCTTCCTTTCCCTTGAATTTTAATTTTTAAGAAAAAAAACAGCCTTCAAAATATATCGCAAAACAATTATTAAAATGGTGAAGTGCACATCCTCAAAAATTATCCATAAAACGAATAAATTTTTTTGACTTTGAAAACAATAATCTAACAAGAAGATTTAATTGGATTCAAAGTAATTAATCTACATAAAATCTGGCTTCACTGGCTTCTCTTTCCTGATATTTGGTCTCAAACATGTTTCCACTGACTAACATCATGACACATGCTTTCATTTAGTCAGCATGGAATGTAGTTTCAAACAAGACTTGGTCATGTCTTCAACAATAATCCTTTGTCATTATGTGACTTGGTTGATAACCAGTTTGACATTTTTACTCACTTAAAATGTTAACTCTCCTACTTATAATCTGAATCAGAATCCTTTATATCCTTTATATAATCCTTTATAAAGTCTTCATACATTCCCTTAATATTAACCAGAATTGGTGGTTTCACATTATCTGTAGGTGTTAGTATATGTGTGAGTGGTTGTTCGTCTTTCATGCAGCTCCACAATGGACTGGTTTCGCGTCCGGAGCGTCTCCCTGCATCTCGCCCATAAATCGGCGGGCATAGGCTTCAGCAACCCCTGTGACCCACAACAGCAGAAGAAGCAGCTCGTAAAATGGATGAATGAATAATATTAACCAAAAAAAACAAAAAGGTTCCGGGCCTATTGGAGACACCATTATCTAAATAGTAGGCTGTGAATAGACCTACAGAAGTTCAGACCGTCAGCACTGCCTTCAGACTGACCAGCTTCAAAAAAGGAAGTGTGGCTTATGGCAAGTCAGACAAACTTGTGCTGAGGCTGCAGAAACCCATTTTAACTCCAACCCAAGTACCTGAACACCTGAACCCAAGTACCTACAAGCTTTGCCAAGGCCAACCATAGTTCTGTTTTTGATGCAATGGTAGATCTAAAACATATAACTTTATTAGACAGATCACTGCAGTTTCATTTGTTCTTAATTACTCTTGCGTAAGTAATGCATCACAATCCAGTTTTTGGCACTCAATGTAATGAATGCTTGGTAGAATGTCTGCTCTATTACTTTGACCAGACCTACATGTGTCTGTCAAAAATGAAGGTCTTCCTGGTCCTTCATTTATTCAGGTGGACCTGCTGGTAAATCCTTTACTGGCCAGTAAAAGTACAGGTAAAGAGAAGAGACAGTAGCAGTAATGACAGTTTTACTGATGCTGTCAGGCCAAGATTTTCTCCCCTTTTATAATGAAGATCGAGTCTATTTGAGTTAGAAGATCTACTTTGGTATAATTTAAACTATCAAAAGCAGATTAATGGGAGGTTTCCAAAATTTCTAGTTGTGTACAGCCAAGAAACATAACAGACTACTGCTAGGTTCTGGTTTTATAATAGAAGGGGGTGTTTTTTGCGCCTCTGTTTTATCTAACTTGTTCGTTCGTGCCACTGACCCGTCCTCCACTCTGGAGGCTCCAGCCCGGGCTGCTAGCCGCTAACTCTCGGCTAACTCATCCATGCATTGTAGCTCCACATCTGTATTAAGGTAAAGCTGGATTAGGATTATCACCACTCACCAGCCCCGTCCATCCTGAGGTCACGAAGAGAGACTCCACATCACGATCCTCTACACCACGGTAACCTAAGTAACAGACGGTCCCATGGCCGCCAGTCGCACACTGGACCAAAGACGATTCAAGGAAGAGAGTGTTGGCTGGAGAGCCATTTCCTGTCCGTCCCTCGGTCGCCCACTTCTGAGGGGGGAATGAATGAGATCATGACCGAGCAAAAGTACACGGAACCCTCGATCATAAACGACACGCCATTCAACAGTGATGAGCCTTAAATGATGGGTTTAAGACGCGCTATAAGCAAAAGAAAACTATCTTTGAGACGTTGTTTCCGAACACAAAAGACGTCACACATCCGTAGTGAGAATATTTAACAAGCAGCCAAAACTAGCAGCAAAATTATGTGGAAATAATATCTGACTCAGTCTGGAGGTCTCTTATTTTCACATTAAGAAAAAATAACGTGTTGTGTTATAGTGTTGAAAATGTCCAATGGGATTCGGCGGAAGGTCGCCACGCCCACTCAGAAACAGGAAGTGTAGACCAGGTCGGAGCGATCATTTCTACGGGAAGTCACGTTGTCCAAAACTGATACAGGCAAGCGCAAGCAGTCAGTGTTATAATATAGTTAATACAGCATTTGTTTAAACCGGCTTTCTGTTGATGTATGATGCTCATTTTCTCCACGTGTATTCCTGTCTGTGCAACAAAATTTGATCAAAGTCCTGCCTGTCACGACAGAGACTGTCCTGTTGGAGGTTATTTCTGTCGTTTACGTCCTTCAAATTTCCAAGGGAACTGAAAACATAAAAACTTCCCACATTGCTGTCAAGGGAATGCTTTTGTTTCAGTTTGAACAGACTTAACAACTGCACTTAATTCTCTGAAATATTAGATTGTGTTCATTTTATATATACATTTTGTCAAATGCAGCATGGTACTTTTCTTTGCTTGCAGAAATGTTTTGTTTTCATGTAGAATCTGAGGGATTTTCACTCCTACTTTTGTTGTTACGTATAATAGCAAAAAAAGAATTCTGATTTTAAGCAATTTAATAATACTTCTTAACTTCAACAGTAATCATGAATGTGAAGAATGTTTGGGCTGCTTGGTTGGGAATCCCTTTGTTTCCCCTTTTCCAGCCTGGTTTTCTGCAGTGAGATGAGACAGTATCAGCGCTCTCAACAAAGCACTTTTATCTCCATCGCATTCTATTGGCAAATGCACAGATTTGTCCCAGACTCCCTTTGAGGAATCCATTTGCAGTACTTGCTACAAATCAGAATCCTGGTTTTGTTCATGGTGGCTCATCCATTTTCAATGTTCTTAGCAACACCTGAGCTTTTGGTACTTTGCAATACAAAATGCGCCGTTATGTGACAATGAACGACAAAGATCTGAGTGTTGATTTTTGCAACAAAAACATTCCAATAAAAGTTGCAATGATAATAGTATCATACTGTATCACATTATGGCAGAAAAAATGCCAAAACATTCAAATATCTGGAGCAGACTTGGACATTGAATTGCGTCATCTTTATTTATTGCAATTACAATTTTGTACTTTCCTAATCTAAAAACATATTTTCAAGTTCCATATTGAGGTCAGAACATCTTCAATGAACACATGTCTAAGTATTTACAAACTCCATACAAGTTCATGAGCATTTTAAAAAATAAAATACAACAGAGCATTTTAATGAGCAGAGAATTACCAGAAATGTGGTCCAGTGTGTTGCATAAATAAAATACTTTGCTCGAGATTTTCATCTATCACCCTTTTCTCAAGCTCTCCTGTCATTTGCAACACAGACACCCATATAACCACAGTCTCAAACATTTTTAACATCTAACATCACATTAAAGGTGATGCAGGCACAAGTTCAAGTTGACATTTTCACATGTTCATGAAGCTGCCGCTTTCTTCTCTTTGTATGTCGCCATCATTTTCTTGATCTCTGCGATTGCCTTTCCTGGGTTGAGTCCCTATGGAGATGTGTCAAACAGTGATAGTAAAGACACCAAACGTCTATTAATTATAAGTATAAGTATGTGTGTGCCTGTGTGCACGCGCGCATGGGTAATTTTTTTAGGGTACCTTCGGACAAGTCTTCGTGCAATTCATGATAGTGTGGCATCGGTAAAGGGAGAAGGGGTCCTGAAGTTTCGAGAGACGTTCCTCAGTGAATTCATCCCGAGAGTCGATCATCCACCGGTATGCCTGTGGGGTAAACATTAAAGTGTTGTTTATTCATTGTCATTGGACCTGGTGATGTAGATGGTAGAAAGAGCCAAAAACAATTATATTGGAAAAATATTGGGTTGATCTTTTCTTCCTCTAATACTTAATATTCAGTTGTTCAGTGTCTAATTCATAATCACAGTATTTGGGGACCTTTCTCTGGTGAAACAAATCCCTCTCATCCCCCTGCATTTTGATTCAGCCCTCTTTCACATGTGTAATTCTGACACTGGTATGGATGAGTGGGGGTAGGACAGGTGGAAAGGTACTGGTGAAAAACCTGTGTTTGACTTTATTAGCCTGACATGACATGGCACATATTGCAGTTTGATGACTGCACATGGTTACATTGAGATACTGATGACGTTAGAATGAAAAGCATTGATATTTAAAAATACACTCATTCAGATTTTTTAGGTTTAATACTCCGGATACAACTCTTCTTATGATCACCATACATCACGACTTTCGGAGTTACTAACTAACATGACACGTCACGACCTCTCAAGTACAGGTCCTCCTGAAAAAATACTGCATGGAACCAGCTTCTCCATCAGCGCCGCTGTTAATGGCCCAGAGGATCAACTGCTTTAATAGTTGTAAAGACCAACTTACATTTTCATCCTTTTCTTCCCCACTGAACTCATTTAGCTTCAATTTGTAATGATGCTTACCAAAGCCAGAAAATTACCAAGTGTCTTTATCTACATTTGAATCATCGTGACATGGTCTCATATCTGAATAACAATTTGCTAAGGTTCTCAGAGAGTCTTTACGCACCTGCATTAGAACAGCAGGTCCCAGATATTTGTCTCCATTCCACCAGTAGCTGGGACAGCTAGTGCTGCAACATGCACAAAGGATGCACTCATACAAGCCGTCCTGTTGAGTCAATAATAACAGTTTATTCTGACAGTCTGCCTTTCTTCATCTCCATGGGAAAATAACTGACAGGTTGGGTTAAGGTTTTGTTGTTAACTAGCGGAAATCTTAATTAAATTATCATTACAACACAGAAGTACATACCACCAAAATATCTACCAGATGATGAATTGTATATATTTTTGTTCACTGACAAGTTGGTTTATTTACCAGTTTTTGTCTGTCCTCTACCGACTGGAAATATTGCTGCTTCCCTTCTTGACTTTCATCCTTCTTTTTCAGGTAGGGCTCGATAGATTTGTACTGTGCGTAGAAATTGCTCATATCCTAAGGAAAATCATAGGAAGGACAAATCTGGCACTTCATCACACTGCGACAACATCATAAAAATACACATGATTTTATTGCTCCTATAGTTTATGTCATGAAGACTTTAAATGCAACTACTGAATTGTAAATCCAGCATTAACAGTACTTACAGGCACGAGATCTTTGACCACATACATGTGTGGGAGTGGGTAGATTTTGGTTGATTTGCTTGTGTTACTGTCAATTTTGTTAAGACATGCCAGTGTGTTGCCTCCATTTATGTTCATGGCACATGAGCCGCAAATACCTGAATAAACACAGAATCAATAAATCTCTGGAACAGGCACAATGGTTCAGAAATTATTACTCTTTTATATCTTTTAATATCTCAAACAATGAACCATAGATGGTTTCGTGTACAGGGTGCCTGTTTGTTACTGACCCTCACGGCAGGAGCGTCTGAATGTGAGTGTGGGGTCAATCTCATTTTTTATCTTAATGAGGGCATCCAGAACCATCGGACCACAGCTATTTTTAAAGAGAGCAAAAAAGTTGTGACATTCATTACAGACATGTTAAAAGGTTAAATAAATCTCAACAATTTGTTGTTTATGAACTTTGGAATGACATACGTGTTGAGATCAATCTCATATGTCTGCATTCGTGGTTTGTCTCCAGGGGTATCAGGGTCCCAGCGGTAAATCTGAAATTTCTTGATATTGGGTTCAAGAGCTGGAGCGGCGGCAGTCTGAGCATATCGCACTGCCTGCAATAAGAAAATAAATGACAAAAGCAGCATACATTAATAGTAAGTATGGCTATTTTACATTACGAATAATTGAATATATTTTTATATTTTAATTCTCTTTTACAGTTTCCACTTAAACATAAAACAACAGCAATAATAGCAGTTGTGAACAAAGTAATAAATTACAGTGAGTCACATAACTGCCAGTGTCACCAATTAAACTTAAGATGGGACACAAATAATACTATGACAGCCAAAATGACTGTATAAAATCCTTGAATCTCATCATTACCAAAACATAATACAAATAGTGAAATATATATTTTACGCACTACTTCAGAAATTCTTCCACTTATATTCTGAGGTGTCGAGTCTCCCCCCAGTGGTCGACTGAGGAACTGACGTGAGGGTTACATCACAGCGAATGTATTGTGATGTAACCCTTTCTTTTACCTAAACAACTTTTACAATGCAGGTCTATTAAATCAAACTTTTTTTTATTTCTCTTTAAGTTATAAAATCTTAACGCTTACTTTACTCGACCAACCGATAAAACTATCATTATGACTTGATTTGGAGGCCTTAATAGAAGGTAGGAATTACTCATTGTAAATGGACAGGTTTATCAGGCATTCACAGAAGGCCTGCGTTACACTGGTTGGTAGTTTTAGTTTGAAATTAGTAGTTAATATTGTAGTTAATATTTAAGTAACCCAGAAGATGCTAGCGGAGCGGTGGTAACAATTTAGAGGCCATGACATTTGAACATAGAGAACTGGAGCAGGCTGTGTTGTGAAGCTACTATGACTTCAGGCTTAAAAACTATGTAAATACATCACGGCCTAGCAAAAATTGAGAATTTGATGGAATACCTACAATCAACACATAACTACTCATTTGAAAAGGCAGCTGGTGAGAGACGTCTTCGATAATAAAGAATTAAATTCGTTCATACTCACCACCATTAAACCAGAATTCCTAACAGCCAAAACATTTCGGCTCAAGGCCACACAGAAGGCTGACATCTTCAGAGCTGGATATATTTATGGAGTAACTTCAGCGCGGACACCACAGGTCACCCCTTAAGTCACTACAGGATATGTAACACTAGACTCCACCCACTACGTGTGACGTCAACACGTAGCTGTGCGTCCTTACGTAAACAAGTTGCTTTCAAGCACCCCAGCCTGTCTGGTGTTACTGACAAACCACGAGGTTATACAAACATGGTTTGTGCCGCAGGTGGAAGTTAGGGAGCGAAAAACTACAGGGCATCACTGTTAGTCGACTAAAAGCATTTTAGTAAGATTTTTTTTAACACTTAAAAACTGAAGCTTAGTGTTTGTTTCTGCTTGTTTGCTTCTGTTGTCTGCTGTGAGTCACTCGGACAATAATGTAAACTACTGTATTTAGACAGTTATTACATTGAAGTTCGGGGAGCCAAATTTTAGATAATCTTTATCCGTAATAGTTACAACCTATCGTGTACACACATTTTAAATCAGTCAAGCAGTTTCCGTGCGCTTGTTAATCCTTTTTTTTTTCAGACTGAGATAAAATGCTGTCTGATGTAATGTGTTCAAATCCCAATATACTGACTTCTCTTTCCTGATTTGGTTTTCCAACATGTTTCCTTGCTGGACTTGGTATATCGTGTTGAGACAATACACGCTAGGTTTGAGAAATTGGACTGAAAGTGACGAAGTTTAAGTGATGGTTCCGTTTTGTAGACTAAAAGCATTCTATTCCTTGCAAACAATACATTTCTTGCTAAAGCTTTTGTGTTCATCTAATGCACATATGTTAAACTCGAGGCCCGTGGGCCAAATGTGGCCCGCCACATCATTTTACGCGGCCCATGAGAGCACAAAGGGTCAATGTCTAAAAATAAATAGGTCAAAAGCGTGCTTTTCCTGAAACTACATTTCCCACAATGCAGTAATTAAGCCCAGTTTAACTTTGACAAAAACGTTTTACTTCTGTTTGATGTGTTTTTCTTTATTCACTTGGATAGTTTGGTCCTAGATTGATGGAGTTATTTGGGTTTCATAACCTGACAAATTGATTTATGTAACAGAGCAACAAGTAAACATAGTTTTCTATGAAACTGTGATGTTTGCAACTTGAATAAGTAATAAATTCAGAGTTATTTAACATTAAGAAGTAATTAAATTTATGTTACATTACACTGAGTTACATGTATAAGTTACATCTGACCCTTTAAGGACAGCAATTATGCTGATGTGGCCCTCTTTGAAAATGAGTTTGTCACCCCTGATCTAATGGGTAGCATTGATTGCCATAAATATACAAACCTTTTTTTAATTTTTTTTTTTACAAATAGTGACTCAACAGCTATAATTCTTCCACCTGTCGTTCTAAAATCTTACTGAAGGATGTTGATGTTCATATCTGATTATTTTGGAACAAATGGACGAATGTCCCCCCCACCGTTAGTCTACTTGATCCTTGAAGCCTGACCATGTGTCAGTCAGGCTGGTGTTGTGTTGTGTCTCCCTGCAGGTGACTGACACGGTGTCGGAGTGGCATGTCGTGGCTCTTCAGCTGGTGGAAGGGGTACAGGCCACCACCGATGGAGGAGCAGCCCGGGTCGGCTTCTGCTGACAGAGGTGCAGCAGGGGGAAACAAACTTGGAGACCAGTTGAGTAACTTTGACCCGACTGGGCTGGAGAGAGCTGCAAAAGCTGCAAGAGAGCTCAACAAATCATGTGTGTGCTGTTGTTTTTTAACCTCGCTTAACATTTCTTGATTGCTTTCTTCATATATGATATGACTTCATATTAATGATCTCATATTATTATTCTTTACTGCATTTGAGGACATTACCTTAAACTGAACTCGGTGAAAAGTGTCTAGCTGGTGAATGCCTTACATGATCACTACAAATCTGTTTGGTGTTTACACCATCATACATACAGTAAACCAGATTGAGCAACACAAACTAGAACATGGGTAAAGTTTTGACAGACAGCACACAGGAGGTCAGAATGGGGGTCGAGGAGGAAGAGAAGGAAGGGAATTTAGATTTGAGAAATCAGCAGAGAAAACAGTGTTCCTGAGGGATCAGCCCTCCATCTGTGTTTCTTTCTTTCACATCACTTCATATATGTCAGTATGTGCAGATGAACATATTTACTTTTCTTTGCTCTGAAGGATAAAGTACAGTAAATGCTTGTCATTAACAATTCCATTCATTTCATGCCACTTCTGCGGTGGTTGGGTATGGAGTGAAGTAGAAACAGTTGAATTTTGGTTTGCTGTCTGGATTAATTTTCCACTTTTTCGAAGGTTGCAAAGCTTTTTGTAACTGTTTTGTTAATTTTCTAAAACTATAACATGAACTACCATAAAACTATGTAGGAGACATTGTTATATAGAAGGAAATATTCAACATGAATGTATATCCAAAAAAATTTGGTCCAACTTGTAGATGTGTGATCTAATGAAGAAAATCTTCTTGTGGGGGATGCTCAGCCTTGGTGGATGTTTCAGTCTCCATATGCAAACTCTTCCAACAGGAATATGAGGTAACTCTGGAGTAGTTGAAGGGTGAGCAGATCCAATTGCATGGAGAGGAGAGATGGAAAACACTCTTAGAGGACGGATGGATAGTTGGATGGATGGATGGGTGGCTGATGGATGGATGGATGGATGGATGGATGGATGGATGGATGGATGGATGGATGGATGGATGGATAGATAGATAGATAGATAGATAGATAGATAGATAGATAGATAGATAGATAGATAGATAGATAGATAGATAGATAGATAGAATTTAATAATCACGGAGGAAATTGTACATATCCACTGCTCAGCTATTACATAGCGAATAAATACTGGAAAAACATCATGAGAAAAAGAAACTGACATCACAGGACATACCACAAGTCATACACTACACTAACAGACACATGTAGCATTAACAGGACTTATATACTAAACTATAACTAAAATATAAACAGTATAAAATTAAAATATAAATGGTATAAAATTAAATTAAATCTGATCAACCACGTGCTGACCTCGCCACCTCCCCCCGCTCCTCCTGACAGAGTCATTGTACCCCCTGATGGCACATGGCACGAAGGAGGACCTCAGCCTCTCTGTGGAGGTGCTGTATGACAGCAGTCTGTCGCTGAAGGTGCTCCTCTGCTGGGAGAAGGTGGTGTGCAGGGGGTGGGTGGTGTTTTTCATGATGGCCCTGAATTTAGACATGGTCCTGCTCCCTAGAACTGTCTCCACAGAGTCCAGGCTCAGCCCGACCTCTGAGCCCGCTCTGCGGATGAGTCTGTTAAGACGTTCCATATCTCTTTTCCTGGCCCCACTACCCCAACACACAATGGCGTATGACAGCACACTGGAAACTACGGACTGCTGTCTAGATGCAGTCCCAGGTACTTATAGTTTTCTACCACCTCCACCTCACTGCCTTCGATGATCACTGGTTGTGGAGAGGCAGGTGCCCGCCGGAAATCAGGCACCATCTCCTTGGTCTTGGAGACGTTGAGCTGGAGTTGGTTCTGTTGGCACCACTCCACGAAGTCAGCCACCAATGCCCTGTACCCCCCCTCATCACCCTCCTGGATACATGCCACAATCGCAGTGTCATCGCTGTACTTCTGTATATGGCATGTATCCGAGTTGTGCTTGAAGTCCGATGTGTAGATGGTGAAGAGAATGGGGGAGAGAACGGTCCCCTGTGGCGCCCCCGTGCTGCTGGTCACCACAGAAGACAAACAATCCCCCATACGGACGTACTGGGGTCTGTCCATTAGGTAGTCCGTAATCCAGCTCACGAGGTAGGGGTCCACAGCCATGGAGGTCAGTTTATCGTGCCGGAGTATCGGCTGGATGGTGTTGAAGGCACTCGAAAAGTCAAAGAAGAGCACCCTGACCGCACAGCCCCCGGTGTCCAGGTATGAGAGCACGCGGTGGAGGAGGTACAAGACCGCATCGTCAACCCCAACCTTGGCCTGATAGGCAAACTAGAGAGGGTCCACCCTGCACCTGTGGATGCATAAGCTCCAGGACCAGTCGCTCTAGTGTCTTCATTACGTGGGAGGTAAGAGCGATCGGTCGGTGGTCGTTGAGCTCAGTAGGGCATCCTTTCTTGGGTACAGGGACGATGCAGGAGGTCTTCCAAAGTGACGGGACCCTCCCCAGCCGCAGACTGAGGTTGAACAATTGCTGCAGGGGGTCAACCAGTTCCGAAGCACAGGCTCAGAGGAGTCTTGGGGAGACCTTATCCGGTCCAGTCGCCTTATAGGTACGGAGCCTCCTCAGTGTTGTCGTCACCAGGTCTGCAGTGATGACGGTCTCCGTCATGGTGGGAGCAGGAGGTCGTAGCGAAGTTGGAAGTCCAGTGGTTGAGGTGGGGCCATTGAGCTTCGCAGTTCTTGGAGTGGGCTCGGGAGAAGTGGCAGGGGTGGAAGGAGACGAAGCACAGGAGGAGGGAGCATCAGTGGAGCGGTCTGCAGGGAGTGGTGGGAGCTGAACCGATTGAAAAAGCTGTTTAGTTCATTAGTTCGTTCACTATTCCCCTCCACAGTGCCGCGCCCTTTCCCGTGTCCGGTGATGGTTCTCATCCCATTCCAGACCTCCCGCACCTGGTTTCACCCCAGTTGCTTCTCCAGCTTCCTCACGTACACCTCCTTGGCCTCCCTCAGGCAGAGTCTCACTTCCTGCTGGGCCTTCCTCATCTCCTCCTCGTTCTTGCTCCTGAACGCCCGCTTCTTCCTGTTCAGGACAGCCTTGACTTCCTTGGTTACCCATGGTTTGTTGTTGGGGTAACACCTGACTGTCCTGACAGGGGCCACAGTGTCCAAACAAAAGTTCATGTAATCTGTAAAACACTGAGCTGCCCCCTCAATGTCCTCCCCATGTGAGCCCACGATGACATCCCAGTCGGTGGTCTGGAAGCAGTCCCTCAGCATCTCCTCTGCTTCCGGGGACCACCTCCTGACCTGTCGTGTTGTTGCTAGCTGCCGTTTCACCAGCGGGATGTAGGTGGGCTGTAGGTACACTAGGTTATGGTCTGATTTACTTAGTGAAGGGAGGGGGGTGGCGGTGTATGCCTCCTTAGCATTAGTGTAGAAGAGATAAATGGTTCTGTTCTTCCGTGTGGGACAGTCTACACACTGGACCATTGTGGGGAGAGATGAGTCCAAGGTGGCGTGATTAAAGTCACCGGTAATAATGACAAGCGCCTCCGGGTGCTGGGTCCGAAGAGCGGAGGTGGTCCCACAGATGGTCTCTCGTGTAGTCTCAGGGTCCGCACGTGGACCTTTGTTCACCTACCCTGAAATGTCAAAGCTATGCACTTGTCAGGTACTACTTTCAGGGTACCCTGACCTACCCTGGAAGAGGTTAGGGTAAGTCACGGGATGTTGCAGTCTCTGATTGCCTTGTTCTGAGGACAAAAATTAACCAAGTTATATCGAACTGGCTGTCTATTCTAATTATCACCTGTACTGGTTTTATTTTAATGACTTGATCACCAACGTAGACAAAAATAGACCTTTTTTAATGTGTGAATCTACCAAAGTTAAAAAAAAAAAAGTAATGCAAGAGAAAGTATAAAAATATTTTGTGTTTGAATATTTAACACAGCAGGTGTGAGGATTTTATTCTTATGGAAAAAGAATCATTTTTAATCTTCTATGAAACAATATTCTTGTGATAAACCAGCTAAACACTACTGGCTAAAGCTAGGCAGCAGGTGATTTCTGATGATTTCTGTGGAGATGATGGAGACGAAACAAAACTGGACAAGGAGAGCGATCTATTGACCTGTCCTCACGAGGTCACCAGAAACACAGCAAGAAATGAATGCTAATGATGGGTTGTGTCTGCTGGATTTGTTAGGAGGAGGTTGTTTTTTAACACATGCGATGACATTACATTGTGATAATATTTTAGTGTTGTATCACCAATGATTAATGATTACAGATTTAGGTTTTATTTACACACATTTGATTAACTGTACACAAACTTTCACAGCGATGCCCTGTTAATAGTTAAGATCAGAATTAAAATAACTGGTTGGACAGAGACATTAATAAAGTAGAATAAGTGACACATGTATAATACAGCAGGTATGTGGAATTTGATGGCAAATTCTAAAATACATTCATTGGTAATGTTAGTGACAAGTTAGTATAAGGATCATTAAACTGAACTTCATTAAGTTCTGGAAAAAACACTTTAAGCTAAACCAGAATGATAAGAAGTAGAACAATGCTCGGCTCTGCATTCAGAGCCGAGCATTCAGTGTGTAAATAATAATATCGGTCATTTTCTGTCCAGTGACAGTTGAACATGAAATGGAACTGAGACACAAGAGTGACCTTCTTCGAACTGAAGCGGATGCCCGAAGCCCATGGTCAGGTGGAGCGTGAGAGCGCAGACCTGATCAGGAAACAGATCCACCTCAAAGCTGCTGAACACAGACAGACTGTCCTAGAATGTATAACGTGAGAGAAAAATTCATTGTTGCTTCCGTTGACGCTTAAAGCAACCTGACATGTTGTCTTCCTGTGTACCTCTGCTGTAGAGAGCTGTTAAAAAAACCCTTGTAGGTTTTGTAGGTAACCAAAGTCGTCTGGAAGCGCTGATTTTCATATTTTGATACACCATACAACATGCCAGAAAATGTGTGTTTTCTTTGTCCCCCACAGGTAGCCGGTTTGACGCTGTTGGCAGCAGGAGTGTATTCTTACAGAAATGCCACAGCAGTAGCTGGACGTGACATGGAGTCTCGCCTCGGAAAACCCTCTCTGGTCCAAGAGACCTGCAGGTTAACTGTGGCAGAGGCCATCAAGCACCCAATCAAGGTAAAACCGTATAGTAGTTTTCATGTTTTTAACATGTACATAGTAGAAGGGTGGAAATCCAACCGATATCATCTGTACAAGAATGCGATACGTGTAGGATGTGAGCGTGTGATTCATCCACAGGAGACTGTTCAGTGTGTGTGACCCTAGCTACACAGTAATCAAACTCAATTCTGGACTAGAAACTTGTTGAAGTGGATTTGTTTATTGGTGTACCATCTACAGGATATTGAGCAAATCACATCAAATATACTGAATGTGAGAGAAATTGTACAGCACAAGTAAAAAATTATAATATTTGATCAAATTATAAAGGTTTTACCAATCAAGTGTTTGTATTGATAGTCCATGGCTGTTCAAGGATGCTTCAACAATTTTTCTACAAAATTCATAAATATACAAGTAAATATTTGAATTGTGTCTTTAGGAGCAAAATATTGATCACTAGTATTATAAAACTTGCACAACTATTTGAAAATAAAATCAAATTTTATACATTATTATTATTATTATTATTATTATTATTATTATTATTATTATTATTCTTCACTATATTATGTGTATAATCTGTCAGATTCCAAGTGGTTGATGTGTTTCTGCTAAAACAAGTCACTCAGTACAGTAATTCTCTCTGTTTTCATCATTTTGCAGACCTTCAGACGTCTGAGAAGCAGACCACAGGATCCATTAGAAGACGTGGTGCTCAATTTGAGGCATTAACAGCTTTTGGATTTTGTCCTGTTGATATCTCATTAATCACATTCTTGATTTCAACTGAAAAATATGCCGAAATCTTGTTCTGGATCATGCAGGCAGCCTTGGAGGCACGTGTGAGAGACATTGCCATTGCCACGTGCAACACCAGGCAGAATGAAGGCCTGTACAGAAACATCCTGATGTAAGGACCGCCTGGAACTGGGAAAGCATTCTTTGCCGAGGGACGGTATGATTAGGTCAGAGGCCTTTTCATTTTCATTTTTACTTATTTTATTCTTATTCGGTTTTCTTAATAGTTGGCTTTAGTAGATGGGTGACAGAGAATTATGCAATGTATGCCCAGCAATTTAAAGAAGTAGTCATATTTATGTCTTTAGTAGATTATATTTTGGACTAATCTCTTTTTATTACCTTTCAGAAACTGGCTCTTCATTCATGGATGGATTATGCCATCATGACAGGTGTGGACGTAGTGCCCATGGGGAGTGATGGAGTCACTGACATGCACAAAGTGTTCGACTGGGCCAGCACCAGTGGCCAATGGTCTGCCATATTCATTTGCTGCAGTAACACTCACTGTATCAGTACTAAAATTAATATAAGCTTTTAAATGTTGCCCTGGATGTTGTGCAGCACACAAACCTGCTAATTACATTAAAAGCACTAAATGACTGTTCTTAAACAGATTCTCTTTGATTTTCTCTGATTCCCTGCAGTCTCTTGCTGTTTGTAGATGAAGCTGATCCATTCCAAGCAATCCACAGTGAGTTCAGCTGCAGTGCTGTATGCATGGTGATGCTGCCCAGTGGTTTAATCATATATTCATGAGTCATGGTTTTTGCATCTCGGAAGGACCTAACAGCTACACTCAATGCCTTCCTCTACCGCACCAGGGAGCACAGCAACAAGCAAGGATCTCATGTTTGACACTCAGCACGTCTGGATATGAAAAGGTCACAGGTCAAGTTTAAGTACTGGTATATTATCTCCTCATGTTCATGCTGGTGCTTGCTAATAATCAACCAGAAGAGTTCCATTGGGCCATTAAGGATCATATTGATGAGATTGTTATCTTTGCCTTACCAAGCCTGGAGGAGAGGGAATGAGTGGTGCGCCAGTATTTTGATAAATTTGTGCTGGGTTCTGCCACTTCAGGACCCAGCACAAATTGTTGTTGCTGCTCCCTGCTGGAGGTGAATTGAAAATGAAAACATCAGAACCTAGATGTTGTGCTGCTAGCTCAAGTTGCATAGTGGTGTATATAATGTGTTCACACCTGAAACTCTTTTCTTTTCATGAAATGATATTTAAGTCCTCAGAATGTAACGCACAAGTCAGAGCCAAGTCTGTTGGTTAACTGAAACAACAAATGGTCAGTGTTGACACTGATTTACTGTACGAATCTCCTGTGCTTTATTCTGTATCCAATGACAGGAGATTAAAGTTGGCTCAGTTCCACTATGGACAAAAATGTTCAGACATTGCAAAGAGAGTCGAAGGCATATAACTGTCGGGAAATCTCCAAACTTGGCGTCACCTGGCAGGTAAGTACAAAAACCTTTTGACACAAAATGTGAATCTCATTTCAAATATGAATTTGATTTCAAATCCAATGCCAACCATGTATTCAATTTGTTTTCCTGGAAGGTTGTTGCATACTCATCTGAAGATGGAATTTTGACTGAAGTGATGATGGACTCAAGAGCTGATGATGCCATCAAGCAGCATGCACAGAAAATGGATTGGCTACTGACAGAAGCAGGTACGGGGGTTGGGAAGGTCGGCGTCCTCCTCCCTAAGGAAATGGCTGTGGAGAAGGCACCCCAGGAAGCCGATTTACATGAACACTCTAGAAATTAAACCTCGGCTGCACAAGTCTTTCCAGTTCTGGAGGTTGTGAGAAACAGCAGGAGCAGAAGAAGCCACTCTGCCTTCAGAGGTAGAGACAAAGGTTACTGCCAAAGAAAAAACATTTTGGTCAAGGAAAGGGATGTTGCTGAGGTAAATGGAGGAACAGTTGAAACCGTTTTTGAGAAAAATACTGCTGTCCCATCGCTGCAGGAGGTGTTGACAGGGGAGGATCTGACTGAGGAGATGCTAGGAACAGTTATAGCTACCGACACTGTCCTTCCTGGAGTCAGGGAGCTTAAAGAGGCTGGCGGTATATCAGCTTCCAGTGACACAGAAACTGCTGCCATGACTAGAGAACAGTGAAGTACTGATCCTGTTGTTCAAGAGACTAAAGTCACAGAAGTAGTCGTGGAAGAAAATACACACTTGGAAAGCTCAGTTCCAGCTGTTGCCCTAGAGAAGGCATCAGATGTTAATATCGTACAGGAGCCAGAGGCTCCAGAGGTTGTGGTGTCCGGTGACACAAAGCCAGCAGCCGTGTCTGTCGATGGTGTAGAAACTGAAAGCACTAAAGCTGTAGAGGAAAGAGCGACTGATGCTGCACCGGTTGGAGAGCGACTTTCAAATGAGGATGCTAAAGGGATGGCGTCCATAATAAACATCGTAAAACATAGTGAAGAAATAACAAAGGATTTGGCAAAGGTGGCTGATACTATAGCAACAATCAGACAGGAGGAAGAGGAGGGTGCAGGAGCCGATACCAAGAAGTTTGAAATGATGGAAAGTAATTCTGTAAAAGTGGAGGAAGGGGAGAGAGATTCTGCAACTTCAGATGTTGCCAAAGAGATTTAGGATGTAGTGATAAATGTGGGCAAGGAGTTTGACAGTACTGTGGTTGTTACGGAAGTTGAAGCTGTGACAACCGAAGCTGTTACCAAGGCAGCTGAAACCATAATAACAGAGGTCT
The DNA here is from genome assembly GCF_040054535.1 of Antennarius striatus. NCBI lineage: Eukaryota > Metazoa > Chordata > Actinopteri > Lophiiformes > Antennariidae > Antennarius > Antennarius striatus. The sequence goes on along the minus strand of NC_090777.1, from coordinate 12,518,763 downwards.
CAGCTTCAGAAGAACTCAATGTCAATTAGATTTCTATCCCTGAGTTTACTTCAGAAGGTGAGATCCTGGCTTCACAGATTGCTGCAAAGGAAACAAGCGTCCTAACAACCCAGGAGACAAACATAGTGGGTACTGGAGACATGAAACAACTTGAGACGACTGAAGTTGTTGCCAAGGAGGCATAAGTCCTACAAACTTAGGAGTCGTATCCGGTGGCAACAGTAGACGTGGAACAACCCAACACTACTAAGGATGCTGACAAGGAAGCCGTTGTCCTAACAACCCAGGAGGTCGATACGGTGACTACGGTAGATGTGGAACAGCCTGAGACGACTGAGGTTGTTGATGAAGAAGTGAAGGCCAGAACAACTACTGCAGAAGGAGAAAAGGCTGTAGAGCATGAAATCACCGACAAGACAAACTGAGCAGCTGCTGCTAACATGGAAGAGAAGGTCGACAATGAGGCTGTTGTGTCACTGCAGGCAGAGGAACTCGAGAGTCCAATCAGCGTCTGCTCAGATTCCCAGCTCTGAAGAAGCTGGACCCAGACTCCCTGAGGACTCACCTTCACACACACAGAAGACAGGCGGTGAAGACAAACCTCCGTCCAGTTCTGATCCAATTACATGATTTCTTTGTATATGTATCAAAGTACTTCTGTATACAAAGAGCTGCTGAATTTCTTCGACACGCCAGCTTCATTCACTTTGATTCTGTCTGATGTTCGATTCACGTAGTAATTTCAAGATTAAGGTATTTTATTTTGCACCACAAATTTCTGAATGAATGATATTTGTCTTGATTTTTTTTCTGGCTTTCTTTCTTTCTCATCTGTTGTCTTCATTGATATTTTGTCTGTATGTATCTGACATTCTGAAAATTTGTCCTCAAATGGGACATCCTCCTATGCTTGCTGATTAGTTCTGGCTTGAATTCAATGTCTGCAGTGGTTCTTTAAGAACAGTTCTTCGCTGGGACTTCATGACAACATCACCGGTGCAGTTAACACCCGCTCTCAACGAATAACAATCTTTAATCGAGACATTTTGATTTGTATTTCCATCTGTTTTATTGATCCGACAGTCTTACACTTAATCCACAGGAACTTTTTTTCACTAAAAGCGCATAAGATGATGAGTTTGTCTGCTGCTGCTCATCTTACAGTGCTTTAAATTAAATTCAGGTGAATGTTGATCTTAACTGCATGTTAAAAAGCAAAGAAAATAATATTTATACCTCTTAAATGTTGCTAAACTGAGTTGTTTGTCACAAAAGTGATCAACCACATAATTTCATTTTTGTCATCAGTTAAATTTACAGAAAACAATTCTGGAGAACAATGGTTAACTTCTAGGTTTTAGGACAGTTTTGAGAGCCGCTGTGAATCACTGAGTAGATAATTCGTAGAGTTAAACTAAGGTGCTAGAATTTGACAAGCTTCTGATGATGTTCAACAGTTTAACATGTTTCTGCATACTGATCAGCCATTGAAGCCATTAACTGTTTAAATCAATTCTCACAAACAGCTGAATATTCAGTTGTTCCTCCTCAGGCCGGACATTTTATTTGTCAGTTTACATTTGTGTAATATTAAAATCTTTGACTTTCACGTCGTTGACTGGTCCTTTTAGGCTCCAGGAAGTATTATTCACATTTTTATTGACTCAGCTTTTAAAAAATTCAGAGAATCAGAAATATTAACAATGTCCATTTTAGGATTAGTTACCATCTTAATAACTTTATCAGATTTGTAAAACTGTTCCTGTGATGTTTCCTGATGTTCCAGTGGATAATAGTGGAGGGTTGTTCTCCATCTAATCAGAATGTCAGTGTCATTGTTAGTCATTTCAGAGGTGGTGTTAGTTGGTGACTATAAAATATCTATTTGAATTACAATCAACTGAGTTGAGGTTGTCAGCAGGACCTGTGTATAATCAGATGTTGCTGCTCTGGAACGACCTCTCGCTGTGAGAGTGTGTTCTTGTTGTTCATGTGATTGGAATGACACAATCAAACATCAGAGGTCACTGTTGTGCTTCAATGGCACTTTTAATAAAACAGACATTTCATCCTCACAACAGCAATGTCTGGAGAGAGAGGATGAGGGGGGGTTGGGCGGGGGTTCCCTCTGCTGATAGGCTGGTTGCTGTTGATAAGTGAGAGAATTGGATGAAGAAAATTGAACTGTTGTTAAGCACAGTGTGGGGAAGATGGTGATGTGTGTGTGTGTGTGTGTGTGTGTGTGTGTGTGTGTGTGTGTGTGTGTGTGTGTGTGTGTGCGCGCGTGTGTGCGTGTGTTGAACTGACTCATCTAGGCTGGGTATTATTTCGCCATCTGTCTCCACTAAAAAATGACGACTTAGCAAAGAGAACCCCGACCACAACCGTGCAAGCTCCCCTCCCCCTCACATATTTACAGGAAAAATTAATACATTCAGTTAATTCACTAAGTAACAAAGCTAATTAATCTGTGTTTTAGCAGAAATCACATTGTTTCACATCCAGTTTCCAAGCAAACTCGTCTTTCTGTTCCATTCCTCTAATCTTTACACACAGTCCCTCATCAGGTTTCCTATTAATCACAGAAATCCCCCACACACCCCTTTAAAGACAGTTAATCCCTCTTGTCCATATTTATATCTATTTACAGAAGCAGCAATCTAACCATCACAAAAACCCACACGCCCAACATTCTCACTCACCCCCTCCCAACACCAAATTTGTCCCACTCCCACCCATTACAGAAAAAAAACCTCACACCCATCTTGCTGCCCCGTTCCACACACTGCCCACATCTTACCCTGTTCTAAAAGAGCATGCCGATTTAACAATGAACACAGAAAATGTCTCTATACAAGAAAAACACCCTTAAAAATGTTTTTTTCTTCTCCTCTAACAATGGTGGACATGGACATCAGACAAGATTTCAATGGAAACAAATATTTGTCATCTTGCTCCAGTTTGGGATTTGTTTAGTGCTGACGGAACAAGTTTAGTCTTAAGAAAGTCCAGTCATGGAAGTTTCAGGGGGCCAATGTTATGAAAATTAGGAGGGCAGTTTTCCAGGTTTTCTGAGGCAACAGTTGGCCAAGGAAGAGATTGGGAAGGTGGGAAAAGGGTCTTGGTGAGGAGAGTAGAAGTGGTTTCAGGTGACTGGGCATAGTTTTGTTGCTGTTGTTTTGTTTTTTAGAGTCAGAGGTGGCGTGGACTAGGGTGGCCGTTGTGGTAGAGCTTCTGCTTGATGTGGACCATGTTGCCGCTGGAGTCTTCTAGCTGTCTGAGCTGGGCTCTGCGGCGGAGGTCTCGTAGGTTGCAGAACTGGGGAAGCCATGACCAGGATGGGGTATCTGGAGGAAGAATAGAGGGGCAACAGGTGTTACTTTGGGACCAATAAACAAAAAAAGGTCTGGGGCGATGGTGCTCCAATCAAATCAAACAAAAAAATTAATGATAAATTAATAGACCGTGTGAGGATGGAGCCCTGAGGACTGGGTCTACTGTTTAGTAAAGTATCACCAGGAAATCAACTGGGGAAGACAAAATGACATCAACACCGTGTCATGACGTAAATACACAAAAATAAACACCCTAATCATCAAGAACACACAGACACATACACAAAAGACACACACACACACACACACACTGATTCCACTATCAGATGTCAAGACACCAATGAAGTTCCTCTGCACATGGCTGTGATTGCAAATGTGGTTTGTTAATGAAATTGAGCAGACATAAGCTGACAGCTGAATGCAGACGGAGCAGCATGTAGACGTACACATGCCTGGTATGGGGAAACACTCTGATGTAGAATCATTGCTGTGGCTTCCCAGCTTTAACTACAGATTTATGGTAGAACCAGCTCAGGCCTGTGTTGTGAACTGTCCCTTTCAATGTTAACATCCATCAGTCCACTTTGTAATATAATATATATGGATTTAGAGCTGCTGATAATGGCTTGTGATATTTTGTGACTGATTTTTCCTTGTCATGTTCATTTTCAGTGGGGGGATGATGGATAAATTCTGATTTGCGACCCTGACAAAATTCTAAACCATCCATCCATTTTCTTGTAGAGGAGTTGATGGTAATCATCTTGTCCACAGTTGCTTATTCAATTCTAAAGAAAATACTGAAAAATACATTTCATAGTGAATAAACTACTTCAAATTTCTACTATATTTCAAATCAGGTTATTTCAAAGGCAGGCCTGTAAATCTTATTAATGATCCCTGAATCACATGCAGTAAGAAGTATGTATCTCTATGGTGTGCAGCAGTAAAGTGAGTTATGAGCTGCAGGCTGACCCCAGACCCACAGAGATGGTGTCTTTTAGCTACCATCGTCATACTAGCTGCATAATGTGTAATTCTGAGATGTATGGCTAAGATTTTAATGGAGGGGGGCAAAGTGACAGTGATGAGATAAAAGATTGGGCTTCTGAAAAATTGGATGGTTATAGTAAATGAAGTCAATCTCATCAAGTGGATCATGATGTGGCCTTTGATTCATCACATTAAGGAACCGGGCACATGTGGTACCTGTGCTCTAAATCTATTACTTTTAGTTATAAAGATTATATAAACCTGATGTCTCTTTGCCTATTCAATCAGTACGCTACAGAATATACAGATTTTCCCGATTGAAAGGAGGACCTATGGGGACACTGGTGATTGTCTGGAAACAAAGAGGGGTTTCATGAATGCGAGGTGTAGAACACGAAGAGGGGAATGGCGGAGCTGATGGGGCTGAGCGAGGTCCACAGAGATGGCAGGAGAGAAAGGGCGAGCCCCAGACAGCAAGCCCAGTAGCACAGGATGAGCACAAGGAGGGGTGGTGGAGCTGGGGAGGATGTGGGTGAGGTGTTGGATGGAGGGGGGTTGAGGAGGAATGGAGTTATTTATAGCTGTGAATGGGTGTGCTGTCCACAAGGATTGTTCTGAAGGGTATTCAACGGAAAGAGGGCAACAAAGACAGTTTTATCTCATTTGAATTAAAGGATGGAGATGAGGACGGCAATGACAGATGTGATAATGCAAGGTGAAAAAAAAGTCAGAGGAAGGTTCTGTTGTGCTCTTTCAACGAGAGGGGAAGGGAGAGTGAAGCTCATCCTTTTGTCCAACGTTGAGACAGTTTTTGTGTTTTTCTTGCCAAAGAGACTGATATCAGATCAGCACATCCATGATAAGAAAAAAAAAGTTGCAGCAGGAAGCATTGTCAAGGAAATGGCTTGGAGAAGATTCAATAAGTGAAGAGGGAGGGGAGGGAGGAGCCAGAGGGAGGAGACCGAATTAGGAGGGGAAAGAAGGAAATGGGAATCAATGTGCATCTCAATACAGTGTGTGTGTATGTGTGTGTGTGTGTGTGTGTGTGTGTGTGTGTGGTTCTGACTTGTGATTCCAGCTGCTCTTTCTATTTATAGCTCTGGAGGAGTGCATGTGTGTATGTGGGGGTGGGGCTGTGACAGCATCTCCATTCTGCACACATAAAACACACACACACACACACACACGCACTCACACACTCAAACACACACACCTCCGCTCTGTCAGCCTCACCTTCACTCATCTTAGGGAGACTAAATGAGACTGACCTAGCATCAACGTCACAACTGAGATGCGCACACACACACACACACACACACACACACACACACACACACACACACACACACACACACACACACACACACACACACACACACACACACACACACAAGGGGCATTCCCTCCCAGCAGAGAAGGCTGTGTCCCCCACTCTATACCTGCTGTAATGACATCACTGTTCCATCGTCTGTTTTAAACATCATGTATTTTTGTGCTTCTGTTCTGAATCAAAACCAGTAAAACCCTTTCTACACACACACATACACACATACACACACACACACACACACGACTATACCGGTGGTCCCCAACCACCAGGCCGCGGACTGGTACCGGTCCGTGGTCATTTGGTGCCGGGCTGCACTGATAGAAAAAATAATTTAATTTGAAAAGTGACGTCTGTGCAGAATGAGTGCATGTGTTTGACCTGCTTGACAGGTCTCGGTCACGTGACAGGTTACCAACCGTTACCCCTAAATTAAGCGCCCACAACTGCGCCAGTGTTCTGGATTAAAGTCAAGGCAGATTATCCTGAGATCAACCAGAAAGTACTGAAAAACCTGCTTCCATTTCCAACCTCCTGTCTTTGTGAAGCTGGATTTTCTGCAGTGACCGTAAAGAAAACCAAACTGAGGAGTAGACCAGACGTCCAGAACACACTTCAGGTGTCATTGTCTCCCATTACCCCTAGATCAGCGGTCCACATCCACTAATTCTCATTATTGAATTCTCATTATTTGATTGAATTGTTCAGGGCGGCATGGAACACGGCGGTTCTGGGTTTGAGTCCCACTCTATGCGGAGTTTACATGTTCTCCCCATGTCTGCGTGGGTTCTCCGGCTTCCTCTCACCTCCAAAAACATGCGCTTCAGGTTGATTGGCCAGTGACAAATTGCCCGTAGGAATGAGTGTGTGTCTGTGCACGGTTGTCTGTCTTTGTGTGTAGCTCCGCAGTACACTGGCATCGTGCCTGGAGTGTCCCCCGCCTCACACCCTATGCCAGCTGGGATAGGCTCCAGTTCCCCGTGACCCGCTACGGCGGATAAAGCAGCAGAGAATAGATGGATGGATTGACTTGTTCACCCTTTTATTGGAAATGATCAGTATTTTTTCCTACGTTGAATGCACTGATTATAAGTCGCTACATTTTAAAATAAACCTCATCAGTGCAGTCACTTGAATCAAGTTTTTAATATAATTATCTCTTACATATATATATTTTTTTACAGAGATGTTGATTATCAACTTATGAAAAAAAGGTTGTTTATTATGTGTTGATGTCTGCATTTTACATAAAACCACTGCAGATAATTTATTATTAGACTACAGCTGTCCAGGTGTCATTAATGATTATCGAGCAAATGAAAACCGGTCCATAAAAATATTGTCTTAGATGAAACCGGTCCGTGGCGCAAAAAAGGTTGGGAACCGCTGGACTATACAGTCCTATAATAGCAGCTCCTAAAAAAATTTCCACATAAAATGTGGGAATACTACAGAAATTATAAATCCCTTTTCAGTTTGAGAATATAAACATTTTTGTATTATCCATCCGCCTTTAATTTTTGAATGATACTTCCACGTCCTGCCTGAGGAGTTTTCCCATGTATCCAGGTCACAACCACCTACTTTAGAATCATCCTTAAAGCAGAGGATCCAGGCCACCGCCACAGTAAAAGCCTACATTTTACAGAAGGCAGCAGGAGTCGATGTGAGTTTAAGTTTTGTTGCAATATTCAGTAGCTCTAAATTAAGATAATTTGTGCCAGTTGAATGCAGAAAACTTTCACCTTGGCCGTGAAAGCTTGTGAAATCAGAGTGAGTGTGAGCAACTAAAACACTAAATGCTCAACTCCTCGTCTTGCCAGAGCAGAAATCTGAATCCTCCGTGCTGTTGTTTGTTTCTTCAACACAGCTTCAGACTGAAAGATTTCATGCTGCCATGTCATGATTTCACATGTTTTTAATAGCTGCCAAGCTTTAGAACCACTGAAAGCTTTTTGTTTAAATTTATTTTTTTCATTTTGGCACAACCGTTTAAGCCAAAGAAAGCTGGCAAAAGCCATACGCCGCTTATGTTGTCTCATTAAATCTGCCGAATTCTTCTGCTTTAGCTAAACTTACTGTAGATTCAGTGACGTGCAGTCAGAGAAGGCAGGTGAGGCACGGCCTTCACTTCGTGGGAGAAGCCACGAAGTGAAGCACGCAGTGGTGATCCCAGGGATTTGGCCGTGGATTCCTCTTCCTCAGCGGTAGAAGAAGTGACAGTAAACTTCAATCTATAGTCAGCGAGTCAAGTGCAGCTAATCATTTATTTTCTGCTCGCCTTGCCTTACGATAAAAATGGAGGATTAGGTATCTCAACTCAAAATGTTTTGCTTTTGTTCAGAAGGAGCTGCGCATGGACTTCATTTATAAGTAAACATAAAAAAAAGTGTAGGTAACAACATAAGTTTTTTCATCAAATGTGTTTATCTGTGTTACAGTTTGTATGTGTAAATAATTCTGCTATGACACTTTAAAAATAACCCACTCACCGTTGCTTATTAAATGGTGAATAAGCTACACCGTTGGTTAGTATGTTGTAAACATCTTCATCTGATTGTGATGAAGTCAGTGCCTCACCAGCCATGAACCTCACCGCACGTCACTGCCGTAGATGCATCCTTCATCTTTCAGCACAAGGTTTGAGAAGTTAAACGATATTTCAAAGACAATGTTGACAGGAAACAGGAAATTAAGGAGCAACTATGACTCTCAGTGGGAGTTAAACAAACCGTCGAGAATGCAGCTTCTACTACAGTACAGAGAATGAGGGGAGTTTGATCCGGTCTGAGACCTGCTGCAGTTACATGTGAATTTACTGTTTTGTAATAAAAAAAGGACTAAAAGATATTCTCTTAACTTTAAATCAGTACGTCACATTCATTTAGGCATTGATAATTTGTTATCTTCAGCGTAATGTGACATAAACAAAATGTACATCTACACCTGAAACACTGTGTAGCTTTTATTTAGATAAATAGATCAACAGACAGACAATATAGATAGATAGATAGATAGATAGATAGATAGATAGATAGATAGATAGATAGATAGATAGATAGATAGATAGATAGATAGATAGATAGATAGATAGATAGATAGATAGATAGATAGATAGATAGATAGATAGATAGATAGATAGGTGGATGGATAGGTGGATGAATGACTAATGAATTTCTCTTTTTTATATACATTATCACGTTTCCCTGTATTTATTTACATATAATCACATTTTCTTTCATTCGCTATCACGTGATTCATTTATTAATTTACTTCATCTTTTTTTGTGTTGTTATTTATATTTTCTTCTTTTTTTTTACACATGGTCATACATTATACATATCATACATATTTTTCCTATGAAATTCATATCAGGTGTTCATGTTATCTGTGAACATCTGTGGACCTTCCTTCACACAGAGTGCTACAGGACCAGGTTCGACCCAGGACCTCCTTGCAATCATGTGACAGCAAACCACTCTGCACTCATAATGGTCTCAGTGACTGGGCTCCACACGCAGACATTTCTGGGACATACAGCTACTCCTGAGGCAGGAACAGTATCATTAGTTTAGCTGAAGGCCCTGCATACCCATGGTGTGATTTTAATTATTTTGGCAGATTTAGAACTCTGTGTGTGTGTGTGTGTGTGTGTGTGTGTGTGTGTGTGTGTGTGTGTGTGTGTGTGTGTGTGTGTGTGTGTGTGTGTGTGTGTGTGTGTGTGTGTGTGTGTGTGTGTGGCTGGACTCAAATTCTTCAAACTTCGATCAAGATTGACTGACATTCCTCCATCTCTCCAATTAGATTTGTTGTATGAGACAAACAGCTATTTAGCACTTAGTACACTGTAAAAAAAGATCAATTCACTGTTGGTTTTAAATTATGCTTGTAAATGGAACAGAAAGATATTTGCACACATTTTAATAGGCTGTACTATAGTACTACACTTCCCTACCTGCATTGAAAAGCTGTAAAATGATGCTTTTCATTTCTGAATGGAGCATACATCGATATTAACTTAGGAATTCTGGTAATGTTCCTGTAAATTCTTACACAGCTGAGAGGAGGTCTAATTTGAGCCTAAATGAAACCCTGTGTTGGTGTACAGGGTCTTCATACCTCATGAGTCAATGCCAGCGAAGATACTTTTTGAGATTAACCATTCACAGTAGAAAATACCAGTAAATGAATTCATTACAGTTGAACTTTCCAGCCTTAAATGATGAGTGTTTTCAGTTCAACATAGCTTGCTGATTGTTTTTAAACACAGCAAGCTCAGCACAACTATTCTAGTATAGAATGTTTTTAAAACAGCAAGGTAAGAAATGGTAAGACACTTTTGAAGCGGGCTACAAATTAACTAGTAGTTCAACACTCAGGGAATTTGATTGTAAGGTTAAATGACATATTTCAATATTCCAGTTGTGTTTCCAATGTATAGTAATGCATCCAAAACTTTCAACATTTTAGAATGATATTCAGTAGGAAATGTTTTGGGCATAAACATTATTTTAAATCCAGTAATGGTCATTTTGGGGATACCCTCAACTAAAATGACAGACAAAGATCTGATTTATATAATGAGAATATTACTCCTGTGAGCAAAGAAATGTGTGACAGCAGCTTGGCTGGACCAACATCCCCCAGAGTAACACAATGGATAGAGAGACTCAAAAATGTGTTCACTATGGAGAAAATTACTGCAAAACTACAACTGAAAACAGAGAAATTTCTGTCAAGATGGGCACCAGTGATTGAGGCTATACAACTCTAATGTATGTATGAATGTACATGAATATATGAACATACATGAGAAGTGTATGAAGAATGAGTATATGTATATATATAAAAATACATTTTCCTTTTCAGATTGTTTATTTTCATGCAATTTATTTTATACCATTATGTTAGCTTTTATGTTAATTTGTATTGTCATTTGTGTGTACATCTCCCTGTCCTTGGTTTAATTGTTGAATAAAGACTAAGTAAAAAGAAACAGTAAGATTTGAACATTAAATATTGAATTTTTTATATTAAATATGTCAAATACAGATTAGCAAATCAGTGAATATGAGTTGAGACCGTGAGTTGAGACCGGAATGCAGAGTCGCAGTCTTAAACAGGTCTCTGCGCACCTAGAACGGTCACCCACTGTAATGTTATCTACTACACATTCACCCACTGTATTGTTACCCACTATACGGTACCCACCATACTGTCTGTCCCCCGACCATTTAAAGTTAATTTATGTAAAACTAATTCATTCCAAGTCCAGAGGAAAGCAACTGGACATTAAAATTTAATAAAAATCAAAACCAAGACTCCACCAGCTCCAGAGTACAAGAAAATAAAATGTGGTCTCCTCAATATTAGATCTCTGTCTTCGAAAGCTGTTTTAATCAATGACATTATTTCAGATTATCATATAGATTTATTCTAACGGAAACCTGGCTAAGTGAGGATGAGTATTTTTTCCCTAAATGAAGCTACTCGTCCTAGTCGCCTAAATTATCTGACCCGTTGAGTCTCAGGCAGAGGTGGAGGAGTTGCTTCTATTTTTAATTCCTCGCTACAATTGAGCCCTAAACCAAAAATGATCTTAAATTCATTTGAAAGTCTTAATCTGAGCCTATCAAACCCAATCCACAAACTACTTCAGCCTCTATTATTTGTCATAATTTATCGTCCTCCTGTTCCATACAGTGACTTTCTATATGAATTTGCTGACTTCTTAACTAGTTTAATTCTTAACACTGATAATGTCATCGTTGGTGATTTCACTATTCACGTGGACGACAGTAATGATAGCCTCAGTAGTAGATTCATTGAACATCAACAAGGTAATTCAGAACTCTGCCAGGCCATCCTCACACTCCACATTACCTGAATCCTCGTCCCCCCCACCCACCTGTCATTCTGAGGTTTTATTTTCAGAATTTAAAGTGGCTTATTTGTCAGTCTGATTGTTCTTTGAAATCCTCTGTTAGGGCGCTTCCAGTGATTCAAGTGATCATCATCATCATTGTCGTCATCTTCATAATGGGAGGTCAGTGTTTACTGTCCCCATAGCAGTGGAAGTCAAAGCTTTTGAACCATTAGTTAAATGAACTTTTAGTTTTGACCATTTAAAAATAGCAGTAAAGTCTGTCATATGTCTTCTTCTGAAATTACAACACTGAAGTTTAGTCCTGCTGCTGAAATTGCAAGTATCCAATACCACTTAAAGTAGTCATAATAAACACAACAAAGAAATCTATATTCAACTGTTAGGGGACAAATAATATTCTAGCGTAGCTTTTTATATTTATATTAGTGCTGTCAGGCGATTTAAAAAAATAATCTAATTAATTACAGGATTTGTAATTAATTAATCTAATTAATCACATTTTAATCTCATACCTGCTAAAGGACCCAAAATAAAGGATTTGAATTCTAGGACATTACAAAATTGTAGTACATGAATAATCAATAGAATACACCAAGAAGTGAATATTTGAAATCGACATTTTTAGTGGTTAAGTGTGCTTTATAAATGAAATTCAAAAGAAAAAAAGGCCAAGCACATCAGCAAACCAATGAGGCCAGGTGCATTTCTCAAAAATGCAATACAAATACAGTTAAATAAAATAAATACAATTCAGAAATAAAATAAGGCTGAGTCTCAAATAGGCACACAAGCAGACTCAATCAAAATGAATACTACAGCTGACTCAATACATCAATTTAAAATGAATAGTATAACATGCCTCTAAATAAGGCAACATCAATAGAAAAATGCCAACAGACATCTCCTTTAAAAGGGTTAGCTAACGTTACAGGAACTGACAACAGACAACTCTGTCCTTGACATGTTTTGCATTTAAATGATACGTTAGGCTGGAGCTGCTGAGGTGATATGAAAATAATAATAATAATAATAATAATAATAATAATAATAATAATAATGATAATAATAATAATAATAACGATGATAATAATAATAATAATAATAATAATGATAATAATAACGATGATAATAATAATAATAATAATAATAATAATAATGGATTCGATTTATATAGCGCTTTTCTGGACACTCAAAGACGCTTTACATCGGATCCATTATTCATTCACTCCTCATTCATACTTGGTGATGTTAAGCTACGTGTGGCAGACATATGGAGGCGTCTACAGTGCAGAGTCACTGCGTTTTTGTTGATAGTTCCGTCTTTGTTCTTTTTATAAATAAAGTTTCCTCCCAAAGGTCCGAGTGGGCTTTCCTCACTCTCCTGTGTCGTGTCCATCTCTGTTGTCAGTCACCCTGCTTTTGACTAGTGGTGCAGGTACGAAGTAACGTCACTGCAGCCTACAGGTCCCTCAATGGGCCAAATTTGCCACTCGCGATTAATTGCGTTAATTTTTATAATGCGTTACTTTGCAGCGTAATTAATTAATCTAATTAACGTGTTAAAGTGACGGCCCTAATTTATATATTATGACGTAGCCCTGCAATGAGATGGTATCTTATCTGGGATGTACCCCACCTCTCACACGTAGAAACCTGGGACAGGCTTCCGCTGGTCCCTGACCCACAAGGTCAATAAGTGGCTATAGAAGAAGAGGATGGATGGATGGCTACTATGACAGAATAATTAAAAATTCTACTAAAATTATCTCACTCAACATAAGCGGTCACAAAAACGTCCTTCTCCTTGCTATGTGCGCATAACATTTCAGCTAACAGAAATGGCATCGTGTAACGATAAAGCATAGCGCTGACAAATTGATGTATATCATCAAAATTCATTCAAAAATTGTATTTTGAAGTAGACACCTGCCAGACTTTTTTGCAGACAACGGTTTTGGAAAAGCCATGTCAAAAAAACCTGAACTGGATTGTTTTGCTTCCTTAGATGTTTGTTTTCCTAATTTCCGCTATGTCTCTTTTTTTTTCATTCTTTGCCCTGAATTTGGGTTCATGCTTTTAAGATGTGTAATGTATTGAATGAATAATTCAATACTTACTTACTATGTAATTTTATCATAAATAATGAGTGTAATATGTAAGGTATATAGTAATCACACTTAATTATAGCGCTATTATTTTATTATGGATGCTACTCTATGAAAAATAAGAAGACTATAAGTAATAGACAATTTTAATGCAGATCTGCTGCCAAGATGAGAATAAAGCATTTTAAGTATAGTTACTTCAGCTATTAGCCAACATGAATGGTCACAGAGTTGGAGGGTTTCCTTTATGATTTTTAGAGAGTTCCCACCGAACACAGAGGAAGACCAGTGACACCAGACAAATTTGCGTCAAGCCCTGGCAGGAAGGTTACGAACCAGAGTCTGACCAACTGCTATTCTAACCTGGCAAGTCTTTGTGCATACAGGAACATGGTGTACAAAAATCCTCCTCTCATTCTTAATGCCTTATGGTAAAAATAAAACGGTTCAAGATTTTGTTTGTGTTTTTTTCCTGCCAAAGAGCGTTGCAAATCCTCGCACATCTGAAGTGAACAAAAAGACTCGTGTAATATTTAAGGGACTGCTAAGCTCACGCTTTAGTTCTCTAAAGGGACAGTAAGTTAAAATGAACCGCGTCTGTATTTGAAGTCCATAAGTTAAAAAAAAGGCTTAGTGGCCTTTTTATTTTTTTATTTGCAACAGGGACTTAGAAAAATGAAATTTGTGGTAAGTTATGGAGTGCGCATGACAGAGGAAGTGACACAACCGTAGACCACGGAGTGATCCATATCAGTGCAGATAAAACTAGCGACAAGGTGAAGAGCCTGCATTTTCGTAATAATTTATCCAAATATCGCCAAAAATAATGTCGTCATCATCGGAAACTAAAGACGAGTTGAACTGAACATTTAAAGTGAACCCACCTGGGGGGTAATTATTCCACATAATTACCACCCGATGTATGCGGAGGATGACAGTTTGGACATCTAGCGACTCATCCCAGGTGTCTCTCATCTGAATCACATTCTGACAGAGATATCCAAATAGTTATAACGTCCCATTTTGGTTTACTGTGTGTATGGAAAAGTTAATCGCACTACAGATGCTAATGCACTGTCTATGGGATTTTCCATATTATGTTACCATTGAGCTAACCGTTATTCGTTACTGTGGGACTGTGTGGAATAAATAAAAACTCTAGTTTATATTAATATGTCTTGTATTTACGAATGTATAAGGATCAGGACCTGACACGCTGTTTTTGTGTGTTTTATTTCAGTGTCACAGATCTTGTCAGTAAAATGACCTGTCTATCACTTTTGATATTGTTTACTTTTCGCGAGTGCCATAATCGTGCAATAATCTCGTCATAAAAACATTTATACAATACCTGCAGTAGCTCCAGACATTAATTAATTATCCACTAAACCTTGGGAATTCAGAATAAATACTTTGGGTTGTCCGAAAATGATCTTACCTTCAAATCTCTTTGGAAATCATCCGAGGTAACGTGCTCATGGCAGATCCTCAGATCCTTGGTCATAATGACCCTGTTTATCCGTGCTCTCCATCTCCTTCCTAGTTTTCCAGAACGTATTCTAAAGAACGACAGGTCCTTGTCTTTGTGTTTACGTCCTGTTGTGTTGGCACAACCGTTCACCTCTCAGGTAACCATGATATTTATCAAGTTAATTGCGTCGTTGATTACATTGTCTTCAGTGGCTACCGAACTACGTTTGTCACCAATGACGTATGACGCCCACGTGACCAATGGATGTGGAAACTGCTGCGGCACAGATTTTAAGGCTTTCTGACCAAAGGGATGATTCTACACATATAAAATTTATTTTTTCTTCTATTATCATAATGATGAATAACATACAGTGCCTTGCAAAAGTATTGGCCCCCCAAGAACTTTCTGACATTTTGCTACATTTCAGGATTTAAACTTAAAGATAAAAAACTGAAAATATTTTTCAAGAATCAGCAACAAGTGAGACACAATTGTGAAGTTGAACCAAATTTATTCAACATTTTATATTGTGTTGACAAATAAAAACTGAAAAGTAGGACGTGCAAAAGTATTGGCCCCCTTTGAGTTAATACTTAATACTCTCTATAAGTTTTCACATCTTGAGACAAATATTTGCTCATTCCTCCGTACCAAACAGCTCAAGTTCCTGAAGGTTAGATGGAGATTGTTTGTGCACAGCAATTTTCAGATCTTTCCACAGATGCTCTATTGGATTGAGGACTTTTCCTTGGCCATTCTAACACCTTGATATGGTTACTTTTAAACCATTCCATTGTAGATTTGAATTTATGTTTAGGATTATTGTCCTTTTGGAAGGTGAACCTCTGCCCCATCCTCATGTCTTTTGCAGACTCCAACAGATTTTCTGCGACAATCGTCATGTATTTGTCTCCATCCATCTTCCCATTAACTCTAATGATCTTCCCAGTCCCTGCTGAAGAAAATCAACCCCAGAGCATGATGCTGCCACCACCACGTTTGACAGTGGAGATGTTTTCAGGGTGATGTGCAGTGTTACTCTTAAGCCAAACGTAATATGTCGCATTCAGCCCAAAATGTTCAATTTTGGTCTGATCTGACCAGAGCACCTAGTTCCTCATGTCATCTGTGTCTCCCATGTGGCTTCTTGCAAACTCCAGACGGGCCTTTTCATGGTTTTCTTTCAGAAATGGCTTTCTCCTGCCACTCTTCCATAAAGGCCAGATTTATGCAGAGTACAACTAATAGTTGTCTTCTGGACAGATTGTCCCACCTCAGCTGTGTATGTCTGCAGGTCATCCTGCGTGATCATGGACCTCTTGATTGCTTCTCTGCTTAGTTTCCTCCTTGTTTGGGCTGAAAGTTTAGAGGTCCTGGTAGGTCCAGGTCTTGGTAGGTTTGCAGTGGTTCTATGCTCTCTCCATTTTGATATTACTGCTCGCACAGTGCTCCGGGAGACGTTTAAATATTGTGAAATCTTGTATACCATTCCTGCTTTAAACATTTCCACAACTTTATCCCAGACCTGCCTGGTGTGTTCTTTGGTTTTCATGACGCTGTTTGTTCTGCAGTGTTCCTTTTACCGACGTCTCAGACCATCACAAAGCAGGTGCATTTAAACTGAGACCAAATGACACACAGGTGCACTTTGTTTGTCAGTGTTAGTCATTCAGGTCAACACTGGATCGTTCAGAAGTCATCAGAGAACTTCTGGAGTCGGTTAGCTTAGCTGAGAGAACAGGGGGCCAATACTTTTGCACGTCCTACTTTTCAGTTTTTTATCTGTAAACACAATATAAAATGTTGAATACATTTGGTTCCACTTCACGATTGTGTCTCACATGTTGTTGATTCTTGAAAAATATTTTCAATTTGTTATCTTTAAGTTTGAAGCCTGAAATGTGGCAAAACGTCAGAAAGTTCTTGGGGGGCCAATACTTTCGCAAGGCACTGTACTGTATATGTCACTTAAAATTAAGTTTACTGTCACTTTAATATGCATCTGCAGATGATTGGCTGACAACAAACTTACCGTAGTACCGACTCGCCCTCCAGGCCCTGACAGCACAGTGTAGGACTCCATCCAGCCACAACAGCAGCCAGCTAATGCAGAAGCCCAGCAGCAGCCCCAGCATCAAGTCCATTTCCTGCTTGGTCACACTGTCACTCACAAAGTAGTTCTCTGACGAGTCCACCAAGGAATGGTCCCCATCATACGGAATTACGTAGTGGACATGATGCCTGGGGCAAGGACAGACAGGGGAAGATCACGGAAGCATTATATATCTTTATTTGCAAATCAACACATAATATTACAGTTCAACAGCCAGAAATGAACATGTATAAGCTACAGTATCTCTGGTTCCTGCCCTGCCTCCACCAAGTTGTAATGAAATCAATTCCCCAGAAATATGGAGATGATTTGTGATATTTCTTTTTAATTTCAAAAAGGTGCTCTGCCTGCTCTGACTGGGCATTCACATCTCACAGGACAGACAAGAACTGCAATGAAAAATAATGAAATATTTGTTCATAAATGGAAACTTAAGATACATTTGGTATTTGTAGTAGAGCAGTTATTGAATGAACAGGACTCTGTTGTGCGTCATCTGAGAGATCACTGGTATAAGGACATTACATTGTACTCTGTACATCAGCAGTTGTATTACGAACAGATCAAAAATGATCAAGTTCCTTACAAACATTTTCCACATTACTAGTGTTGACTGTACTCCACTGTAAACCATCTACATCCAATTCATGTTGGGCTCACCTTCCCCATTGAGAGGGGATGAAGGCTTTTTACAATCTATCCAGTGGTTTGTTATTTTACCGCTAGTCTTCTGAGGGCGTTCAAAAGAGACTAGTCAAACGTCAGCCTGTAGAGGCGATTCCTGACCTTTATGATTCAACATTATAATTACACATCTGATAAATATTCACGTGTCTGACACTCCACACCTCTAGTTTGTAGCACTGTTATCTACATGTTGGAATAAAAATCTGCTTTACCCATCTACACTTCTGACTGATATGATGCCTAAGTCATTAAATCTGATATTTTTAACATCCAGTGCCTGAGTTTTACCAACATGATGCACTGGGAGTTGTCTTCAGCGTTTCCTTCTGAGTACAGTATGTTCAAAAGCTCTGAGAAGAAACATTAATCTCAACAAAAAATGCAGCTTCATTCAAACATAATAAAAAGGAAATCCACCTGTGTCGTTTGACTGACAAATGATCTCAGGAAGTTGCAGAGCACACAAACGGCAGCACTTTTGGGATTAAAACAGCTCTTGCAAATTAGCACTTTAAATGTTTAAGTGAAGCATAGTGGCGCCACATGGGGGATTAGACTTTTGGACCTTGATGGCTTGAGCCACTCAGCCACTGAGGTCCATTAACACCTAAACTTTTTATGAAAAAATAAAAAGTCACATGCAAAGAAGCCGAGACATGTTCTCAGGTTTGTCTTTCTTTTCTGAAGTCAGATTTTGTCTTGAAAACCTGTAAACTAAACAGAATTATGTCATGCTGCCTCGACAGTCCTGTCCATCTTTCTTCTACAAACGATTGTGTGTGTCCTCATTTTACTGTCAAACGAGTTTTGTGTAATATTAAAACATGAAAACTCAACAATAATAGTATTTGGCTCATTACAGGACATCTATTCCTCACAACAGCATCGACATCACTCAACAGGATGTACCCAGCAGCACACACAGACCCACTTCCTCCAATCACTTCCTCTGCCACAGACGCAGCTCCTGTAGACAAGTCAGCCCGTCAGAGAATCTTCAACTAGATCCAAATCAGAGCACAAGGGCTGCCAAATAAAATGAAACTGGCTGTGCCCTCAAGCCAGATAAGGTGATTGCTGTGGGCGTCATGACACCTCCACGCCGCACAGATGGAAGTGCAGGTAACTGAAGCTCGACTAACTCTGCACTCCTATCCTGTCTTTCTGTGGTTTATGTGAAAAGAGAAGACTTGCTGTCAGTCAGGAATGTTTCCAAGTCAGTGAAAGACGCCATGCGACTCCAGTATTTAGAGGTGTAACCACTGACTGCCCAGTGGTTTGGAGTTTAGTTCCTCTACTTTATGTCTGCCTAGACACTGATGAAGCTTAACTTTAGTTCAGCTTTATGGGTGTTTATATTCTGATTTTATTTGCTAAAATTCCTGTTGACAATCTTTTTGGCCTATCGACAATAATATTTTAGTTTATCCCTGATAATATACCATCCTAAAACATGTTTCTGTCTTGATTTCTCTACATAACATGACATTTGTCCATACGTGAGAAGGTTTTCCAAACATTATTTCTCTCAGACACACATAATGTGACAGATGACCCAATTGTGTGTTGAATAAAGACACAGTTGAACTGGCCTTTTAATGCCAGTAATGAACTGCCAGCAGATCAGCCCCCTCACTGCAGTATGCACAGTATACACTGCTGTTTTGTTTTAATGTGCATCTGTTCAACTCGCAACAACATCAGTGGAGACATTCCCCATACAGCCCTGCCCTCATGGCTAGAACTGCTTTCCTGCAGGATACCAGTAAACTAGAAAAACATTTGTGTGGATCCACTTCTTCTCCTTTAGGCCATTCCCTTCAGGGGTCGCCACAGCTTCTTCTTCTTCTCTCACACCAACTACCTTCATGTCCTCTTTCACTACATCCGTCCTCTTCTCTCTCTCTTCCTACGAACACACCTTCCTCCTCTCCTTCTTCGACCAACAGTAGTCCAATTTCCACCGGCACCCTGTAGGTGAACAGTACCGATGGCAACCGTTGTTAACCCGGGCCTCGACCGATCCAGTATGGAAGTCATAGATTTGATTTGTATGTGGATCCACTGTGTTAGAAGACTTTAAATCTTGCTTCATCACTGTTGTAATACCCTTGGGTCCAGTAAAATTGTGAAAAACCTTGAAAAGGCCTGCTTCTCTCTCTCTCTCTCTCTCTCTCTCTCTCTCCTCAGATACACCTACAGCCTGTTGGAATATTAAACGCATACTGTTGGTGGAAACTGCATAACACAAATTAAATCCAAATTAATTTATTAATGAATGGCTTGCTGCTGCTGCCCCCCCCCCCCCCCCCCCACACACACACTTCAAACGTACCCTCACTTTGACAGCAAACGGCAGGTATGAGCCATTCAGCTCCATAGCCCTTCATAAACTGTAACCACTTTACTTCAACACTCAGGTTTATAATTGGCCCAGCAGGTTTATATTCTCACCGACACCGAGAAGGCCTGCGTTAATCCCACGGCGCACTTGATTCTCGGATTGTTTTTGAACGGCCTTACATTGCTCATAGTTCATTACCTATTTATGGCTCCGACACACACCTTCGTACATGCAGCAATGCCGAAATCCTCGCGACAAACACGCACAATGAAGAAAAACGCGCCGCACCGAACGATTTTCCGTAAGAGCGAATAAACCGTGGATGAAAACATCCTCCGCTATGGAGGCGCGCACACGGGCTGGCGGCAGGTCGGCTTTTTTGCGGGGGCTTCGCCGTCAGAAATCTTCGAGGCCTCCTCAGCAATTAAGATTTGACGGGTAAAAAAAAAACAAAACCCCACAAACACACACACACACACACACACACATCACCATGTTTATCCCAAATATGGTAGGAGGATGATGGCATTTACCTTCCACAGTTGCAATGACAGACGCGGTCCTCCCCTCGTAGATGCGGTAAGATGTAGTTGTGAAAGCGGTCCAGTAGTGCGTTCATGTCCATTAAACAGGCTATCGCCTGCAAAGAACCATGCAAGTCAGCTGGGACATGTCAACCAGTAGGCTAGGCTATTCTTACGGGCAGGGAAGGATTCTTTCTAAATATATCAGGATAAATAACGACAAGGCTCTTTAAAAATGAAGAGAACAGCCTCGGCAGATCCTCCCGATTTTAAGCAGGAGATTTTGCCTCAAAACAGATATATATTATTTATTTATGACAGCAGGTAATTATAGGTAGGATAACCTACTTCCACATGTCATAGATACGCCTGCTGTGTTCAGTGGTTCCTTGCAAAAAATGTGGCACATTTCGGGCACATTTTTAATATTCTGATCTAACAGGCTATTGGCCTCAGTGAGTGGATTCGAAAACCTTGTTGTGGTTGAGGGAGGTGCAAATGTCTTACCATTACAACTGAAGCACCAAGAATCATAAAAATCATGGTGGTTGTGATCATATGCATCAAAAACTTCCAAACTGGCCGCCGTCCTGAAGCCCGGGGTTCTACGCGCGGCAGTGGAGACGCTCCGGCTGGGCTCTGGGCGCTCTGTCCCGGCAGGAGCCGCGCATGGAGCCGCCGCGCCGCTCCAGGCTCCTTCAAACTGCCCGGTCTCCCTCCCTCCTACCCGAGCACGGTAAGCCGCTCTCTCAAGCCCTCACTGCTGCCCTCTCTCCATCCAAGTATCCCCCCACCCCAGTCGGTCAGATGCGTCTGCCGTTCGCTCCAAGGAGGCAGTCCTCTCCTAATTACCGATGCAAAAGTGATCGGTTCTCCCGAGTGCGATTCTTTTTCTATCCAGGTTTGAAAAGAGCATAAAGAAAACACCTAAACCTCCTTCGACAACTAGAAGGTATCCCTCGGTATCCTGTCCACCTTTTCCAAGTTATTCCAGACCTGTGCTGCGCGTTAACACCGGCGAATTCTCTCCTCCATCGGCGAAAACAATCGATCTCTCGCTCTCCTGGACGTTTCAAAGAACTGCACCAACTCCTCTCACGGCCATCGCCCTCGTCTTTCTCGAAATGCTTGATAACATCGACATGAGGTCCAGACAGCTCCAGTCCGGAACTAGTCCCTGCCTGCGCCCAGAGTCCTATTTTGATCCCACAACGGCGACTGCACCAAGGCCCGGGTCCAGACACGCATGATTATCCCATCCTGGCTTCCAGCAGCTACAAGAACATCCACTCCCACCTCGTGTGCATGTGCGAGTGCATGTGGATGTGCACCGGGTGTGCGTGTATAATAGAGAGTGTAGTGGGCGGTATGAGAAGGGAGAATTGCAAACCGCCTTTATGGCATCAGCCTATAGGTTCATCATTTATAGTGCAGATGCAACGAACCGACTACAGAAATGATGCTATAGTCATGAGAATTAACTTCCTATTGGCTCCAGAGGATTAACCCCTTTCCCGTTTTGCCATAACCCCCCCCCCCATAAATCTGTCTTGAAGGAAGCAGTTAAAGGGGTTATAAATTCAGAACTGCTAGACTGGCATCGTCTGACACGATGTTCCTTACAATGAAAGTAGTTCATAGTCTTGTTTCTAAAATCAAAGTGAAACAGCGACTCCTGACTGAAATATTCTTATAATAATTTTTATCTTATGATGATGATTACACAGTAATTACGCTAAGCCAAAATAGGATTTCTGAATGTATTGTTGTGTAAAAGTATGTGGATGTGTCCTGGTAAACGTTTGGACACAGCAGCTCTTCACGTCTCTGGTACTCCTCTGCAGGAACTGGCTCAGGCCAAACCGTCCGGCTAAATCTGAACTTGAGAAATGTCAAAATTAAATTTACACCAACAATCCCATCTGATCAATCATCTGTGGGAAACAATATACCAGCAGGTTGGTAGACAAATGATTTTAACTTGTGCCATTGTTACAATGAATGCCATTGTTTCAGCACCACGGATAGTGACCATTCATCCACCAGCATTTTACAGCTGCCTCAGTAATACCTTTCATGAATTGTTCAAAAGAATCATAACATCTTCGATGCACGATGTAAAAAGTAGTAAAATGGAAAAGATGTGATGATATGATCAATAAACAATCATATGGCACTATTTAAAAAGTACCCTTTACTGATATTGACATGCAAACATCTGTTGTTGCCACCCTCAGGCATAGTGCCAGTATTAGTTCGTTTTTCCCCTCCTCCAGTGAAGAATCACCACCAATCTGGGCACCAGTGCAACAGAGTTAATTAAAATCTACAGGGGGTAAGATGGGGGTAATGTAAACGTTTAGTAGCAAAAGGATTTAAAACCTGGACAGTCACCATTATTACTGAAGCTGCAAACTTGAAGTTGCATCAGTATTAATTAAATGTTTTAGCAAAAAAAAAAATCCAAATAGGGATATCATCTGAGACAGTGAACATGCTTACATCAATAACTGAAAAATGATTGACAGGTCAAGGTCTAGGAGTTGGATGACACGTTTCTTGAAAAAGAGTGTGCATTTGACAAATTCCAAACCTTCAGTTTGTTTAGATTTCTGCAGACATTTCAGTAGCAAATATATGAAAAACATTCATGCAAGTACATTTTTTTATTATTTATTATTTCAATTTGAATTGTTTTCTGTTGCCTGTTGGTCAACCCATAATCCTTTAAAACTCAAAATATATCAAAAACTGTAATATGTGGTAGATGTCTGTAATAAGTGTAAAACTGTTCAGTCCCCGTGGTCACAGCTTTAAACTGCAGTATATCAGCTGCTGTTGAATTATATGTACGATGAACTGTCGCTTCAATTGGGAGGATCTAGTTTTCATACAAGGAATTCAGAGTTCTCGCTGTACCAAGATGTTTTATCACATTTTTCTCCAGATCTTTTTTTTTTTTTTTAATGTCATAAATTATCTCGATCCCTCAAATCACCTTGAACAGCTGGAAGAAGAAGACTGCACATTTATGGAAAAAATAACATCAGTCAAACGAAACATTATGTGATATAATGTGTTGTTTTTCTATCGCTGGATGTAGGACTGACACACACATACACACACACACACACACACGTCTAAACACTAGTCAGGTACTACTTTCAGGGTACCCTGACCTACCCTGAAAGTAGGTCAAGGTAAATCGCGGGATGTTTCGGTCTCTGACTGCCTTGGTTCTGGTTTATGTACTGCATTCCCCTGTGGACACTACAGCAAGCTGACAGAGCCTTCTCCACACACACACACACACACACACACACACACACACACACACACACACACACACACACACACACACACACACACACACACACACACACACAATAATGTTTTTTTTCTTGATTAACTTGTTTGTTTTTTATTCAAGAAAACACTCATTGTTACTTTGCTTTTTCTCCAACTTTTGCATCCTTTTCGGAGGCATGGTGATATTCAATCAGTTAATCAATCAATCAATCAATCAATCAATCAACCTTTATTTGTACAGCAGACGTTTCGAAGCGCTTTAACAGAGACACCCAAAAGGACTCTCCGAGCACAAGCGACAGCTTCTGCTGGCTGTGGAGGATCTAACTAACTCGTCGCTCTCTCACTGCAGCGCGTAAAACGAGCAGCCGTCGTTTTGTCCTACGGTCGATTTTAATAAGACAGGATGACGTCTCGTGACGACAAAGTCACGCGAGAAACTCGCGCGAGATCAAAACATAATGGCGATTTCCGGGTTCGAAATTTAAGTGGAGAAATGGAAAAATTGTGAATATTTTTGTTGAATGGAACTGCATATAAAGCTTACGTCCCAGGAACGCACACTGTCAGAAAATGTGCGTCAGATGCGTAAGGACGCACGCAAACGAGAACGCTGTTCAGGCCGTGACATCTGTGCGTACACACACAGTGAGATCTTTTCCTAACGACCGGAATGAATTACAACACATGACATGCAGATGTGTGTCCAGCAGCTCAGTCGGTAGAGCGGGTCGTCCAGTGATCCAGGATCTGCGGCTCGATTCCCGCTCCTGACCATCCAGCCTTGGAGCGTGAGCCGGCAGTGGGAGGCGTCAGCCCACCCCCTTAACACCACCAAGGTGCCCCTGAGCCCCAGGGGACTGCACAAAAAACATGTACGTACATGATTACTAACCACGAGGAAAACATAATAAATTATCCATGAGGATCATTAAAGTATACTTCTTATAGAATATTACTGATTTGCGTTTAAATTTTTTCTTTATAGGGATAAACTTGTCGATGTGCTTTATATGGTAGAAATGATGGAGAGAAAAAATTCATGAGGACTAAATTATTCAGTCCTCTTGATTGTAATTTCATAGTGAGACGTCGCTGGAGAGAAAAGTCATTTGTCCCATTTCGCCTTCCGTATTCTGTGACGTACACCTATAAACGTTTGCGGAACAACTATTGTAAACACAAACGAACAATCACTACCTCCTTCTGATCGGAAACGCCGAACCGTAATTCTTTACTGCCTAACTAAACTAAGGTAAACTAAGGTAAGCTGGTCAACCTGTTTATCATGTCGAACGGTCGTTAACCAGGAAATGACGACTAGTTATGTAACTATGTAGCCGCTGGAAGCTGCTGGCTAGTCCCACAACAGCTTCATGTTAGCTACAAATTGATAATGATCAATAGTCAACAAAACTGGAAATCAGTTTATGTTTTGTGAGCTAAAGGTACTCGATGAATTGTGTTTGAACTGATTTGTACAGCTACGCCTTCTGTGTTAACTCTTTAGCTAACTAGCTAGCTCGCTATCAACGAAACATGTCTTCTGAGTAATACATTCACTAAACAGTGTAGCCGAAAGAGGACACAAGCCAGCGTCTTATCGTGCCGGTCTGAAGCCCGGATAAATACACAGGGTTGTGTCAGGAAGGGCGTCCGACGTAAAACTTTTGCCAAATCAAACATGCGAATCAAATCTATGACTTCCATACCGGATCGGTCGAGGCCCAGGTTAACAACGACCGCCATCGGTGCTGTTGACCTACAGGGTGCTGGTGGAAATTAGACGAGTGTTGGTCCAAGAAGGAGAGGAGGAAAGTGTGTTGGTAGGGAGAGAGAGAAGAGGAACACCAAGAGTATAGGACTGAGAGTAGGGACGTACAATGTTGGAACTATGACAGGAAAAGGTAGAGAGTTGGTTGACATGATGCAGAGAAGGAAGGTAGACATACTGTGTGTCCAGGAGACCAAGTGGAAAGGTAGCAAGGGTAGAAGTTTAGGAGCAGGGTTCAAGTTGTTCTATCATGGTGTAGATGGGAAGAGAAATGGAGTAGGAGTTATCTTGAAGGAGGAGTTTGTTAGGAATGTCCTGGAGGTAAAAAGAGTGTCGGATAGAGTGATGAGTCTGAAGCTAGAAATAGAAGGTGTGATGTTTAATGTTGTTTGTGGCCATGCTCCACAGGTAGGATGTGAGCTGGAGGAGAAGGAGAAATTCTGGTCGGACTTTGATGAAGTGATGCAAAGCATGCCTAGAAGTGAGAGAGCTGTCATTGGTGCAGATTTCAATGGACATGTTGGTGCAGGAAACAGAGGTGATGAGGAGGTGATGGGCAGGTTTGGTGTCCAGGAGAGGAACGCAGAAGGACAGATGGTAGTTGACTTTGCAAAAAGGATGGAAATGGCTGTAGTGAATACTTTCTTCCAGAAGAGGCAGGAACTTATGGTGACTTATAAGAGTGGAGGTAGGAGCACACAAGTAGACTACATCTTGTGTAGACATGTAATCTGAAGGAGATCAGTGACTGCAAAGTAGTGGTAGGTGAGAGTGTAGCCAAACAGCATAGGATGGTGGTGTGTAGGATGACTCTGGTGGTGAGGAAGATGAAGAGGGCAAAGGCAGAGCAGAGGACGAAATGGTGGAAGCTGATTAAGGAAGAGTGTTGCATGACTTTTAGGAAGGAGTTAAGACAGGCTCTGGGTGGTCAGGAGGTGCTTCCAGATGACTGGACAACTCCAGCTAATGTGATCAGAGAGACAGGTAGGAGAGTACTTGGTGTGTCATCTGGAAGGAAAGTAGATAAAGAGACTTGGTGGTGGAATGAGGAGGTACAGGAGTGTATACAGAAAAAGAGGTTAGCTAAGAAGAAGTGGGACACTTAGTGGACTGAGGAGAGTAGACAGGAGTACAGGAAGATGCAGCACAAGGTGAAAGTAGAGGTAGGCCAAACAAGGGGCTTATGATGACTTGTATGCTAGGTTGGACAGTAAGGAGGGAGAGACTGATCTATACAGGTTGGCAAGACAGAGATAGAGATGGGAAGGATGTGCAGCAGGTTAGGGTGATTAAGGATGGGGATAGAAGTGTATTCACAGATGGCAGTGGTGTGGTGGGAAGATGGACAACACACACTGTGGCTTTGTCCATGTAAACCCCAGACCCAGATATGAGTCATCATATTTTCTCTTTCGAGTACGAGTCTCATTGTGTTCTTTACCCCCTTCTCCCGATTAAGTGTCCGTGTGAGTTTTCTGTGTGCTCCTCATTTTCAGTTTCCCCTGTCTCGTCATCATCACTTTTTTTCCTACTCAATTTCTTCAGCCTGGTAGACTGCACAGCTCTCAGTTGTGGCCAATGTATCCTGTCCTCTTTCATTTCTCCCAGATTTAATACTGGACAGACTGCCCGTTTTCAACCAGTTATGCATTTCGGCATATTATTGTTGTTGCTATCACAACAAGCTAGCACGTAGCTAGGAAAAAGCCAAGTGTATTTTGGGTTGTTTTTTTTTTCATTTAAAATTTTCCCAAAACGCTTTTTAATTGAAAATTACAAATGATTTCCGTGAATGAATTTAAATATTTAAACTGTCAACCCTCCATTTAAAAGTGTTTACATTATTTATCTAATTATTTATGTATTTCAAGGTGCTCAGCTGCCATTACACTCGCGCACCCCCTAGCAGCAGCTCGCACACCACAGGGGGTGCGCGCACCACACTTTGGGAACAAGTGGACTATGATGTTTGCAGGTGACATTGTGATCTGCAGGGAACAGGTGGAGGAGAAGCTAGAGTGGTGGAGGTTTGTCCTGGAAAGGAAAGAAATGAAGGTTAGCCACAGTAAGACAGAGTACATGTGTGTGAATGAGAGGGACCCAAGTGGAAGAGTGAGGTTACAGGGAGAAGAGATCAAGAAGGTGGAGGATTTTAAGTACTTAGGGTCAACAGTCCAGAGCAATGCATAGCGTGGAAAAGAGGTGAAGAAGCGTGTACAGGCAGGATGGAAGGGGTGGAGAAAAGTGTCAGGTGTGGTGTGTGATAGAAGAATTTCAGCTAAAATAAAAGAAAAGGTGTACAAAACTGTGGTGAGACCAGCGATGTTGTTTGGTCTAGAGACAGTGTCACTGAGGAAAAGACAGGAGACAGAGCTGGAGGTAGCAGAGATGAAGATGCTGAGGTTCTCCCTGGGACTGACCAGGATGGACAGTATCAGGAATGAGTACATCAGAGGGACAGCACATGTTAGAGGTTTTGGAGATAAAGTCAGAGAGGCCAGACTGAGATGGTTTGGACATGTCCAGAGGAGAGATGAATGAATATATTGGTAGAAGGATGCTGAGTTTTGAACTGCCAGGCAGGAGGCCTAGAGGAAGACCAAAGAGGAGGTTTATGGATGTAGTGAAAGAGGACATGAAGGTAGTTGGTGTGAGAGAAGATGATGCAGAAGACAAGGTTTGATGGAGGCAACTAATTCGCTGTGGCGACCCCTGAAGGGAAAAGCCGTAAGGAGAAGAAGAGGAACACATCCACTAAAAATCTTAAATTAATGCAACACATTCACGTTTTTCAGAAAAGTGGCGCAGATCACTATCGTTTCAGGTATAAAGCTATCCTCAGTTTGGTCAGAATTAACATCAAACATTTTAGCGCTGGACACAATTTACAGAGCTTGGTTCCTGTTGTATAAACCACGCTATCATCTGAATGAAGTGACCTGAGTCGTAGCTCTGTTATAAAGCATTGCTTAATATGTTAGTCATATTCTGGAGTTTTCAGCAGGAATTGGAAATCAGATACATGGCCCAAAAGCTATTATTTATGTGCAAATATTCATAGTTTTGAAGTGTAACGTTTCTTGATACTTCTCAATACGACATATTTATGTTATGTGTTAAAAATGTTTATTAAATAATAACCACCTCTCTTTTTCTGTTTGCAAATATTTTACAGGTATATCAAAGTCTTTACCGCATGTGCCTGCTCATCACTATAACAAGACCTATTTGGATGCTGCCGCACAGAAAAATCTGTTGCAAATATGTCACGGAAACAGACACCAAAAATTGTACGAAGCAACAAGAAGAGTGAACTTGAGCGTAAGAGAGAGGAGCGGGCGGCACGACGGGCCATTGTAAAGGACCGCAAGAACCGACCTCAGGATAGTGATGATGGAACCGAGTTTGTCAGTTTCTCCAATCAGCTCCAGGCACTGGGACTCAAGCTGAGAGAAGTCCCTGGAGATGGGTAAGAGAGACCTTCCCGCTGTTCCTTTTCTTCCTTCAATATGTCTTTCATACTCTACATTTTTTCCACATTGTTCATATATGTTAATCTTATTTTTTTACCTGGATGAAGGAGGATAACGTGTCCAATCTCTATCCAGGGGAGACCCATCAGATGACGCAAACCAGGCAAACGTTTAGGGGAAAACAGTTAGGGAAAGGAGGCCTCAAAATCACCTGTAATATGAAAGCTGTAAATCAATAGTATAGTATGGAAATCTTAACGAGAAATTGCATAGGCTAGAGATTGATTTGAAGCTTCCTGAAAAAAGTGACAGATTGCCTAAACTTTGATAAAAGAGGTTTTCTTTTTTTGCTTGGGGTCCCTCAGACAAGGGCATCACCACTGCCTCTGTCTACATTTTTTTTCCAGCACACACTCAATAACAGGTCAACACTAGACAGTCATATGTACACAGACCAGTGACTTTCTTCATTCTTTACAGGAACTGCTTGTTCAGAGCTCTAGGTGACCAGTTAGAGGGTCATTCTCGGGGTCACCTTCGGCTTAGAGAGGAGACCGTCCAGTTCATGATGTCCCATCGACAGGATTTTGAACCCTTCGTTGAGGACGACATGCCCTTCACACAGCACTGTAAGAGAATGATGCAACGGGATATCCTGAATACATCTAATCAAATCAAATACTGTAATCTGATACAACAGTTTAACTGATGGTGTTCACAGAGGACTTCTGTCGCTGCCATTGGTTTTTAATGGGAAAGTTTGAAACTGCATCTGTGTAGTGACCTCTGGTGGCCACTTGACTTCCATTTTTGTTTTTCTTTGTTCCCACCCAGTGTCCAACCTCTCCCAGCCTGGAACCTTCGCCGGCAATGATGCAATCGTGGCGTTTGCTCGGAGTCAACAGGTGAAAGTGGTCATTCATCAACTCAACACACCACTTTGGGAGGTAGGGTCAGAGGAAGATTTTCAGATTACATCACACAGTGTACGGTGCTATCATTATTACATCTTAACATAGTTTTGACATAGCTCATTCTTTATATATTCTGATCTCAACACAGATAAATGGTGCAGAGAAAGCAGCATGCAGAGAACTACACATCGCCTACCGCTATGGAGATCATTATGATAGTGTGAGGCGGACTGGAGATAACTCTGAGAGTCCTGCTCAGCTCCGCATAGAGGTAAGAATGCTGTACATAAAAAACAGGACAGCATGTCAGAATTTTCCGACTCATCCCATAGTAGATTAAATAATTTAATTCATCTCGACCCACCTCTCAAGATGAAATATCATACCAGGTGTGTTGTGTCACGTGTAACATTTCTTATTGTAATACTGCACCTATTGCATCCAGCCTGAGTCTCTGATGCCTTCTTACCAACCCTGTTCCCAGAATTTACCAAATTCACGAGGACAGCAGCGTGAGTTTGGGGATGGTCAACGAGACAAACAGACAACCCCCTCCTCCTCACCCTCAGAGGAGGACAACGTAATCTTGAACTCCATCAAGAACCAAGGGATTCCAGGTCAGACATTAAACTTAACTCCTGAGATGCCTGAAGAACTAGAGAGGCCATAAGAGCTCTTGCCATGTATAAGCCATTCAGGCTTGTTTGTTCAGTTAACGTTTCCCATGATTCAGCTAAACACTGTAGCTTGTAGAGTTAACGTGTTGATCCTCTATTCTGTGTTGGTATGGTAAACGGGGAGGGCTGGATCACTTGGGGGAGAAGAGGAAGTGACACCTGTTGTGTGGATGCTGAAATGGCGGTTCTGTGTTACTCATAAAGTTACTGAGGGAATATAAACATCGTGTTTGTTTCATCTAACATTGATAGCAGAGGATCGTTGCTAATTATAGAGTTCCGCCGAAGTATGACGAAGCCAGGCTGTACAAGTGTTGGGAAAATGAAGTCAGCATCTGGAGACTAGTCACAGAACTGACTAAAAAGAAATAGACTCTTGCCGTCTGTTTGGTGCTTGAGAGAAGAGCCAGGGAGACGGCCATGGAAATACCTGCAGAAGAACTGGACAATGATGACGGTATGACCACATTGTTAACGAAGCTGGACGCTGTGTTCCTAAAGGAGGAGAAAGACTGAGCACACAAGGCATACTCCTACTCCGATGGTGTTTCTAAAGACAGTGATGTGTCCATGACGGACTACATTATTGATTTTAAACAAAAATACAATCTGATGAGAAAGTATAACATAACCTTGGCTGACACTAGCTTTTAAGCTGTTGGATACTGCATGTCTAGATGAGAAGAGCAGGGAACTGGTGCTGACTGTGTGCACAGATCTGACGTTCACCTCCATGAAATCGGAGCTGAACAGAATTTTTGTAGGGCAAACTGGTCTGGACTGGTCATTCAACTCGGACTGTGTGTACAAGAAGGGGCAGAGCAGGATATACTTCATGAGGAGGCTGGCCTCCTTCAACATCTGTCCTAAGCTCCTTCTCATGTTCTATTAGTCCATAGTCTCCACTGTGCTGTCATACGCCATTGTGTGTTGGGGTGGTGGGTGCAGGAAAAGAGGTATGGACCGTCTGAACAGACTCATCCGCAGAGCGGGCTCAGTGGTTGGGCTGAGTCTGGACTCTGTGGATACGCTTCTGGAGAGCAGGACCATGTCTTAAGTTAAGGCTATCATAAGTGCTTTAAACAGTCGATAAGAGTGTGGGAAAAGGTATTACAGATAGAAAGTGGTTTAATATCTGTATGGGGAGGGTTCATAAACGTTTAATGTACCGTAAATAATAAGAGAAGTAGTTTGTCACTATATTGCGGAATTCGTTATTCGCGTGTGGTTCCTGGAACACAATAACCGAGAGTAATGAGGGCACACTGTACGCAGCTGCAGACCAATTGTTTTGGAGATGTAAATGTAATATATTCAACCAGAAAAGTTAAACTACCTGCTAAAATAGCACAAAGAAAAGAAAATGTTGAAGCTGAAGTCGTTCCAGTTGATATTCCATTGCTGCTGGGTAAAACATCCCTGAAAAGGGCAGGAACTGTTTTGGACATGAAAAATGACAGGGAGGAGATGTTGAAGCAGTCGGTATGTCTTGAGTTCACTAGTTCCCGTCACTACTGTTTGGACATTAGAGACAAAGATACAAGAGTCAAACTGAAAATGAAGTCCCTGTTGTTACTGAAAACATGTCTACAAATGAGAAACACAAAGTTTTCCTGAAACTTCATAAGCAATTTGGCCACGCATCAGCATCACGACAATTAAGACTCATTCAAAGTTCTGGAAGTAAAGACAAAGAATGTGCCACTAGGCACATGCAGGGCACAGTTAGGGCTTTGGGAATGGATGGGGGTGAGGGCAGTGGGCATGGTTGTGGGGCGGATTGCAGTGCTCTATGGTGCTGTATCCTCCACATATACGCCTCAATCGTCCTCCCCATCCTCCAATTTTAATGCAACATACACACACACTTTGGAGGGGGCCCTGCGATGTTTGGAGTCGTCTGGACAGCGCTGGGCTTCCCTTCAGACTTTTAATGCACCACATCCCACACTAGGTAGCACAGGAGCACAGGGTTGGGAGATGGCTTCCTCGTCAGGGATCGAGGAAGCATAAAAACAGGGAGGGTAGCGTTGACTCCACACAACATGGCGCTTCTGGTGGGACGCGGCCCTCCAGGGCCTATGGCCGGGGAGAGGCTGCTTGACCTGGGCCTGTGGCTCGGCTTGGGCTTGGGCTGCTGGGGGGTTGGGCTTGGTTGCCGGCTTTTTATGGCAGCTGGATGGTTGTTGATGGCTGCCGGTTGTCGGTCGTGGCCGTTGATTCACCGCGCAGCGATGGTGACCGGGGGTGTGGCGCTGGGGCGCTGATGTGGGGATGGGGCGATGTGTGGGCTGTCTGGCCTGGCCTGGGGGTCGGGCTGTGGAGGGATGGCCCGTGGGTGCGGGAGTAGTCGGGTGGTACGGAGTCGTCGCTTCATTTGGGGACGGGATGGTTGCTGGGCGGCTTGGCTCCTCCCCCGCGGACCTTATCTCCCATTTACCTGTGGGTGCTGCACGGCTTACCTGCTGGCCTATCGGGCGTGGCACGTTAGGTCAGCTTTATGGCATGTGCCTTGCCGCCGCTGTTGGTTGGGGGGCGGGGGTTTGGTGGCCGGCGGTTAGTTTACTTTGCTGGGTGCTGGGGTGTGGGATGGCGTCGCCATCGGTTTCCCAGTGGACCTGGGCTATGAGCGGCGCTCGGCGTGGTGGCACCTGTGGGCGGGTTGGCTGCATCGGGCCTCTGATAGGGCCTGGCATGGGCTGCCGAGGACGGCCGGCGGTATGCGTGGGTTGGCTACCTCTGGTCGGCTTTCCTCTGTGGGCGGCGGCGCGGGGGTGCTTGCGGCCCGCTGGGGATCTCTGCCGTATCTAGAGGGTCGGTGGAGCCCCTATCTCTGGTCTGCCCGCGCTTGCAGGAGGCATGACTGGCATGTGGGGTTGCAAGACCCCATGCCCGGTCTAGGGGGGCTATGTGGGGGGGTGGGTCACATGTCAACTGACCCCTGGGGCTGCGGGGGGCATTCCTGTCTCCTGGGTTTGGGGGGTGTGGCGGGGGGGGGGGGTGCTCCTTGGGCCTGTCCCTTGCGCCCTGGCGGTGCCGGCCGTTGCCTCCTTTGGGTCCCTGGGTCTACGTGGTTCTCGGTGCCCCCGGTGGCTCTTCGGGTGATGGCTTCTGGGTGCTCCTGCCTGCCGGGGTTGGGAGTGCTCGGCTAGCGTGGCCCTGTTGAGTTCTGGTAGCCTATCTGGGTGTTGGTTTCATCACACATGCATGTTGGGTAAGGATTTACCAGCTCCTGTCGAGTTCAATTATTGAGAACCATTGGGTCCCGTCAGAATGTGATGAGTCTCACTTCAGTCATCACAATATTATGCCCTCTATCTTCCTCCTACACTGGTTTCCTCTGGTGGCCTATTCTATATTATCAGGACCTCCACTAATCTGATGTTTTGTAACATTGGTGTTGAAATATCTGTTCTAAGATAGAATAAAACAGCCTAAACCTTTTTCACTCCAACAGCACTGCCTGTCTATCCACTACCTTGTTTGTGTTTTCTCTCCCTGTCTCCTTTTTCTTTCCCCCTTAACTCACAGGGGTGCAGCACTTTCCTCTCTGGCTCACAATAGGAAATTCTAATAAAGACTGACAATTTAGTTCCCAGAGAGGAGTGGTGATGGTCACATGCACGCATTAAAATATATAAAAGTTTTTGCTGCAAAACTACAATAAGCATTGATCTCATAAAAGGTTGACCCCCTTTTATGGGGTTAAACTATGAGAA
This sequence comes from Antennarius striatus, assembly GCF_040054535.1. Taxonomy (NCBI): domain Eukaryota; kingdom Metazoa; phylum Chordata; class Actinopteri; order Lophiiformes; family Antennariidae; genus Antennarius; species Antennarius striatus. The sequence goes on along the minus strand of NC_090777.1, from coordinate 12,484,108 downwards.
TACATGCAGACAAGACAAAAAAAAAAGACCAAAAAAAAGAAAGAATGTGCCACTATGCTGAAAAAAAAGTACATACAGTAACTGTGACATGTGCCAGAGGTACAGAAAGACCAAGCCCAAGCCTGTTGTAGGTTTACCTTTAGCTTCACAGTATAATGAGACAGTAGCAGTAGACCTACATGAGCTGGAACCAGGGATGTTGTAGCTTCACATCGTCGATTACTTCACACGTTTCAGCACAGGAAACATTGTGATAACGAAAAACTCCTCTGAGATTGTGAACTCCTTCATTCACACATGGATAAGTATCCATGGTCCTCCACAGCGACTGTAGAGTTACAGTGGTGGAGAATCAACAATTAGGATAGATAGATAGATAGATACTTTATTAACCCTGAAGGAAATTCAATATATCATCTGCTCACAAAAAATACATAAATACACATAACATAAAAAGAAGCATAAGAACATAGAAGAAGAAGCATAAGAAAAAGCATAAGAATAAGCGGATGAATAGAAGTATGGACTGACACCAAGGACCCCCACAAAGTATTCCCACAGTATATCCTGCCTTCACCCCCCCTTTCTATCCCCTCTTGGCTGACCTTGATGACACTGCAGCTTCAGCTTCACCCCCCCTCTCTGGAAGAGTGCTTGTGCCCCCTGATGGCACAGGGCACAAAGGAGGTCCTGAGTCTCTCTGTGGAGAAGCTGGGTGACAGCAGTCTGCTGCTGACAGAACCAGAACCACCAGGGATGGTGATGCATTTATATCAAAAGGCATGTCATTTGATTCAGCTAAATGGGATGAAATTAAGAACTGGTGCATTAATGATGTTTGGAGGAAGTTGAACATGCTGGTCAGAAGTATGTTTCCACCAGATGAGTCTGTAGTCTCAAAGAAACTTCTCAGCGTATTGGGACAAAACACAATTTGTAGCCAGAGGCTTTGAAGAAGTTAACATTGAAGAGTTATAGAAAGATTCTCCAACCTGTGCCTCAGAATCTCTTAGACCCACAGTCCCCAACCACCGGGTCATGACCCAGTACCGGGCCATGGGCCATTATGTACCGGGCGGCACCGGGCAACTGATAATTATTAATTATCAGTATAAAGATGTTTTATTTTGACAAGTGACTTCTGTGCGGAATGATGCACAAACCACTGCATATTCGACAGTCAGTGTTCTGGATTAAAATCAAGGCAGATTATCCTGAGATCGCCCAAAAAGCATTGAAGACCCTGCTTCCAGTTTCAACCTCCGATATTTGTGAAGCGGGATTTTCTGCAGTAACCAAACAAAACCAAAATATCGAACGTACTGAACACACTTCGGTTTTTATTGTCTCCCATTATTATCCCCAGATGGGACCGGCTCAATGCAGAGAAAAATAAGCTCAGAGTTACTACTAATTCTCATTAATATTATGATTTGATTGACTTATTCACCCTTTTATATATAAATTTTCATTATTTCTCCTACGTTGAATACACTGATTATAAATTGTTATAGTCCAAAATAAACTTAATCAGCACTGTCACGTGACTTGTGTTTTTTATTATTATTTCTTATTAATTCCCTGCTAGTTCCCTGCTCTTACTACATTGTGATCTGCAGTCAGAGCAGGGAACAGGTGGAGGAGAAGCTAGAGAGGTGGAGGTTTGTCCTGGAAAGGAGAGGAATGAAGGTTAGCCGCAGTAAGACAGAGTACATGTGTGTGAATGAGGGGGACCCAAGTGGAAGAGTGAGGTTACAGGGAGAAGAGATCAAGAAGGTGGAGGATTTTAAGTACTTAGGGTCAACAGTACAGAGCAATGGAGAGTGTGGAAAAGAGATGAAGAAGCGTGTACAGGCAGGATGGAACGGGTGGAGAAAAGTGTCAGGTGTGATGTGTGATAGAAGAGTTTCAGCTAAAATGAAAGGAAAGGTGTACAAAACTGTGGTGAGACCAGCGATGTTGTTTGGTCTAGAGACAGTGTCACTGAGGAAAAGACAGGAGACAGAGCTGGAGGTAGCAGAGATGAAGATGCTGCGGTTCTCTTTGGGAGTGACCAGGATGAATAGGATCAGGAGTGAGTGCATCAGAGGGACAGCACATGTTAGAGGTTTTGGAGATAAAGTCAGAGAGGCCAGACTGAGATGGTTTGGACATGTCCAGAGGGGAGATAGTGAATATATTGGTAGAAGGATTCTGAGTTTTGAACTGCCAGGCAGGAGGCCTAGAGGAAGACCAAAGAGGAGGTTTATGGATGTAGTGAAAGAGGACATGAAGGTATGAGAGAAAAGAATGCAGAAGACAGGGTTAGATGGAGGCAACTGATTCGCTATGGCGACCCTTGAAAGGAAAAGCAGAAAGGGAAAGATTATTATTTCTTATTAAAAATGATTTTTGTTCTAAAATAAATAATTTCATGAATAGAGATGTTTATTAATTTGTGAAAAAAGGTTTTTCATTGTCTGTTGATGTCTGCATTTGACATCAGACCACTGCGGTGATTCATTAGTAGATTACAGCCGTCCTGGCATCAATAATGATTATCAAGCAAATGAAGGCCAGTCCATGAAAATATTGTCTAAAATATCTCCCCATATTGTGTGAGATGAAACCGGTCTGTGGTGCAAAAAAGATTGGGGACTGCTGTCTTAGACTATAGTTAGCTGTAGTTTGCCAAAATCAGTGGGAAGTCTATTCTATGGACATCAAATCTGCATTCTTACAGGGTATGGAGCTGTCAAGAGACATTTTTGGTCGCCCTTCACTTGACGCAGGTGGTGCACTGTGTACTGTGGATACTTGCGAAATGTACAGTATATGGTCTTGCAGATGCATCGCTTCATTGGTATTACAAGGTGATGAACACAGGTGGTAAAATGTCACAGGTTGATCCAGCAGCCTTTGAGTGGCTAGATGAGCAGTTTAAGGTTATTGAAGTATTTGCATGTGGTGTTGCTGATTTTGTTTGGGCAGGCTCACAAGACTTCTCAGCAAATGTGATCCCTTTATTGAATTCTGTGGTCCATATTAGACGAGAGGAGCATGGAACTTTCTCCTATGTGGGAATAGACTTTGCCACTGTTGAGGGTGCGGTTCAGGTACATCAGAACAGTTACACTGAAAACCTGCAACCACTTCATATACAGGCAGCATGCTCTATGCAGAGGGATACACCTCTTAGTGAGAGAACAGCTGAGGTCAAAAATAAGTTGCTAAGCATACCAGATAAGATGTCATCTTTGGTGCTTGTAGTTTGGCATCAAGTGTAAAAATGCTACTATACAGTCCATTCATGAAGTGAATAAAGTTGTCCGTAAACTAAAGTCAGAGAGAGTGGCCCTTAAGTTTGGGCCACTGATTGTTTTGCAGTGATCTTCCAGATGGAGGAACTCGGAGGAAATGTAATTACTCTTGTGGGAGAAGAGGGAAAGTTTTCACCTCTATGTCGGCAATCAAAGAAAATCCGACTTGCTTGCTGGAGAAACTCTTGCTCTGTCAGACGGAATAGACAATGCTATTTTTCTGGCAACCCTGTTTACAGAGCTCACCACTGGAAACACTAAGTTAGATGCCCTTCCATGGATCTTCCATGGAGCTGGCAGTGGGGTTGCCAGCTCACCTCCCGAGCACTGCTGAGGTGCCTCAGAGCAAAGCACTCCCCACAAGCTGCTCATTTGGGGCCCCACCTGGGTGGAGCTGCCCGCCACTCTACCTACCCCTGTATATACTGCATCTTACAGGTCCTCTTGTGTGTGCATTTATGTCTGTTTCAAGGGCCTATACACACACACACACACACACACACACACACACACACACACACACACACACACACACACACTCTCACACACACACACAGATATATACATATGTATCTGTGTGTGTGTGTGTGTATGTGCATGTTAATCAGTAAATGAGTGGAAAAAGTAATTTCTCCATGTGAGATTAATAGATTCTTTTTTCTTCTTCTTCAAAACATGTCACAAAGAAGAAACTGCGTTTAGAAATAAGTGGAATTAAGGATCTCATACAAAGCCAGCAAATTAAAGAGGTTCTTTGGTCAGATACAAAAACTCACAAATATACAATATAAAAAAAAAAAAAAGCTCGTTGACTGCCTGACAAAAAAAGAAGCCTCAGCTCTGGTGCTTCTGAAAGCAGTGGATGAAGGACCGAGGAGTATGTGAAGATTTTGTGGTTAGATTGATCATTAGAAAACCGTGCAGGTAGATATGCTGAAGAAATACTTTTGTTCAATTTATTTTCTTTCAATGTTCAGGGGTTGTATTAAGAGTGAATTTTATTTGTTACTAGATGATTTTGTTTAGTAACATTCTTGTAATAATTTAGAAAAATTATATATTTATTTAAAATGCACAAGATTGTTAACGTGTGGCTTTACACACTGGATCACTTGAGTAAGAAATTACACCTGTTGTGTGGATGCTGAAATGGTGGTTCACTGTTGTTCATGATGAGAACAAATAAAGATATTGAAGCAATATAAATGTTGTGTTTATTACATCTAACATTCATTTCATTAGCATATGCTGTCATTAGCATCGACAATCACATCTCATTGAGTCCTACTTTTGTGCTTTCTTGCACAGGTGATGAAGAAAATCTCCTCCAACTGAGTGCAGCAACCATCAATGCCGAGTGGCTGGTGGGGGCCATGCTGGGACAATCCTGCCAGGGTCAGTGTGGCTCAGGATCCAGTTTAGGATCCTGCTCATCCTGCAGAGCTGCCTCCACTGACTGCAGTGAACACAGACAGCCAACAGAGGGCAGCAATGCGCAAAAATTGAAGGTGGACTGTCTCATCCCGTTTTACTAAATTAATAGCAGAATGACCTTCATTTAAGGCCCTGCTTTAAAAGTTTTATTCACTCATTTGACCTTTCTTCATGCTACTGCATGTGGATGGACTGCACCGTTTTTTTGCCTGTGACAGAGACCTTTATAAATGCAGGTCAAAACACACCTCAGTTAAAAATTAGATTGAGTCAAAATAAAATCTTTATTTCCATCTTCCTTATGTCCAGGTATCTAACAAGCAGAGGAAAGAGCAGCAGCGGCAAGAGAAGAAGAAACGTCAGGAGGAGAGGCATCGGCAGAAGTTCCTTCAAATTAAAGGAAGTCAGGACCAGAACCTGTCAGAGGCTGTTACTTTAGTACCAGCGCTCAACACTCTTAGTATATAGACTGGGGAATAGCCAGAATAACCTGCCGCTACTCAAGCTGCCAGTGCCTGATGCTGTCAATAGAATTTTGCACATAGATATTCTTTAGTCACAGTTGATGACTTTTCCTGAAAAGAACCCTGTAGTTTCTTTGCAAATGCTAAAATGGTGCCTGCAGTTTTGTGTGGGAAGTGTGAATGCTGTGAAAGATGTGAGAAAGACTATCTTTCAGTGTTTTTACAGGGTTTTGATTTAGTTCAACCCCTGGCTGTTATATGTAGATACCCCTCTGACCTGGCCTATGATCCATGCTCCCTTGCTGCTTCCTGTTCTGGACTTCTGATCTTCATAACAACCATACAGATGATGTGGTGCAGCTGGGCTTTTAAGAGATTGAATTAATGTCATTTCAGATAAGTGTTCAGTCCGACCAAAGAAGGGGGAATTATGTTGTTATGCAAACAGGAAAAGGAATGTTGCAATAAACTAATGTAAAAATATTTTTTGCGTGTGTGCCAAATAATGTATTACATAATTTGTATTAGTACATTATTTTTTGTTAAAAGGCAAAAAGTTTATTCATTCCTTTGATCAAAAGCTTCAGCCACTTATCTGACATTCAGGTTGTGGGTCTGCTGAAGCTTTTCCTAGCTGGGGGAGTGGTAGATGACACACTGTACGAGTCACCGGCTCATCACAGATCCATGCATGGACAAACATTCAGGCTCGTATTCACACCTATGGACAATTTAGCATGTCAAATTAACGTAAGTTGTATATTATTGGGAGGTGGGAGAAAGCCAGAGAACAAAACACAAGAAACTTTGTCCAAAGCCTAAATTCAGTAATAAGTATTGAACTTAATGGTTTTTGCCACCTTAAACAGCAACATGCTAACAAGGTAGTCAGAGATGGCAACATCCCGCGACACCCCTGAATTCAAAATTTACCTTGACCTACTTTCACAGGTCAGGGTCATTTAATAAAAGACCCATGTTCCAACATATAAACGTTGCATTCTATTTGTCATGAGGTTTCAGAGATATGTACCTAAAAAGGTATAAAAGTGAAAATGTGACCTTGACCTAGTTTCCAAGTTCGAAGTTGTGATCTTTTCATCCCCTTACCTCCCTGAATACAACGCCTTTTGTTTTGTCTTTCTAATCCAGCTCCTGAGTGTACAAAAGTTGAAATTTGACCTTGACCTAGTTTCCTGAAGGTCATCTCATTTTCATCCCCTTTTGCCACCCAAGTAATGTGCTTTTTGTTTCATCCCCACCTGCAACGGTTGTAAAGATATTTGGTATACGGACGGACGAACACATAAACACTGACAATTACAACACATCACTGCTTCAAGGGATGTAACAACTGCTATTTCATTGGAAATAGAAGTTGTGATGGTTCCTCTCCAAAGAACCATCACCTTATCGTGGTGGAGAGGTTTGTGTGCCCTAAGGATCCTGGGAGCTATGTTGTCAGGAGTCTTGTACTCCTGGTAGGGTCACCCAAGCCAAACAGGTCTGTTGAGCCGCATTTTGTAATAACGGGGTGCATTTTGTAATGTCTAAAATGTTATTACATAATGCGGCAAAATTTATTACAAAATGCGTTGGGGCAGCTTATTACAAAATGCAGTAGTTCATTACAAAATGCGGCTTAACAAGGTCTCAGGTGAAGGGCCAGACAAAGAAAGGTTCAAAGGATCCCATGAAAAATTGAAAAGGGAAAAATGTGACCCTGCCTGTGGCCTGGCCCATGTCTGGAGCCAGGCCTGGACGGAGGGCCCGTCATCGAGCGCCTGGTGGCCGGGTCTGCCACGGGGCCTGGCCGGGCTCAGCCCGGAAAGGCAACATGGACTCTTCCCACTCTTGTGGACCCACCACCCGCAAGTCAGAATGATGGGGTTGGGTGCGCTGCCATATGGGTGGCAGTGACAACAGCGGGTCTGCTTTACTGCAGACACAATGCATGAGCTGGTCTCACATCAACAGCCCTTTCAAGCTATTTAGAGGTGGACCTATACTTATGTTTGGAATCATTGCTGTATGTCCCAGTTGTTCCTGAGTATCAACCAACAGAATGAGGACTTGATGCTATCCTGTAAGAGCTTCTGGTAGAGAAGGAAATTCATGTTTTCCTCTATTTACAGTGAGTCATCCCGGCCCTGACACTGCAAAGTTTTCATATTTGGCCATGCATGTTTTTTTGAATGCTGCTTGTTTTACACATTTAGTAGGACCCCTGAGGTTGGCAACTCGCCAGTACATAAAATATGATCCAAAAAGCTCTCAGGGGGTAATCATGGTGTGTTGCTGCAGGATTAAGACGAGCCAGAACTGTGACATTTGACATGGAAAGATTTTCACCCAAACACAAGGAAATACAAAAAGTTTATTTATTATAAAACAGAAGCTCCAAGATAAGAGTCCAACAAAGGTGACAAACTATTTACACTTCCCTCTACACACACTCCAGTGATGACTGGAATCACTTAAACCTACAAGCTAGTAGCAATATCAACATTTCTAGGTCAACATTAGCGAGCAAGAAAATATATGGTAGCCAGACGTGTGTTATTGCTCATGATTTGAACTCTTCAGTTGCATTTGTACAAAATTTGTACAATCTGGACATCAGTTAATGATGGATTCCACTGTTGCCTCTCACAGGAAAAGGAGAGGCTGGGAAAATGTGTGTCGCTACCAAGATTTTTGGGAAAGTCATTCTGAATGTCAAAATTGTTTGATGTTGGAATGAGAAATGTTCAGATTGAATCTCCTTACAGAAAACTTTACCTCCTCCCAAAACCTAATCCAGTCAAGGAAGATGAAATCTGTCTGTCTATGGGTTCATGACTTTGTAAGTCGGAGCTGAAGGGTCTAGAAGTCCTGTCGGATGTTCTCCTTATTCTCGTCCCCCTGCTGTTGCTTGAGTTGAGTGATTTCATTTTCAAGCTGGACGATGGCTCTCTCAATCTCATAGTTTTTACTGACCAGAGTCACCCAGCTGTAGGGGAATGGCAATAGGGCACATATTATATACAACTAACATTTACACGACATAAGTGATATAAAGATATAAAATTTCACAACAACGTACGTTGACTCCTGCTCACGCAGTTTTGCACCTCCTGCCAACTGATCATTCTTACGCTGCCAGTTTAAATCTTGAATTTGCTTCCTGTGTACAAAAAATTCATAAAGTTAGAAAGAAGCCGATTTGATAATTGAATGAATTATACAGCTGAAAAGCTACAGTGATTGGTCACCTGAATTTCTGAAGTTCCTTTTGGGCCATTTCTATCATGAAAGCCAAGTTACTGATATAAAAACACAAAGATAACATGTTAGCAATCCTGACAAATGTAGCATTTTAATTTAGTAGAACTATTAGCAAATGTGTCTCAATCCATTCAGGAGTCATCAGATGAGTGAATGTGTAAGTGGAATGTGTGCCCGAACATTCAGATGGACCCACAACTGGAAGAACCCCAGCTGTACTGATGTGCACAGAGCATCCACAAGAATCACAACAGAATATCAGCAATGGACCTAATGATGTATTCTAGGTGATGCACAAAGATGAGGGCAGGAGGAAGTTGATCTTGGACACCCCGCATCTTAAATTCCACCAGGATCGGAAACGAATGAACGCGGGATAATTCCCAGCTAAGCTCAGGTCGACTAAACCGTAAAAAGAATAGCTGAGAAGCTTTTGAATATATAGACTAACTCTAACCCAGTACAATGTGTGCTACTGCTAACTGGTGGTAGGTGAAATATGCTGTACTATGTGTACAAAGATTTTTGACCAAAAGACTTTTTATCCACTGGTATGCAACTATACGTTTACAATTTTGTGTCCACATTCACAGATCCCAACAAATATTAATACAGATTTGAAGTGCTTTTTTTCCCCAGATTTTGAATTAGATTTTGAACACATTTGCAGATTCCTGTGCAATACTTTACTGATATTACTAAAAACATGCACACATAAAAAATTAGACTCAGTTACACAATTCCCTGCATACATTTGTAAATATTTTTTCCACAGTAAAGACACTGTATTTAATTAACAGTGGCTGAGGCTACATACTCATTGTAGACTTTCCATGCGTTGGTGCCATACTGCGACATGAGTTCCAGGTTCTCAATGCGAACTGCTTGGTGCTCTAGTTGGGCCATTGAGTTGTTCACACACTCCTGCCATGCTGTGATGTCATTCTTCTGGCCTGAAGATGGTGCTGGCAGCTCATATCTCCACAAGAAAAAAATGCCAAATGAAATTATAAACATTTAAAACACCAAGACAAAAGGAATTGTGGACAGTTTAAAAGAGTTTGCTTCCAGTCTGACGTCACTCTGGCCACATATGGACAATGTTGTGCTATTTGGTTATATGATATATATACGTGTATCTATGATTCAAATGAGAGACTCAGCAAATTATTCATCCATCCATCATCTACCGCTTATCCGGGACCGGGTCGCGGGGTCTTAGCAGGGATGCCCATACTTCCCTCTCCCCAGACACCTCCAGCTCCCAGGAGGAGCTGGAGGTGGAGGGCCTGGAGGGCCTATATCTGAGACATAGGGCCTCCAGCGTGTCCTAGGTCTTCCTCGAGGTCTCCTCCTGGTAGGACATGCCCGGAACACCTTCCCAGGGAGGCGTCCAGGAGGCATCCTGAACAGATGCCCACGCCACCTCAGCTGGCTCAGCTCAAGGCGGAGGAAGAGCGTCTCTACTGCGACTCCTCCCTGGTGACTGAGCTCCTCACCCTATTTCTAAGGGTGCGCCTAGCCACTCTACGGAGGAAACTCATTTCAGCCGCTTGTATCCGGGATCTTGTTCTTCAGGTCATGACCTAAAGCTCATGACCATAGGTGAGAGTAGGAACGTAGATTGACCGGTAAATTGAGAGCTTCGCCTTGCGACTCAGCTCCTTCTTCACCACGACAGACCTATACAGCGACTGCATCACTGCAGGGGCTGCACCGATCTGTCAATTTCACATTCCATCCTTCCCTCACTCGTGAACAAGACCCCAAGATACTTAAACTCCTCCACTTGGGGCAAAGACTCTCCACCAACCTGAAGAGGGCACACCACCCTTTTCCGGTCGAGAACCATGGCCTCGGATTTAGAGGTGCTGATCCTCATCCCACTCGCGTCTCAGCTGCAAACCGTCCCAGTGCACACTGAATGTCCATAGTTTGATGAAGCCAACAGGACAACATCGTCTGCAAAAAGCAGAGATGAAATCCTTTGGTCCCAAAACCGGACTCACTCCGGACCCTGGCTGCGCCTAGAAATTCTGTCCATAAAGATTAATAATAATAATAATAATAATAATAAAACCTTTATTGTCCCACAGTGGGGAAATTTGTGAAACAGAACAGAAACAGATAATTATGAACAGAACCGGTGACAGAGGGCAGCCCTGCCGGAGTCCAATATGCACCTGGAACAGGTCTGACTTACTGCCGGATATGCGAACCAACCTCTGGCTTCGGTCATACAGCGACCGGACAGCCCTCAGCAAAGGGTCCCGGACACCATGCTCCCGAAGTACTCCCCACAAGATACCACGAGGGACACGATCGAATGCCTTCTCCAGATCCACAAAACACATGTGTTTCTGTGAACTGGTTGGGCAAACTCCCATGAACCCTCGAGCTCTCGATGGAGAGTGTAGAGCTGGTCCAGTGTTCCACGACCGGGACGAAAACAGCATTGTTCCTTCTGAATGCATGGTTCAACTATAGGTCTAATCCTCCTCTCCAGTACCCTGGAATAGACTTTCCCCGGGAGGCTGAGGATTGTGATCCCCCTATAGTTGGAACACACCTTCCGGTTCCCCTTTTTGAAAAGAGGGACAATTGTCCCGGTCTGCCAATCCAGAGGTACTGTCCCCGACTGCCACGCATGTTACAGAGACGTGTCAACCATGACAGTCCCTGCACATCCAGAGACCTGAGGTACTCAGTGCGAATCTCATCCACCCCTAGTGCTTTGCCAACGAGGAGTTTAGCAACCACCCTGGTGACTTCAGCTTGGGTGATGAACGAGTCCACCTCTGAGACCTCATCCTCTGCTTCCTCTGTGTAAGACATGGCAGCGGGATTGAGGAGATCCTCGAAGTATTCTTTCCACCACCCGACAATATCCCCAGTCGAGGTCAGCAGCTCTCCGCCCCAACTGTAAACAGTGTTGGCTGTGCACCGCTTTCCCCTCCTGAGGCGCCGAATGGTTTGCCAGAATTTCTTCGAGGCTGACCGATAGTCTTCCTCCATGGCTTCCCCGAACTCTTCCCAGACCCGAGTTTCAGCCTCCGCGACTACTTGAGCTGCAGTACACCTGGCTTGCCTGTACCTGTCAGCTGCCTCCAGGGTCCTACAATTCAACAAGATTTGACAGGACTCCTTCTTGAGCTTGACGGCATCCCTTACTTCCGGTGTACACCACTGGGTTCGGGGGTTACTGCCGCGACAGGCACCAGAGACCTTGCGACCACAGCTCCGAGCAGCCGCTTCGACAATGGAGGTGGAGAACATGGTCCACTCAATGTCCCCAGCCTCCTGTGGGATCTGGGAGAAGCTCTCCCGGAGGTGGGAGTTGAAGACCTCACTGACAAAGGGTTCTGCCAGACATTCCCAGCAGACTCTCAAAACACGTTTGGGCCTGCCGAGTCTGTTCGGCCCCCTGCTCTGCCAGCGGATCCAACTCACCATCAGGCGGTGATTGGTTGACAGCTCTGCCCCTCTCTTCACCCGAGTGTCCAACACACGCAGTCGGAGGTCTGATGATACGGAAACACAGTCGAATATCGACCTCCGGCCTAGGGTATCCTGGTGAAATGTGCACTTATGGACATCCCTGTGGTTGAACAATGTGTTGGTTATAGACAAACTGTGACTACCACAGAAGTCCAGTAACAGAACACCACTCGTAGGCCGAAACGACAGTGAGACACCTGTCCCCAACCCAAAGGCGCAGGGACGCGACCCTCTTGTTCATCGGGGTGAACTCCAATATATGACAGCTGAGCTGTGGGGCCACAAGCAAGCCCATATCAGCCCGCCGCCTATCACCTTGGACACCACCAGAAAAGTGGAGAGTCCAGCGCCTCTCAAGGGTTTGGGTTCCAGAGCCCAAGCTGTGGGTGGAGGTGAGCTCGACTATATGTAGTCAGTACCTGTCAACCTCCCTCAAAAGCTCTGGCCCCTTTCCCCCCAGCGAGGTGACATGCCATGTCCCTAGAGCTAGACTCTTTGTCTTGGGATTGGGTCGTCGAGCCCCATGCTGATGACCGCCACCCAATCCACACTGCACCCATCCCCTACGGTGTTCTCGGCGGCTGGTGAGTCTACCAGAGGTTGGGCCCACGTCGTCCTTTAGGGCCCACGTCATCCTGGTGGCCGGGCCCCATGGGCAGAGACCCGGCCACCAGGTGCTCGCATACGAGCCCCAACCCCGGGCCTGGCTCCAGAATGGGGCCTTGGTCGCGACATACCGGGCGACGTCACAGTCCTTGATTTTTTACTCATCATAGGGGTTTTTGTGCTGCTCTTCATCTGGCCCATCACCCAGGACCTGTTTGCCAAGGGAGACCCTAGCAGGAGCATAAAGCCCCTGACAACATAGCTCCTGGGATCATTCGGGTACTCAAATTTCCCCACCACAATAAGGTGGCAGCTCTCGGAGGAGTCAGCAAATTACCATTAGATTAATTTCATTGTGAAATCAACTGGTATGTTTGCTAGCTTCATTAGTTTGATCCCTGATTAAAAATGCCAGAAGTAAAATACTGTGAAATATATGCATCAGTTAAGATACTGTAGAATCTCATTCAGATATGTACTTTATGCACATGCATGTATTATCCTGAGGCAAATAAGAAAAAGGCACAGCCATAGACTGAACTCGGATTGGGTTAGGGTTAGCAGTATGAAGGTGCAGCAGGTATGGAGTGTCCATAGATATGCAGGCCTGTGACTCAGTCCGGGTATTAAGTTACAGGTTTACCTCTTCATGCTAAGAAGATCCATGGGCTGCCGAGCTGCCAGTCGCTCAAACTCATTCCTCATAATTTCTGTCTGGAGGGTGATAAAAAATAATCAAATGAGTCATTTTTGTCACGCATGTTCGGTAATGGGCTTCAAAAACTAAAGAGTTCTTCACCTCAAATGCAGAGAAGTCTGGTGCCGGCATGTAGCTCAAGTAGTTCTTGGTTGGCCTATATCTTCTGGTCTCCTCCTCCACCAAGGCTGCAGCCTAGCCAACAGAAACACATATTCTCTTTGTGCACAGGAAATACTTTCAACTAAGATGCCATTATCATGACCCACTAGTTCTGGGGATGTGATTTTACTGGATGTGAGAAACAGGTGTATTTGATTACTATATAATAAGTATTGTGTTGATGAAGCTGAAGTCTGCATTTTATATAATTCAGAGACTAAAAAACATTTCCCTTTCCACTAGAAATCATTGTGTCATGGCGATTGTCAACAAATAAAGGAAACCAACTTCTTTAGAACAGACTCTCAATTTTGATTTTGATCCCACAAAATGTCCCAATTTCAGCCATGTCAAATTGTTTTCTGTATTAGACTAGAGTGTGTAATTGTAAGTTGTTTAATGCTTACCTAATAAAGCAAAAAACAAACATGGCTGGGGATGGGTTATTCCAAGTTCACACAGATATAATTTGTTTTATATTTCCCATTTTGTCAGTGTTAGCAGGGCTACAGCCAATGGCTAAGGACATGAGAATGTCACATCTCTGATCAAACGAAGCAAATGACCTGAAAAACCAATGTCTCGTTGTTTTCTTCACCTTAAGTTCTACAACCTGTAGTTTACTCATCAAAAATTAAAAAAAAGCCATTCAACATGAAAAATTGTCAGAGTAATGTCAAAACAGAACTACACTCGTTTTTAATTATTATGTTTGATGCCACTTTGAGGAGTTCACCCAAGGAGTCTGATGACAATCGGGCCGTGACCTGCATGTATCTAACTTTTGACGAAATACACAAATAGGAAGCATCATGTACTGTATGTCACACTTCTCAACACATCCACTACCTTCTTTGAAGTCACACACTGGCCACTTTTGGATTTTAGTGAGTCAAAGTGCGGGTTTTATTGAAAAAAAAAGCGCAAAGTGCGACGTAATCACATCCGATCAACAACTTAATCCAAACCAAAAAACAATAATCATTGATTTGATCTTAGTCTACCGTCCTATGAGGGCATAACTGAAGTAGAGCACGCACACGCACACACACACACACACACACACACACACACACACACACACACACACACACACACACAACTTCCAGATTCTATGAAACAGAAAACGGACGTTACACTTCAATGTGGTGAACACTGGGAGGACTCGCACCATTTTTAGCGGGTTTCACCTGCTAAACGTTCTATTGAAACATTATAATTTTACATTGTGGCTTCATAGTGTAACATAAAAGTTAGCTTTAGCATTGTTAGCTAAGAAACACACTGCGGACAGCACATGACTTTTACTCACTGCTTCTCTGACACCTGCAGCATCGTAACCCTGGTCAAAGTATGGTAAAGCATCGACAAACACTTCGCCAGCAACAGACGCCGTTCCCGCCATCCCCCCTGGTCTTATCAATAATATTTTATGAATAAGAGCCGCTATCGCCGAATGACTCCAACAGCTAAAAGCGACGTCTTCCGGTCTGAACTTTCAAAATAAAGTCAGACCACCGCCAGGATTTTTTGTTGGTGACCTCTAGCGGACTGGAATGGAAGCGTTGCTTTGAGGAAACCAGAACGGAACGCTTTTTTTTTTTCTTTTTCTGTCACGCAGAACCCGACATTTTATTTATTTATTTATTTATTTATTTATTTTCAGTTCTGCAAAACATAGCTTTAGCTTGTGGTTTAATTACGTCAGTGGTGGTATATAAGAAAACCCAAATGGAAGCAAACCATAATTTGTTTTGAACTGCTGTGTGTTTGTGTGTTTAATATCTAATTTCTATTAGAGTTCAATTTTATTTCGTAACCTTTTGTGGGGCTGATACTGGATTAGCGACGAGGTACAACCTGAACAAATCAACAGTTTATCACAGGGCCACACGAAAGACCAACATAAAAGTCAAAGGGGGTTTAAACCCACAACCTTCTTGATGTGAACAGGCAGTAGCACTACCCACTGTTAGGCAGTGAATATTGATTAATGTTGGTTTTCCTCAGCTTCTATAGTGATAGACCACATCTCTTTTGTTAATGTTTATTCATCCTGCTTCAAAGCTGTGATGTATTGTAATTGTCAGTGTTCGTGTGACCTTTCTCCGTTCGTCCGTTCGTCTGTTCCTTCGTCTGTTCATTAGTCCACCAAATATCTTTGCAAACCGTTGCAGATAGAAAGATGAAACAACACATTACTCGGGCAGCAAAGGGGATGAAACTGACTTGACTGAAAATGCCCCTGACTTTGGGAACAATAGGTCAAGGTCAAATTTCAACTTTTGTACACTCAGGAACCGAATAAGGCAGAAAGGGTTTCAATGAGAGCAGACGTCTTTTCTCCTGTCTCTCGTTGTTGCTGACTTCGCTGTCTCTCTCAAACTCATATTGGATAAACACTCACTGACTCTCGTTAATTCCTTCAAAAGGACGAGAGAACGAGGGAAATCCGAAGAGTCTGAGAATAAAAACAAGAAAGAAACCCTTGAACGGGTGGCCTCCATTTTTTAGAAAATGGGGTTGTTTTCCTGCATTCTGAGGGAAAAATCCTCTATTCAGTTTACCTACAAAAATACACTAAAGTCAACAGTTCAAGCTGAACTATCTTTATTTCTGTCCTACTTTATGCAGGAATAAATGTGAGACTCAACAATTGAAAACTTCTATTCACTATGTGAAGATACAGTCATACAAAATATTACTCAATGTTTACTTGTTAGTTTTACTTAGACTAGAAGACATTTCAACTGACCACCACCAACACCATTGGTATGCTATAGTTTATTTTATTTTTTTTAATTCAACAACATGATTTTTCATTTCAATTTAAAAAGGCATGAAAAATAGCAAGCGAGGTGAATACACATTTACATGCATCGCTGGTTATTCCTGCTGGTCATAGGGAACAAAAGTCTAAGACTACAAACAAGTATTGATAATATCTTTCATTTACCTTCTGATCAGTCTGTCTCCACTCCTACCTCCTGTCAGCATTCACCATTTGTTTATTAATGAGGACTTTAACACAAACTCTACTATAAAACACTGGATTCTTTAGATCGATCGTCCTCGCCTTGTCTTACACAAACTCGCTGGTTCAGCTTGTAAAAAAACAATATTTTGTTTTTCATTGGACGAAAGGAGGTCATGACCCGAGTGCATATTTAATGATCGGGAGCGTTCGGGTCACTTCGGCTAAATTCCGTCGGCATGCGGAGTTAGCGGCACTAGCGCCGTTCGCTAGCGGCAGTAGCGCCATTCGCTAGCGGAAGTAGCGGTGCTAGCCCTGCTCACTAAAGGAAATAGCGGTGCTCGTTAGCGGAAATAGCGAGAGCCGCTAGCGAGCGAAAAAGTTGCTAGTTTTAGCATTTTTTCCGTAAAAATAAGAACGCCACTGTGGCTACACAGTCTAAAAACCTTGTAGCCAATCTGGAATTTACTTCGCCTATGGCGAAGTGGCAAATGGCTAGCGCAAGCCCAGGAATTGTACAACTTGCATTGTCCAGTGAAGAAAATTTATCTAAAAAAAAAAAAGGAGTTAATAAAACCATGGATGATGTCGTCATTGATCAATGCCTGTCGGAATACATTATATAAAAGCTTTATGAAACAAAGAACAGAACAAGTAGAAGCCAAATAAAATAATATTGAAATAATTCAAATGTTTTAATAAGAACATGTAAGAAAGAGTACTATAGTACTCTGCTTGCAGAAAATAAAAATTACACTCGAAAAACATGGGATATAGTTAACAATGTTATAAAACAAAGTAAGGCTAAATCATCCTATTCTGAATATTTTAATATTAAAAATACAAAATTAGTGGACATGGATGAAGTAGCTAATAAATTTAACGAATTCTTTATGTGTGTCGGTCCTAAACTGGCAGAAAACATTCCTGTCTCACACTTGCACTGGGATTATTTTGACAACATTGGAGGAAGGAACCAGAAGTCAATGTTTCTGGCGCCAGTGAAGGACACAGAGATTAGACACCTGGTCAGCTAATCCGTAGCAAAAACTTCTACTGATGTGAATGGATTTGATATGAAGCTAATCAAGGGCGTACTGGATGGAACTCTTCAACCATTTACACACATATGTAATTTGTCATTTCAAACTGGGGTGTTTCCTGACAAAATGAAGATTGCAAAAGTGGTTCCGAATTCTAAAAATGGGGATGCTTGTGAATTTACAAATTACAGACCTGTTTCAATACTACTACAATTATCAAAAATTCTGGAGAAGCTGTTCAATAACAGACTGGATAAATTCATAACAAAGCCCAATCTCCTTGACTGTAGTCAGTACAGCTTCAGGAAGGATCATTCGACTGCATTAGTGCTGACAGAAACAATAGAACTCATTACTGATGCCATGGATCAAAAGATGTACTCCATAGGAATCTTTATTGACCTTAAAAAAAGCTTTTGACACAATTGATCATGAAATATTAATTGAAAAACTGGAACAATTTGGATTTAGGGGTACAGTACTGGACTGGATAGAGAGCTATTTACAAAATGGATTACAATTCATCACAGGAGGACATCAAAAACATTAGACATTTTGTGAGGGGTACCACAGGGGTCAGTGTTGGGTCCAAAATTATTTATGCTTTACATTAATGATTTATATAAGGTTTCAAATGTCCTTAAAATGACACTCTTTGCGGATGATACAACTATCCTTTGCAAAGGAAATAACATCAATAAGTTAGCACAAACAGCCAATGAGGAATTATGGTTTGATATAAACAAATTATCCATGAACCTAACAAAAACTAAATATATGTCATTTGGGAAGAAAAGCTGCAAACACAAAATTATTATTAAGGTGAATGAAGTAAATATTGAACGGCTTGCCGAATTAAAAATGCTAGGAGTGGTTATTGATGAGATGTGGAAACAAAAAACTGATTTTTTTCCCCACATTTGATTTTTACAATGAATTTCACAAACGGACAGTTTCGTTTAAAGTGCATGAGACGTACCACATGTTGGACACAGGAGCGTCGTGTTGATCTGGACAGACGCTCGTGGACATTTTTATGTACAGACAGATGGCTGCTGTTCTATCCTCCCAATCATCTCACCATCTGTGGCACAAACCTCTGCCCCCCTGGGATTCTGCACGTGCGCGCCTGTGAGCGCGCACCCCCGCGTGCATTTGGAACAATGCAAGTGGGGACAAAATGGAAGTGAGACGACCTGTCAAAAATTTAATGAAAAAAATGTAGCTTCAAAAGTTTTAGAAATACTAAGTGGAAATAAAAGGTAATAAAAGAAACAGCCCCATCTCATATTTACAAAGAGCTTTTGGGGTCATATATTCTAAGACAAAAAGAAGACCACTGATCTCTCCAGAAGTATAACCCCCCCCTGGTTTGTTGGAGATGTTTCACCTCATCCAAAAGGCTTCTTCAGTTCTGACTGACTGGTAGAGAGTCCAGATACTTATTAACCTGCTGGAGCAGGAAACAAACAAAGGACCAAAACCACAGAGACAATGAATATACCATGAATATGGGGGGTCATTGTCCTGCCTACCCTCATGTGAGCTGTTATGGTAAGCTGTACCCAGGTGTGAATGGTTGCTGCTGTCTCTGGGGATGGAGGTCAATACTACATGGCTAATAGATGGATTCTTAATCCTTCTCCTTTGTTATTCCTTTTTGTCTTCTTTAACACCTCTGTCAAACCATCTGTGTTCCCTGACTAAATGGACATGACTTTCCTCAGATGAGTGGTTTGTGTCTTTTAGGTCCAGGTGGACAGCTGTGACTTGTACTGAGGAGTTGGCTATTCTTTGTTGAACCAAACGCTTGTGGATCAGTTGTTTGGTCTCCCCAATGTTCAAGTTACTGCACACCTGACTGCACCAGACAGCATTATGCAACATTAGATTACACAAACAGTGTAATGTGCAAACAATGCAAAGCACTGTAGTGTAGTGTCTGCAGTTCAGTGCACTGAGGACCACTCACCCTCGATAAAACAACCATATGACAGGCAGATGGCACAACGTAGGAGATCAAACAGGGTAGGACTCAGCTGTCCACCCGCACCTGAAAGACAGACCACTCCTTTGGGACAGTCATGTCCAGGTTTTAGCAAATGAACAGACGGTTTCAGAGACGAGTTAAAGGAGCCATTCTTGTCAAACTGAAAAACCCATCTGTGAACAGAGTAGGGAGACTACAACACCATCTATTAGCCAATTAATCACAGTATTGACCTCCATCTCCAAAAACCACAACCATTCACACCTGAGTAGCTCACATGAGGGTGGGCAGGACAGCGATTCCCTTATGAATGGTTCCGGCTCCTAACAAGGCTCATTATCTGGATGGTTTTGGTCATTTGTTGTTTTGTGCTCCAATGGGATCATAAGTATCTGGACTTGCCACCTGTCTGTCAGAGTAAAATGAGTGAAAAAGATAATTTCCCCTAAAGGGATCATTAAAGTTTCTTCTTCTTGTTGTTCTGGTGGACAACGCCGGGCCAGCGTTGGCGGATGCCCAGGTTGTGAGCTCCCTGCTGAACATCCAGTCCACCAGGGTGGCTCAGAGAGTGCTACAACTGTGGAGGCAAAGACTCTCCGGGAAGGAGAGAAGCCTCCTCCTGGACTATAGTACAGGGACTGTGCCTGACAATAAAGATCCTTTCCCTGAGGTCCACATCAGTCCCGTTTGGAGAGCTGGAGGGTCCTCTCCACGGAGATGAACGAGAAATCAGCCTGCACACGGCCAACAAAAAAATACTGTACAAACAATGTGCAAAAGTAATCAACAAGAAAGGCCTGTGTGACAAAGCGCCAATTACCTGGGCCAACAGGATGACGGGAAATGGACCTGACCCACACTGGAGACTTCTGTACAAACCTCCCCTCAAGAAAAAAACAGCCGACCTCCAGTGGAGGATTTTACATCCTCCACTGGAGGTCGGTGCACTGATCGGTTCTGATTTTATCTCTGTTTTTAACCCTGCTATGTCCAGCCAGTGTCCCTTCTGTCCCCTTTGTGAGACAGTCTTTCATGCTTTTTGTGAGTGTACGAGACTTGCAATGCTCTTCACTTTTTTAACGAATGTTTTTTATCTGTTCAGTTAAAATTTATTTTAATATCAGGAAATGTATTTATGGTGCTGGGTACAAGAAATCGAATCAAAGAAAGTGGCAGCTTTTAAATTTTATTTCTGGGGAGGCAAAACTCAATTTTCCTGGTCTTCCTGGTCACGCAATTTACGTGACCAGGAAGAGGAGAATTGAAAACAATACTGTTCAAGAAGCAGCCACTGTTTTTTGCTGTAACATCAGATGTCACTTAAAACTAGAATTTGGTTTTTACAAAATGACAAAAGACCTGAATAACTTTAGGAACATCTGGTGTCACAAAAATGTCCTATGCACTTTAGTTGATGATCAACTCACTCTTGCAAATTTCTTGATGTAACAGAGATACCTTTAAGACCCAGGGCGGAAGCTATTTAAGCAGCTGGTAGCAATGCTCTCGCTCTCTCACTATCAGCATCAGACGTCACATGCGTAAGTGCAGCCGCGGTGCAGGAAGTCACGCCAAATATTGCTGAGCGACATGTGTGATTTTAGTGTTTTAAAGAGTAGTCTTAGCTTTTAATATGGTGACCGCTCATAACACAATCTGACATAAATGCACTGATTATTGGACAGCCGAGAACTGGGGTTTTTAAGGATTGTTCACCATGCTTCCAGCCACCTGTTTTTATTCTAATAAATGCTGTTCTTTTTAGTATTGGTTTGCGCGGTGGCAGACACACACCTGAGCCACACCTTAGTGTGACTAAGTCCCTGGATGAGCCAGGTAACGCTCATTTGTTGGACTGTTTTATGAATGCTTATGGTTTTTAGAAAATGTATGAATTAATGTATTCTAATTTCCTGTTCATTTTATAGAATTGTCCACAAGTGCGATGACCTATGACCAAACCTATGACTTCCATACCGGATCGGTCGAGGCCCGGGTTAACAACGACCGCCATCGGCGCTGTTGACCTACAGGGCGCCGGTGGAAATTGGATTACTGTTGGTCGAAGAAGGAGAGGAGGAAAGTGCGTTCGCACGAAGAAAGAGAAGAGGAACACCAAGAGTATAGGACTGAGAGTAGGGACGTTGAATGTAAGGTAGTTGGTGTGAGAGAAGAGGATTCAAAGGACAGGGCTAGATGGAGGAAATTGATTCGCTGTGGCGACCCCTGAAGGGAAAAGCCGAAAGGAAAAGAAGAAGTCCACAAGTGCGATGACTGTCACTGTTCTTTCCCTAGTCTTTTAGAGTTACTGGCCTGTGTTTTATTTCCCTTTTTATTATTTTATTTCTATTTTAACTGACACATTACAAGGGCAGGAGCGTCACCTACACCGACAGGTACAATTATTAAGAGTGGTAGGGTCGTGGGGAGGCGCATGGCTCCATTCCTCTAGTGACCCTCCTTTTAATTGTTTTGAGTCATTGCTTTATTTATCCTATATTTTATTGTTTGGAGTGCCTTGCCTGTATATTGGCATCATAACGTGTGTGCTGTGTCTGCAGTGACTCCCAGTATTTTAGTGTGTGTTTTGGGCTCTAGAAGGTGAAGCCTTTGGGTACTTGTGCATAACTACCACTGCTTACCTGTCAGGTGTTTTTATACTGTGTGGCTCTAGGCTTGTCTCATTGGCCTGCCCTGTAATTTTAGGTGTCGGATTTTTAATTGTTTTAAATAAGGTTTTAACCCAGTAACCTGTTTTAATAAATTGTAAATTCTTGTTTTAATTGCCAGCCTCTTGTCCCGTTTGTTCTGGACACTGACCTGTGTATTCAGTGGGTAGATTGAATTTAGTATTTATAGTCTTAACGACCACAAATTCAATACTACATTGATATAATGCACTGATTTTTAAATTGTATTTCTTTTTATTGGTTTTTAGTATTTTTCAAGCACTATAGCACTTCTAATGTAAAATTGGTAAATGTTTGAGTGTGATTAAAGTGTTTTGCAAAAAAACCCCAACTTCTTCTGTGAGGAGTGAATGAAGAGAGTGGAAAACTGCTGAGTGTGTTTCAGCGCTTTTTTCTATCTATACGTTTTGTCTTTATGTTTGTATTCTTTGTGTATTGTTAATTGGGTTTGTCTTCAGTGTTTAACGTCGTCTATTGTCAGTTTTTGTGTGGTTTTTGCCGACCAGGCGTGGGCTGGTTGGCGGCCACTCATGGCGTACGGTGGTTTCACACCGCTGACAAGGAGTCACGGGATCGGGGTGGGTTCTCCTTGCAGCACTAGCGGTGGGTGATGTTATTTGGTGTAGCGCACTGAAGTCTGCCGGCCGGATGAGCAGGGCAATTGTCATGTTCGTGGAGAAGGTGGACCAGGTCAAGTTACTGGTGGAACAGGGGATAAATGTTAATGGACTGTTTGTACCGGCCATGCCGCTTTTACAGCCGGGGTCTAGAATCACACTGTCTAACATCCCGCGTTTTATCAGTGATGAATTCCTGATTAGAGAACTCTCTCGCCACGGAAAAGTTGTGTCGCCGATTACAAAAGTTCCGTCGGGGTGCAAGTCCCCGCAACTGAAACATGTCGTGTGTCACCTCCGACAGGTTTCTATGATCCTGAACAACAAGGCGGAAGAATTTAATGCTTCGTTGTTAAAGTAGATAACTATGACTACACGATGTACGCCACCTCCTCTCAGCTCAGTTGTTGTGGCTGTGGAGAGGAGGGACACACTGTCAGCGATGCTCCGCGGGGCCCACCCGGTGAGACGGCGGTTCCCACCGCCGCTCCGAGGCGTCCCGTTGCGGCTCCATGGCGCCGAAGCATCGGGGACGAGGAGCGGGGAGACGCTCCGAGGAGCGAGACTAAGAGTCAGGTGCAGGTAGGAGCAGTGATAACTAGTGATAACGTCGAGGTGAGGGGGGAGAGTGAAGGTGGGACTAGTGAGGATGGTGGCAGGATAGCTGAGACAGCAGGTGAGGTTAGGCGTAAAGCAGGTGGAGTGATGGGTGAGAGTGTGGTGGTGTCCAGTGAGTTGGGTGAGGTGACGGTTGTGGTGGGTAAAAATGGTGGGATGACAGGTGAACAGGGTGAGATTGGAGAGGTAGTGAGTGAACCGGGTGAGATTATGGAGGTGGTAGGTGAACTGGGTGAGAAAGGTATACTGGGTGAGACTAAGGTGGTGACAAGTGCAGTAGGTGAGGTTAGGGGGGAGAATGGTGATAAAAATGTGAATGTTGAGACAGGAAACCAGACAGGGGCTGAAGCTGTTACAGACGACCAAGGGTCTGAATGGATTCCTGCTCCTACTAGGCAAGCGCAAGAATGTTTTGACTGCGTCCGCCGGATGTAAAGCTGGTCGGCTTGAGGTCACACCGAGTGTTCAAGACAGTACTGATAGTGAGGATTGTATGTCTGATTGCAGTGAGCTATCTCACACTCCAGTCACTGCCAGTCAACGGCATGTTTTGTACCCAGAAAAAATGTTTAAATTGTTTTTACAACAAACTAAAGGCATGAATCTAGAACAGTTTTTCTTGATGAATTTATTTTTTTTAGTTCAGCAAAACAACTTATTAAAAACAGAGCCACATCAGAACTCAGTGACCAAGAGATATAGCGACTCAAAAAGCAAATGAATAAAGTCCGTAAACAACTGAGGATTTTTTATTCTTGGTTGGGGATTTTAACTGTACTGAGGACGAGGTTTTAGACCTTAATCATGCAGAGCCTCACCGAGCATCCGACCACACTCTGGAACAGCTGAGGCCTGTACCATAAAGCTTGATTAACCTAGCCGGGCTTCCTCTTACTTATCTGGCTTCACTTACCGAGACATCTGCCCTCCGGATTTTCGGTACCATAAAGCCGGCTATCAACTCACTAATTCAATCCAGGCTTGTCCAGTCTAGATCTGTGCGCGCTCACATAAAAAGGGCGGAGTTTGCTGCATGCAACCGATCGCAAACATGCAACAAAGCGGCCCGAGCCGCATATTTCACAACGGAGGAACAAACAATAATAATTAATAAACACAAGCAATACAAATCAATAATCCAGGCAAAAAGCAACACAGTTGCAGCTGCCAAACGGCGCCAGGATCGCTGGCACAAAATCGCTGCCTGTATCAGTGCGGAAGTTAGTGCCATTATAATATTACTTCCCCACTATGACTGCACTTGTATATCTGACTACAGTAACATTTCTGTGTTCCATACATGTATGTGTGTACGATTCTTTTCATTATGGCATGTGATTGTAGCCTCCGCGACTTTATGAATAGCTCTACATACTGTGTTTTTCCCGAGGTTTTCGGCATCGCCAACAGAATACATAAAAGTACCCATGAATGAATGAATCAATCCATGATTTACTTGAACAAATAATTGATTAATGGCATTTTATCTGTGGCTTGCTTGTAACCCATCCAACGAGGGATTTAAGGACACCATAATAATTATGAACATCACTATTATTATTATTTAATGATTATGCATTTTATTATATTTTTACAGATATTTTATGAAGCACTTGGTGCTGGAATTCTTTGTTGTAAAGCACTTTCAGCTGCAATTCTGGTATGAAAGGTATTTTATTAGGTAAGCTTACTATTATTATTAATAATTTATAGATGGAGGAAATTGATTCGCTGTGGCGACCCCTGAAGGGAAAAGCCGAAAGGAAAAAAGAAGATAAATCAAAAAATCTGCTCAAAATTGGGTAGGGTGCAATGGGGCAATAAACTGTGCACAGTTGTGTTGTGGAGAGTATTTTATGTTATTAGAAGCACTGTCGAAAGTATATATACTCAAAGTATCATTACCCAATCATTGTATTGTATTAAATTGCAAAAGTATTGATACTGACAGCACACTCCATCACAACATCTCTTGAATATGTGTGCTGTGCCGGCAGCATCCAGCAGACTAAGTGCACACACTGTTTCTCTCAAAGTCACAGATTGAACCTGAGAAAACATTAGTTTAATTTTGTAGCCCTGGGTTCTCTGATTACACAGTGAGGTAGAGTGAAACGGGCATCCTGTTATGATTTGATATTGGGGCGGGGGTCATTGATGTTCCGCACAATTGAAAATGGAATCAAGTATTGAGTATTTTCCTGGGTATCAGTATTAGAGATTCTAGTATTGTGACAACCTTAGTTCGCAGATGAAAAAACTGTATTAATATTTCAGCACTTTAATGTTGCCCACTTCAGGTTTTGATGTTTTTGTGGAAAAGTTGTTTTTTTTAAATTAGTTTTTTGATTCATTTTATCAAATAAATTTCCCATCTCCAGATGCAGTAATAATTTGACCAATAGAGTTGCAAATTTCTGAAGTTTCAAGTGAGGGTTAAATGCCTGAGCAGCGGATATATGCAATTTCCTCCGGGATTAATAAAGTATCTATCTATCTATCTATCTATCTAAACGCTCTTGACATTTCCTAAAAAACAAAACTATATATCAGTATTTGTGCCTCAAGTTTGCCAAAATATTGATGATTTAAAAAAAACAATGACACCAGAGAATGTCAAAGATTTCAGTGACAACAGTGTGTAAAGTAAATTAAAAATAACAATAAATAATAGCTCATACCATCTCTTTCATCTCTGGGTGAACCGGGGTCTGGATCATAGAAACTCATCTTCTTCAGTGGGTTTCGCACTCTTTTGGGCATCTCTTTTTTATTTTCTGCTGGGCGATTCATCCTGTTCAATACATAAAAGTACAACACATTAATTATTTAAAAAGGTGGTTCAATGTACAATTCTTAATCTTATTTTTTTCCTTTGGGCTTTTCCCTTCAGGGGTCGCCACGGCGAATCAGTTGCCTCCATCTAACCCTGTCTTCTGCATCCTCTTCTCTCACACCAACTACCTTCATGTCCTCTTTCACTACATCCATAAACCTCCTCTTTGGTCTCCCTCTAGGCCTCCTGCCTGGCAGTTCAAAACTCAGCATCCTTCTACCAATATATTCACTATCTCTCTTCTGGACATGTCCAAACCATCTCAGTCTGGCCTCTCTGACTTTATCTCCAAAACCTCTAACATGTGCTGTCCCTCTGATGTACTCATTCCTGATCCTATCCTTCCTGGTCACTCCCAGAGAGAACCTCAGCATCTTCATCTCTGCTACCTCCAACTCTGTCTCCTGTCTTTTCTTCAGTGACACTGTCTCTAGACCAAACAACATCGCTGGTCTCACCACAGTTTTGTACACCTTTCCTTTCATTTTAGCTGAAATTCTTCTATCACAATGTACATTTTGTTTAATAAAGTCATTTTTCCCCTCATGGTTTGGTGCAGCAACTCATTGATATGGATACACATATTGTATTAAATTTAACTATATCAGGTCACTCAAGAACTGAGAAAGATGACCAGGCTGTGATTTCTGTAAGGATTGCACTTTTCTAGGGTAAGTTGTACGGCTCTTTTGTTCTGGACACTACTCATAAACCCTGCTCACCGATAACATATCTTGGAAATATGAACCTTCTCAATTCCCTACGTCTCGACTTTATAATGATAATAGGGTGACCACATGTTGATTTCCAAAAAAAGAGGACACTTAGATCTGACTTCAGATACTCACAAAATACTCATTTTACTCAGCGATACATGCAACATCAAGGCATTTCAAGTATGCCTTCTCTGTATGGATAGGAAACTCAGTTACACAACAAAAATATTTTTCTATAACCAAAGACACAAATTCAGATAGGCTTCTTGTGGTTATTAACATGCTATGTTACCCCAAAAAGTAATCACCCTTTAACAGTGTTCTAGGACAAAATAAAATTGAAATCTTTGAAATCAAATAATGACAGAAACAATGCATTTTCTGCATTAGAAAATTATTTTAACAAAATATCTCTCACTATCTTTTCAATATAACGATGTATATAATAAACAGCCACACAGAGGTAATTAACAAACCAAAAATATTTTTTGTTTTTTTTGTTTTTTTTTGGAGTTCATGTGAAATAGTCAATTTATGTCAGTCCCCGTCGTAAATTATCCAATGACGACGCTCAAGCTCCATCAGTCAAAAATGCTGCGCGCCAAGAAAAATGCGTCCAAAATGCTTCAACATCATTGAACAGGATCCGAAACAATTGGACAGGTCCTGTCCAATGCAGTCACTTAGACTTACAGGGTTCAAAAGTCATTACATGTGTGTGGCAAGCGCAGCCATAGATGTATTATAAAGACAGTGTCAATAAGCAGTGAGTGTACGTAATATTTGTTTTTAGTTATCATACTTGTCAACCCCGGGGTGGACTGAATCTTACGAAAGTTGTAATTTTCCTGTACATATACTGTATACATGTAAGCTTACACAGTATTTGTAGCCGAGATGCAATCTTTGAATCTGGGCACATTTTTTTGATGAGATCAGCAAAATGGATGGCAACAGCAGCAGGCACGTTGTGTTTGGTAATGAATTGTGTGATCAGAATCTTTGGTTTGGTCAAGCCATCAGATGAATGTGTACTATAGGTTTGAACGGCTCGTGTTGTTTTCGCTCGCACCGAGCCATAGTAACGCTCTGGACGTACAGATTAGCGGCGTGCATGTTTGAAAAGGTCTACCTTTACAATTACTGCTTGCTGAAAGCATACAACTTGACAGGTATGACCGTTAGCTTTGTACAATACATTTTGTTAGTTCATGAGTTTTCTAAAGCTTCATTTTTTTTTTTGCCAGAGGTACAACTCACGCTGGAGAAGAGTGAAGAGCGAACAAAATATTTACAAAAGATACAGAAGTAAACTAAGGAAATGTACATTTTAGTATATTTTTAGAGTCACCTGTAGTCATTTCATATAAGCACATTGACCCTGTACATAAGTACAGAGGTGTATTTAACTTGACACTTAATATTTTCCTCCTATCTACATTTTTGTGACAAATATTTTATTGTTTACTACATTTCACTGATAACCATAGTTTTAATTTACTTTACAGATTGCACAAATCATCGGAGCCAAAGCAGCATATTTTTTAACTAATTTGAATCAATGATTGAACTGATTCAGATGTTTGGATAAATGGTTAATAACAGATCTGGTAATGCCCCAGGTCAATAAACCAACCCATACATACAGTATAAATTCATATGTATTTGATGTATTCTTTTGACACTGAAGTACATTTACTGTAATGTCAGATATTGTGGACTTCTACTATCATACTTTCCATACGTGTAGCTAAAGTTACATTTTAACACCTTCGTGGGACTTTTGGGGTTTTTTTGGGTTTCTTTTAAAGAAAATAGTCAACTTTCATGGTCTTCTCTCTGCTACATTTTGTCAGCTCCATTGGTTCTGACGACATTCCTCCATAATGTGTGTGTGTGTGTGTGTGTGTGTGTGTGTGTGTGTGTGTGTGTGTGTGTGTGTGTGTGTGTGTGTGTGTGTGTGTGTGTGTGTGTGTGATATAACAGACATTAAGAACATGTCTGAACATAATTTAGTACACTTTATAGCACCTCAAATTACATTGTCCAAAATGACTATTCCAAGTGCATTACCACCGCTTTCAAAAATATTCAATATAGTATAAATATTTTAATCCTTATGAAAGGAGGACTTATAGCAGGATTTCTCATATACTGCATTAGTATTACCCATGTTTTCGTAATAAATTCGCATGCAAGTGTTAAATACAGTATTATTCTGTGTTTTCACCAGGACATACAAGGATGGGGGGAACAGAGGTAGGAAATATGCATAAATGTAAAACAACTAATTACACTAAACTTAAATTCAGGTTTAATAGACATAAAAAATGTCATGAAAATTTTGAAGAAATATATGATGGAGAAGCCTCAGAAACTTTATACATACAATAGGCCTCTCACTGATTCCAGGAACATTTCTTTAATGTGGAACACAGATGGCATACCCATTTTTAAGTCTTCAAAGTTTTCTGTTTGGCCTTTTTAATTGGTCATAATTGAGTTAAACTTTGTTGAATTTTGTTCAACTTTGAACAAAATGTACTAAAATGTACTAAAAAATGTACTAAAATGAGAAAACATGATATTTGCAGGTCTTTGGTTTGGGGACTCAAAACCATCAATGTTGACATTTCTTGAACCTGTATGTATGGAATTTCTGTTAAGTTTGCTGGTGCCCAAGAACCTTTTATATGCAAAGCCTTTACCATTTCAGGAACCTGCGATTTGCCCGCAAAAGCATTGGTGCTTAAAACTGTTCAATTCAATGGACAGTTTGGATGTCTGAAGTGTGAATAACCAGCTCAAACAATGAAAACAGGAGAAAGGAAGTCATGTCCATGCCTTTCTAGAAGACTGATCGAAAAGGGCCACCTAATACCCACAAGGGGTTTGCAGATAATGCCAAGATGGGCCTATGATTCCAACAGCATTGTACATGGGGTGAAGAGACCTACCTTTCTCAGCCGACTAAACAGCTATGATTTGGTCCTGGGTACAGGTATAGACTATATGTACTCTGTACTGCTGGGAGTAATGCGTCTGTTGATGTTTTTTTGGTTCTCCACAGAGGCTTCCCGTTGTGCATTCAGTATGGTTAGATCAAAGAAGTTGACAAACGGATGAAAGAAATAAGGCCAACATTTATGATTAGATTGCCTCGATCTGTGTCTTCTCACAGAATGTTCTTTAAAGCATCTGAGTATCGGTCCATTTTGCTATTTTTTGGACCTGTTGTCTTCCGAGGTATTTTTGCAGGACTATACTACAACGGTTTCCTGCTCCTTAGTGAAGCAATCTTTATTCTTCTGAGGTAGCCAAAAACTCCTGCGCAAGTAGATCATGCTGAAAAACTACTCTGGAATTTCTGTTCTCAAATAAGTGGACTATGGTGAACGGTACATGACAGCTAATATGCACTTCTCCATTTAGCCGATAGTGTAAGAGCTCTTGGACCTCTGTGGACACACTCTTGCTTTCACTTTGAAGACAAAAATGGTTACTTGCTTCATCTTATACATGGGACCCAGAATATACCTGTCCAAATGGTCAATGCTGTAGAGACTATACAATCTCTCCCTAGCATCACACAAAACACAAACTTGAATGCAGAAGCTACCAAGTTTTTAGCCAGAACGTCAAAGTTAGTTGTCAAGCAATTAATGTTGTCAACACTGTGGCCATGTTGGGGGCCTCGTCCAATAGATCTCTAGAAAATGATGATATTTCTCTTCTTGAAATGGTTCTTGGTCAGGGTTTACATAATAATGTTGTCAAGGCATATAACAGAGCTCAAATAGGAAAAACTGTTTACACTTCCAAGCAGTATGTCAAAGCTAAAAGGCGGAACAATTACACACTGTTATTTTGTGATTGTCTGCAGATCAAATATGGCAAGATTGAGTTATTGTGTTCCTACAGAAACCATTGAAGGTCAAAATGAGATAAAACTTGCATTTGTGAATGAATTTGCGGTTGCAAGCATAAATCTTCTACAAGATACTTGGACAGGTGGGACATGTTTCCATATTGTGAGCCTCCTGGGGTTTCCTGGTAAAAGGACAGTATTTGGACTTGAAAGGATTTTGGGAAAGCTAATGTTCATGAATTTGTCCTCAATGCCTGGTATTGTAATTGCTGCGCATTTCCCTAACAAACTTGAAAGGGACTAAACATATTATGGAATAGAAGATGTGATCTTACTTACTTTGAGGCCTTGATTTTTCCAACCAGATGTCCTAACTGAAAATGTTGAAATTCCAAGTTGATGGACAAATAGTTTGTATTGTAATGCCACACTGAGACAAATGTCAGTGATCTCAACAGTTTTACGTTGGCAAATCTATTGTCACGCCAGGGCTTAACATGGAACAACTGAAATGTTAAAACTGTAACCATTGCCCTCAAGTTCAAAATAAATTTATGTTGTTTTTACTTTACAATGTGTTTTATGTGGTTCATTAAAAAATTAATTATGCGCAGTGGAATACTTAAAATGCTAGAAATTAAAATTAATGTTAAAGGTAAAAAGGTCTTTGTAGCCTGTAATCATAGATTTTCTATCAGATCATTCTGTGTACAATAATACGCAATCAAATGATATCAGATGGTAAGAAACAACCAAAACATTTATCTAAGTTTGAGAATTAAATGAGTGCTAGAGGAGAGCACTTAATTTGGTCCATATGAGTTAAGTATAAACCAGGGATGAGAGTAGAATGAGCTCATAAAGAGAGCTCTCTGATTTCTCTGCCTGAGGTCCCAAAGAGACAGAAAACTCTGAGAAACTCTGCGAAGTAAATTAGACCTTGTGGAGATCTGTTCTGAAACTTAAAAGGAGACTAAATTGAGATTTAGTGCATCTTATTGCTCCTGAGAAAAAAATGAGACACAGAAGAAATAAGCTTTAGTCTCAGTTTGGCATCCTACAGATCTCAAAGATGTTTCATTTACTTCTCCTAGACAACTATGAGATCTCTTTTCAACTTTTATTTTCCTCCGGGCAGATCAAAGCGGTGGTCGGTTTACCCCCCTACCTAATTGATCTTCACTATGAACAATCACATAGGGAAACGTCAATGAATACCCTCATTCATTAACTTTACCCCTTCCCCACAGTGTGACAATAAAGTACTTGTATAACACACACACACACACACACACACACACACACTCACACACACACTCACACACACACACACACACACACACACACACACACACACACACACACACACACACACACACACACACACACACACACACACACACACACACACACACACTGCCTTTCCCTATCCCCACAGTGTGACAAAGCACAGGTGAGAAACTTCACTAGGTCAATCACTTGGGGAAGGCCATTGTGTCGTACGATCACCACGTGATCATCACGTAATCACCACACGATCATGAGCTTGTAGGTCAAACAAGGGTCAAACACTCCATAAGAAGCCCCCACACTACACCCCCTCCGGGAAAAACCCATTGCTTCATACCATCAGTATGTGATCAGCATGTGATCAGTGCATGATCAACACATGATTGACAAAAGGGAGGGATATTCAGTGGAAGAGGGCGGGATATATTTTTTCTGTATTTTTTTGATGATTAAATTTAAGTGACGTCATCCAAAAGGGAGGGATGTTCACTGGAAGGGGGCAGGACATTCAGTGGGTGGGGGCGGGACATACACCGGAAGGGGCGGGGCTTGGTGGGTCAAAGAGGTCAAAGTCATCAATCAAAAGACAATTGACAAAAGGTGGGTTTGTTATTCTCTGAGGAGGATGCATCCAGACTGCCGACAGTACACCTGACAGAAGGTAGGGTGTTTTCAGCCAGGCTGGATCATTTTTACTGTTTTAAACACCATTTCAATGTTTTTATGGACTGTAATATAATGCCAGCTGTTTTTACTATCATTCTTTGGTTTTATGTCACGTTGTGATAAGAAATATTTTACCTAGGAGTGCATACTGGCATTTTAATTCAGTTTTAGCTTTAGACAGAGGCTTTAGAGAGGTTTTAAGTTATTTTTGGAGCATTTTTAAACTTAAAAAAGCTGATTTTACTTCGCTTAGGCAGTGGTGGGACTATGGCAAAACGGAGATAAAACTCCTGTGCCAGCAGTATGCTCTGACGACACACGTGAATCCTGCTGGTCTACGAAAGACCTGGAGGCTGAGATTGTGGAGTTAGAGACAAACGCTTCCACAGGAAATCAGAGGTTTATTGAAATCCTCAAGTCCAAAAGAGTGGCTTTAGCCAACCTGTTGGATACTAAAGTACAGGGTGCACTGGTCTGATCCAGGGTGCAAAACATCACAGAGATGGATGCTCCCTCTAGCTTCTTCTTCGGCCTGGAGAGGAAGCATGGACAGACCAACATGATCCACTCCCAGCTGTCTGACACAGGACAGGAGCTGACAGAGCCCAGACAGATCAGAAGGCGAGCTGTGAGTTTTTATTCATCTTTGTATGACAGTGAATATCAGGAAAACCAGCCACTGTTAGAGGAGTTCTGTGCCGAGCTACCTCAGGTCTCCACGGAGATAAACTCACAGCTCGACCGGCCACTTGAGTTAGAGGAGCTCCATACTGCCCTGCAGACCATGCAGGTACGACGATGTCCAGGCATTGATGGTCTGATGGTCGATGTTACGGCCGTAGCTCATCTGTTTGTATTGTGTGTCCCTCTGCGGCCATGCCTCTGAGCTGCTGGCCCTGCCCTGCTCTGTTCCCAGATGCTCCGCCTTCCGTCAGTGCCAGGTGTGGTGGCTCCTGACTACGCCTCGTCATCATGACCATCTCCTGATTGGTGTGCTGTCTTCCTGCCTGGCCCAAGCCTTGCCACGTCACCTGGTAGGGACACTTTAAAAGCTCTGCAAGCCAGTTAGTCAGGGCGCCTGTCTGACTGTGGCAGCACGCCTTTGACTCCGACAAATTGCAACCTTGTAACCTTGCGTGTGTATTGAATTTGTGTCCCACATTTGTTAAGAGCTTGTTAGTACTTCATGTTTAATTTGAGTATTTTTCTTAATGAAGTTTTGATCTTTGAACTGCGCCCATTGGCCGAGATCCTTAGTTTGTCAAGAAATCAATATTAGTTAAACCTTTGTACTTATTGCGAGAATTTGAATAAATGTTTTATGTTCCCCCTTTTTATATCATAGTTATGTTATTTCCCCAGTCCTCTAGCTGGGTCGTAACAGTCGAATTCTATAAAGCCTTCTGGGATATTCTAGCATGTGACATGCTGGAAGTGTTTAATGAAAGTCTGGCCTCGGGCCCCTTGCCTCTGCCCTGCTAGAGGGCTGTCGTTGCCCTCCTGCCTAAAAAGGGCAATCTGCAGGACATCAAGAACTGGCGCCCTGTGTCACTGCTCTGCACGGATTACAAGGTTCTGTCCAAGGCTTTGGCTACCAGGCTGAGGGAAGCTATGGAGCTGGTCATCCACCGGGATCAGACCTACTGTGTGCCTGGCAAGTCAATGGTAGACAATGTCTACCTAATTCGGGATGTTTTGGAGGTTTCCAGCTCATTGGGTATAAATGCTGGTCTCATTTCATTGGATCAGGAAAAGGCGTTTGACCGTGTAGAGCACAGCTTCCTCTGGAAAACTACAGAGAAGTTTGGGTTCAGCACTGATTTTTTTACCAAGATGTACAGTGACGTTGAGAGTATACTTAAGTTTAACAGCAGTTTGTGTGCCCCCTTCAGGGGGCACCGGGGCATCCGGCAGGGCTGTGCTCTGTCTGGGATTCTCTATGCTGTCCGATGGACAGCTGTCCAATGAGCTGCGGAGGAAGGACTTACTGCTCGCCACCTTCAAAGCTCGGCTGCCGATACTGTCCGGCTGGCTGGAGACCTCCCAGACCGGTGAGCTACAACAACATGGCATTGCTGCGACACTGAGGGATACCGTCCTCTGGGAGTCTTCCTCCTCCAACTGCCAGCGGCCCTCCTGCTCTACTCCGAGCAACAGGACTCCTTGGACCGAAGTTGTTGTCCGCAGTCGGAAGAGGGCTCCTGGCGGCACCTCGAGCGGGGCTCCCGCCTCCTCCTTCAGCGTCCACCTCACCAACAAGTACTCGGCGCTATCCTTGACTGTGGAGCCGGTCGGGGTGCTGGAGCGGGGAACTGCCCCTGCCGATCCAGATGTCTCCCCTCCGTTGGGTGCCATGCCCTCGCTGACAGACACCACAGCCTTTCCTCCACTCATGGCTGCCTGTGACCCAGTAGATGGGCATTCAGCACCAGACCACTCGCCTTTGTCCCTCCGCTCCTCAGTCCAGCGGAGGCGGCTACTCAGGGATGCTGTGCGGTGGCACTACCGGTGTCTTCCTCATCCGGATTACAGAGCACCACCACGCCGCTGATGGGGGCATTGGTGTCACCGAATCGGCCACCATCCCTGGACAACGGGCTACAACGCTCATCATCGGGGACTCCATTCTCCGGAATGTCCGTCTGAGGGGGGTGCTCACCCTGTCCTTTCCCGATGCCACCGTTGCAGACATAAAGGAGAAAATACCAAGCTAAACCGCGTTATTATTCATGTGGGCACCAACGACACTTCCAGAGAACAGTCCGAGATTTTAAAACAGGATTTTACGCAGCTTTTTAACAACCTCTCACAGTCCCAGCTGCGTGTTTTTATCTCCGGCCCCACCCCCACCTGTGGCAGGGGCTTGGTCGAGTTTTCTCCCAAGTTAAATTGCTCTCTTCAGACGGGCGTTTTCCCCACCTCCTTTAAAATGGCGGTGGTGAGGCCCCTACTGAAGAAGAGCAATTTAGACCTCAACATTTTTAATAACTACCGTCCTGTCTCCAACTTACCATTTTTAAGTAAGATTTTAGAAAAACTGGTTTTTAACCAATTAATTGATTTTTTTGATACAAACAATATTTTAGAGAAATATCAAACTGGTTTTAGAAGGAACCACAGTAACGAGACAGCCCTTTTAAAGATTTTAAACGACTTCAGGTGTAACGCAGACTCACAAAAACTCAGTCTTGGTACTACTGGATTTAAGTGCTGCCTTTGATGCAGTAGATCACTACATTTTATTGAATAGACTGAGAAACCTGGTGGGCCTCTCTGGTACTGGTTTATAACTGGTTTCATTCTTATCTCACAGATTGATGTTTTATTTGTAAGTATGGATACATGTTCCTCCAGAACACATGAAGTTAGGATGGGGTGCCTCAAGGGTCAATTTTAGGTCCAGTTCTTTTTAATCTTTACATGCTTCCCTTGGGGGATGTCATCAGGAGACATGGCATCAGCTTCAATAGCTATGCCGATGATACACAGCTGTACATCGCCGTGTCTCCTGATGACTCAGGGCCAATTGATGCCCTTTTTAACTGTATTTTAGATATCAAGTCATGGATGGCAGAGAACTTCCTACAGCTCAACCAGGACAAAACAGAGGTTTTAGTTATAGGTCCTGAAGGCCAGAGAAACTTTTACCAAAACTACAAGATTTTAAACCCGCACAGTATGCAAAGAACCTGGGTGTTATTTTTGACTCTGAGCTCACCTTTATTCCACACATAAAAAATATTACAAATGTTGGTTTTTACCATCTTAAGAATATAGCAAGAGTCCGCCTATTTCTCTCTCAGGCCAGCACGGAGGGGCTGACGCATGCCTTTATCTCCTGTAGATTAGATTATTGTAATGCCCTTCTCTCTGGTCTTTATTTTTATTTGTTTGGTTTTTTTAAAAGTATTTTTGAAGCACTTGAGCACTTTTCATATAATATAAAATTATACATTTTTTGAGTGTGATTAAAGTGTTTTTGTAAAAATCAAAAAAATCTTCTTCTTTTTCTTCTTCTTAATTTAGTAGTAGGTAATGGTATTGTTGCATGATCAATATACAAAAATATAATGTGAAAGGAGAAAGGATGTATTTTGCAAGAACACTTTAATTAAAGACTTGGTGTTCATGCAGAAGTGGCAAGTGTGTACTCTGGGAGTATTTCCACACTCACTGTGTGTGTGTGTGTGTGCGTGTATCAAAAAATAAAAATTCAAATAAATAAATCTATTAATAATTCCCAGAAAATTACTTTTGTTTATCTCCAAATGCTTGCACATGTACTGTATGCTGTATACACACACACACACACACACACTCTGGGAGTATGGAAAATGATGATTTGGAGATGACGAAAATGAAAATACAGTAAACATGTACAGTGAGGGGAGGGTGGTTGGGGTTGGGATATGGACAGTGATTGTGCTTTTGTAACGTTAAGGTATACCAGTGATAATGCTTGGGTCATAATTGTTTTTTATTTAAAAACAACATTTTAGTCCACTGTGGCAGGTCTTAGGTGATTTTTCTGGACAATATTTCCCCTGCTTTAGAAAACACCCGCCTTATATCGCTGTCAAAACTCACGGCACAAACTGAACCACTACCTG
Organism: Antennarius striatus; assembly: GCF_040054535.1. NCBI lineage: Eukaryota > Metazoa > Chordata > Actinopteri > Lophiiformes > Antennariidae > Antennarius > Antennarius striatus. The sequence goes on along the minus strand of NC_090777.1, from coordinate 12,446,763 downwards.
AATCAGGTCATGTCCAAACGTAGCCGCATAAGTGCGTTGATCAACACATTTCTCAGCAGAACAACTCCGAGAACGGGCCGTTCCTCCCGGTGGACAGCATCCATCACAGAGTTCTCCCACCAGCAGGCAGCGCAACCCTGTCCGACCCAGAACTGGCGATGGTGAGGAACGTGAATGAATGAATGAATGTAGAAACTGTATGACTCACAAAGAAATAAACAGACACACAAATATCCAACTGTCAAGCGACATCTTCAGTTCTGAAAGTGGCTGGTCATGTTCCAGCTTATTAACCCTGTGGGGTGTGGCCAGTGCTATTCACATTCCAATGACCATCGTTAAAACCCGTCTGGCTCCTCAAAGATTGTTGATCAGGGTGTCAAAGGGGGTCGCTGAAATGTGAGTTTCACCTTTGTGTGCTTTAGGGTCATTAGCATGAGACCTATCACCTGGGTCAATCTGCTGAGACAATCTTTTTGGGAGTTTTGAAAGGACCTGATTGTAATTGGGCGAATGATGATGTCACAGACCACGCCCCCTGTTCAGAGATGCCTTCTCCACTCTGAAGTGGATGACATCTTTCTCAAACCATTTATATTCCCTGTCCAAGATCTGAACATCGGTGTCTTGAAATGAGTGTCCCTCTTCCTTGAGGTGAAGGAAGACTGCTGAGTCCTGTCCTGTTGATTTGGCTCTTCTGTGTTGAGCCATGCACCTGTGTAGTGGCTGTTTAATTTCACTTATGTAGACATCTGAGCATTCCTCGTTGCATTTGACTGCAGACACCAGATTGCTCTTCTGACTGTGTGGTGTGGGGTCTTTTGGGTGGACCAGTCTTTGTCAGAAGGTGTTGCCCGGTTTAAAATACACAGGAACCTTGTGTTTGTTGAAGATCCTCCTCAGCTTTTCTGACACTCCAGACACATATGGGAACACTATACCATTACACTTTCTCTCTTCCGTCCTCACTGGGTTGTTCTCCTCTCTGGATCTTGTGTGAGCTTTCACAAAGGTCCAGTCAGGACATCCACAGGTTTTCAGTGCCCCTTTCAGGTGTTGGTGTTCTTTCACCTGGTCTAGGGTACTGATTGGTAGCTTATCAGCTCTGTCTTGCAGGGTCCTGATGAGGCTAAGCTTGTGCTCCAGTGGATGGTGTTAGTCAAAAAGCAGGTACTGGTGTTGGTTTCCTATATACCCCAACATACAGACTTCTGTCATCTTTTATGCCATTGTACAAGCTCAAAAGTTCAAAATCAAATCGATGAGTATGTTTTTGGTTTTTATGTGCAATAAAATACAATTTTTACATTTTCGTCTTTGACTGTGTTTCTATTTTGGCCCAACAAACTCCTTTGAGGAGTGGCATAAGTGACACACACTGTATAATTATGTTAGAAGTAGGGCTGTCAGTTTAACGCGTTCATTACATTAATTAATTATGCTGCAAATTAACGTTTCTATAAAAATGAACGCAATTAATCGTGAGTGGCAAGTCAATGCACAAACATTTTAAATTTGGCCCATTGAGGGACTCGTAGGCTGCAGTGGCGTCACTTCGTACCTGCGCCACTCGTCAAAAGCAGTTGTCAGTTCCTGTAACATTAGCTTACCCTTTTAAAGTAAATGCCTGTTGGCATCTTGCTATTGATGATGCCTTATTTAGAGGCATGTTACACTATTTATTTTGAATTGCTGTATTGAGTCAGTTTTAGTATTCATTTTGATTGAGAGTCTGCTTATGTGCCTATTTGAGAGTCAGACTTATTTTATTTCTGGATTTTATTTATTTTATTTAACTATTTGTATTGCATTTTTGAGAAATGCACCTGGCCTAATTGGTTTGCTGATGTGCTTGACCTTTTTTCTTTTGAATTTCATTTATAAAGCACACTTAACCTGTAAAAATGTGGATTTCAAATCTTCTCTTCTTGGTGTATTCTATTGATAAGTCATGCACTACAATTTTTAATTCCTAGAATTGAAATTCTTTCTTTGGGGGCCTTTAGCTGGTATCAGATTAAAATGTGATTAATTAGATTAATTAATTACAAATCCTGTAATTAGATAAATTTTCTTAATCACCTGACAGCACTAGTTAGAAACCTATGGCAACCTTTTTGGAGTTCAAAATCAATTCGATGAGAATGTTTTTGGTTTTTATGTGCAATAAAATGCAATTTTTCCATTTCTGAATTTGACTGTGTGCGTCTATTTTGCCCCAATATGTAAATATAGTAAGTTATAGGGAAATAATAACTATCTCTTCATATAGCTGAAGCTGTGCTGAAGATAAACATACCAAGCATGGGTAGGTTCAATCATTTTTAACGTGGTATATAGAGAGAAATCAAATTTACCAAAAAACAGTCAGGGGACTAAGGGTTAATACATAAACATCAACATGGAACCCACAGTTGTAATTTATAAATTGTTTATCAATAAATCACTACCCCAGAAATTAATTAATTCAATATTCTAATGCAACCTAATAAATCTTCAAATCTTATGGAAGGTACGTTTATTACCTTTATTAGTTAAAAAAAAACATTACATTATTTTAGTACATCATATTTATTTATCCATTGTTAATTTATCTTCAGTGTAATGTGACATACACAAAATGCACATCTTCACTTGAGGACACTATGTAGCTTTCAATTAGATATACAGTAGTTTGACAGACAGATAACGTAGATAGATAGCTAGATAGAGGTAGATAGAGAGATCTGGAGTGACGTCATCACGTAAACATACGTACGTCTCGTCCGAGAAGCTACGCCGGACGTGCGGCGGTTCAAAGAGGAAGGAAGATGGCGGACAACAAAGGCGAGGAGGATATGAAACCGTCTGGTAATTCGGATTCAGTGCCTTCAGTGCAGGATTTCGAGCAGACAGACACGAATGTCGAAAATGTTTCCTTAACTATAGAACCGGAAACAAAACACGGCGAGGAAACAGAGTCTAACGGTAACGCCGCCGAGCCACCGACACCTACCGACGACGAAGCCGACGTGAACAGCGGAACGGCTGCTGGATTGCGAGGAGAAACCAGCATTAGCCCCATCAACGTCGATATTGATACTGTGACCGGCAGCATGAACGCAGAGACATCGGGAGCTGAACCCATGGCCGTCGAGGAGGCTCACGTTGGCGGGCACACCACCGATATGTCCCCTCCTTCTGCGGCGCCAGCGGCCACGCCGGTATCCACTCCCATTAATTTACTGGATACGTGCGCGGTGTGTAAACAAAGTCTCCAGAACAGAGACTGTGAACCCAAACTTCTGCCTTGTCTGCATTCGTTTTGCCTCAAATGTATCCCACAGCCTGAGAGACGAATAAGCGTACAGGTGCCTGGACCCCACGGACAGACAGACACACACATAGGTGAGTGTTTCTGAACGGAACCTGTCAACACTCCCTCTGCTCACTCAGACGTGTTGCGTTCAGGGACGCGGACGATCCCAGCGCTCAGGTTGCTTTACTGTCCCTTGGTTGAGTTTCAGCGACAACTTCTGACCTATGTCCCTGAACACGATGATGACACTTAAACTCCACAGTTGTATTTGATTGTTGTGTTGATGAAGGCGACGCTGTGAGGAGAGGATCTGTTTGGCGGTCTATCTATCGATCGTAATGTGATAGACACAAACTCAAATACAACTGGAATATGATTCAGATCAGGAGATGTATATGTCTTTATTAATATTATTATTATTTGTTATCTTAAAGTAAATGCATAACTTCATGAAAATCAAAATAATGAGATCCTCTATTTTTCTTTATAGAACGAAATCACTAATAATACATCCAGCCATGTAGACTCAATTATCATTTTGGCCCACTTGATCATTAGATGATTGGTAAATATACCACAAATAAATCAGGAGCAGCTTACTTGGTGCATAAAAAGCTTGATTTTAAGAATGAGCAGATTAAGACTACTGTACATCAAAACTTTATTCATTTTCTTTAAGATGCTTATCCAGACTACGGATCGCAGTTGAGGCCAGAGCCTATCCCAGCTGAGAATTGGTGAAAGGCATAGTACGCCCCTCTCTGAAGACAGATAAATACACACACTCATACCTATAGACAATTTACAGTGACCAGTTCACCTAAATAAACATGTTTACTGGTGGCATGTTTACTGGTGGTGGGAAACCAGGGAATCTAGCAGACATGTGCAGAGCTCAAAACTTGTCTGTCGTTAAGTGTGAACCTCAGCTTTTGCTACCTCACTTGACGATTTGTTGAGCAAATCTTCTGCTAGATGTTTGGACTGAAATGAAACTGGCCTTGGCGCCGGTAGTCAACACAAAAGTGTTGCATTTCAAGTTCAAGAAAGAAACTTCTACAAGTGAGTTACCCCTGAGTTTCTAGTTTATATAATGTTTAGAGTTACCGCCACACAGCTTCATTGTATATTGATCTGACTGTCGTCTCTGTTGCACAGTATTGCACAGTATACAGTACAGACCAAAAGTTTGGACACACCTTCCCATTCAATGAGTTTCCTTTCTTTTCATGACTATTGACATTGTAGATTCACACTGAAGGCATCAAAACTATGAATTAACACATGTGGAAATATGTATTTAACAAAAAAGTGTAAAACAACTGAAAATATGCCTTATATTGTAGTCTCTTCTAAGTAGCCACCTTTTGCTCTGATTACTGCTTTGTACACATTCTGCATTCTCTTGATGAGCTTCAAGAGGTAGTCACCTGAAATTGTTTCCACTTCACAGGTGTGCCCTGTCAGGTTTAATAAGTGGGATTTCTTGCCTTATAAATGGGGCTGGGACCATCAGTTGTGTTGTGCAGAAGTCAGGTGGATACACGGCTGATAGTCCTACTGAATAGACTGTTAGAATTTGTATTATGGCAAGAAAAAGCAGCTAAGTAAGGAAAAACGAGTGGCCATCATTAAGAAATGAAGGTCAGTCAATCCAAAAAATTGGGAAAACTTGGAAAGTGTCCTCAAGTGCAGTTGCAAAAACCATCAGGCGCTACAAAGAAAGTGGCTCACATGAGGACCGCCCCAGGAAAGGAAGAGTCAAGAGTCACCTCTGCTGCGGAGGATAAGTTCATCCGAGTCACCAGCCTCAGAAATCGCAGGTTAACAGCAGTTCAGATTAGAGACCAGGTCAATGCCACACAGAGTTCTAGCAGCAGACACATCTCTAGAACAACTGTTAAGAGGAGACTGTGTGAATCAGGCCTTCATGGTAGAATAGCTGCTAGGAAACCACTGCTAAGGACAGGCAACAAGCAGAAGACACTTGTTTGGGCTAAAGAACACAAGGAATGGACATTAGACCGGTGGAAATCTGGTTTGGTCTGATGAGTCCAAATTTAGGATCTTTGGTTCCAACCACCGTGTCTTTTTGCGACGCAGAAAAGGTGAACGGATGGACTCTACATGCCTGGTTCCCACCGTGAAGCATGGAGGAGGAGGTGTGATGGTGTGGGGGTGCTTTGCTGGTGGTCACTGTTGGGGAATGTTCAAAATTGAGGGCATACTGAACAAGCATGGCTACCACAGCATCTTACAGCGGCATGCTATTCCATCTGGTTTGCGTTTAGTTGGACCATCATTTAGTTTTCAACAGGACAATAACCCCAAACACACCTCCAGGCTGTGTAAGGGCTATTTGACCAAGAAAGAGAGTGATGGGGTGCTGCGCCAGATGACCTGGCCTCCATAGTCACCGGACCTGAACCCAATCAAGATGGTTTGGGGTGAGCTGGACCGCAGAGTGAAGGCAAAAGGGCCAACAAGTGCTAAGCATCTCTGGGAACTCCTTCAGGACTGTTGGAAGACCATTTCTGGTGACTACCTCTTGAAGCTCATCAAGAGAAAGCCAAGAGTGTGCGAAGCAGTAATCAGAGCAAAAGGTGGCTACTTTGAAGAACCTACAATATAAGACATATTTTCAGTTGTTTCACACTTTTTTTGTTAAGTATATAATTCCACATGTGTTAATTCATAGTTTTGATGCCTTCGGTGTGAATCTACAAGTTTCATAGTCATGAAAATAAAGAAAACTCTTTGAATGGGAAGGTGTGTCCTAACTTTTGGTCTGTACTGTACATTCTGTTTTCAACAATGCCATTAGTGGTGGTTAGAGGAGAGATTCAGTATCACGGTCAAAAGTGTAGTTACAGAACTGTCCATCTCCAAGAAAAGAAGAAGAAACAGACCTTTTTCATCTCGCAGGGAAATAATTTTTCCCTTGTGGTATTTTTACACATGAATGCATGTATACACACACACACACACACACACACACACACACACACACACACAGTAGTAGAGCGGCAGGCAGCTCCTTGGTGCACCCAAATAGCAAATTGTTGGGGCTCGGTGCCTTACTCAAGGGCACCTCAGCAGTGCTCAGGAGGTGAACTGGCACTTCACCAACTGCCAGTTCACACTCTGAAATTTGTGGTCCATGTGGGTCTGGAACCGGCTACCGTCCGGTCCCCAGCCCAAGACTTAGTGGGCTGAGCTACTGCTACCCATAAAAAAGTCTGCTTCTAGAGTCAGACTTGTGTATGTGCTCTTTTATGAAAGATTTGGTCTATATTAGGTAATGTACTTCATGTGCTCTTACCAAGTCCTGTCATTTGAAGTTACGTGGAAGGTTTTCATGATGAATGTTCCTTTGACCATATTTGCTGGTCATATTCAGATTGGCATTTTGAAGGATGCTGTTGACAACACTTCTTTTCAGGTTAGATAATAGTGTCTTATCCAGAAAGTGTCTGGTGGAGTTTTTCCACACTGCTTTCCTCAGTCTGTGAAAGGCATAACATTTTAGAAAATGATTAATTCACCACTTTATCCTTAGCAGTTAAATTCTCCTAAAGGTTTGTTGGTAGCCAGATTTATATCATTGATTGACTTGGCTTCACATGGAGGATTACTCAGAAGATGTTATTCTGACAATGATAGAGCCTTTAGCTAAAATACTGATTGATAGGATTTAATCCTGTGGATTAGTTGGTTACAGATTATGTACTTAATAACTGCTTGCCTTATTTCATGATGAGTAACAAAGCTTTTATGTGGCATATAATTACGTGGTGCACCTTTATTATCGTTAAGGAAACTGGCACTTCGTTTCTGTATGTCTTTAGGTATAATTACTTTAACTGCTGGAAGAGGTATGGATTATGGCCTAAAGTAATCCAGGTCATCACTGTGATCCAGAACTTTGTGTGTCATGGAGGCATTACACCATCCTTGCCTCCTATGTCCTGGAAAATGGGCAAAAGTGACATAATTACACCTCCAGAAGATCCTTTGCACATCAACGTATGATCAAAATCCAAGCAATAATCTTAATCAGATGATCTGTACAGTCTACATTTATGGGGCTCATAGAAAATTTACTACTGCGAGATAGTAAAACAATACTGTTGATAGCTTTGGATCTAGGATCAAATTGTAGCCAAAACCGGGTTAAGTGATTTTAATCCTGGATTCTATAGTTCTGTTTGATGTCAAATTTAATCCAATTTTTTAAAAGTTAGCAAACTAGATCCAGAAAAAAACATATTAGTGCAACATGCTTTTTTTTTCACTGTCATACTAGTAACAATATCAATGTGGTTCTCAATTATAGGGCTATGTTTTCATGGTCAGTTATTAGTACTAAGATTATAGGACTGTTGTCTTGAGATTCGGGGTGGCAGTGGCTCAGTGGTAGAGCGGGTCCTCCAATGTTCCAAGATTGGCGTTTCCATTCTTTCTCCCGCCCCAAAATAACATGAACATATTTTGATGAGATGATGTGGAGAGATGTACACCGAACCCAGGTGGATTAAATTTTCATACTGATCCAGATGTCCATCCAATCCCCTTTTTGTTTCATTTTGCTTCGGTTTTTTACAGCAAATTGGACAAGATATTTTATATTTTCTTTCCATATTCAAAAAATCTTCTCTATTAAGTTGACCAATATTTAATACGGGCAGCGCAGTGGGTGGTGCTGTCGCCGCACAGCAAGGCAGTTCCAGGTTTGAGTCCCGCTCTATATGGAGTTTGCATGTTTTCTCTGTGTCACCGTGGGTTCTTCGGCTTCCTCCCACCTCCAAAAACATGTGCTTCAGCGAGACTCGGCTTCAGATTGCCCCTAGGTGTGAGTGTGTTTGTGTGTTTGTCTTTGTGGTTCCATGGTGCACTGGCGAGCCCAAAGTGTCCCTTGCCTCACGCCTCCAGTCTGCTGGGATAGGCTGCATCACCTTGCGACCCGCAACTGCAGATGGAGCTGGAAATGATGAATGAATGAACTTTTGATATGATTTTGTGTTCAAAGTAAAATATTAAGAAAGGTTTACATTTATGTATTAGAATCATACATTTCTTCATTTTGTTCCATTAAATATTTTATGGATATTTATTTTCCATGTGAATAATTTGTTTGAATAGATGCATTAGCAACATTAGCAGTGAGCTACCATAATTCTGTGTGAACTGAACAAATATAACACAACAATCACTCTTTAAAATCACATCAGTGGGCTGTGGTATATATCATGGGTAGAGCAGCAATGCTGGAGTCAGGTTAAATATGCGAATAAAGATCCATTGTCAGCTATTTGTTCTCTTAGCCTCTGTATTGACCATCTGTCCATTTGACCCAGACTCCTCTCTCCCATGTTTGTCCTTTCTAAGCTTCTTAAAAATAATGACATGGAATACACTTAATGTATTCTTTACATTTACAAATGCTTAACATTTATCCAAATAAAGGCTCTTACCTATTTGGGGATTTTTGATATTTGTTATAGAATCATAATAATGACAAGGATAATACATTATTAATAATTATGCTAGGATAATTTATTATATTGGGCCTACAAGCACCACTGTAAGAACCTAAGACCTTAGATCTATGTGGTGATTCAAACTATATTTTTTCAGTGTTACCAGGTCAGCATGTGTTGTGTTGTGAACAGACACATGTTGTGACAATGGGCAGTTGCCTTTCTTGCTTTTTCATCATCACCATCGTCTTGTCTGTTTTAAGTTCTGTCCCTTCCTTTCCTTAACCTGAGCTGTGACTGATGGAGTCTTCTCTTCAGTTCAATGTCTGTCAATGCAGAAAGTAAACAGTGCCAGCTGTCATTTATGTGTAAAATTAACTTCTTCACAATTTTAATCCTACAATAAAAATAAATAGGAGTTTCCCATTTTAACACATTTTTAAGCCCTTACAGAAAATTAATTTTAAAGCATTTAAATTTTTATTCAAGTTCTTCTGTCTAACAGTGGATGAAGTAATGCTGGCTAACAAGCTGGTTACGTAATTCATATGTACCAGCTGGCAGCATGACGCCATTTTCAAATGTGGCCCCACGACACGGGGCCTATTAGTCAGGTGACGTCTGGAAAAGATCATCACTGTATCACCAGTCAACCGGTTAGCTTGTGTCGTTAGCTTGTGACGCTAACTGTGGCCGGCATTAGTGGAAACAACCGCCTCTCCAGTTTGATGGCGTAATCAGGGAACAACAGTGTTGAGTCAGGAGTTGTGGTACAGGCAAGGTCATTCACTCTGCTCATCACGCACATACACAAACACACACACACACACACACACACACACACACACACACACACACACACACACACACACACACACGTGCGAGAACTCACACATGGTGGCAGCACACTAGGCTTGTTCCATGGTATGGGAAACACTGAGTAAAGTACAGTGCGTCCTCGCGCTTTTGCGCATCAATGATCGCAACTCCACCTCATCGCGGATTTTTAGTATGCAGTCACGTGATACTGTACGTGCATTCTATTGGCTGAAGGCATCTGGAAGTGCGCTCTGTTCCGTCAGTCTCGGACATTGTGAGACACAAAAGTGCTTTAAACAGTCAATCAGAGTGTGGGAAAAGGTAATACTGATAGAAGATGGTTTAATATCAGTATGGGGAGGGTTCATAAACGTTTAAATTAATGTAAATTATAAGATAAATAGATCTCGATCGCGGATGTCTCAATCGTGTGTGGTTCCTGGAATGCATTAACCGCAAAGAACGAGGGTGCACTGTATTGTAATTTCTTTTTTTGCAACATTGACTATGGTGTTTTTGTTAACTACTGGTGCTTGGCCTGAAACTATTTCCTGATTTGAAGGAAAAAAAAAATAGAAAATTGTAAAAAAATGCATTTGAAGCTAGCCACTGCCGGGGCGGCATTGGCTTAATGGTAGAGCGGGCAGTAGAGCGGGTCGTCCAATGACGACCTCCCCCTGCATGCAACAGGCCCCTTGTGTGTATGTGTGTGTCTGTGTGTGTGTGTGTGTGTGTGTATGTGTGTGTGTATGTGTGTTCAGGGCCTGTATACACTAATATAGTTACCTATGCATGTAACTAACTAGAGTGTGTCACAAATTTTCCTTCGGGGATCCATTCAATTCATATAAAAGATCTATTGTTATCGGAACACTGAAAAAGTTATTTTTCCTTCTGGGAAAATAGATACTGTGCATATTATAACTTAGCAGTTTCTTTTAATCACATATGTCAAGGCAAGCGGGCGAGATCTGGTCCGTGGCGAATTATTTATGGCCCGCCAGATGATTTTTAATTACTATTAGAACCGGCCCGCAGGCCACATCGGCCTGCTGATGTTTTGTATGCACCAAAACTACATTCCCCACAATGGGTAGCGAAAGTCACTGCAGCGCAGCAAGCGAGCTTCTGGTTTAAATGTTTATCATCAGGGCGGCACGGTGGTACAGTGGGTAGCGCTGTCGCCGCACAGCAAGGCAGTTCTGGGTTTGCGTCCTGCTCCTTGCAGAATTTGCATGTTCTCTCTGGGTTCTCCGGCTTCCTCCCACCTCCAAAAAATGTGCTTCAGGTTAATTGACCGTTCCCAAATTGTAGGAATGAGTGTGTGCGTGGTTGTCTGTGTCTGTGTGGCTCCACGGTGCTCAGGCCCAGACTTTCCGCTGCTCTAAGCCAGCTGGGATGGGCTGCAGCTTCCTGTGATCAGCAACAGCAGATGAAGCGGTCATGACAATGTCAGAGCGGAGGTTGAATTTAGCCACTCCCCTCCTCAAAAATGGCTTAAAGGAAGGTGGATGCTGAGAGCAGGGGGTTTCAAGCCAGGTCAGAGTCAGAATTTATGTTCAAAGAGGTAAAAGGTAAACCTGTGAGTCTTCTGCTAAGTTTGCACTTTTCATGCTCGACACAGTGCCCTAGCTGCGCATCCAAGCTGCTCGGACATGCTGTGTGTTTTGTAGCACAGACCTGTGTGAACATCTTCTCTCTGATGAAGCTGAAAAAAACATCACACAGGAGCCGTCTGACTGATAAAAACCTTTACTCTATCCTGAGGGTTTCCTCAGCTCAGAGCCTGACCTTGAACATTGATGAACATGTATGAAAGATGAGACACCATGAAATATCAGGGTCAGCCTCAGACAAGTGAGCATCACAGAGCAGTAACGTATTTTTTTACATTTGTCTCTACGAGACATGAAGTCTTTTTTAAGGAAGTATTGTTTTGTCTGTGTGCCATAGATTTTTGTATTTTATTTATTCATATTTATTTCAGTTAAATCGACTCAGGAAAAATTGCAGATAAGAGCCATTAGAAATTATACAACTGATATGATTTTTTATTTTATTTTGGAGGACACCCATTCCCTTGCAGTGACAATCCTTTTCAAATGTCTCTGACTTGCGCGAAAATTGTGCTGCCTACTAAGTACTACTTGAATGTATTATATTTTAGGCCGATTTCAAAATAAAACGCAATAAACCGCTCATATGGGTGGGTGTCCTCCATTGTTTTTTCTCCATAAAGCGAAACGGTCCAGTAGTATATATACCTGTAGCTTTGCGAGATCCCGCAAAAGTTTTGCGAGATCTCTTAAAGGATGGACATTTATTTTTTCTCTCCATGTCCCCTAAGGGGCTCCGTATATTTTTGGTACAGGTAGAGAAACATGAAAATAAGGCCTGTTGATAACAGAATGTGATTGTGTGTTAATACGGAGGGAGAAGCTATGCTGGGGTGCAGCTGAGCAGCTTTGGTTCAGTCGCAACTGTGGAGCCCAGCTGTTGTGGGGTTTGTGTATAAACGTGTGGAACTATTTGTGTTTATGTAATGGTTGTGAGGGTTCCTCAAGGCGGTCCCAGTTCAGCCACTGTCAATCACTGTGGGGGTGGGGGTGGGGGGGGGCGCTATGCAGCTGGAGCCGACACAAACTGGCTGTTTGCTGCTCAATCCAGTGTTGACTGGCTCAAACCGGTTTACACCGGCTTGAGCTCAGCTGGTGGAGTGACAGTGTTGTACTGACTTTCTATAATCACTGTAGAGGATGTAGATATTTAATGCAATCTTGTGTGTGTTTAGAAAATAAGGTAAAAGTCTGAACTGATTATTTGTTTTGTGCGTTTCTAATACACAACAAATCTTATGGAATCAAATCAAATGACTAAAAAAAAAAAATTACTTGTACAATAGAGTAAAATCATCCTTGTCATTTGATTAAGTAATTTCACATTCTAATGAAACTGTCTCAGGATGTGCATTGAATCAACTACCCCCCATGAATAGACAGGAGCTACACCAATGTCCCAAGAGTTTTGAATTAGTGTAGGAATTTGCTTCGAGGAAATTATTGAAATGCACAGAAGGTACAGCCCCCTGTTAATACTTTGGTATGAGTGTTCGAGGTCACATCCCCCAAGTGGTTTGCTGTTCTATTAACTTATTAACCACCACCTAGCTGAAAAAAAAAAAAAGAAAATATATTTTTTCAGTTCCTTTCCTTCGTCATAGTGGTAAAACTTGTTGAAGTTAGGAAAGTTGTGATTTTAAATTAAAGTACAAATGAAGCACAAGGACAGGATAAATATATTTATTGCGTACCACTGCAGTTCACTGGAAGAATAATGAATAGGCTATTTGCTGAACTGAGGTTACCTGTTACTAACTTTGTATAGAAATTAAATAAATGATTGAAAAAATCAATTGCACCATAAATATATCAAGTTATACATTTCTACATTATCCATGCAGTCAGATAAACAGTACACTGTTCACACAACAATTTAACGCATCATGAACACTGTGTAAGCATTATTCCTTCACTCAAACTTAGTTGGGTTGGAGAATAATTTGGAAATGGAAATTTCCGAATTATTGAAATTTTCTCCCATGAGGTTAGTTTTCACCTCCGAGAACAAATGATTTGTCTTTGCTAAATAAATTCTTAAATTTACGGTTAGATTTGTATTCCTACAAGCCATAACAAGTGGTCGTACTTTTTTATGGGAGCAAAATTTTGTCACCCTCATTCCCCACCTTGTTTGTCTTTGAGCTTCAGTGAAAAATGTAAAGTGATGATGATGGTGGTTCAACTTATGATAAATCATATCAACTAAGTTAGATGACGGCTTACATATGGATGGACCTGACTTTTATGATGACTTCTTGATTGATTAATTCATTCATTCATCGTCAACCGCTTAATTTGATTCTTTTTGTTTTAGTTTTTCTCCAACAATCAATTGTTGAAGAAATGTCTATTAGTATTGAATTTCAGGCGACAGGTTATCTTGATTTTCTGTTTCTCTCCTGTATTCAGTGAATGTAATGCGCTGTGCAGTGTGCCACCAGGACTACAGACAGAGCGACATTATTGACAACTACTTTGTCAAAGATACCTCAGAAGCTACCAGCACATCAGATGAAAAGTCTGCACAGGTCTGTTAGAACTGTTTGCCTTGTGGACATTATGTTTTAAGTAGTCCTCACTTTGTACATTGAAATATTCAAGCCAAGTTGTTATGTTGACCTGCTGTACTGAATGTAGCTGTACATGGAGAAGTTTACAGGATTTCCTTTACTGAGTATTAACGAGTTACTGAATAACATATTACATAACCACATGTTACTTACGTTTTCATATCTCTTAGGTTTTATAATAAATAGTCTTCTAAACACTCTTTATACACCGTATTAAAAAAACCTGCCCACCCATTCATGACATAGTAGACCTATGGCCACATGTATGTCATAACCTTGATGATAGTTTCCTTGTTGGAAAATGTTTCACAAATTTGTGCAGAACCACAGCCATTAGTCTGCACTTTCCTCTGAACCTCAACAAGTTTTGTTTTTTTTTCTTGTCAAGATGTGCACAAGTTGCGAAGACAATGCAGGAACTATAGGCTTTTGTGTTGAATGTGGAGAATGGCTGTGCAAGACCTGTGTGGAAGCACACCAGAGGGTCAAAATAACAAAGGACCACAAGATTCGCACCAAGGAAGATGCTGGTGCTGCCTCTGGTAAGACGGATCGCCACCACGAAGAATCCACATGTGTTTAATGAACCAGACAAACATTAGTTCAGTGTAGTGAATGTGGTGCTGCTCAGGGCAAGTGTAACTGCAGCATAGCTCGATAGCTCACCTGCTAAGTCAGATTTGGCTCATTTCTCTTTTTATCTGTTTCTCCAAATTAAATATTGTTGGTTTCCTTTCTGTTTGTAGAGTCAGTTGGTACGTCAGGACAGAGGCCTGTTTTCTGTCCCATTCATAAGCAGGAACCGCTGAAACTCTTCTGTGAGACCTGTGACACTCTGACCTGTAGAGATTGCCAACTGCTTGAACACAAAGAGCACAGGTATGTCATCATCAACATATCTCAGATGGTTGAACATTAAAATCAAGATTATGGAGATGCTAAGGAATAGTTAACTTTTTAGTGAGCACACCACTGCTGACAGACATTCTCCTCCTGTCCTTGCGGAAGGGCATACCTCTCCTGTTGACTACGCCTGTTTGTTTTCTCAAAGCAGGCTGTTCGCTACTGTAATTTGATCATTTTTATTTACACTGCTGCTTCTCAAAGCATGACAAAGAGGCTGTGAATTCTGTTGGGCAAATTAGTAGAACACCTATCGTATATGTTATAAACCTTGTTGTTAGGGTGTCACACTCTGTCAGGACTGACAAAGACATTTTGAAATGTTGTAGGTTGGTTCATCATTCTCATTTAAGGAGGATGGCACATTACCAACACATTGATCTGCTTTTTCTGGAAGAACTGGGACTGGGGAAAATCATGAAAATAATTTATTTTGAGTAAAGAGTAATTAAGTGAAGCAAATCAACTCACTGGCTGCCAGTGACGTCCAGAGACGTCAGTTACGTTTTTCAACAGGGAGGGCTGGGGGACATGCTGGCGGAGCTCATCAGTGAAAATCAGACTTCAAATCATTGAATTTAGTGTCATGATCACTGATCCAGTGACAGAACAGAGGATGGTGAGTCATAGGAGGATGGAGAAGTTGCGACAGCTTACGATGTAACAATGTCTGCGTATGTCAGTGCGCACCCGCGAGTGAAGACAGTCTCGCTATGAGCAAAGCATCTTGTGATCGATCAACAACGGAAATAAAACACAGATAAATATTGAGTGTTGGAGAAAGTCCACCAAAGACGATCAGTTGCTACAAAGCGCTGGTAGTGAATATTTTCGTGAAGATGCGAGCATCCAACTTACAAACATTCGTAGATATGAACAACTCGTTCCTTCTCCTCTCTGTTCACTTCTCAAGGTTTTAAAGGTTCTCAAGGTTATGAAAAAAATACAGGAATTATTTTTATTTTGCAATAGTAAAAACACTAATTTTAACTTTCCCAATACATACATTCAATGTGATGGTTGTTTTACATCGCGTATGTAGATGGTTGTGGATTGTCAACATCAACAGCTGACTCAGGCTGTTGTTGGATGCGCTTAGAAAATGGTCAAGTTCTTTGAAGTGCTTTCTTCTTCTCCTGAGGGATTAAAATATAAAAAACAAAAGCTTGCTGTGTTTAAACTAATATGAATTCAAAACAATTGTGTGAATCATGAATTACTACGGTAGATATTGGAACTATACGTATGTATTTATTATGATTATTTGTTTAATCCTCATTTATTTACTGTGACATTATATTATGAGCTTTTGTGGCAGACAGACGTGTAGTCAATTAAAATGATGTAAACTTGATTTTTATTTTTCCGTGTATTTTTTTGAAAACCGACTTATAATCAAGAATAGCTTAACTCAAAACAACCTGAACCTGTATTTAATTTTACATACGTGTTGTGTTTATGTCCTGTAATTAACTTCTGGTAAGTCCTAGGGAAAAGTACCTTCTTGTTTAGAGTGGTAATTGCATTGAAAGGGCCTCAAATGGTGAATATGGATTGATATTTAATAAATAACGACTTAAGAACAATTCAGTTTATGAACGTCCTTTCAGAATTTAGTTCGTTGGTAGAGGATTACCTATATGTTCAAACATGCCGTAGAAATGTTGGATACAATAAACAAATTCATATTTTAATAATTCCTGTATGTCCAGATTTCACGCTTCATCTCAAATTTTTACTTTGCTTCTATTATCGGTGTTTGTGATACTTTTGGATGGAGAATATTGTTAAAACATGGTCTTCAGTCAAGTTTATATTCTTGATTTGAAAACCATATAAAGTTACTATAGACTCGCCGCACCTCAGATTAAATGTGTGACGCCTAAAAACAAACATGTCTGTCGGGATGGGATCTGGGTCCTGATGCGTGCAGGGCAGAGAGGATCTGGCTGTCTCTTATAAATCGTAGCTTCCTTGGGCATTAGAGTTTGAAGGAAATCTTGTAGTATTTGATGCCCTGTTACTTTAAAATAACTGCATGATTGCAATAAAAAATTATACTGTGTTTAATAGAAAGCAAATTTATCTTAGTTTGTAGTTTTGTTCAGCACACTTAGTTAAGTCAAGGTCATTCAGGTTATTGTCGGAGATTTTAAAAAGAGGGTTTCCCCTGTTTCTCAGGTACCAGTTTCTGGAGGAAGCTTTCCAGAACCAAAAAGGTGTTATTGAGACTAGTGTGGCCAAACTGCAGGAAAAGAAGAACTACGTCCACTGTTCTGTCTCTCAGGTGCAAAGCAGGTGAGAGTATTTCATCAGCATCTCCCATTCCAGAGCTGCACTCAAAAAAAATTACTGTTACTTCACATTCGGTGTCGAGACTGTCGTAAAGCAAGTGCCTATCCTCTCTTTTCTTTCCATCCAGGTTAAAAGAACTGAACGAAACCCATAAGAAGGTGGAGCATGAAATTAAAATTGCAGTGTTTACTCTTATTAATGAGATCAACAAGAAAGGAAAGTCCTTGCTACAGCAGTTGGAGGTAAAAGACATAACTG
This sequence comes from Antennarius striatus, assembly GCF_040054535.1. Lineage (NCBI taxonomy): Eukaryota > Metazoa > Chordata > Actinopteri > Lophiiformes > Antennariidae > Antennarius > Antennarius striatus. Next base: position 12,429,521 of record NC_090777.1, on the reverse strand, counting down.
AACTTTGTAACATTCACCAAAATTACGTGGTAACCATGATATATAATGACTTAAGTAACTAGCACTAGCTTTATTTTTCTATATACTTTGGACTCAATTAATTTCAGTTTGGTCACACTCAATAATCTAATCTGCCTGTGGGGATTTCTAACCACAACATTTTTAATGGCTTTGTCAAGACTCTTTCATTCAAGTGGGAATATCGAATTGTCTTTAGAAGTTAACCAGAACCATTGTGCTCTCCGTTCAGAGTGTGACCAAAGAGCGCTTCGCCAGGCTTGTGGCTCAGCACAAGGATACCACTCAACTGTCCCAACAGATCAACCATGTGCTTAAGTTCTGCCACTGGGCCATCAACACTGGCAGCAGCACAGCGCTGCTCTATAGCAAGAGGCTGGTACGTATGTCTGAAGCACCAGATGTACAACAGATTAAGAGCCTTAAATCTACACTCTGCTCCTTCCTCTACTGAAATCATTCGCCTACTGGATCTAATATTTTTGCTCTACATTAGAAATAAACTCAATTTAATATTTAGTTCTTGTTTTGTGAAACATTTAAGTCATGTGTTCTTAAGACATGGAGCATGAGCAGCACTGAAGTGTTTCTGCTCTAGTGGTTAGCAGCTAGCCCAAAACACAATGCTGCATTTGCCTCAAGTTTTTCTATAATCACTGGTGGATTTGAAGTGCTGCACTGAGCCTCCCATCTGCATGTTGATCTCTTTATGTGTGTGTGTCCATGTAGATCCTGTTCCAGCTTCGCCAGCTTTTCAAAGCTAGGCTGGAGCCAGCTCCCCAGGCCAATGGGGTTGTGCGCTTCTTCTGTGACCCCACCTTTTGGGCCAAAAATGTGACAAATCTGGGTGAGAAAGACCTCACATGTTCTATTGTTACGTTATCTCTCTAAGTTCCATTTTGTTATTGTTTAATCAAACCAAAAATAGACTGATAACTAAGACTGAGATTTTTCCGGATTGATTTTTGCGTGTCTGTATTTTGACCCTAAAGGCATTACATTGCTGCCGTAAGAATTTCATGTGCCCTGTCACGTGTAAAATAAATGAGATGTTTCACTCTCGTCTGGACTTACTGTCATCTCTGTTCCTGTAATTGCAGGTAATTTGATCGTTGAAAAACCTCCTGCTCTGGCACAACCACCAAATGTTATGGTAGGAGGCCCACCCATTTCTCCAGGCCAAGGTCACCCTGGCAAACACCCAGGACAGATCAACCTGGCCCAACTCCGGTTGCAACACATACAGCAAGCTGCTTATGCACAGAAGCATCAGCAACAGCACCACCAGCATCAGATCCAACAACAGATGCGCATCGCCTCCCAAATGTCCCAGCAGCACCCCAGACAAGCGGGCCCACCCTTGGTTCAGCAACAGGTACAGAAAGCAGTCACCCGTCAAGGTTCCATGTTGGGCAGAGAGGAAGTCTGTGCTGCACTTCACTCCAATGAGTGATGCTAACTTCAAGAATAGTTTAACAGAGCAGAAAAGAGTCGCATTTTCTCAAAGGTGTTTCTTTCACTTTTTTCCCTCATGTCTTAGTGGTTCTAGAAGGTTGTGCTTGTCCATCCATACAACTGTATGTACAGTATATCTGTCTCCTTGAAACAGCTAAACAGAATTCAGTTAAATATCACACGTTTTGTAGGTGATCTAAAGGTGAGCATCTCATAATAGTTTCTTCAGTGCTTTGCTTGTTTTTACATTTTTAGCTATATTTGAACTTGTCAGTTGTCTTGTCATTTTGCTCACCTTTACGTTGTGAGCAAAAGTGTGAGTCTCTTCACATCAACACAAATCAGGTTTTTCTAGTAACTGGGGCAAATGTTTTCAAAGATACACATTTTGTAGTTTGATTTATTTAATTTTGGGTGAAGACGTTTTTTGCATTACCAAGGTTTTTAAAAAAAATCCATTTGTCTCATTTTCTCTTGGTTGTGTGTGTTTGCCTTTGACAGCCCCCGAGGCTTATCAGTATGCAGCAGCTACCAAGAGGCCCTGGGGGTATGAACGGTGGGCCAGGCTCCTCTATGTACCCTTCCTCCCACCATATGCGTCTCCCAGGTCCACCGCAGGGCCGGATGCCCACGGCTCAGCCGAGACATAATGGGCAGCAATACCCTTCCATGATGCAGACTCAGCTGCAGCGACAGGTCAGTAAAGCACATGCTGACTGTACTGGAAGTACATGCAATGTGAAAAGTTTGCTTGTTTTTCTCTAGGGTTTTTTTTTCCGTCATAAAGCATTTGTTGCAGTGTAATTCATCGCTATTATTGCTAGCAGTCGTAGTAGTAACAAAATGACCAACAGACATTGGAATGTGGATTCATAGATGGTTTTGTTACAGCTTGGCCAGAAACGGCTAAAAAAAAAGGGTGATGCAATTTTGCAACACTCACTCTATACAGTACACTATTCAATAAATCAAGGAACCGTGTCAAAACTGTTCATTACACCATGAAGTTTATGAATTTTAAGAAATAACAAATATATAATAAACATATTCATCATTATTTTCATATTTGACAGCCAGCATGTATTGGGCAGGGTTGTCAAACTAATTTTCACCGAGGCCCACATCAGCATAAATGCTGTCCTCAAAGGGCCAGATATAACTTATAAATGTAACTAAATGTAACACAATATAGTGTAAAATAAATGTAACTACTCATTAATGTTAAATAACTCTGAATTTATAACTTGTTCAAGTTATAAACATTGTAGTTGCACAGAAAAAAAAAGTGTTTGTTGCTGTGTTATAACATAAATCCTTTTAATTTGTCAGTTTATGAAACCCACATAAGTCCATCAATCAAGGATCAAACTAAGTAAATAAACAAAAATAACGTAAAACACAAGTTACGACATTAGCTTTGTTTAAAACGTTTTTGTCAGTGTTCAAATGGTTTTAATTACTGCCTTGCAGGAGATGTAGTTTTGATCAAAGCAAACTTTTGACTAATTTTTTGACAATGACCTTTTATGCTCTCATGGATCACATAAATTGATGTGGCTGGCCACATTTGGCCCCCGGGCCTTGAGTTTGACACATGTGGTTTAGAGTCAGTGAATATGCTGGCCTTGACAGATAACCATCTAGAAATCGCAATGCTTTACATGAATGACTGGTGGCATTTCTGTTTATCATAACTTTATCAAGTATGGTATTCCTGTTCTGACTCGAGCAATATGAAGCACGTCAAAACTTAGTGAGGTGTCAAACAGTTTATTCACAATTTGAGATATTTAAATAAAAAAAGTTACGTATTTATTTTTAAATTCATTCAATTGAAAACTATTTAATAAAATAATGGACTGCGGTGACCCATTTATAATTCTTTCTGAATGTTAAGTAGGGATTTTCCGTAGGTAAGCTGGTGAACACTACCCACAGCAAAGCCCTACTGTGAGTAGGGCTTTGCTACCCACAGTAGGGTAGCAAAGCCCTACCCACACGCCTCTCATAGCTGCAGTTGAGACAGAGTGTCTCATAAATACAAACTTACAGGTTGATGGTGCTGTATATCAGTAAAGCTGCCAAGACCAGCTGATGGAAAGAAACTTTTTGGTTGTTTCAGGCCATTTTCAAGCAATAAAGCTAAATATGAACTGCATCCAGCTTCTTAGATGTAAAGTTTACTGTTGTTTCTTCATCATTAATGAGTAAGACTTTTCCTTTGAACTGATGGTTTCAAAAAAGGATGCAATTTGGGTACTAATTGCAGTTTTTGACATTTTAATGAACAAATGATTAAATGTAAACAATACGTAGATTAATCGGTAATACAAATCATTAGTTTGTTAGTAATTACTCGTTAATCGTTAATATATGCAACAAGTCACCAGAAAAGTGGTTATTGTCATTGGGACTTTTTTTCCCTAAAACTTCTGAGATCCTAGCCTTCTGTATTCAATAATGCATTCACTGTGTTTTATCTTGTTTCGGTTCAGCAGTTGGGTTTATTTCTGCCAGAGATATTTTATTTCAGTTACCATTCTTGTGACGTAGCGCTGGTACCAGAAGGTTTCTGGTACGTTCATGTTAGCGTAGCCTCCCTAGCAGTGCCAAGAGGTAAAACAGGTATGTAAAACTGTGAAAACAAAACACTGCCTGTAACTATGGCATTTCATTACTTTATAAAGTTTCTGGAATAAAAATGGGGCCATTAATTGATACAGTGGTGTGTAAAATCTTTGGACCCACTCCAGATTTTCTTAATTTTTATGTGCATCTGAAACTGAGTCAGGTATGCCAACACAAATTCAAAGGTCAAAGTTCAAAGGTGACCCCAATAAACGCAGAGAAGTTTAAAATTATAATTGTGTTAATGGATTCAAAAAGTGAATTAATACCATCTGGATGCGGTGTGAAAATGTATTTTCATTTATCAGTAGTCCACTGTGCCAGAATGCAAAGAAGTGATGAAAAACATCAGACTATGTAGATTACACAGACGTGTCTGAGGCTGTGGGACTCCACAGGTCCACATTATTAAGAAGTGGAGAAGATTTGAAGTAGTAGTTGACCTTGCCAGGAATGACAACACCCCCCCCCCCCCTTTTTTTTTTTGTTTTACAAATTCCCCAACATCAGGGCAACATTTAAAACAAACAAAAGTGGAAGATGCCATTGTCCATTATTTTTTCTAAACCACTGTACATTTGACAACTTTGTTCTACATATAACTTCTATTAATTCACAAAAAGACCAGGAGAGAGCTTTATTAAAATAAAATTGACTTTATTAAATTATATTTTTTTACGGCTGTCCAAACTAAAATTTTCCCAAAATCAAAATGAAATTAAAAACTATAGTTATTTTCAAATTTGTATTGACCTTATAAAGATGTCTCAATTTTTTATGTTCATTCGTATTCACAAATAGAAATGTATGTATCAAACATATAGAGTGCACATTCTAATTTATTTAGTTTTATTTAAATTAGCAGCCTGAATTTACTGCTGTCGTAAAGCAAGGCATTAAAACGGACCTCCTCAGCTCAAGCGTTAGCAGTAGTCGAGCTAGTTAATGAATGACCAGATGAAGTTGTAACAGACACCTCCACAAGCATGGTGTATGGATTCATCTACCCCGTCACACTGCCTGCTATTTATCTCTGTCTTTACCTCTAAGATTGATTGAGTGTAACTTGATTCTGGACATGCAGGTCCACTTCCTGGACGTCATAGACGATTAATGAAAGGGCCTACTTGGGTTTGAACCGATATGTTTTTAGGATTCTTCTGCTTATTATAGTATTTTAGTAACAAAGTAAGAATTGTTGACATCTTTGTACTAGCTGTTTGTACCAGTTATTTACTGGTCCACTACAGCTGACCTTGATAATATAACCACACCTTTAGATCAGTGGCAAAGTGTGACACAGTTGCTGCTGCTGCTGTAGAAGCTTGAGTCGACCAAATCAGTACATTTGAAACATGACCCCACAGCGCGATGAGAGGCTCTAAAAAGCACAGAGGATCTTAAAAAATGGACCAAAATGAAATTAAAATTTGAAACGCACAGGCTGTTTCACTTGCAGTTTTGATATGAACGGGTAAAACATTGGAGAACATCATGAAGTAACTGCAAAAATTCATTTTTGGCAGGAATAACGGATTTTCGAACATGGAGACTACCAAATGAAACAGATGTCATATTTTACGTTGTTGAAGTGGAGTTGTCCTCCATTATGATTGTGTTAGTAGTGTGTGTGTGTGTGTGTGTGTGTGTGTGTGTGTGTGTGTGTGTGTGTGTGCACGTGTGGGTGTGTGTTGATAAAATATGAAAAATGTACATTCACTGCCTGTGAGGTAAGAGAAAGCTCTGCTATATCGAGCCCCTTTTTCTTTGTGTCCAGATGTCTATAGAATCTGAGATGAGCCACCAAAGGTTTCGTTACTTACTGCAATCAGGGGTTTGGCACCTTTTTCTTACTTTGTCATTTGTGTATCTTGTGTGGCATGTGTTACCCAAATGCATGATCATGGAACCATGTTGCTTTTGCCGCAAATAATAAATGATAAAAGCCAGTGAAGGACATCTCTCATTGTTTGTCCTTCATCAGATCATCTGTTGCATTTTCTTTCTATTATTGTCCTTATGTTCTCTATTTTTTTTTCATCCATGTTTTCCTCTACTTTTCTATGCAGCATTCCAACCCAGGCCATGCTGGCCCTTTCCCAGTGGCATCCTTACATAATGCCAACCCCACAAGTCCCACCAGCGCCAGTATGGCTGGTGCCCATGCTCATCGCAGCTCAGCCAGCCCCATCATAGGTCCCATTGAGCTCATCCCCTCGGTCACAAATCCGGAGAACCTGCCCTGCCTACCTGAGATCCCTCCCATACAGGTAGAATCTGTAATCATTTCTTTTTACCTGTTTTCACCAGCCATTTATAAAGATTTTATCTGTTTAGATCTCATGTGTAAATGCATGTATTGTAAGTATTTTGTAATCAGCATTATTTGAGCAGGACTAAGAAGGAAAAATTAAACATTTTTAAATATTATAAAATACAGTATTTTCTGCACTATAAGGCGCACTGGATTATAAGGTGTACCTTTAATTGTTAATTAAAAATAATTTATTTCATATACAAGGCGCACCGGATTATAAGACGCATATAATAAAAAATATTAAAATAGATTTAAAAACTAGTGGCTGTAGTTGCGCTATCCGTCCACTAGCCAGAGCATTCATGACTGTGAGTACCTTTAGTCAGCTGTAAATGGCCCTATTGTTATTTCAATGAGCCATTCTGAGCCTCAAGGAAACCTGATCACTTGATCACGTTACCATCTTAGAATGAAGTCAACACACATATTAAAAAAACTGACATTAAAACTGATTGAATTCATTACGAGTCCACTCAGTTCGAACAGGGTGGATTATTTCCTGATCTGAACTTTGAAGCAGCGACGTTCGTCTTTGTTTATTAAATATTGTTTCGATAGATTGGTAGTCCAGTCGGAAGTGAGGTGCAGCTATTTGCTCTCAAAATTATTTTTAACCAGTCTTTAATGTAAGGCTGCTAATTTACTGGCAAATAGGACGCTGTTTTACTCCTAGAACTGACTTTAACGTCGGTGTCTCACCGCCGTGAATCTCACAGCACGTCGCTGGAGACAGAATACACAAACCTAAATCCGCCGCCTGCCCAGAGCTATCAACTACATTTGTAAATCAATGCTGCACACCAGGTACCGTTGTCGCTTGATATTTCAGAAAAGGCTGGAAGTTCAGCTTTGAGGGTCTTTCAATCGCCTTTATGCCAGTTTCTCCGTGTGTTTCCGCAAACTAATATATAATCATGTCCTTTCGAAACTCCCAAAAAGATTGTCTCAGCGGATTGACCCAGGTTATGGGTCTCATACAAAGGTGTAACTCACATTTCAACGACCCCCTTTGACATCCCCACCAACAATCGTTTAAGAGCCAGACGGGTTGAACGACGGTCGTTGGAATGTGAAAAGCACTGAACACACCCCCACAGGGTTTATAAACTGGGACATTATCAGCCACTCTCACTCGAAGAAGTCTCTTGGATGAGAGACAAAACGTCTTCACTTTCTTAACGTCCAGTGGATCGACTCAACAGCTTTTGGATAACCATGATCTGGATAACTGAGAACCTACACAGACAGCAAACTAATAGAATTGACCATCAGTAGAATCCAGTAGTGACACTCGACAATAGCATTTTTTAGACCAATTTACTTTAAAGTGGGCTATTTCCGGCGCCACAGTAGTTGGGAAATACTGAGATCCGTCAGTCAGTCAAACTTCTCCAATTCTCCAAAGGGGGGTATATAGAGAAGCTCAGTTAAGACTGATGTCGACCAGGTGTGTACACATTTTATACAAAATTAATTGTATTAGACTACATTACAAAGTAATCTTCAAGTATTTTGATTCTCGGCTATTTTTCCTGCTACTCTACTGTTTTCACATGGTTAGCTGGAGGACGCCGGTTCCAGCAGCCTCGGACATCTCCTATCTCGTTACATCTCAGCCAGCACACAGCATCAGCTAGGGTCAGTGGACATGAACCCCTCACCGGGACTGTCGACGCACTCCTCTGCATCTTCAGGTACAGACGCCTTCAAGGAGAAAGTGTCTTAATAATGCTAAGAGAATAATAAAAAAATCTAAGAATGTGCCATAGGGTCTTCACTAAAATTTAATTGTCTCTTACCCAACCCCTGTCTTCGCCTTCCGTTAATTCTGGAAGAAAACTGCTCTTTAGAATTTGCATTGTTAGGTAAAAATATTTAGCAAATAGCTTATGTGGTGATGGTAAAGTAAGAGTAAATTCTTGGATCCACCTTTTCTTCTGCGTCCAGCCCATAACACATCTTTCAGTAAAGGTTTATGAAAGATTACTCCTATACAGTAATCTGTCGTTACTTGTGGTTAAGACCACCTGCAAAAAATTAAATTCTGCGATATAGCGACAAACGTTTTAATTATTGGTTATTATAATTGAAACGTTTATGAACCCTCCCCATACTGATATTAAACCACCTTCTTTTACCTTTTCCCACACTCGTATAGACTGTTTAAAGCGCCTTTAAGTGTTTCTTTAATACACGGAGGTACGCTGCGTTCTGTGAGTCTCGGAAAGCAGCGCACTTCCGGATGCTGTCAACCAATAGTATGCGCGTACGGTATCATGTGACTACCTACTAAAAATCTGCGATGTAGTGAAGCCAGGCATTTTGAAATGCAAATATGCAAGGGATTACTGTATTTGTATCCTATTATCACAACCAATCAACCATAAAACAAACATTAAGGGTGAAAGTTAATCATGTACCCATCATATCCTGGCTTTCGTTCCTTGATGCTGTTCGTTTTTTGTCCACTGAACGATGAATTGTGATTTCTCATTTCTGTGTTCAGGTCCTTCTAATGCTCACACACCAGCTCGACCTTCTAGTACGTCCAGCACAGGCAGCAGAGGCAGGTAGGACGATATGAAGCTACTTCACACTAAGCAATAAATAAATAGGTCAATAAAATTTTGCCCTAAATCCTGTTATGATGTCTACAAAATGTCCAAGAGACATCAAATGAATGATGTGCCATTAGCCTGTTGAATGTAGCTACATCAGAGACAACTGAAAAGACGTCTTGTGTACTTCGGACTCTTAAAGGAGTTGGACATAGGCGTATAGCCATGATGGCACAGTTTATTTATTTGTGTTTTTAATTACTGCTATGAACAAATTAAAATTATGGGATTAAGCCACCCCTGAATATCAGCTCACAAGTGCTCACTGCTGTTTGCGGTCATGTTCACACTTGACTCTTCTTATAAAAAGCTTGGAGAGTCCTAGCTGTCACGGCTAGCAAGACTTTGTCGATGGCCATCCTTCTACTACAAACCCTAATTTTATTCAAAACTAATAATTTTAAATTAGCTTACCTCAACAAGCACCGCTTCATTCCCCTTCATCGACTTCCACTCTTCATCAGGTAAAAGTCAAAATGCCCCCAATTTAGTTACATAACAGTTGGCGGCTCTGGCTAAGCCCGCCCATGAGCTCAACCCCTCAGTCGGCATCTCATGACTGTCACAGCCCTGCATTGGTTAACACACCAGGAACCAGTTCAAAGAAGCATGAATGTTCATTAGTTTTATTTTTATTGGCTTATGCCCCAGGACAAATTTGTTTACCAGCTGTTTAAAAAAAAAAAAAAAAAAAAAAAGAGAGAGAGATAAATAATCCCAAGGGAAATTCAGGGTGACATCTGCTCACAAAAAATACAAATAAATACACATAACACTGACTGAAACAGACAAAAAGACATTACATAATTAACATAATGACATAATTACAACAACAGAAAAACCTAACATAAAAAAAGGAAGCATAGGAACCTGAAAGAAGCATTAGATGTAGAGATGCATAAGAAGATGTAAGATCAGAACATGCGGATGAACCAAACTGTAGAATTACACTAAGGACCCCCACAAAGTATCCCACAGTGCATCCCCAGTGCGTCCCAGGCCCCCCTAGTCTATCCCCTCTCGGCCGACCTTAAAGACCCTGCGGCTTCCGCTTCGACCCCCCTCCTTCTGAGAGAGTGGTTGTGCCCCCTGATGGCACGAGGAACAAAGGAGGTCCTGAGTCTCTCAGTGGAGGAGCTTGGTGACAGCAGTCTGTCACTGAAAGAGCTCCTCTCTCCTCTGCTGGGAGAAATTACCTGGAAAAAGATATTTAATTAAAACATAAAAGGAATGAGATGAGAATCAATGAATGTTGACAAAGGTGTTCTGTTTGTTACCTTCTGGAGTAAAAATGACAGCAGATAAATCCCCTCAAACAGAAATAGAATATCGCAGAATCTCTATTTGTTTATATTTAACTGCTTTTGAATTGAAAATGGTAATGAGCTGTTTTTTTTCTGAAGCAAGTAAAGCAAATCAACACGTTTGGAAATTGACATTACTGCAGTTCTGATCCCGTTCCACTCCCAGGGAACATTAGGGCCTCAATCAGTCTTTATTCAGTCTGACATTAGACACTGCTGTCTGGGGCAGCAGTGTCTCAGTGGTGGAGTGTGTCGTCCAATTTTCCAAGATCTGCGGTTCAATTCCCGCTCCCACCCAAAATCTGACAGGGGGAGGTGTCAGCTCACCTCTGGAGCCGAGGCGCCCTTGAGCAAGGCGCTGTCCCCTTTACAAGTTGCTCATTGAAGTCGCACCATGAAGGAGCTGTCTGCCACTCTACCTCCCACTCACCTGCATGCCCACAGGCCCCTGTGTGTGTGTAGTAGTATCAAGCATCTATGTAGATTCATGATACTACTACACTGTGTAGAATGGAGTCGTAAGTTCCTTTCTGGGATTAATACAGTGAATAAAATTGAAAAAAAGAAAAGAAAAATTATCGAGTTTAAACAATCACATCAAATTATTATTTTTTTTTTACAATTTGTCTTTCTTGTATGTTTAAGCTGTAGCTCTGCTGGGAGGGCAGGAACAGGAAGTGGAGCTGCTGTGGAGCAAGTGAGGGTGAAGCAGGAGCCAGGCACAGACGACAGCTACAGCTGTCCGACGTCTTCTCTCAAAGAGGAGCGGGGCAAAGATGCAAGGAGTGCCTGCATGGTATGAAAACTCTTCTTCAGTTAGGTTGATAAAAGCCAGAGAGTTTGTGAATGTGATCATGTCAAATTGCACTCATCTGCACTGCATTGTACTTGTCATCTATCAGCATGTGGCTGACTCAGTGCATGTAGACAATCACCAAATGAGAGCCAACTACATAAAAATAAAACATTAATTAACATGAATCGTTTTTGACAAGAAATATTTGGTTAATTAGGATTTTACCTTTAACCAAAGGAATCTGTCCGTCATATGTGCTGAAAAAAACATGTTTTAGAAGGACATGCTAGAAAAGTAGTAATATTATCTAAATCTGCCTCAACCAGAGTCACATTCTCCCTGCAATAATTTCCATATATTGTTATACAAAAATGCTTTTGTGTGATATGAGAAATGTTGTAGCAAAGGCTTTTTCAAGTTGAAAATCAAATACTGAGATATGTAGTCCTTTATTAATTTGTTTTATAAATACCACACAAAACTAGGAAAGACACAGAGCAGCTGGAAAACGAGTACAACACACAGATAGATCACACGTGCGTTGGGGCAGACATGAGTTGCCATTTATTCTCTCACATTGTTTTCTGGATGTTCATTTGTAAAAACCACATCCTAAGACTAAGGATATACAGAATGTTATCATGCCATTGTTTTGTGTCTATTTTCCCAGATGAACAGTCCGGAGAATAGCCCCCACCCTGTTCTGGGTGTTGTATGTACGGGTCAAGACGTACTCAAGGCTTTAGGGGAGCACATCAAAACAGAACCCAGGTCTGAGACCTCTTGTTCTGGACTAAATGGCCCCGGTTCGGCCACTTCTCCTCCGTCCACTACCTCACTACCCCCCGAGAACCGCAGCAGCACTAAGCTTACCAATGGAAATGGGGCATCGGGTGCAACAGTCAACTCTGGCGGGAAAGAAGACGATCCCAACGAGGACTGGTGCGCTGTCTGTATCAATGGTGGTGACCTGCTGTGCTGTGATCGCTGTCCCAAGGTGTTCCACATGAAATGTCACGTACCCACCATAAAAATCTTCCCAAAGTAAGTGGTTTTTTTTGTTGGTGCCAGGATAATTTTAGTGATGCAACAAAAAAACCAAAACAGGTTTTAGACAAAAACACTAGATCTGACTTGTAGATATCTGCATCAGTTTAAACCTAATTCTCCTCTGAATTCATCTAGATGCATACAGCTGCTGCTAAACAACCCTGCAGGTGAAAGGTTAAATTACATTGAACAGTATACTAACAAAATGTTATCCCTTTGACTTGTTTCTCCTCAGAGGTGACTTTCTCTGCACGTTTTGCCGAAGTACTGATAACCCTGAGATAGAATACTCTGACGAGAGCAGGAAACTTGGTGCAGAGCAGAGCCTGAGTCCTGAGGACCAAAGGGTCAGTGTGGGCAACACCTGTCAAAGGGCTCGCCATCATTCTTATGAGCTGACTTATTTCTCTTCTCTCGGCAGAAATGTGAACGCCTCTTGCTCCATATCTTCTGCCATGAACTCAGCATGGGCTTCAGGAAACCTGTTCCCAGCTCTGTAAGTATCTAAACACAAGAGCGGTACCCACTGAAAACACCGGGCAGCAGCTCTTTGGTGACCTGCGTGTTGTCGTGTCTTTATGAGATTATTTTTTGTATTGCATCATTTCTCTGTAGTTGATCTGTCTCCTGTTTAATCCATGACTGGTCTTGGCAAAATAGCTCCACAGCGCCCCCTACAGTTTTTTGGAAAATAAACCTTCATGGTGGATTTCGCCATGAAGGTTGAGTACAACCAGTCCTCTTTATAATTTGTGAAGAAACACCTTGGCGTCTTGACAGGAAGCCATTTGGACTGACGTGTCGGCTCCGTTTTCCATATTGTGCTTCAACCTTCTAGAAAATGAACCCAACTGACTTAAAGTTTGACCAGTTTTGACCAATAGAATCTCAAAACCGTTATTATTGAAGATTCTCAAAGGTTTCCACATAGCCTCTCTGTTTTCAAAAAATTGTCTGATAAAATACCTTCTGTCTTCCTGATCTATGCATTTGTTCTTCTGACAGATTTGTCAATCCATTTTTTGTACTGATTGTGCGTGATTTGTCTTTGCTGCCTTCTTCTTTTTGGAATCAACACGCATTTTTTTGTTGTTTTCTTCAGTTGATTGTTTAGCCTGCATGTCTTGAGTTTGATACAGGCAGGTGTGGAACTCTGTACAAGCCTAATAAGGCTTCGTTCCCACCTTGCACAGTTTTTGTACTCGTACTGAATATGTGCTAAACAAATAAATAATAAAATAAATAATTTAAAAAAGAAAAATCTGCCACCATGGTGAATGTTGATGTTCTGCTGCTGTGAATCCACCATCGATGGTCCAACCTGCCACAAACTTAACAGATGGGTTCAGGTTACACTTTTAACTGGTGTTAAACTAGATTCTCAGTTGGAGGTAATGTTCGTACCTTTGTGGCATCACCAGTGATCACCAGCGTCTAAAATAGGTTCCTCACTTTCTGCTGACAAAGTTTGTTCCTTCGAATCTCCAAGATACTGTACAGATGTTCTCTGTCCCACTTTTGTTAAAACAGGTACCAAACTACTACAAAATAATCAAGCAACCCATGGACCTGAAGAAGGTGAAGAGGAGGCTCCAGTCACGGAGCTCCCAGCACTACCGGTCCACTCTGGACTTTGTGGTCGATATGCGCCTGGTCTTTAAAAACTGTTCAAAGTACAATGAGGTGAGTAGCATGAGACTTGAGCACGCTTTGCTGAATGGCATCAGTGTCTGTGTGCATGCCGAGGGTTAGACTGATATAAACCTAAGTTTCAATGCTAGGTTCTCTAGACGCCTTTAAATAACAGTTAACTTGAAAAAAGTGAGTGACTGAATAATTAGAACGAACAATGTTGTTCCGTCAACATTAGCTATCAAATCTCTTTAATGAGTCCAGAGTGGGACAGCGGATATATTTGTCTAACCTGCTGTGAATACACTGCTTGACATTTGGAAGGGGAGTGGGACGTGGTGTGTCCAGCTTGTGTTTGGTTTTGTCCCCCCACTAACGCTGGCTGTTGGTTTCGAGGAGTTTCTGTTCTCTCTTCACGTCGCCTGCAGGAACTCCTAATAAGCTCTGTTTGCATCGCAAGAACATTCTGTTTACTTTTTGGTGAATGACTGTGGTCACTTGATTATTTCATATTTCATCTTGTGTTTATTCATTTACACATGAAGGAATGATGTCTTTGAAAGTATATTGGAAGTATTAATTTGTCATGTCACGTTTGGATGCTGGGTACTGTTTGAATTGTCTAGATCTTCCATACCTTCTTTGCACAATGGAACAGAAGCTTCCCTCTTATGGACTTAGTATGAAGTCTGCTGAATATCACCATTATTACCCTGTCCGACCACATGGGGGGGGGGACCATCGCTTTCATTGAACGATGAACAATGTCTGAACCCAGACTTCTGAGGGAGAACGAGGGATTTGGTTCATAAAGACCCCTTGATGACAGTGGTGTTATGATATCACCAAATTAACAGCAAACAGTAATGTCACACTGAATGGATTTCAGTAACGCTTAAGAGACCTTGTGACATTTTAGTTTAAATGACATCATGTTATAGAATATAAGAAGTGATTCATCAGGCTACAGTCTCTCTCACTAATATTCAGTAAACATGAAGTACAACAAATGTAAGGGCCTAGATTGTACTGTGAAAATCTATTTATTGATTTAGCTTCCTGAGCTAAACATACAAGAGAAATATTGAGTTTGTGTAGATGAAGGTTTTGATGATGATGTTCCTATAAATTTGCCACCAACAAAATATAAATCACGCAATATAATCTTTTTCTAACCTCTTATAAACCGAGTGAATGTACTTAAATGTACTTCGAGGTGGCAGTAGCTCAGTCCAGGTGTCAGCTCACCTCCCGAGCACTGCCGAAGCACCCTTGAGCAAGGCGCCGTCCCCTTTATATGTTGCTGCATGCCCACAGGCCCCCCTGTGTGTGTGTTTTGGGCCTGTACACACTATATACGCATGCGATTAACTAACTGCTAGAGTGTGCTAACATTTTCCCTACAGGGATTAATAATGACGTATATTACTTTTACATTTACATTTAAAAATGAAAGAATTGAATTTAAATGACACCTGTTGATAGCGTTATCTGACATTCGTCAAAAATATGGAAGATGTTTCTAATGAGCAACAGTTAAATAATCTGCGATTGAATTATTCCTGTAATTATATCAAATACAGATTAGTGGCTGTGGCACTGCGCTTTTCAAAATGTACTCATTTACAAATTAATTGGAAAAACTACAGCAGATCAGCTAGAAGTCAAACTGAATACATACATGATTTGCTGTTAATTTGTGCAGTATGAATCTTGCATCTTGAGCGCAGTATGCCTCAGAACTCTAACATCTAACCTGCCTGTGCTGTGAACTCTTTTCTCCCCACCTTGCTGCTTCATTATTGTTGCCCTTTTTTAGATGTGTCGAATAATCCAGGTTTATGATGAGGAGAAACAGATTAATACGCAGGTAAGATGTTTGAAAGAGTGCACAGATGTCCTGTCCCTGTCCACTGAGGCTCTAAGAAATGTTTTTACCCTTCATCTCAGAGAACTCACTTGAAGCTGACATGAACCGTTACACATTTTCACAGGGCTGAAAAATGGATCATTATTATTTACTCTTCATGAAAGGCAACAGCAACAGTGTTTCTGTGTCAGTGTGTTATCCCATCCATGTCAGATGTCTTGAACTGCACTCCTGCTTGTCTGGTTGGAGGGTGCTGTATTCAGCCGTGTCTGTAACAAAAGAGGACAATCTAACATCCTCACCCACATCAGTCTGTCCATTTGAACCCCTCTCGTCCTCTTTCTACCTGTTTTTGGTTTAATCAACAAACTACTAACTGAGTATTTGTGACTTTTTCATACGTTCAGAGCACAACACTGAATGCCTTCCCTGAGAAAGAAGTAGTTCCCGTGTGTGAGAATAGGCACCTTTGACTCCATGTTTTGACTTCTTGCACCTCCCAAGTTTGATTACTGACTTTTCCCTCCCCCTTTGTGTGTCGCATGATTTCCACTTTGGTCCCGTGAAGCACCTCTGTCCTAATATAACCAGATCCTTAGTGTTGTATGTCACTCCATGGTGATATAGTACCTAGTCTAAAACATAATGACTTAAGGTGATGCAGATTTTTAAAAAAATAATTTTATTAGTGCATCCTCCACCCTGAATTAATTTAGTTCCTCTGATGTTTGCTTTTTTTACTACCTGTATTTTCACTCTCAGTTTGTCTTTTCCTCTTTCTGATGATGCATGCAATTTCCACATTTTTCATTCTGCTGTGTTATTTAATACGATGTACGTAATATATTTATGAAAAATGGGAACGGTCAGGTGACTCCATGCTTCTCCACAAGCGGAGAACATGTTTTGAAGTGATTAGACTCCGTTCTTGTTGATTCAGGGACCCTTAAACTGCAGTAAAAGCAGGTTCATGTGTTTAAAGCAGCTCTATTGAAATCTTGACATGTAAGTATTAATTGTGGAAATGCTTCATGGAGCCACAGTGGGTCAGGGCGGCAGGATATCTCAAGTGGCAAGGTTGCGCCAGGGCCACCCTGTCACCCGAAGTGTTAACCAGATCTAATTTGTCTCCTCATTCTTTTCCTCCTTCCTGCTTCGACCCATTCCTCCCTCCTTCCTGCTCAATGATGCTCTCACACCTGCTTCCTCCATATCACTCTTCACCTTCCTACTCTCCCTTCCTCTTCCACTTCTGGCAGGTTGGATCGGAGATGGCATTATCCGGTGAGGCGGTGAGTTTGTACTTTGAAGAGAAGTTGCAGCAAATATTTCCAGGGCAGAACTTCCCTGAGGCGCCCGAACCCGTGGAGACCCCAGAAACGAAGGACAAAGAGGAAGACGAGACGGATGACTCTGATGATGATTTCGTACAGCCAAGACGCAAGCGGTTAAAAGTGGATGAGAAGGTGCTTCACATCAAGTGAGAACAATCGTCAACAAACAAGTGAATTAAACTGTCTTCCTCACATTTTCACACTTCTCATTTTATAAAGAATAACAAGCAGACATGATAAGATTCACTGTACAAACTGTTCATCTACCCGACTTTGAAAGAAGTACTATCCACCGCTAACACATCTGCCTACACCTGGACTTTTGAAGACAGAAATGTGGAAGAGATACATTCCCTTCTTAATTCATGGAGATGCGGGGACTTGTTTGTACAGAGTTTGAAGTAGAAATTGTTTTGCAGTAGTTAAAGATTGGCTGTTTTTTTCCCTTTTTTTTTGCTATCACACATTTTCATTTGTAGATTTGTTGTGACAGTTGATTATAAACTGTATGACTCCCCTGTTCTCAGTTCTCAATGTATATTATATCTATACTTTGACATGACACCTAGCAAGTATTTGTATGACTTTGTGGAAACTATGTAAATAAGAGAATCTAGCCCATCAATGGTATTCCTCCAGTATAGATGTTTCAGTGTGTCATCAATAAAACTTTGTTGTTGAACTCTATCAAATGTTTTGTGTTCGTTTATGTTTGGCTTTCCTTCCAATCCTTAATGGATCAGCTCACCCAAATTACAACAAGTACATGTTTTCATATTCCCCTGGTGACGTCAGGTCATTTATGTATTTTCATTTGGTCAGGTCGAAGCCTATTTCAAAATCGTTAGTGGCCACAATTCACAGAAGGTGAATACAGTTTCAGTTTGATGCATTGGATGAATTCCATCTGATATGTTCTTGGATAATCCACAAACTAATCTGTCTGTAAGAAATGCACAGGATTGACCAATAACTTGAGGCAAAGCGGCCGGCTGACTTATGGAATGTAAGTGGTTCAGAAATGTTAACGTGGAAACCTCACAGGTCACAAGAAAGACGGTGGATGTGTTTTTAGTCGGAGTAAACATTAAAATATTGAACATTATACACTATAACCTAATATTCAAGAAGATGGCGCGTCATGTTTAACGTCTGCTCAGAGTTTGCTCAGATTCTTTGATGAACTGGTTTTTGCTGTGTGGCTCTTACATTTCACTGACTCAGTAAACCCGGACAGAGAACCGGTATGAACAATAATTCACTTGGAAGAGAATCCAATAAAATAAACAGTAACTATTAAGAGGACGGATGGAGTTCATCAGCTCCAATGTTTTCTGTCGCCTACAATAGATATGGAAATATAAGCCTGTTAAAACTTCTGCTGTGTTAGTCCTGTTTATTACCAGGAAGCACTTCAGGATGCACTGTTGCACACTCAGTACTAAAGCACCTAACATAAAGTCATTAGGAGGAAGCACGATCGTGGAAGATGAGTGTGCAGCAAAGCCAAACTACCACCAAACCAGATGACACCAGCTCCCGGGCTGCTGACTCATCAGTCTGTGGCTGTCAGCTGACTCCTCCGTCTGTTTCTGAAACAGCTTTTCTGTCTGATCTCTTCCCCTTCAAAGTGCAGCATCTGATTTTATCGTATTTTCCAGGTAGGGAGTGCTTTTTCCTTTGTTCCTCTGTATTTTCTCGTTTGTTAGAATGTATGTACCAGTGACCTGCCACTTTCACATCTTTGTTTTTAAGTTGGATCTAAAAACATTACATTGAAGACTTTTATTGCTTGAATCATAATGAAGCAATACATCATCTTCACATATTACAAAAGAAAAGCGGTCACAGGCGATTTACTGGAAGTTAACATTCACAAAAAAGCTTATAAAGGATTTGATGGTTTTTCCCCCCATGACTAATAGAGGTCATTGTTTTTCACGGCTGTGTTCTAAAAAGAAAGGCTAGCTGAAGAATGCAGGAGGTCTCCGGACTAATGACTGCCCAGGACTAATGAGTGAATTAGTGAGTGGAGCAAAATAATCCATTTTAACACGTCATGTAGATATGTGGAGAGTATATGAAAAGTGTGGTTGCTGGAACATGAGACTGGCATTTCTAAATTATCCAGTTCTACATAAAATTAACAATAACTCATACCAGAAGTTTGGTCCACAGCCTTATATATTTTAACAACTGAACAGTCTCGACTGCAGACACCTGAAGACTGATGCTTAATCTTGTCCCTCAAATTTTAAAATCATATCAAATTCTAAAAGCGAAAAGATACTCTATGCCTCAGGAATATGCTATAAACCTAATCATTTGTTGCCCTTTGATTTGTCTGTAGTATAATTCTTAGTATAAATGTATACATAAAAATAAACGGATGTAAGAGAGTTTGGGATCTTTTATCATTCTAAAATCACAATGTAAATATGAATTGCTGAAAACTTGAAAACCTTTCTGACACAGTATCGATCTATGATAACTGTGGGTCATGGTGACTGTATATGTTATTAAAAAAACCCGGACTTTTCAAGATGTCAAACTAAGTCAATCTTTTATTTTGAAGGCCTGACCCACTTTTGAAAGCCACAGGTCTCTGGTCACGTGACGGTTGCCCGCCGTGACGTTTCAGTCCAACAACAAATCAGATCACGGGATCGAGCTGGCGTCTTTATTACCTGCCGCCGAGGCCGCAGACGTAGGAGGCATTTGTTTGAGCAGGTTGGAGTGACATTTTAGCTTCTCACAGGTGAGATGAGTGTTTCATTATATACATTGAAGTCATGTGTTGACGATTTTGATAGACACAGACACGGTTCGTTCCTTTGTTTTCGCTTCGCTTTTTTTATTATGCTTCTAGCTAACATTAGCCAGGAAGCTAGACATATGTTTGTGGAATGTCGGACTTCAGTTGCGTGTTTTTAATGTCATAGAAGTGCGTTTTCCCAAAGTATTAATGTAAGTTAAAACTTAAGCTTAGGCTTAGGCTTAGGCTTCCGAAGATGAGCTTTATTACAACGTTTTAAAACTGCAGGCACATGTAGGAAAACAAATCGTAACTGTAAACATTGTCTTTGGGTGCAGGCATTTTTTTTTTCCGGTAGGCTATGACGTCAGAAGGGGTCCTCACACGGGGGGTCTTGGGACGGACCAGTGGAGACAACTTCACCAGTTTGTGCCCCAATGGGACCGAATGGGTTTGGAACGCGCTGAAAGAATGTGCGCAGGATGGGAGGGACATGGCGAGCATCTACCTGGGCCTCCTGTCCATCCTCTGCTTCATGGTGTCTTCACTTCCGTAAGTGTTTGTTTGATCAGAAAATGTGTGTGTGCATGCAGATGAACAAAGTACAATACTTTTTATTTTCTCGAGTGCAGACAGTACTACAGGTCCTGCAAAACAGGGAATATGGACCAAGCGATCTCTGTTTGGTTCCTGCTGCTGTGGTTAGCAGGTGACACCTGCAACCTGGTGGGCTCCCTCTTGGCAGATCAGCTTCCGCTTCAGGTGAATTGTAGTGATGTACTCGTTGTTTCAGTGTGAGGCAACGCTGTGGGTAAGGTGTTTTTGATAAATTGTTATTTTCATACAATTTGCAGCAAAGTTAGCAGCCATGAAAACATTGATTAACAAAAAACAACAACAATTTGATGAGTCCTTTCAGTGTAGTTGTAAATAGCTGTTTGTTTTGTGTGAAGAAAGTCATATTTTCATGTTGTCGTCTGTCTTTCTCCCTGTCATCCAGACATACACAGCCATTTATTACGTTTCAGCTGACCTGCTCATGCTGGCCATGTTTTTTTACTACAAGATGAAGAACAGCATGAGGGAAAGTGAGTGTTTATTGTTTCTTGCTCAAATTGTGTTTTTTTTATTTAAATGAAATGGAAACAATTTTATTAATCCACCACAGGGGAAATTATTTGTCCCCTCTAGTAGATTGGTTGTTAGTCACACTCAGAAGTTTTTTTGCCCAACACGGGTATTTGAGCCGGCCACCCTCTGGTCCTCAGCCTGATTGAACGGACTGCCGCTCCAGCAGCTTTTGTTAGTTCAATTTCCAAAATCCCAGTTTATATAAAAATGATCACAAATATGTATTCTAAAACGGCAGTCTTCGTCTTTAATGATTCATGTATTAAAGTAAAGTGAAAATGAAGGCATTGTTTTAGGTTTTGCTGATGAGTCAGCCAGAACAGGTCCAGACACAGGAAGAGTGTAAACAGTGTACCCTGTGGTGATGTCATCATCATATGTTGTTGTTGTTTGTCCCCTTATAGACGACCTTTGAAACTATGACCCTACTTTGGAGGAATATGCAGAAACGTATTTTCTGGAAGAGATGAGCTAACGTGTTGTCTCTATTCCAGACAGGAGCGTTTTGCACATGGTGGGTGCCGTCTGTGTCCTGGGCCTCACCATGAGCTTTGCCCGTCTACCAGCATTAGGCACAGAACAGGAAACGAGTTCTTCTGGTTATAGAGGCCGTGCCTTACTCTCCGTGTTTGATGTTAACCCTGTTAAGGTCAGCCTAATTAATTTGTTTCATTAGAGTCCTTAGGGAAGAGATATCGATGTCTCCAACAAAGCTAATATTTTTACTGCTTTTGTCAATTTAGGAATTTACTCCAAAAGAGATTGTTGGTTTCTCCATTGGTTCAGTGTCATCAATGCTCTACCTTTGTTCAAGGCTACCCCAGATGTACACCAATGTGAGTTTGACAAGTTTTTGCCACAACTGTGAACATGATTTACATAGAACAAGTAATGATGACCAGATGGCACCAAGACAGTGTAAGGGAAGTTCAGCTTCCCTATCGTGTGATTATAGAGCACTAGATCCAAAATACTTTTTAAAAAATAATTATTTGTTCTTAACTGTCATGTGTCTAAACCTCCATCCAAATGTCGTGAAAGTCAAAGTAGGTTTTGTGTAAAGAGGCAGACAAATAAAGTCATCACCTATTTTGTGCAAGGAACCAGAAGCACTTGCATGATAACTTTAATTTGGTGTAATTAGAAGAAGAAGAAGAAGAAGATACACTTTATTGATCCCCTAGGGGAAATTACATTTGTCACTCAGGTGTTTGTTACATTTTTTTTTTTGTGTTAGTTTTTCACACTATGTATGTACAGGCCCCTGAAACAACCACAGCACACAAAGGGGCCTGTAATCATGCAGTTAGTATACAAACACAACATCAAGCTGTACATTGGGAGGCAGAGTGACGGGCAGCAGCTTCCTGGAGTGCGCCCCAATAGAGCAGCTTGTAAGGGGGACGGCACCTTGCTCAAGGGTGCCTCGGCAGTGGCTGGGAGGTGAGCTGACGCCTCCCACCGTCAGCTCACACTCCGGAGATGTTCTGGCGGGAGCGGGAATCGATCCACCGATGGCTGGGCGATCTGTCTTCAAGACCTCTGCTCTACCGCTGAGCCACTGCCGCCCCCAAGGAATCTGTTTGTTTGTTACAAGAAACCGAATGTTGGATTTACACGATATTTTCACCAAAGATGGATTTTAGTATGGCTGAAAAATGATTGCATTTTGGTAATGATTTAGATTTGTGACTCTTAATTCACAACATATCATAAATATAATTCAGAGGTGAACGTTGCCAGATGTTTCCCCTGCAGTCATGATCTCACTCGCCCTACCATACTCTCTCCCATCAGTTCAAGAGGAAGTCGACGGAGGGTGTATCTTACTTCCTGTTTGGACTGATCATTTTGGGAAACGCCACATACGGCCTGAGTGTCCTACTGAAGAACCCTGATCAGGGCCAGGGTGAGGGAAGCTACCTGGTCCATCACGTGCCCTGGCTCGTCGGCAGCCTTGGCACCCTGACCTTCGACCTCATTGTATCCTTCAAAGGAAAGAAAACACAGCCGGTGCATCAGGGCCCCTATGGTCCCCTCAGTCTCATATACATGCTAGATTTTATACAGCTCTGACCTTCTGCAGAGGTCAGTGTGTGTGAAGAGGCAAATAATTTACCTGAACGTTTGTGAGAGATTTGGACGTGCAGTGTGCCCTCGTGCATTCGCACTTCAACGCTTGCAACTCTACCTCATAACAGATTTTTGGGAGGCAGTCACGTGATACCGTACACGCATGCTATTGGTTGACGGCCTCCAGAAGTGAGCTATGTTTTGTGAGTCTCGGACTTACGTGAGGCACAAAAGTGCTTTAAACAGTCGATAAAAATGTGGGAAAAGGTAATACAGATGGAAAGTGGTTTAAATTACCATAAATAAGATAAATAGTTCGTCGCTCTATCATGGAATTCGTTAATCAAGTGTGGTTCCTGGAATGCATTAATCGTGAGGGACGAGGGTGCACTGTATTTGGTATATTTGAAACTGTGGTGCTCACTAGTAGAATTGATGATACATTGCAACTTTAGTGAATGTTCCCAGAGACCAATCAGCTCTGTGGTGCTTGAATAAAATCAGCAGGTCCTAGAATTTGTTTCAGTGTTGCTGATTTGACTGAATGCAACTTTATTACTAAAGGAGAAAATCATTTGAGCAAAATGAGATAAAGTAATAATGCTGGTTGTTTTATTCTATTTGTATTTTTGGGCAGTTAAAGAGGTCAGAGCATTAAATTGCTTCTACCCTGAGTACTGTGGGGAGTTGTGGGAATGTTGGGGCCACTTCATTCACTTAGTAATTTAATTCAGTCGAGCGGATACAACAAACCTGCAGCTCAGTACTCTGTAAACATAAATTCTTCTTTTATCCATGTCTGTCATCACATAATGTTTTCATTGTGAACATTGTTGTTTGTAATCTCTCCTCTGAGAAGAATGTAGAGAAACTCTGATTTTCTGGAGATTTCCTTAATGCTGTGTTTCAGATCACCTGCCAGTTCATAATTTATCGCAAAGCTATGTCACCGGGGGATGGCAGCACCGACGAAACGAGCCCACTGCTCAGGGCCTAAACCAACAATGTCAGAGTGTACTGGTGGGACGTGAGCACACACACACACACAGTCCCAGTGAAACTGCAAACACATTCCCATCGACATCAGGATAAATTTTAAGTCTGTTTGATTTTTAGAGGTATTTATTATTCTCTTCTTAAAAATGGAATAGGACTACAATCATACTGACAGATGTTTGCTTTCACCTGGGACCTGCTACAAGCGTTGGATTTGTGTTGCTCCTAATGAGACGGAAGGAATTTTTGGTTTCAGACATGGAGGAAACTTTGTCACGCTGACCCCAGTCTCCTGGTTTTAGGTCACAGCCTCAGGTTGTCGATGTTGGATGTCTTGTAGATGCGAGAAACCTGTTGGCGAAGGTGACCGTCTCGCAATGTTTTTTTAATGTCTTCATGCTGATTGCTGTTTTTAAGTTGTCAAACACTTCAACAGAACACCGTTCAGTGCTTGAAGCTCCATCTGACCTTGTTTAGTGTTTTAGAATTAACTCCTGTAACTTGAATCCGTTGTCTTCTTTGGGCTGTGGTGTTGTATCTGATCGGAGAAGGCAACAATTTTTTCAGACAAATTCCAGATGTATATTTTGTGTTGCCAGATTTTGATTGCCATTTATGCCAAGTGCGCTAATGCCGCCAAAAATGTTTTTAGCATGTCTATTTCTTGAATTCAATTTTAGGTACTTTTTTAATATTAATCATAAGATTTGATTTTTTATTTTCAAATACTGTCACTTGACCAGTTTTTATTTGCACTGGTGATGAAAGTCACGTCTAATAAAGATTTTCACAACAATGGGAAATTTTACATATTCATTTCTTTTAGGTTCAATGTATTGCACAACAAACTGTTTTGTACCTCTGGAAGTGTTGTCTGTGTTAATGTCAGTGTGCTGTATAAATTTAATATGTCGATGTTAATAAAGTATATCTTTCTATTGTTTCTGATTGAAATGTTGATTGACACATTTATGATCATTTCTGCTCATGTTGGCATTTCCTCATTTTGAGATTTTTACTTTGCCTGCTCGAGAGATGAAAAATCCCAAGAGGAATCATCTTTATGGTGTACAAACGTTCATTTTAAAATGGCTGTTTGTCATTTGTCATTACACTAATAGTGATAACGCTGAATCTGATACACAACAAATTCTACAATTCAGATCGTTTTATATTTAGATGTAAGTGATGCATGGTAATAACATTAAATCAGCCTAAATCATAATTGAAAAGAATCATGGCCCCTGCAGTCGCCACTTGCCCTACTGTACGTTTTATTCAAGGGCTGAACTTGAGACAATGTGAGCACAATAAGAAATATCAAGGCTATTGACACGGAGATAGTGGGTTGAGTAGAAACAGGAGTGTAAACGCTGCCCCTGTGACCTGACTGAGACGTTTGGAGCTTATAGTCCAGCTTTCCAGTGACCTGCAGGTGAATAAAAGTCACGCTGGTTGTCGAGAAACATGAAGCTACACCCAGGACACCTTTACCATAAATTAGCATCAGCTAATCTAACATCTTATGTCTGTAGCTTCATTTGTGATCAACTTTGGTGATTTTTATTCTAGCTGCCCCTCCTGTGAAGAACAACTCGAGGGCTGCTGCTCATCCACTACAGTTCACTTTTTTTCAGCTTCCACTCTGTTCAGAGTTTGAGCCCTGCTCTTGGCCCTGATGTTGACCTTTGACACTTTGCCTTTGCTGACCTTCACCCCCAGCAACTGTGTTTGACCTGCTCCTGGGAGGCCCTGATAGCCGTGTTGTTTTTCTTCATTAGCAGATTCACTCTGGCCCCTCCGTCTCCCCCTCCTCCCTCCCTCTCCCACGCATGCACACACTTTCTCTCGCTATTAAACATAATGCAGTCAGACCCACTCAGCGGTAAGGGCCCGCCCACCAAAGAACCAAGGTCAGTGTTAAGAGTTTGCTAAGTATGTGTGTGTGTGTTTGTGTGTGTGTGTTGTGGTGGCTATGCAGTTGTGAAACAGTGGCAGAGATTATTCTGTCGGGTCGGGGAGTTGGCAGGAAGAGCCGGTGATAGGGAGCGTTCATCAATCACAAGGGATGAACACGAAGCTGTTTATAAACAGTCTATCCTGGGAATTTTTTAATGAGATGATTCCAGTTCCTCGATGCAGGGGAGCCAAGGGGCCTTTGGGATTCAGAGGTTGTCAGTTCAAATACTCAGTCTAATAGAGAAGCCCCGGCCTGGCACATTGTCTAGTCAATGTGATATTTCCTTGTGTTGACATACATGCAGACACCCTCAAGTGCTGATGTTCCCCAACTTGATTTTACAAATTCTTTCCAATAAAATGTCCTTAAATTATTTGTTCTGACGGACTTAACTCTTGCAAGAGAACATTAACAGGAAAATAAGATTTATTTATTTTTGTCAGGTTCCTGTGTGCTCACACACAACAAGACCGACTGTCTCATGAAAGCCTCTGTTTACTCTGTGTGTTTGTGAGGATGGAGGCTGGGCTGGAGTCAGAGTTAAAGAAGTGACACATTTAGGCAAAGCAGGAGGACGACGGAACGCTCGGCTCAGCTGGACCGCTCAACACATCCGTGGTGAGTCCACAACTGCTGCTCCTAACCAAACTAGAACTTACAGAGAACCCGTCACACACCAACGCGGAGTTGTTTTGTGATTGTTCACCTCAGAAAATATGTCCTGCCTTGTGAATCAGTCGTATCTGGTGGGATTAACAAAGTGATGTTTGACATAACATTCTATTTTTCTGCAAAAGATCAAAATTACAGCATTTTTTCCCATTTTGACAGTAATTTAAAGACAACAAAGCTAATAGTGCTGTTGTTATAATGATACTAGTTACATTAAATCATGTGACAGGAGTTTTAATAACCTGCGTGAATTTTCAGTAAGGAATGATTCCAACTATTATTCTATGTCTTTAAAAGCTGCATCTAATAGAACAGAGTACTGCTTTTATAAGGAAATGGATGTACAGTATTTGATTCTATTCAGAAAGTTCATACCAGAACAGCCGGAACACAGACGAAAAGGAACAAAAATGTAGTTTGACAATCTGCGTTACCTTCTCCAGGCTGGAGGAAATAGTTCCAATCGAATGTTTAAAGCAGATATAACAACCGTAAGACCAATTACTACACTCCCTCACATAGGAGAAAAATACCCCCTATCACCACAGTCGCATAGGCTCAAACATAAGTTATGGACTTTAGTCACGAATTCTGAGGCCACTTTAACATAAGCGTCAGTTTCCTGCGGATCAGTAAACAGTCCAGGCCATTATTGAGCTGCAGCTACCAGCCAGCAGCTCTGATAAAGAGAAGATCAGGCCCCAACCAGAGGTCATCCTGGACAGGATTTATGATGTGCTAAAGAGTTCTCCAGGCTCGTACCATGACGGATTCAGGACTAATGAGGTTTGGGGTATGCACACTCTATCAGTTTATTCTTTGGTCTCAACCGTTGAGGGTAAAATGATTTGCTGCTTTTTATTAATTTGTATCAATTTGGTGTGGAAACGACAGGCATCGCTCTATTTCTCTGGTATTTATCTCATCAGGCCACATTCCTTTTCTTTTGCTCACTTGTTCGAAGATGATTTAATTACATGAACGCTCTGGAGTCCAGTTGAACTATCCAGACTTGTTCTGAATGTGCATAGAAGGCCTCTCCTCCTTCCTTGACACTCGACTTCTGTGGGATGAGCCCTCGGAGTCAGGCCTGTGTCTAGCAGGGTGTCCACTAGTGTGAAGATCCATGGCGACATTTGCACTCTTTCAAATTTTGTCCTTTTCATTTAGTGTCACTCCAAGCTCTGCTGACTGTTCCCTGTCCTCCTTCCATTCCTCAGAGGTCAAACACAGTTGGATGAATGTCTGTTGGTTTGTTTTGGTACATCTGTTGGGACATGACAGCACAAATAACAACAGACAATCTCTTGGATTTATTTCTTTCCAGAATGGACAAGAAATCCCCCAGAGGCATCAGTTTGTGGCAGGACATAATGCAGAAGACACTAATGCATTAACTTTGTTTGGTTATATTAGAACTGCCAATAAATTCTCGAGTCATTTCTTTTTCAATGATCTCAGAACAATTCATTTTTAATTCATACTTCAAGACCCAGGCTAATAACAAGCTGAAAACAACTGTCCTCTGAGGAGAAATAATTTAACTACATAAATTCACTGAATCTGGAAATCTGAATTCACTGGACGTTGTTCCAGCAAGTGTCCACAGATGATCTCCATTTGAATCTCAGACATCAACACATTACTAGTTTAAGAAGTACTGGGGGTATCACCAGGACAACAATCCTTGAGTTAGATATGGACACCACCAAATTAAGCCATTTTTGTTTATGTGAAATATTTTTTGAAAGAAAACTATTAAACAGATTTCAATTGTGATTTTACCCCAGGATGACTTCTAAGGGCTGTCAACGTTTCTGTCCTGCCTCCAGTGGATTAAAGGTTTCACGTCATTAGTTCTGACGTCCCTCAGGGCTTTAAAGATCATACCTGACAAACTTTTACTCTGGTTTTCTTTAGTTTGATTTGAAGTTAGTCTGACATTTAACATGTAAAATCTGGATTGGTCAATGCAACCACATTGACCAATTCATTCAGTGTTATTTATTTGCTCTTCCCAAAGGACAACTTATCTTGAAGCGGTGTTGCCACCGTTCAATGTGAACACATGGGCACAAATTTACCCTTTGGACAAAAGTAAGACAGCCGTGTGGCGTGTAGCAGAATTCCTGTGTGATGTGTCACTAGGATCGATCGTGATCACGCCAGCGAAGGCTACAACGTCGGTGGAGTCGACTGCCTCATACTTTAACCCTGTGCTATCCACCAATCAGTCTCTGTTCCCATAATGAACTAGTGAAAGAGATCACATGGGGGTAGGAGGGCACTGTTAATCCTCGTAAGCATGCTGCATGTCAAACGCCACTGCTAAGAGATTTACAGGCCATTGTGGAGGTCACTCCTCCCTCTCCTCTGAGGGCGTCGGCCATGACTCCCCTCGCTCTGCCCCGGGCTGGTGGACTGCATGTGGGGGAGGCAGAGGTCCTTGAGCGCCTCAAATTTAACTGCTGTCCAATATTAACTGCAGCACAAACATTAAAGCGGTAAACAAAAGGCAGAGTAAACACACTCCCAAGGCTTAAAGTACAAACATGGTCAGACAAACCACACACCAGTGGTCCGTTTTTTTTTCCGTCTGCATCAAACCTGCCAAAAGCACGTCTGGGAAGAGTCGGAGAATGAAATGGTCACCAAAAACAAACTTTTACCAACTGATTATGTGAGTCATTTCATTATAAAGAGAGGATTCATCCTCTGCCACACACATCGTAACTGAGTGAGGGATGAGGGCTCCGTCTTTCCACTCTCATTTATCCACTCATCCTCTCCGTCCTCCGGTCTGGGAGTCTTGGGTCAGATCCAGATGTTAGGATCACAGTCCCATCCCTGCCCTTCCTGGCTGTCCCCATCATCTACCCCCCAAGGACTGTTAAGACCTCCTCCAACACATCATCCACCACAGAGCAAGAGCCTCAGCTGCACTCTTGCTCTTTGCTTTTTAAAAATAGGCTGGGATAGGACCGTAAAGAGACCTGGACACATCCTGGGGATTGAGGAATGTCTCTGCTCTTCTCAGATCTTTCATATCTGTGTGAATCCTCGGAGTAACTGTATATGTGTGTGTGTGTGCGTGTTTTGCATGTGTGTGAAGAAGGATCCCCTACTACTGGCTAAAGAACAGGTCTTCTATCCAGATGAGAGAGTGGACTGAGTTGGAGATGAGCTTTTCAGCAGGGGGGTTTCTCTCCACCACAGATGGTTACTGCTCCACGGAGCAGCAGCTCCAGTACTATGGTGAGTCCACACACACACACACACACACACACACACACACACACACACACACACACTTCTTCACTGCCTCTTTATTTTCCTTCCGTAAAATAAATGTCTTAAAGGCTTACCGTTACAGATGAAATGAAGGTATACTGATTTGAGAACTTGTGATACTCTTGTTATTATGTGAAAACAATCAATCCAATATTATCTATATTAAATAGGACACCAAAACGTATTTGGACGTGCAGAGCCCTTTAGATGTGAATGAATGAATGAATGAATGAATGAATGAATATGCTTTCTTTTTTTTTGTGGATGCTATTTTGGTGCCACCATTGCAAATAAAACCAGATTGCTAATGCTAGCAGAATAATTAGTTTTTTCTGATTGTTTGCAACTTCTCCATTGATCCTGACAGCTAACGTTAGCAACATGACTACTGCTAGCAGCCACCGATCACCAGGATCCCCTGCAATTTAAAAATGTGAATTCTGATATTAGTGCTATGGGTGAATTAAAGACCTTGTTACTGACTGACTGGATCTTGCTCTGCACCTGGTGGCAAACAGTAAAGCATAGAGAAAGAAAGAAACTACCATTCATTTAATAGTGATATGTTTAAGAAAAAATCTTTCCAGTTCAATCAAATTCAGGTGCAACCATCTTCTGCTGCTATCCGTGTTCCTGTAACTTTGGGATGTCCTCGTGACAAACAGCTCATAGCAGAACTATCTCTTCGTAGAATATAGTCCCTGTTATTTCTGTTCTTCATTTTTTTCTTCCACCAATCCTTTAAATGATGGAGATCTAACATGACCAGCATGACCAGTACACTGGTGTGGCCCCAGTCCTGACCAAACACTCTTATGAAGGCTATCCGTGTGAATGTGATATTTACGAGCATGTGTCACATGAGTTATTAATGAAGCAGTTCAGACGACCCATGTAAAACATGAAATTTGACAGAAGAAATAACTTTCTTCTTCTAATGAATGAATGAATAGATGAAGGAATAAGTAAATTCAAGGCACATGTTTTCTCAGTAAGGGCTTCCGTTGCCATGTATTCACATGGTTAGTTTGTATGGCGAAGCATGAGGGACATGTTGAAAAATAAAATCAGACATTACAAGTGACTTGTCTCATTAAGTAACTTTTGTGAGACAAAAGGTCAGAATATCTCGTTGATAGAACCAACAACAGCCCCGCCGTCGACCATGACCATAAAGCTGCTCCTCTAGAAGAGGAAGCTTTCTCCAATTCTGTCTGGTTCTTTCTTCAGAATGGACACAGTTTCTTTCATAATCTACACTGTCCTGAAATTTAACAGTAATGTCAAGTCAAGTCAAGTCAAGTCAAGTCAAGTCAAGTTGACTTTATTCCTTTAGTGCTGAATCACACCACGGGCGCCATGAAGTGCAGAAAGAAGAAGAAACCAACTGAACCCCAGAGAACAAGCATGAAGCGACAGTGGCCAGGAAAAACTCTCCATTGGGAAGAAACAGATCTTGACTGTCTGGTGGGCGGATCTCTCTCTTTACCAATACAAAACTAAGGACATAGGGAGATATGGGGGAAGATCTACACATGTATACAAACTATGCTGTACAAATATATAAATATAGGCATTTGTATTGAAATGTTTGATTTATGAATAGTAATGTGTAAACATCCAAGTATTTTTGATGGCTAATGCAGCCCCAGCGGTCTGATTTATAAAGAGTCTATGATGAGATGAGGTGGGTTGTCCTGCTTGTCACGTCTTCAGCTGAAGAGGTCAAGACTTCCAGGAATGTCAGTGCCGGGGTTCCCAGTGCAGCAGCATCATGGTTTCTTCTTTTTATAGGAAAGAGGTGATATAGGGGAGATACAAGAGGAAGGTAAAGGAATAGACGCTCCAGACTGCATTCCTTTAACAGGAGAGAAAGGATTCCCTCAGCAGTCTGGGTGTATTGCAGCGTGACCATTAGTGGGTTGTTCCTGACTGTAAGCTTTATGAAATAAGAATGTTTTTAATCTAGTTTTAAATAAACCTGGTGGCTAATGGTGGCTAATATTAGCTTCAGATAAATTTAGGTAGGACAGCCTACAGCTGTTTTATGGTTGTTGTGCGTCAGAGTGCTGACTTTAGGTCAGTTTTGACTTGATACCTGTACGTTTGACCCCAGGTGATGAACAAATTACATGCAGACTTGCTGTAAGCAAGTGGATTATTTATGCATGGTATCGTTACACAATGAGGATGTGACTGTGTGCACACAACCTCTTCTCATTCACTCTTTCAGTTGATGAATGAAGGTTGGTTGTTTATTTGCAGTATGGGGAGCTTGATGACTTGAACAAACTCCTTGTTGAGGGGGTGCAGCCGGCTCTCTGCGTGCAGGGGAGGCTGAGCAATTGTTGGATGATCGACTCACACTGACATATATCATCAACAGATTCTCCCTGTGCTGTCTGTCTACTGGTGGCCTAGTGGGGATAGGAGGGGAGGTCTGGGGGTGTGTTGTTGGTAATCTTGGCTCCCTAGTGAGCGTGGGATGGTGGGGTGGCTGAGGAGTGTTTAGACAGTCCTCACATGGTTTACAAACAGTGAGAATCACAGCTCTGTCACATGTTGAGAAGCCCCCCCGAGACTATCGCTGCTACACTTCAGGAAAGACAAGAAACATCTGGAGAGAGAGCTGAGGCAAGGACAATAGGAAAGAGGAAGGAGAGGTTCATACGTGCCTCTGTGTATTCATGTGACCAGAGCAGTGGGTTGGACAGAAAATTATGTAGTCATTAAACTTGATTACTAACTCATTTCAATATTTATTAGTCTCCATTCTTCAGCCAGTCACTACTTGTGACTGATAAATAATTACATTTGGATTACATCCACAGTAAAAGGCTCATCTCTACTTACCAGAGTTCCTCTGCTGTCTAAAAATACCAAATGAAAGCCACCTTGTTCAGGATTGAGGAGTTTTGAGTTTATCGTGGAATATATCAATAATTTTGGTTTCATATGTGTGTAATCACCTGAAACTAAGAATAATTGTGTTTTCAGGATCTTAGATTGAGTGTTTTCAGTCCTTCATTCTCACACCATAGGACTGAGTGAGATGAGGTCTTTTCAGTTGGTTGCAATCTGCAAAATCTGCCAAATCCTACAAACTAGACAACAAAAAGTCCCTCATGCTAGGAATTAAAATTAAAGATCATGTCAAGTATTGAGATTTGGATTTTTGCACCAGTTTGTATTTTTAGTACCTTTCCAGCTAGTTTTGTGAAAGATTTTGATTTTGAGAGTAAAAATACTGACCATAATTTCAAAGGACAGCATAAGGACTGGATGAGTTAAAGAGCTAACATAGTTCTGTCAACAAGTTAAGGATTTGCAGAGTCTACCTGGCGGACTATTGACGTCCAGCTGGCACCACTAGTGCCACTGCAGTTTCCACTGATTGTGTGGAAAGTGAGCAACATTAGAAGTGCGCTAAACCTTTAATAGATAGATAGATGAATAATTTATTAATCCTGAGTGGTATTTACAGATCTCAGGCTGGTTGTCTTTGTTCCAGTCTTTGTACGGAGCGGCTGCTGACTCTGGCCTCACATTGGCTCACATTAGAGCTTCAGACTCAGCAACAGCAGATCCTCAATAATTACAGGATCATTTTGTGATTAAGAAATGCTTGTTGACTATCAACATGTGAATGAGCCATGTCACTGTAGAATACAGCAGCTGATATCTTCAGAAGGGGCGAAAGCAAAACTAGTAGCTAGAGTGATTGCTGGTCTGTGTAAACGCCACAGCTCAATCACTTCAGAGACAACAATTTTGAAGATAACATTTTTTTTGGTCCTGTTGATTTAAGTTCCAATTCTCTTCTTCATACGACATGTCTCATCCTTTCAGTATCCATTTCCAGCAGTCCCAGTTGCACTGGTCCAGCAGTACTTTGAGAGGCTGCCAGTAGTCACACATGTTTTCTCAAAGGAGACATAACTGGCCAAACACAGGCTGTTGACTGGCTTTCAGAGACCTTCCAGTCCGTCATAACACTAAACAGCCATTACTGACCAAATGAAGCATCCAGAAGGGGATCAAAAAGTTCTAACTGGTGCTTGGAGCTCAGCTGCATCCTGTTTCAAAGGTCTGGACAAGTTCACATCGTCTCACTCCCAGCTTTATTATATTATATAAGAGCCATAAATTCCTGTAAGACCACGTCCCGATGATTCTCCTTGATTTCATAGCCACTTAATAGAGTTGCTTGAAGTGATCCATCACATTTCTGGTCTTACAAAGGCAATCGTTAGAGTGTGAAACATGTTTACTGCTCATGGTACTCTCGAGCTTCTATTTTTGGGAAGGTTATTTCCTATATTTGAAACTAATTCTTTTGCACAGGATCAGATTTTTGGAATATGCGGGTTGTGTTGCCGATGTAAAAATCTTACCATGGCGTTAGAAACCTCATCGTGGTTCTAAGACACCTGGATATCCTGCATGTATTTATTTGCTAATTTTCTTCATGAATTTGTGTGGTTACCGTGGGATTAGTTAGACAGAGTGATTGTGTGTACGTCTCTGTGGACAACTCTCAAAAAGTATGACTAAACCTCAAATGTTGGAAATAATCACAAGACCCTCCCCACATTCAGATGTCCATTGAATTTTAAAACGAGGGGACACCTTTCACAAATTTGGTCAAGGTAAGTAGTGTTGTAAGAATGTGTTGAGATTTCATGTCAACTTATGTAATTATTTTTCTTTTTTTTTTCAATTTTTAATGCTTGGTCTGAAAATGTTGTAGGAAAAAACATGATCAGTCTAATCGTTAAACCAGGTGGTCACCTACTAGATTACAAATATACACCAAGACTCAACGGTCCAACGATCTTACTGAATATACAGTATTTTTGGTCACTGCCCGCCTGGGTTTAGTCATGGGTGTGTGAATGTTTTAGTTTATACCATTAAATCTCTGATCTGCTCCCGTTGTCAACATTTGGGCCCTTCATCTGATTTTCTGCTACTAGACTCAAACAAACATGACACTGATTTATTTATTTATTTTTTGGTGTGTCACATTTGATATAAGCAGCAGGTCATCTACTTCATCAAACTGCTTCAAAAGAAATCGCTTTTTTAAAACAACTTTTAATCAACAAAACTCTTCGAAATTCATGGCACTCTGAAGGATCAAACCGCAGCTAAGGCCACTTGCATTTACTCATTATATTTTTGCAGTGAACTACAAAAGTTTAACCCTCAAATTGTGACTCCCTATACATAAAATCCTTCCAAGGAGTCAACTTGAATTATTATTAGTTCAATGTGGTTCATGAAAAGTTATATGCAATGATTTCAGTTTTCTTCAGGATAACTCTTAACTTCTGAGGCATCAAACTTTACACCAACACTTATCAGCATAGTCTCAGGTTGTTTGACCTGACTTTTGAGGCTTGTCATTATTATCGTTGCTCCAGTTGTTGGCTTCTAAAGTCATCTCACTTGCTGACACGACATTGATTCATCCTTTGATTTCAGGTCTTTTACATTTTTTCTTTTCAGACATGTTGGCAGACCCCCTGGGCTACCCCCTGCAAGACCCTGACCTCCAGCTGCTCCCTTACACTCAACAACAGTACAGCCATGCCAATCTGCCCTTCTCTATCTATGGCTCTCCACCTTCCTCCACCTCCTCTCCTTCCTCCTCGTCTTCCTCCTCACAGCCCTGCCATCCTCCATACCACTACAGTCCTCTCTACCTAGAGCCTCCCTGTGATCCCACCCCCGAGCCTCATTCTGAGGGGTTGGTTCAGGGGCTTGGAGTGTCAGGGTTGCCTTTGGTGAGGAAGACACGGCTTGGGTTGGGAGGGAAGAGCAGAGGTCAGGATGAGTTGTGTGTGGTGTGTGGAGACAAAGCATCGGGGTATCACTACAACGCTCTCACATGCGAGGGATGCAAAGGTATTTCTCACTCCATTTGCTATCTTTGTGTTTTAATCTCACACTCATCTGGGCCTTCTTTCTCTTCTTTACCTGCTGTAGGCTTCTTCAGACGTAGCGTGACTAAAAAGGCTGTGTATCATTGTAAGAGTGGGGGTGGCTGTGAGATGGATATGTACATGAGGAGAAAATGCCAAGACTGTCGGCTGAGGAAGTGTCGTGCAGTGGGAATGCTGGCTGAGTGTAAGTAACATCTGCAGTACGTTAAATGTTAAACATCATGTTTTAAAATTATACACCTTTGACAGTTTTGGCTGACTTGAGTCTGGGAATGTTTTTTCTTCCTCAGGCCTTTTGACTGAAGTTCAGTGCCAGTCCAAACGACTAAGGAAAGGAGGCAAAGGTAGAGGCCATGTCGAAGAGGAGACCACAGACAGCAGGAGGGTCACATCTAGCAGCAGACAGCCTGGACAGGTAATAGAAGATCTAAATCCGCCTTTTATTGATTGGATTATTACCTAGGGGGGATTCAATTTAATTAAAATCAATCAATTCTATTTCTACAGGAACAGACTACAACTAAAACTTATATCAAGGCACTTTACAGATAGACCAGGAAAAGACCTGCTCTTATAGAACCCAACTTGTCCTATGACTAGGCACTTTAGCAACTGAGACAAGGAAAATAATTCCTTTCAACAGGCAGAAACCATGAGCAGAACATTACACTCTTCGTGGTTGGCCACCTGCCTTGACCGGTTGAGTGGAAAAAGAGAGAGAGAAGGACAATGACAGCAAGAGAGACAAATCCAAGGACAGAGGTAGGGAGAGAGACAAAACAGAGTGAGGGAGAGAGAATGGACTCTCATAGCAGGCTAGGTCTGTGACAGCACAGCTACTGAATGGATTAACGGTAGCTTTATTACAAACGGAAGTCTTCAGTCTACTCTTGCATGTGGAGAAGGGGCCTACCTCACAAACTGAATCAAGCAACTGAGTCCACATTAAAGAAGCTTGATAACTGAACACTCTGCCCCCCCCCCTCTGCTTTTGGAAATGTTCAAAATAAGCAAACCGGTCTTTTTGGATTGCAAAGTTCCAGTGGTTGGATCACTGGGTTTATTGGGTGATTGATTGTCTTACTGGTTACATTAATGGTTAGTCAAGTGACCTTGTGATATTTGTCCTATTATTTCTCTTTTTAACTTGTACATTTGATATGTTGTTTCATACTCTTCATGCTTTCTTTCCTTTGTCTTAACGTCTATCTGTTCCAGGCTTTGTCTGTTAGCTTAACCCGAGAACAGAAGTACATAGTGGACAGGATGGTGGAGGCCCATCGACTGTACAGAGCACAGGACAGCAGCTACTGCCGGGTAGGTATCAGTATGAGAAACCAGTTGTTCTTCCAGAAACATTTAATTCTTAACTGGCCCTCACCATGTGGTCTGTTATCTGCTCAGTTGTTTGAGTGGCCATACACAGAAGAAGAGGAGAGCGTGTCTGTATCACCCCACCTGCAAAAACTGCTTCACTTTGTCAGGACAGTGCCAGGTAATACACATAAAATATATCTATATACAGTAGGCTTGCAAATCTGTAATCTAAAATCTACTCTTTTAGTTTGGGAACAAATAGAATCCAATAAAGTGAAAATTTTCAAAAAATATTTGATCATTTAAAGGAGTTAAAGGCAGGCGGGGCTGCTATGTGCTGATGTCATACCTCATTGTGAGAGGGGGCTCCTGTAAACAACTATGCTAACACACCAACCTATAAGTATACTTCAAAATAAATCAACTGGTATATCCTGTGCAACCGTGTGGCTCGCTGATGTTTTTGATTCTGTCTATAGCACAGAACAAGAAGGTATTGACTTGAGCAACTCTGATGAATTCTGTCAGTTTGATGAACTCATTATTGTCTTATTATATTGAAAGGAGTTAATTTAATAACAAGCTCATTTTATAGAGGGCAGAAACCAGTTTTAATTGTATTAGATATGATCAACAACCAAGGGGGGATCTGTCTGATTCTTGTCATACCGTTATCCCGGACAGAATTTTCCCTCGGAGGTCTATATGCACCCAAAACTGACCTTGTTAGGTTTTGAATTTACTTTCCAAAGGGAGAGCTTAATTATTAACAATTTAAGTCAATATGCTTCAGGACATAGATTGTATAGATGTACAACAGACATTGTCGCAGCTTTATTATAAAATGATAACAAAGGTTTTATCTAGAACTTCATCAAAATACATCAAATATTTAAATTTTCCCCTGACAGGTTTTGACCTGCTGGATTTTTCAGAGCAGACCTCTCTCTTGTCCGTCTCTTCTCTGGAGGTAATGTTCCTGATCTCAGCTCAGTACTTCTCTCACAACCCAACAGACCCCAGTCCAGGTTAGTTCACATACAGACACATCTGTCAGTCCACATGACTTCCATCCAATCTTTATTTTTTTTCCTTTATCAGACAAGCAACTTTTCAATATGTCAACACACAGCTGGTTGAGAACTGTCGAGTCAAAGGATAGTCTCCACACTAGGATGTTGGTCAACTCAGGTGAATCCAGTCATACATGCAGTCAGAATTTTTTTGGGGGGGGATTTTAAACCTGTAAACAAAAAGGTGAAGTTACATCACTGTTTGTCCTGTGAACAGGGTGCAGTCAGGACCTTTGTGGATTGGCGCTCAACTTCTTCCACAGCATGGCAACCCTGCAACTGTCGGAGGCTGAATACACTCTGCTGACGGCTACAGCTGTGCTCTGCTCAGGTCACACCAGGAATCTAGGCGTTCTCTTTTATATGAAGAAATAATATCAGCTGTCAGGACATGGGACCTCCATTTCCCATGGATTTGGTTTGTGTGTTCTATAATGACTGATGGAGTTTTGTGAACCTGGGTAGAAAGGATGGGCATTTGATGAGGAACACTATTTGCAATAGAGCCTTTTTGGACCATTACACATAAACTATTTTTGATTGATTGTGATGGAAGGGGGAGGTTCAGTTGCTATCAGAGAAATCAACAAAATTTGGAGCTAAATCTGCAATTAATCAGTTATTATTTTGTGATCTGAGTCCCATTGAGTTGCTCTATTTAACTAAACAAATGAATGGCTGAGTTGATCTTTCTCCAACTACGGACTTGATCGAGCCCCACATGGTCTGCAGTTTCATGCTTTGTTTCAGGCATTACAGCGACTGTAGGTAATAGTGTCTACACTACCATCCGTTTGCCAACTTCCAAGTCCATGATATAAACACACAGACATACACTGCCTGGGCAGAGAAATGACAAATATTTTATTGAACTACTTATAGTATTGTTTATAGCATATATTCTATGTGTCATTGTTTTGATAAGTTCATGCGATGTCAGACTAGCTTTCCCACCCAAGATCCTGTATTGATGATGGAAGAAGTGTTTGAAGTCCTCTTGAGCACATCCCCATCGTCAGCGGGTCGGTGGGGGTCGATCCATGTTTGACAATGATTGTCATGCTTCTACCGCTCACATTGTGAACTTGGTCAATTGTAGAGTGTCTTAAACGTAGCTCTGAGTTCTACTGTAGATTTTTTTTAGTTTGATTTCACCAGTGTATAGTGATGATCTAGTAGAAGGCTCCTATGAGGCTAGTTAAAAGCAGGAAGTGTGTGTTTTAGTGATGTTAATCTGTCTGTTCCCCTCCTGTAGATCGTGCATCCCTGCAGGCAGCCAGCTGTGTTGAGAAAATGCAAGAACTGATTCTTGACCTGCTATCCAGAGTGTGTGGGGCCCAGGCCGGAGCTGCGCGGGGGGGACCACAGCGTTTTGGCCGCCTGCTGGGCAGACTGACAGAGCTGCGAACCCTCCATCACAACTATCTTCTTCTGACAAGGCAGCAGCATGGATTCTGACAGGACTCACAGGAAATGGTGCAAATTCACCAGAATTTCAAGGCAGTTTCTAATTTGCATTTCAGGACTGGATGTATAAGCTGGGAAATTTCTGAAACACAATTATTCAAATACAAAGGTTTCACCACATGCTTACTACTTGATCTCAGCTGACTTCAGTTCATTCAGCCATTACAATATTGAATTTTAGCTTCTCTTCGGACTGAAGTTTGTTCATGGACAAGAAATTTTATAGGTCTTTTATAACTGTTTCAAACGGCTGACGTGTATACTTCAAACTTTTTATTATGTTTACTATTCCTATTATTAAACAGAGACTGAATTACCTGGAGTGTCAGGAGAAACAACCTTGACTGAAAGTGGGGACTATATTGTATTTACTTTCACCACCCTGGTAGCCAGTGTTAAAGGAAAGAACACAAACTGCTGTGAAATATCCCAAAAGGTTTTTTAATAGAACATTTGTTTCCCTAAAACTGGAAATACTGGTTCAGACAAAATATTTTAACAGGCGAAATATGTAAGTAGTACAAGCTTATAAAAAGTGTATTATTTTTCCAATTCATTAAAAGCGGGCTCTCAATAATAAATAAAAGCTTCCGGGGGGGCGGGGGTCGACAGGGAATGACAGTATTGTTCTGAAGTAAAATCATCAATCAAATATGGATTCACCTAAAATGTTGGCTGCATGTTCCTTAAAACTCACTCCATTTGTTTAAATAAGATTTCATTCTCAACTTTAACCAATATAACTTTATTTCTATAGTTTTCTTCCATAAATAAATTATTTCTCTGTATCAAAAGAGAATTCAAATATAAAGAATATGGATCATTGCACGTGAAGCACAATGAAATTACATCAATGACAAGTATACTGCAGCAAGTCAGGAACTATTCATCTCCACAAATATACACAGCCTCACTTTAACCCTTGTGGGTTGATTGAAATACGCATTTTAAAACAGCAACATTAAATTAAAACAGATTTGATAATACACATACATATATACACGTGTGCATTAATAATATACAAGTGTCTTTGTAAAAGATTAAATTGTAAAAAGCTATTGTATAAAAGATGGCAGTTATCCCATTCATATGTCTTTTGGGGTATATAAATATGTCAAATCTGTTTTCTGACTATTTCAATCCTTGGCAGTAGCATCATAAAAAATAAAGGGTAAAGTTCTTTACATATGATCCAGGCAGACAGCTTCAACAGACCCACAGAGGACGCAGGTTCCTCGATACACCCTCAACACGGTATTAACACCTATCCACTGCAGCATCATGTGAAGTAAAGGGTAACATCAGCCACGCCTGGAGCTTCACGTCTACAGCGATGGCTTGAACAAAATGACTCTGCTCTGTCTGAGACAATAGTGGTTTGCTAATAAAGTCCAATCCTGGGGCAGAGGCCGCACAACCGACTCTTCAGACCAGAGTGAACACAGATCCAGCTGGCAGCAGCTCTCCACCGGCTGCCCCAGCACCACCCTCTACAGGTAGTTGGAGACCACAAAGCCCTGACTGTGGCTGACGCGGCTCTGGTGGATCATGGCCCGGTCGTACGCCACCTGCACAGACTTGCGGATGCTGGACTTGCGACCCTCCATTATGCGCAGTTTGTCCGCTGTGTCGTCGATACCCAGGGGCGTCACCTTATCACGAGGGAGCCACTGCCTGCAAACACAGATTTGGAGAGTTACAGCTTTTATGTATGAATCTATGTGTTCCAATTAGCATAGGGCTGTATATAAATGAATTGTCTGCGAATAAAGAAAAGGCATGTATATTTTTAATTTCAGGGAAAAATAATGTAGTAGTTATCTCTAGCATACAGTTCATCCATCTAAAAAGCGCTGAACCAAAACATGTCCATGTGGGCCTGTCCAACGTGTCCATTTGACCCTCACCACGTCCGCTTGTTGTCAAAGAACAGCACCAGGTACAGCCTCACGTTGGCCTCTTCCTGCCTCTGTTCCCCCAAGTGCAGGACATCTTTGGGCGGAACGGGGATGGGCACCCCGTTGTGTAGCAGGCCCTCCTCGGGCATCTCAGGGTCTATGATCTGGAAGGAATATACGGTCGGTCTATAATGGAAAACCTGACTGTACTACCTGGCAGACAGATGCCCTATAACATCACATTAGAACTCACACATTGAAATGCTTTCAAATGTGCTTTGCTGAAAGCTGTCTCAGCACCTGTCCCATTTCATTTATATTAGATAGAAAAAGGGATTACCAGGGCGGGATAGGAGGGATATCCACGACACTTGGCCCAGACCAGCTCAAGAGGCTCCAGCTCGGTCTCATCTTCAGACGTTTGGCTGCTGTTGCCTGGAAGACAAAAAAGCAGCAGACGTCGTCATTTTATGTATACAAAGAAAATAGAGAAAATTACTGCAGACATTCTGCTTACTGCATACTAAAGATTTAAATACTCAAACATTTGTCAGCAATAAAAAAGTAGACAAAAAATGATCACCAGTGTAATCCAAGCCTCCATTGTGTATCTCCAGGAAAGGAACTTTGGAAAGAGCTGGTTTCCCAAGGCTTCGCTTGGGAGGTGAGCTGCTGTGAGAGAGGACATGGTACAGTACCGTCAGCCTGTTGCCAGTAATTACTACAGTCAAACCAGCACCGACAGAAGACAACTCTATTTTACATTTCTTTGTGTAGAACTGGACAAGACCGGTATTCAGTGTCAGACCCACAGTCTTGGTGCGTATTGAAGCCATTGGTCAGTCCTGAAAGAAAACGAGAAGAATCTGAGCAGAATCGATGCTGAAAAACATGACTGAAGAATAAAACTGGACAGAAAATGTTTTAATCACTGGCTGCCAGTGACGTCTATAGACAACAATTCCATTTTTATGACAAAGGCTTCTGGCGACGCTTGTCAGTGAATATCAGGTATATAAATCATGGAATTTAGTGTCATGATGTCTGATCCAGTTACGGAAGGGAGGACGGTGAACAGAGCAAAAAGAATAAGCTGCGGCAGCTTATGATGCAACAAAGTTTCTGTATGTCAGTGCGCACCCACTAACAAACAGGGCGTCACTCTGAGGGAAGCGTCTTGTAATCGGTCAGAACAGAAAGAAAATACCCATAAATGTCCGGAGCGCTGGAGGTGGTCCACTGAAGGAGATCAAGCGCTACAAAAACACTGGCAGCCAATGAGTTAATATCAATGACTGTCAAAAGCAATTCATTGAAGGTGCGCTTTATAGTCCAGCGTGCCTTATTTATGAAATCAGTTTTAAAATAGGCCATTCATTGGAGGTGCACTTATAACCAAGTGTGGCTTATAGTGCTGAAAATACTGTACTTCCTGAAAGCACAACTAGAGCTGAGGATAAGTTCAGTAGAAGCAAACTAGAAGACACACCACTAACAAATGAGCCTTTTTAGTGCTGTATGACTTCGTTTGTATCATGACTGATGAGATGAAGTCAGAACATTCTGACTTCTGAGAACATTCAACATTTAGGTGAACACATCCTCCTGAATGTTCTCAGTGTGCCCTAAAGGTGCTGACTCCAACCCTGGAAAAAACAAAACAACCCCCCGAGCTTCTCACCATGTTCCTGTGCATGTTTTGGTGTCATCTCACAGGGCTCGTCTTGACTGGAGGTCCATTTTTCTTTAAGCGTTGGGGGTCCTGTGCTTCTCTGTGGCGTCTTGTTTGGTGTGGTTATGGCTGTGGAGGCTGGGGTGCTGCCTGTAGGGGGGGTTACTGTAGGTGCACTGCTTGCATTATCGTCCTGTAGCCCCTTTCCATTCAGAATGGGGCTGTCTCTCTCTCTGAAAAGCTTGGCTCCATTTTTTGCCTTCTTGAACAAAACGGAGGTTCTTCGTCCGACTCCTCCAGTGGTGGGCCGTGGGGGGGTGCTGAGCTCTGGCAGGCCGTTTGCATCCACCTGTCCTTCACTGTGCAAAACGGGAGGTGGAAACGCTGGTCGCTCCAGTGCTTTAGTGCAATTAATGTTCTCTGCTGGGCTATCTGAGAGGTCACTGTCCAGCTTTAGACGTTTGCAGGGCCAGCTGGGGGACTGGGGCTCCCCTGTGATCGGCCTCAGGGTGGGGGGCTCCAGAGGTGCGTCCCCCTGGCGTGGTGAAGGAGCCAGCCCTGTAGGTTCCAGTGTTGGGGGTGAGGTGAATTTGAGGTCTTCTGGAAGATAAAAGGAGAAAATTTTCACTTAATTTGCACTCAGC
This sequence comes from Antennarius striatus, assembly GCF_040054535.1. NCBI lineage: Eukaryota > Metazoa > Chordata > Actinopteri > Lophiiformes > Antennariidae > Antennarius > Antennarius striatus. Next base: position 12,385,602 of record NC_090777.1, on the reverse strand, counting down.
ACTGATTTGAAATGAATTCCCATTTAGTATGTAGTGTGATGTGGTGGTGTAATACTCAACATGGTGTCACTTCATAATGAATTCACTCTAAACACCCTAACCACGTCCAAGAGATCGGAGGTATTTCTTGAGATATGAAGGACTTCGAGACTAGTGGTGTACAACTGTACCCCAGCAACATAGCAGCTATTTTATGACTCAATGGACACAGATCACAGGAGCTCCGCCCCCCTCCTCTATGGCAGAGGCTGTCTGGATTAGCCTGTGGTCAGAAGTGGGATGATATGGTATGACTATGTGGCCGATGGAGAGTGGTGAGTCCATGAGAGTGATGTATAGAAGAGGTGCAGACATAGAGGGCACTGGGAAAGAGAGGAGTTGTGAGGCAGCCATGGCTAACGAGACTCTGTGGGCCCCTACTTACTAGATTGGAGACAGTGGGGTGGTTGGGGTTTGGTGCGTGGGGGGGACCCTGGCTCAATTACCTGAGGACAATGTTCTGTTAGCTCATTTTTAAAACTGGTCTCATTGAATTAAATAGGCTTGTAAAGGTTCATGCATTGGCAACTTCATACTGTTGAAACGTTTGGCGACTTCCATCACACACCTTTGTCCAAACACGAAGGCTCATTTTCTGCTTTGACATCTTTGTCGTCCTCTTCCTCATCATCGCCGTCCTCGTCCTCGTCTTCTTTCAGGTGTCCGTTGTGAAAGCTGTGGCGCAGGTGTTGGCCCTGCCTGTAGCGTATGCTGTTGATCTCTCGACGAAGCAGCCGCATGCGTCGGGTTCTGGCGCCACTGCATCGCATGGATGTGACAAAGTCCAGCTTTTCTAACAACTCCTTCAGCTGCTCCTCCACGGTCATATGAACCCGGTTGTCTGGATCCAGTACGCTGTCAACTGGAAAGAAAAGGAAGGAGTTAGGACTGGGATGTCAAACTCATTTTTATCGAGGGCCACAGCAGCATAATGGCTGTCCTCAAAGGGCCAGATGTAACTAATTAATGTAACTAAATTTAACTTAGTGTAATGTAAAATAAACTACTTCTTAATGTTAAATAACATTACAAATATGTTTGTTTCTCTGTTATACCATAAATCCTTTCAATTTGTCAGGTTATGAAACCCACATAAGTCCCACCATGGATCAAACTATCCAAGAGAACAAAGAAAAATAAAAAACACAAGCTAAGACATTAACCATATTCAAAACATTTCTCTCAAAGTTAAAATGGGCTTAATTACTGCATTGTGGGTAATGTACAGTAGTTTTTGGCCAAAACACACTTTTGACCTACTTATTTTTAAATATTCTGACCATTACTGCTCTCATGGATCACATAAAATGATGTGGAGAGCCACATATGGCCCCCGGGCCTTGACTTTGACACATGTGAGCTGGGATGACAGTGAACCTACAGATCACATGACATGAAGAGGCAAAAAAAGCAGCAGATGAGCAAACCCGACATACGTGTTGTTGGTTGTTTTCACTGAAATAAATAAAATCAAAAGACAAAGCTGCTTTTTTATGTATCCTCTGATCTATCAAATAAATTGTAACTGTCTTAATTTTGAACCATGGTTAAAATATCTGACTGTTGAAATTAACTTATATTTTAAATATTAAATAATGACTATGAAATATTAAAACAATTTTTGATTAATGTGCTTTGCAAAATATATAAATGCTGTCTACCCTCAACAGAAGTTGGGGTAGACAGCAATCCAAATCCCAGTCAGGGATTTGGATTGCGTTAATAAAAACTAGATTTTTACTTCTGAAGAGGGAGAAGACCTGAATGCGTCATAAATTCCTGTGCGTTCTAAGTAAACCCAGACAAAAGTCAACTTTAAGTTCAAACTTGACACTTTGAAATGGTTGAAAGTACTTTTGTTTGATTGTCGAATGTGCTAGTGGCTTATCAATACTGTAAACATTAGCCTTCAGCGTTAGCAGCTCACGTATCACGTGTCAGCAGACTATAGCATGTTACTTCATTTAGTCACAAGTTAATCATTTCAAATCTGTTTTGTGGAACACCAACTGTTTTGTTTATGTTCCACCAGAGAAATTCTATCGATGCATCTGTAGTTAGGACAGTTGCTGGTCTTTCCAATAGTTTCAACATGTCTTAACGAAGAGGTGATAATACCGATGATATGGATTTTCCATCCCTACACTGACTGAAATACACATTAAATAAACTTCACTGAAAAATGACAACTGACAGGAATTGAGAGCTTCAAATAAAATGATGTCACATCGTAACCTTAAGTGACACTTTGGTGGATTATATTCTTCCACAAGTTGCATCTCCAAGATCAGGACTTTTACTTTTTCTATTTTGGTGTAAATAATTTAGGTCAGTTTTCAAGCATTTTATTTTCCAATTTTTGATAAATTGGATAGCTGAGTTTTTTAAGACCCTACAGACAAGTTTGATATATTACATCAATTGTGTATTATTAACAAAATATCTCTAATTCTCAAATGTCTTTAGCTATTTTACTGTATCATGAACTATGTATTTAAATTAAATAAAGTATAACATGACAAGAGGGATGTATGTGTTCAGCCTTCCTGAACTAGTCTGACGGCTGCGACATACCATCTTCCCAGGTGCAGCTGTAAAAGTCTTGTTTCTGTGGTGACGCTGGGAGCAGCATGCCCGAGTCCAGGTCCAGGCCGGTGTTGGTGGCTTGTCGCTGGGCGTGGCGAAGTATGGCTCCCCCTAACTCTCGAAGACGCAGTGCTGCTCGGTAAAACACTGTGTCATTGGCATTGTAGAGGAGGCAGTTGGAGACCATCAGGTTGAAGTCAGTCTCGAGGTCAGCCACTGAGCGGTAGGCATGACTCTCAAGCTTAGAAAGCATAGTGGAAAAGTCCATGGGATGGCTGATGAACTCCAGGTAGTCTGGAACCTGAGGACGTCAGCACAAAAGAAAAAGTTGATCAAAAACAGTAAAAAATGGAGAACGTCAAAGCACCATTCAGTATTCACCTTGGCATTGTGTCACCTACACTTTTAATGATGGACAGGACCTAAATATCATCCTTCAACTGAACAGATTGCTATCTACAGCATAACTCAGCTTCCTTGCCATTTATCTGTCAAATATTGGTCAATTCAGCAACTATGTAGACTTTTGTCTACAGCTAATATATGCTTTGTGTTTCTCCAAAGGATGCACTATTTGCTCATGCTCAACAAACAAAACAATCAATGCAGAGCATGAAATAAAATCAAACCTAAACTGTACATGCATTAAGACGGGAATTTTTAAAAAAAACATTTTGCAGTGTAACTCTGGCTGTCGGGTGCAAACAGATGAGCAAGTTGTAAAACATTCTGACATTCTCAGATGTAGTGGCTGCAGCACTACGATGCAAGGAGCTAAAGGAGATCTCAACGCTTGTGGACATTTGTGCTACATTTCAAGTTTGCAGTGCAGACTGTGAAAGAGGATTTAGTTTAATGAATCATATCAAAACTACGTCCAGAAATTGTCCTGAAGTGGCACGTTTGGACATAAAGTCAAAGCAGATGACTCCTGGACAAAGAGTACAACCGTTGGAGAAATGAGAAAGACAGACATGAATATTAGGAAAAATTTAAGTCACATTTACCCATTCTAGTGACATTTGTTAAGATTATTTAGGTATGGGTGTTAATCATTGAATGCTGTAACTATTATATAATTTATGGGTAACAAAAACTAATAAAAACTGAATAGACATTAAAAAGAAAAAGAGCTACAGGAACTTACACTGCATCACAGCTACAGCACACGCCATTGTGAAAAATGTGAAAGTTTTCAGAACAGTGCATTTGTTTTATTTCTCCCAGAGCAGCTGTCTCACATAATAGCTTGTTTGTTCACACTCTTTACTCGGGATTGAATATATAGTGTATTGAATGTATGAGATTGACAAAAAAAATAAAAAATGAATGAAAGAATATAAGAGTGTACATACTTATATATATTTGGAAGAAAGAAAGAAATGTACTTTATTAATCTCGCTTGGAGAAATTGTATTTTGGCTTATGTCTATTTTGCTTCCACAGTGCGGGAGTTGTGATCGCATTTCACTGCTGCTGTACATTCATGCATGTGACAAATAAAAAGTCTTGAAGTCATATAATTGCTGATGTAATTTGATATTTTTTTAATAAGTCATGTAACTTGCTATGATCCCAGGTTTTGAATAGATGTGTTATTGGTGTGAGCCACAGCGCACACATCTGATGTTGCTCACAGTGGTAGTCAGTGTAATCAAGGAGCTAGTGTGTATGCACACACGCATGACAAATTAGAGGGAATGTTGGGCGGCAGAATCCTGTGTTGTTCTGTTCAGTGACATTAGAAATGTCATTTAAAAAAATGTCTGAAATGGGAATAAGGGATGAGGAGAAAGATGTGTGGACCCATCTGCCCATCTCACTTTGTCACTGTGTTTAATGTTGAATACAGGCCTCATTGCCGCAGCACTGAAATGTCTAACCTCCTTCACGTTGACAGGTTCTGCAAAAATCTTTGCTGAGTCTTTCTCCTGTAGCTGCTCCAGAGTGGCACGAAGCAACACCAACATCGGTGTCAGCCGCATCTCCAGAGCTGCCTGATGAACTTTGACCTGCAGTTTTCAGAGGGCATGAAGATGCTGTCAAAACAAGAGAGGCTGAAACACCATTTTAAAGTTTGCTGAAAGCTTAAGGGGAAGAGGCCCTTGAGTGACAAAAAGCATATTATATTACAACAAAATTTACCTTGTCAAATGTGATACAATTAAATTATAACTGCAAGGAAGTTCCCATTAAGACTCACTTCAAGTGTTGGTACGGTTAGCGTTCGAGCAGAAATGTCTGGTGAATTATATATTTAATGCCTTTTATGTTTAAAAAAAGGATGTGTTTGTTTTCCTTTAGGGAAACCGGCTCTACTCATTCATAGCTGCCACCTGTTGATCTCTTTTGCCATGCATTTGTGTTAGGGAGGGATACAAGTCTGTACATACTCTCTATAGGACAAATCCTGTAAAATCTGAAATATCTGTTGGGTTATCAAGACTGTTGGCATGTGAAACTCAGATGTGGCGATTACCTGTTCCCGTTTGAGTTTCTCCCTCTTTCGGATGAGCTCCACAAGCAGCCTGGCTTTTTCGAGGTCATGCCGAAGCTTTTGCCAATACCTCAGTGCTTCTCTTGCAGCGGAAACCTTTGCATCCACTTCAGGCTATAGAGAAAAAAAATATTTTTTTTAGAATTGTACTTTACAGTGTGTAAAAATGTGTAGGCATTCAGAAAATCTTTAAAATTTTTTACACTGAATAACACAACTAAGAACTGTAATCATCACAATACACAGAAAGCTTTTGTTAGACTCCCTGCCCTGACCTGTTCAGTATTCCTCTGGGGTTGGACGGTAGAGTGCAAACGCCTGACCAATGGAACACCGTTCCTTGACTGACGCTTTAGTAACCAGTAGCTATGCAGCCTCTGCATAAACTGGTTTTTCCTCTGGAGGATGATTCCTTTGCAGATGATATTCAGCCTGTAGAAGACACAAAGATGCAGGCTGGTAAAAGTAAAATGAAACATCCTTGACTTATCCTCCTGTGGAGGGTTTACGCTCAATCTGTGGAGTAGGCTTAAAATTTTCCTTATGATAAAGGTTATGATTAAGCTCCCTTAGGCTAGTTTTTAGCTATACTGCTATGCCTTTAGTCTGCTTTGGGACTTCCCATGATGCACTGGCACGTCTCATCTTCTCTTCATTTCATGTCTAATTATTTCATGTTACTAACTTGACATCTTCCCAGTAGTCTGTGCTTTATCATCTTGCAAACTAAGATGGAGACAATCAACTAATGGGAATATTATCATTTTACTCAATGTTATTGTTTTCATAATTATAATTATAAATGTTGTTATTTTAATTATAAATACTAAAATCTGTCATTTTCTACCATTTCTCCACCAGATGCTGCATGAAAATAAAATTTAAAAATTGCATGTGTGGGAAATACATCACCTACATGATCTTATGTTGAATTGCTGTGTGAGCTGACATTATCCTCTACTGTATGTACTCAGTTTGCAAAAAAAATCAAAAAGACATTGCGAGTCCAAGCATCTGTTGCCCCTATAGCTCAGTAGAACAGTGTTAGCACTAAGAAAGCATAGAGCTACTGAAAAATAAGTAACAACATGAAGAAACAAACTGAGTCACCACCAGCATCACCATCTACACTGTCAGTCAAGAGATGGATCATCCACAAATGCATGCAGACTTGTCACAGTTATTGGTTTCTGGTTCACCACAACAAACTTAAATGGTGAAATCATTAACAGTTTCTTTTCACAGGCACCATTTACATATACTCCATAAAATTATGAGACCGTCAGTGGGAAAACAAGTGGTGTATGCTTCCTCACAGAATTGTCTGACCATAATGTCAAGTTTTGAAGTCTCCCCCTGCAATTATAAAAATCTGCCTCAATTTTTAAAAAAAAGGCTCAGCTAAAGATAATCTCAGTTTGTAATTCCCGTAAATTCCTGTTGATCACAAAATGTCACACTAGATAATATTCTTTACCTCAGGAGACAAAAACAATCTCCCTGCGCTATGTAAGTATTTACACAATACACCTATACACTACATAAACATATGTACTGGACATACATATAAATAGCTGTCAGATACATATTAATAAGCAACTTGTTTCTACCATTATGACTAGTAAGAAATGAGCAATACCCAATTCATAGAAAGGAGCCAGTTTATAAAAAAAACATTCTGAGGGATGCAAAATATTGTCTAGTCTTAAAATAATAACATACAAAATATCACAAAACAATGAAAAAAATACTTTGTCAGTGTTACAAACCACTAGCACTCTGTTGTGTTAATTAAGGTATGCTGTTAATGGAAAATGCTTTGGTCAGATATAAAGCTTTAAAATGTTTTTGATGACGTTTACCAACCAGAACCACATTAGTATGTTATACACTAACCTGCTTGTGGGGATCTGAGGTAATGCAACTTGTGCTGCTGAATCTGTGCTTTTCTTCCCTTTCTTTTTATCATTCTTCTTGGTGTCATTTTCAGACGTTCTGCCTTTTTTTGGTGTCACGGGACCCTCTGTGTAGGCGCTCCGTCCTCGACTCGCTCTCCCTCTGCTGCCCACCACTCTTCCTTCGCTTTCCTCATCCGATATGGTCTCCTGTCCTGGTGGTGAATGAGCCTCACAGAATGCAGTTTTTTTAACAGAGAATGTGGTCCCATTGATGTTTGTCTCTCGCACAGGATCTATCTTCATGAATAGACCAGCACGCTGAGCACATGTGACATGAAATGCAGTGTAACAGTTGGCCTTGTGGCACTGAATTGATGCACCTCGGCCCTTCCGCTTACACAAATAACAGGTCAACTTCCAGCGTGCCGGGGGAATGTTACTGATCCCTTCCACTGGCTCTAGAAATACTGTGTTAGCAAAGCAGACCTCAGGGATCCAGATGGCACAGACCACATGTGCCCAATGTCCATCACTTGTTTGCTTGAAGGCACCTCCACGATTCGGACATAGAACACAGTCAACCGGTCTCTGCGGAGACTGAAGACAACAGCGGCAAAGCCACTGACCCTCAGGGATGTAAGGTACCCCGTAACACTCCTGATGCACAGCCAGGTTACAGGAGTCACAGAAGAGGATGACGTTGCTGTTGAGGCACTCATCATCCAGGCACACACAGCAAAAGGCATCATCATCAATAGCGCTTTGAGAAGGAACCCGGCTGCGGGCTTCCTGGTATGCTTCCTCTTCCAGTCGGTCTATTAGCAGCTCAAAAGTGTCTGGAGTCACAGCAGAATATCCCTCTGATATCCGGCCTGCATTCACCATCTCCAGCCAGGCAGTGTCTTCTTCATCCATGTCATACTCTGCCTCAGCTTCCTGGTCCTCGGCCAAGCGTTCTATGTAACGGTAATATGCTGTAGGCAGAGGAGGTACCTCAACTGGCACAAATGTTTCGAGAACATGATATTTAGGTTCAGGGAGGGTCATTTGTGGATGTGATATATTAATTTTTTCAGGTATTTGTGTATGAGAATTAGGGGGATTGTTATTGGAAGGTAATGACTTAACAGAAGGACATTTAGAGTCTTTCCTACGGTTTCGGGTTGTGACGGCTTTGTGGACTGTTTGGGCGCTGCTGGTGGGAGATGATGATTGCTCACTGTTCTCCTTGTTGCTGTTACATTCACTTAAGTCCTGAGCCATCAGCTCATTGTCAGTGATGACTTCTAAGGGCTCCAGAATAGAAATGCGATGAAGCCTACCATCCAGTTCCACCTCCACCACCTTCTGTGCCTGGGCATAAGTCAGCGTTTCTCTGCTTGGAGAGGCTTTAAGGCTGTAAGGGGATGGAGATCGCTGGTGGGAAGCCCCACGCCCACCAACTGTTCCATTGAGCCTCTTGACATCAGCTCCACCTCCTGTAGCCCCCTGGCCTTTACGACGTGGTTTCCTCATAGGCCACTGATCACACTTTTCTTCCTGGGTTAAAATCATACAATATAACAGTGTGACTGACTATAATATTAGTCAATATACAAATTTCATATTTAATTCAATAATACACATTTAAAAAGAGATACCAGAGTAAAAAATTAAATGTCATCATTCCATTTATTAAGTATACACTTCATAAGACATTGTCCTATCTTATAGCATGGTCCTGTTTTTTTTTGCTTGTTATCTTAGTGAATTATCCAGTAATTACTTCATCTCGATTACCTAGATCTGCAAATACTTTAATTTCACTCCATGATCACCATATAATTAAAGATAATAAGAAAAGATAATATAGATTTGTAACAACAACATAAAGCTATGCAAAACGAGCACAAATAACATTATTTGAAATTCTGCTCATATCTGACAAAATCATCTGCACAGTACTACACTCTTTCTCACGTCTAAATGCAACCCATGACTAACTACCAGCTGAGGCTGACTCTTGACTGTCAACGCAGAAAGGTAAAAATCATTCAAAGATTTTTCAGGACTTTGGCTCATAAAAATCTGGCAACTACTATCAGGCGACCCACAACAGAACTTCTACATCCAATCAGCTTTCAGGAATTTTGACTGATCTGCTCCAGAACCAATCGGGTCTAACGACACCAAGGTCTATAATGATCAGCGTCCTTATTTCGGGAGTAAAATGTCAGCCATATTTACAGTTTAAAAATGGTGATAAAATCTTTTTGGCAGCTTAAAGTTTCATAACAGTGTTATGCTATTTAAGCAGCCTTTTATCTGTCAAAGCTGGTATGCGAAAAGCACAGTATTTCTGTACTCGGACATAAAAGTACAGACAAGTAGCGATCAACTTGCTAACTGCTAACTTGAACAGATGGGCAGTACCAGTACTTAAGATGACTTGTTATTGTTTTTAACCACTGACAAGGCGAAAAATAGGTTGAACAAACACTGAATTGATGTCGTTAAACGTCACGAGTGATTTTATAAGAAATAAACGGTGCGAAGAAAACTTACCTATAATGGCACCTGATTGACACAGCTAGCACAACCGGCGGTCTAAGCCGCTCTACAGTTAATGGTTACCTAGCCGGACGCCTTAGCTTGCAGTAGTCTCGAAGCTAGCATCTATCGTTAGCCAGCTACAGTTTGCTGTTACAGCCGGTATAGTTTTCCAAATTCTGACACTTTAACTTCTTTTAAACTCGGCGTTCGGGAGCTAAAGTCAGTCCCAAATTCATAAAGATAACACAGATGCCACATCTAAATTAATAATCTAATAAATATCTTATCGTCGACCCAATTTCATGAGTAGGGTGAATACTAGCCTCCCTCGGCTAGCTTGGTAGCTATTTTCTAGATTGTATGCTAAACCGAAATGAGGCGAAGTAAAACACAGGACTTCCGGATATCTTTTTTCCAAAATAAAATAATTATTTAAGTAAATACATTTTTCGACATTTAATCACAAGTTTAACACAGAATTGCTACATTTAATTTATAACTTGCACCCCCCGCCAGGTAATGTGGTTTTTATTAGTGACATCTAATACCAATCCCACACTCTGGATTTGTTTGTTTGTGACTTCTTCTGTAAGTACAACTGCATTTTACTGTAGCATTGTGTGACATTTCTGTCTGAATTTAATTATTTATTATTTTATTTTCTTGTTATATTTTATTTTTGTTCCAATGGAATTGGGCATTTTTTATTGAAATCGGTGATCTTACACATATAGTAAAATGTTTTATATTATATTTCTCTTTGTATTTTTTTTTCTTACAGTGGGAATAGAGCAAAAAAGTTAACTTTGAATTTTAAACAAATACCTTTGCATCAATGTACTGCATTCGAAAGAGGCTTTCAAAGTAAGTTAAATAAGTTTTAGAAAACGTGTTCATTTACATTTAACAATTAACACAGCCCTTCGGAACGGTTGACTGGATGCTTTAATTCTGATGACACTTACGAAACTTCCGCTTTTATCAGCGCCCGTGCTGACGTGAACTACCTTGATATCAGCTATGGATGAAAGTTTTACCCGCCCCTCTTACGTCACCAACCCATAATTTTCGCGCGCGAGCCGCTTTGTGTTAACTTCAGGACAGGTTGTTGTATTCTAAATATGCGTCCTGGAATGCACGCGCAACACGTGCACAAACACGGAGGATCACAGACTGAATTTCAGGCAGAAAAATGTGCACCATAGGGCCCCAATCAGATGGGTTAATAAGAGAGAAGAACCTTTACCTAAACTCATGTCATCTGAGCAATTTCATGAATCAGACAACAACTAAATGTACCTAGTAAGTGTGTATAGAAAAGTGTTTGGCATGTATGCCAATAAGTATCGATTTGATTCAATTCAAAAATAATAATAGTAATAACAGATAAAATGTATAGAGTTGGAGAGTACGAGGGATGCTGGTTCTTCATTCATCAAAACCCAGGTCTTGTACTTGCAATCATGAAAATGATCAATATGTAAAGACATTATTTTCACTGTAGATCGTAAGAACTTGAAAAGTTATTGATTTAGGTTGGACCTGCTTACCATGGACAGCAAAATTTGCTGCAGGGACAAAACTTGATACAATTTTAGTTTTAATGTTTATTGGAAAACAATATCAGTAAATCTCACAGTAAATACTCTGATATTTGGTCATGAAAATTTGCAAGACAATCCACTGACAGAGAATACATGAGAGCAATCTACACTTAAAAACAATTGCACATACTAAAAAAGAAAGGAATTTAGTTTAGTCATTCTCTTGACACCGATGCAATATCTAAACACATTCATGCCAAAATAAGCTGTGAATCCATGATCCAAATTTACAAGGTGGTCTGTTGTGTACGTTGGTGCATAAGACGTTCATCAGGTCATGGAGACATAGTCAGAGTGTTTTTCCGTTTTGAGTCTCGTCGTGGGAATGGTACAAAGCTTTTCACTTCTCTGAAACATAACCCTGGAAGAAAAAAAGTAAAAGCATTTGTTTTTTGCATGAAGCCTGCCAGCAACTTTAAAGACAATATAAAATATAAAAATCATTAAAGGCATATTGAACAACATTTTAACGGTAATAATATTCTTTCCGCAGGTAGCTTGGTGAATTATCCATCACTTCAAACACTTTAAATAAATTAAACTACTACTGAGCCATATAAAAAGCAGGATAATGATGATATCCACTGTCCTGATTATACTAGGTAACTTTCATTTATTACCTGAAACATTCTAAAATATAGTTCAGAGAAATTTGCTAAATTTGTAGAAATTTGGCTGAAAACAAACCAGATGATAACGTATACATCTCTCTCTTCAATACTCAAATCTACCCTATATTTGTGTAGTGTTATTGTTTTTCACGTACGCTTCCACTCATCCAGGGATAACGTGGCATTGTCATGGCTGTCATCGTACGGTGTGGGTTCAGGAAAGTCATCTGGGTCCCTTAGGCTGTCGAAATATGAGTGTTCCAGAGCTAGTTCTGCCGTGGGCCTCTCGTCTCCATCCAGAACCAGTATCTTCTCCAGCAGGTCTATGCCTGCAAATGGTCAGAGGCACAGCAGAAATCATGAAAAAAGTCATGAAACAAACATCTAATTGATGACAGTATTTAAAACTATGTTACTGACAAATGGTCAGCTTGAACAAAATTCAAAAGTAGTCAAAAGAAATACAATTTCAATGTGTTGTATTTGTTTCTGACTGTAATTTCAGTCTGTCAACCTTTGATTATTTTCTCTCATCATGCTTCCTTTTAGAACCAGCAGTAAGTTGTTTTTCTTCCTCACATATACAGGTACATCTTTTGTTCAGCATAAATTAGTCTGCCACTAAAACAGACAATTAATTCAACAACAAGTATTTGAACCAGCTGTATCTTTAATAAACGTGGCTTAAATGGGATGAAAAGGTTAAACTTACTTTGTGCGAAACTGTTGAGCTAAAAGGAAAGAATATCTAACTGACTAGACCCACCTGTTGCACTGATTCTGGGAAACAACGTTGAGAAGTCTTTTCTGGAATAGTGAGGAAGGTCCTTCACGTAATTCTTGGCCTGTTGTTAGAGAAAGCAGGACAACTAACATTTAACACGAAATGACACTTGACAGGATTTCATTCCTAAGCAAAGCAAAAGCTAATTCCATGTGCAGTCAGAGGACATGCAATGTTTCACATTTTGTCTGTTTACGTCGAGTAGAATGACTTCATAATTAACTGACAACTGAATCAGTTGTCAGTTTTTAGATTATCTGTAAATTAAGAATAAAAAAATGTATTATGCTCTTGCCATAAACAACACTCAGCCATGCTGTGTCGTCTCATGAAACATTTGAGTGGAACATCTGTTGAATTTAATTCTGAATGATATCTGACATAACCAGCTTTCTAGTATGCTAACCTAGGGCAAATGCTGGAGTCCAGGAGTATGCAGTCATAAAGACTTAGAATAAAGCCAACACTACCCCTGGAGGAGCAGCAGTGAAAATCCTTTGAAAATGAAAAATAGAATGTATAATCTCACGAATCTCCTGAGGCACATTAATTTTCTATGGTTCACAAAGAAAAACTATCACAATCATTCAAGAAAGAAATACCAAGAACTGAGAGTAAGTACATGACATTCCATTCAATATTACATTGTGACAATAATGAAGTATTAGTGTTATCTCTCCTCTGTGGGCTGGACTGAAATGAATCATCCAATAAGGATGAAAGGGATTTTTCTAAGATTATTTTTGTCTTTGGAAACCTGATATTCCATTAACCCTCCACACTGCTTGTTATACTCATGCCCTCCTCATCTCTCTCTATTGCCACCCCTGGGACAGTTTTTATGTTTAACCCGTACCTGGAAACTTAAAAAAGTCATTCAGGAAGAGGAATACAGAACACTGTTATAAATAAAGAAAAAGTAAGAAAACTAATGTCTGATTTCCTGATTATGGTTATGGAAAGACATGAATAAAGACATTTACAGTGTGTGTATATCAGAACATTACAGGACAAATATTAAATTAATTGGGATTTGATATGAATGAAATATCTAGGTGTCCATTTAGCGATTTAACAAAATTATTCCTAATTATAATCAAAAATTTGTAAAATAAAATCAGACATTGGAAGATGTATCTTAATCCCCCATCAAAGTATAATTTCAAGAGTTGGAGTAGTTAAAATCAATATACTTTCAAGGTTAATGTATTTGTTCCCGGCTTTACGAGTGGAGGTAATCGGAAAAGATTTTAGGGAATGAGATTAAGTGATTTCCAGATACTCTGGAAAGGTATAAAGCCAAGAGTCAGATATAAAACATCAAAATTATATAGAAATAAGGCAGGATTAGCATCACCCTGTTTGAAGAGCTATTTTCAAGGCGCAAAAAAAAATGCTGTTGGATGTATGTGATTCTTTGTATTCATTGAGATGAAAGGGACTTTAACATGTACATACACAAGCGCACACGCACAAACACACTAACACACACACACACACACACACACACACACACACAGACACACACAGACACACACGCACCTCCAGACTGTCCAGCTTCTGTATGAACTCTGGTCCCGGTACTCCGGTCACCTTCATAATCTGGGTCAGCTGGTCCATGTCTGGTCATCAGTGAGTTACATCAAGGATTTTATTCATTCATTCATTTTCCTAATTTCTTCATCCACTGTGGCGGGTCGCGGAGAGCTGCAGCCTATCCCTGCTGTCTCGGGGTGTGAGGCGGGGCAAACTCCGAGCACGACGCCAGTGCGCCGCGGAGCCACACAGAGACAGACAACCACGCATAAACACACTCACTCCTACGGGCAATTTGGAACAACCGATTAACCTGAATCACATGTTTATGGAGGTGGGAGGAAGCCGGACAACCCAGAGAGAACCCACGTAGACACGGGGAGAACATGCACAGAGCGGGACTCAAACCCGGAGCCGCCTTGCTGTGCGGCGACAGCGCAACCCACTGCGCCACCGTGTTGCCGTCCCGAGTGTTCTGTTTCCACGGCTGTATGGGTGGTCAGTTATTTTAGAAGCACTGGAGTCGAGCAGCTTAGTTTATAGTTGGCTTCTCGACTCACCAGCAACAAAATTTTGCCATTGGTTGTATATACAATTAGGCAAACAGGCAGAATGTATCAGGCATCTACTGTATAGGTCTGATGTATGTTTGTAATACACATTAAATGCACAATTCTGTACACTAAAACTCATGACTCTACATTACATTACTCAACAAACAAGTGAAGGAATGAAGCAGGTGGAAGGATACAGTCTTTCCCTTTGAAGAGTGTCTTTCCATTGGCCATTTCTGCCATGATACAGCCCACAGACCAGATGTCCACTGGAATATCGAACATGACATCAGTTAGAGCACAAAGGTTTAACATCAGATTTAATTAAATGCAGAAGGAATGAGGAAAGAGACTTTCACACGCCAGAGCAGACTTCCTTTTCATAAGTTATTGCTAGTTTTGTGAAGAGTCTAAATCGGTTAATTCTGTAGAAAATGGATAGATAAATGTTTTTCTGGTTTCTCCATACAGTATACAGTAATCCCTTGTTACTCGCAGTTAACGAGTTGCAGGACCCCCTGTGAAAAATGAAATTCCGCAATTTAGCGACAAATTATTTTATTATTTACGGTAATTTAAACGTTTCTGAAGCCCCCCTATACTAATATTAAACCACCTCATAGTGTATCTGTACTACCTTTTCCCACATTCTTATCGACTGTTTAAAGCACTTTTGTGTCTCACAGAAGTGCGCTGCATTCCGTGAGTCTTGGATGCTGTCAGCCAATAGCATGCGCGTACAGTGTCACGTGACTACCTTCTAAAAACCAGCTATGTAGTGAAGCCATGCGTCTTGAAGCGTGAACAAGCAAGGGATTATTGAAAACGTATAGTGGTCCTCCCTATCAACTCCCTACTAAAAGATGCTCAAACACGCTGATCAGAATCAGCTCCGTTCGTGACGTAACGACAGGAGTAATTTGCATAGCATTTGCATTGTAGACAGAATTGATGTTCCAACACAATAACTAGCTAAAGGACAGATCAACCTAGTACTGAGTCAACAGCACAGAGGTTTGATTATGTAACATCTGTGATCATCTTGCCAGTCTGGGTGTAGTGCATCCAGTTCAGAATGACCTCAGGGGCCCGATACCAACGGGTCACCACGTAGCCAGTCATCTCAGCATCCGCACTGCGAGCCAGCCCGAAGTCCAGTATCTGCATCAAAAGCAAGGAAACCCAATCCCAGTATGTAAGAGCACTGTGAAGACAATTCACCACGTGATGAGCTATTTTCTTTTCAGATAATTTTTTCTTTCTTTCATATTTCTAATTTCATTCCACATACATTGTATTGTGTCATGATTTTTGAATATGACTGTTTCCTGCCGTTACATCTCTTTTGAAGGTTTACAATATGATGTTGCAGACTGTCGTTAATCCAGGTCATGGAATTCTTTTAAGGCTGGATCTGAAACAACTGGAATTCTATTTAGACTTCAAGTTACAGTTTTTGAAACACAAATGGTTTGTTTTTCTAACGAGGTATCATGTGAGATGTTTGCATCATCATTTCCACTTGATTCAATATGTGTCTGATAATAATGCAACTCACATGATGCCCCAAACCCCTTGTGTTCTCAGCGACTGCAATGAGCCACAATAGTACTTTTAAATCTTGACCCTAACAAGTTTGTATGTTCGTTATCTCAGAAGTTATTAAATATCTGAAACTCTCCACTAGATGGTTAAAACCCTAAACAGAAATCCGGTTTCTTCACTTAAGCTTCAAAGGTTACATTTTTACAATGTTTTTCAAATGTTCTCCTTGCAAATACAAACCTTCAGTTCACAATCCTGGTTCACTGCCAAGTTTCCAGGTTTAAGATCCTGTTAAAGAAAATGAGTTCAGTTAAAGTAACTGATTTTCAGGAAAGTGTCTGTACTTGACTGTACGAAAAACTAGACCGAGAGCTTGTCACCCCTGAGGCAAAACGTGACGCTGATGCTTCAGTGCAACTGTAGAGACTTTGAACAAGGACTCATCAGCGTGACTCATCTGTAACCTCACCACTCACTGCCTATCAGCAGCCATGTAATAGACTACTAGGACATAATGTGTGATAAGTGTGTAGCTGTCAGTGAGTGTTGATAACACCTTCGCTGCTTTAGGAAATAAGAGAGTAATAGCAGGCTAACAGTTGTACTGAGGACTGAATTGTGTGCATGAGAATGTTTTATACAGTCTAAACATTCACAAACAGCCAACTGATCTATAACAAGAATATTGTTATCAATATTACCTTATTCTAATTAGGATACTTTTGCAAAACCTTACAGTTCTAAATAAACCGATAACCATTTTTCTTTCAAAAAAAATTATGGAGGACATAAAAATAGACTCGACACAACACATAAAACACATTTCTGACATTTTTTCTTTTCAAATTACCAATCCCTAGGGACATAGAGCAGTAATGTTACATACAGTATATGTCATTATGTTACTGATCTGATTTATTTTATATCAATTTTTCTAGGAAATGTGTTCACAGCAGGTTAAATGTAATAAAGGAAATATTATATAAGCAATAGAATTCTAAATTCCCTTGAATCTTACTTCAAGCTAAAAAAAACATCTTTTAAAGTTCAGCTACCACGGATCAATGTGTACCCTGGCAGTCAGTCATCTAAAAATGTTGTTATGGGGGATACATGACCGGTCACATGACCTACCAGGATTTTCAGTAGGTGTCACTTGGGGACTTACAAGAGTAGAGATCAAGAATGAAGCTTTAGAAGGAACACTGCAGAACGATTAAAGGATATGTGACAGCTGTGTCACGGTGAATTGCAAGGGCTTAGTTAAACAATAACGAAACACTGGACAATTGTCACTGCATAGACCTGGGCAAATGCTCTTGGCATGCATGAGAAAAGGGCAGTGAAGAAAGAATGCATTTAAAATACTAAAATTGCTTATTGTTACTCACTAATTAAGAAGTACCTGTGCATGAACAAGTTCCTATGTCGCCATGCGTAGCTGATTTGCGTGGGCTTGTTAGCATGTTGGAGGTACAGATTTTTGGCCCACTTCTCCTCCCGGTAGATGGGCGTAACCGGGTCCCACTGGTTTTTGCTAGCTCTGGGCTAATCTGCTGGAGATCTTTTAATGTGCTTAATGTGTCTTTCGTCTGCTGCGCTAACATTGCTACAGCCCTCAAAGCTGCCAGTTCCTTTGTGTTTCAAAGGAGTCTGAGGAACACATCTTGAAGCCCCAGTCTGCACTGAAATCTTGGCCCTGGGAGGGGCCTCCTTGTGTCTTGTTGCTGTTCTCAGCTGTATCGTCACATGATGTGTCACGTGAAGGACCTGTCATATGAAACTGTCTTCCACAACCTCACCTTGGAAACAGAGTTTGGATTGACGCGGTTTTAAGCCTACTACCCAGAGGTTTCTGTTTTAGTTGTTGACTGTGTTTCAACCGACATATGAAACTGATCACTAGCCTGTTTGGTATTGTTGGTTAACCATACACCTGACCATAATCCTACTTATTCCCTGACCCTGTCAAAGTGAATCAAGAAGGCAATGCAAAGGTGGTCACACCAAGAATTGATTCTTCTTCGGTTTGCTAACTTAGAATTCTCTAAATTGATGTCTATAAACAATTAATTTTTTATATTTTTAAAGGTATTCTAACGTAACATTTCGTCACATCCCCTTAAGACCTTAACACAGTACAGTAAATGTTTTTTGTTCTCCAAGTGACTAAAATCATTTAATATCTGCCTGAGAAAATAGTGCTGCATTACTATTTTAACTACCATACTTTCTCTAGTTAACAAAAATCACACACACACACACACACACACACACACACACACACCACACACACACACACAAACACGCACGCACACACACAAAGGTCTTGGCATTAGTGATGGAGGGTGTGACCTAACAATTCTCAACGTGCAGGATATCCCAGAAACAACTCATCCTACCTGTTGAGGCAGAGTTTGTGCTGACTCAGTCACATTGACAAATGAGTTTCCTTTAGAGGTGTTCCTCTAATTCGGACTGAGTCGCATGTCCGCCACAATCTGCCGTACAAATCACTGCACACACTCTAACTCTTCAATAATAATGTCACAAAAAAAGCTTTTTTGTTCACAGACTTTGTCTAGTGACAGTCAATGTATTTAGACTCACACTCACCCTGTGGATGATTCCAGCCTTATGAATGTACTGCAGAGGGAAAGAGACACAGCAGCCAGCAAATGACTTACTATTAGTTACTATTAGTTCATAGAATTTTATGCATTTTTAATTGTCCTGTGCACATGATAGTCCTATGTTTCATGAGCTCACATGACAACTGGAGTGAAATAAATGAATTGAAATTACTGTGAGTTTCTTTGTGATCTATGTTTGGCCTTCCAGCTTCGACAGTTTACAGACTAACAGGAAATGGGGAAGCTAGAGAACCAGGGTGTGACCTATAGCAGAGGGACTGCAGGTTGGAATACATTTTTTAAATTAAAATAAGTCATTTAAGGCACATAAATTGATCCACTGCACCCTTCATTATTAATGGAATATATATGTATGCATTTGTATAATACACAGTAAAATTTTGGCATAACTATGACTCATTTCCTTATTATTACCTTGAAATGTACCTATTGCGGTTTTATTTAATTATATTTCCTGTTGTCATAATGGTTCTTGATGAATGTCCCCAGCTCACCCTGAGTCCACACAGCATCTGGTAGACAAGAAATTGGACTTTATCTTCTGAGAGATGACCTCGCACCTTTGACAGGTCAGTAAACATATAAGGCATGACCAAGTAGCTGAGTAAAGAGGGAGAGAGAAAGGCAGAGCAAGCAAGAGTGAATTCAAAGAGCTGGACATGATTACCACTATTGAACAGTCACACAAATAGACTTTATTGTACCATTTACTGCTCACTCAAGACTACAACTAGCACAAGATGTAATTCACTGCACTTTCTACACACAGCTAAGGCTGCGATCAATGTCTTTTCATGTTTCAATAATGATCTTACAGCATGGTTGAGTAACAGTTGCTTTTTTATCACCTTTTCTAAATGAATCCTCTTTGCAGGATCATCCTACACTGTTGTTGCAGTTTAATGTATTCATCTTAAAAGCACAAAGAAAGTGATTATGAAATCACGCTAAGACATATTTACTCTACTTGTAAGCCACCAAATAGATTCAATTTATTATTTTTAATGCAGTTAAGTATACTTTTTACTTCCATTCGGTAAGTTTGGTGGTTTGATGTTGATAGTACACTGAGCTGTTTCACTAGGTATTAAATCAAAATTCAGATATATTTACTTTGGCTTTCAGGTATCCTGTTTGCTTTAACAATAAAGCACAGACAGCAGTAAAAAATATGATAAAAAACCAGTGTGTTCATCATCTGTGATTTGAACACATCATACGAAAGTACATATTTAACAAATAAATAATAATAATTTCACTTAACTATAAAATTGCTCAATAAACTGCTCTGCTTTATAGCGGGTTAATTTTTCCATAAGTCTCTTAGTCTTGACCTCTGTTCTTTGCTTGATTTATAGGTTTGTACTTCTGTTCAAAAACTCAATTGATGTGATACCAAGACAATAATCCACAGCAACGGATTAAGGTATGCAAAAACCACAGCTCAAACATAAATTAACACCACTCGGGGCTGATTTTTCTCATACGAGATCAATAACACAATATAAATATTTAACGGTGCTTGATTGAAATTATATTTTAGTCATCAGAATTTTGAAATCCTTGATTTTAAATTCACATATTCCACATTGAGACCAGAGTACGATTGTCAGGGGTCTAGCTACATTTAGCCATAGAGTGTACGACACTGATCTATAATCAATTACTTTCCTGAAAGGCTAGAGATTTTTCAGACCCTGGTCTGAAAGCATTGAAACGATAATAATAACACGTTGCAGCTATGTCCTCAACAAACGTGTCAAACACAGTAACCTGACACACTGAGAAGAGACTCGAGAACTTTTCTCTTCACTCTGGAGATTGAGCTGTTGTTTACATAGAAAACAATCGTTCTTCCAACGGTTCTGTAGATTTTTTGTCAGATAAATACGACAGCACAAATAACCAGAGGCATTGCCTGTCTCTACCTGAAGGTTTTCTGAAAATGACAAAAATTACTCACAAGTCCTGCATTTCGTCAAGGCTTGTTGCAGGCGTAAACACATCCAGCAGTCCGATCACCTATGAAGGATGAAAGAGGAAGATGATGAATATGAAGGCCCCAAACACAAGTTATAACTACAGTCTAAAAGACATAAGAGGTGTGTTGGGTTATATCGACTCACGTTTTCATGCTTCATGTGTTTGAGCAGTCGCAGCTCTCGGTAGGCCCTCTTAGCAAAGATCTCTGACTGGAAGGGCCTGTGGAGCTTCTTAATAGCCACTTTCTCTTTAGTCTTTTCTTTTATTGCTGAACTGTGGTGAATAATGGAATAACGTGTCATTAGCTTGCACTTTATATGTGCATGCACCTTGTAGTTTCATATTGATTTCTCACTTTTGAAATCAGTGCATCAAGAAAATTACATGATATGATGAGTTTTTACTCAAAAATGAGCATGGACGAAGAAGCTGCTGATGAGACTCATTCTCTAAATGACTGAAGAGTTTCTAAGGTTTATTGAGAACCAGCATGTAAATGTTTGCCAAGATGTGATGTGCACGTCTGCACTGATCAGCAGGGCATCAAATCGTGGGAGGAAAGGCTTGATATGCTATTTGGAGCTGCATCCACCAACACACATTACACACACTACTTTGGCAAGGTCCTGGGGACAACATAACAGTGATGGTATTGAGGTAAATTCTACAATAAATACGAAGCATGTTACACATGCAGTAGTTACTGAATTGTTGGTTATGTTACGGTTTATGATTGTCTTCTCTTCCAGTTCTTTTTTTTAAGCTTTAACAGACTGCAGCTTCCACACAGCAACGCTTACAACCCTGGTAACGTCATTAGCAGACCATTATCTGCAGCTCTGACAGCAGAGACGTCAGAGTTGGAGATGATGGATGTTAAAACATCAAGACCCTTTTAGCATCTTTACATTCACCGTGTAAAATTTAACGACATGATGAAGACATATTATTTGCATATTACATCTCTGTGACCAATTCTGACAGATTTTGCACTGATTATCTTAAAATTCTGCTGTTTTAAGAAGGTAAATTGGGATTTAAAGAAAAATCATTTTGTACTAATAGTTTTAGTACTGAACAGTTTTAGACAATGCAATGTCTAAATGCAGTTACCTTTACAAATCCAACATAAAATAATGCATTAAAAAGATGGTAGCTGGATAAAAATCTCAAACAGCGATTGTGATTCTGCTGTGGAAACTGCCTTCGGTTTCCCCAGCAGATCCTAGTGAATTAGTAGTATTTTGGAATACAATCCAATTGCAGCCCTAGAAGTATGACAACTGTGCACCAGCTTTTACTCTTATGTACCTTTACTCTTATGTCATATGTACCTCATATAAATAGTACAATAAAGCAATGGACCCTTTTCCTTTGGTCTACTGGGAGCCTGTTTTCCATAAGGATTTAATGACCGGATCTTTTTCTCCTGTTGGCTTTTCCCGTCAGGGGTCGTCACAGCGAATCAGTTGCCTCCATCTAACCGTGTCTTCTGCATCCTCTTCTCTCACACCAACTACCTTCATGTCCTCTTTCACTACATCCATAAACCTCCTCTTTGGTCTTCTTCTAGGCCTCCTGCCTAGTTGTATCCATCTAACCCACCAACACACATTACACACACTACTTTGTGCTGAGTTTTTAACTGCCTGGCAGTTCAAAACTCAGCATCCTTCTACCAATATATTCACAATCTCTCCTCTGGACATGTCCAAACCATCTCAGTCTGGCCTCTCTGAGTTTTTATTTATTATTTATTTTTTTATACTTTAGTATACTTTACTTTTTATCTCCAAAACCTCTAATATGTGCTGTCCCTCTGATGTACAGTGACACTGTCTCTAGACCAAACAACATCGCTGGTCTCACCACAGTTTTGTACACCTTTCCTTTCATTTTAGCTGAATCTCTTCTATCACACATCACACCTGACACTTTTCTCTACCCTTTCCATCCTGCTTGTACACGCTTCTTCACCTCTTTTCCACACTCTCCATTGCTCTGGACTGTTGACCCTTAATATTAAGTAAAAATCCTCCACCTTCTTGAGCTCTTCTCCCTGTAACCTCACTCTTCCACTTGGGTCCCTCTCATTCACACACATGTACTCTGTCTTACTGTGGCTAACCTTCCTTTCTCACCTTTCCAGTACAAACTCCACCTCTCTAGCTTCTCCTCCACCTGTTCCCTGCTCTCACTACAGATCACAATGTCATCTGCAAACATCATAGTCCATGGAGATTCCTGTCTAACCTTGTCTGTCAGCCTGTCCATCACCATAGCGAACAAGAAGGGGCTCAGAGCTGATCCCTGATGCAGTCCCACCTCCACCTTGAACTCCTCTGTCACACCTACAGCACACCTCACCACTGTCTTACAGTCCTCATACATGTCCTGCACCGCTCTAACACACTCCTCTGCCACTCCAGACTTCCTCATACAATACAAAGGTTTCTCTCTGGGCACCCTGTCATAAGCTTTCTCTAGATCTACAAAAACACAATGCAGCTCCGTCTGGCCTTCTCTGTACTTCTCTATCAACATCCTCAAAGCAAATACTGCATCTGTAGTACTTTTTTTTGGCATGAAACCATACTGCTGCTCACGAATGCTCATTGCTGCCCTTAGTCTATCTTAAACTACTCTTTCCCATAACTTCATTGTATGGCTTATCAGCTTTATTCCTCTGTAGTTTCCACAACTCTGCACATCTCCCTTGTTCTTATAAATTGGCACCAGCACACTTCTCCTCCATTCCTCAGGCATCTTCTCACTATCTAAGATCCTGTTGAACAACCCAGTCAGAAACTCTACTGCCACCTCTCCTAGACACGTCCAAACCTCTACAGGTATATCATCAGGAC
Organism: Antennarius striatus; assembly: GCF_040054535.1. Classification (NCBI taxonomy): domain Eukaryota; kingdom Metazoa; phylum Chordata; class Actinopteri; order Lophiiformes; family Antennariidae; genus Antennarius; species Antennarius striatus. The sequence continues at coordinate 12,361,915 of NC_090777.1, read as the reverse complement.
CGACTGCTTTTCCACTCTTCATCCTCTTCAATGCCCTCCTCACTTCATCCTGACTAATCTTTGCTACATCCTGGTCCACAACAGTCACCTCTTCTAGTCTTTGTTCTCTCTCATTTTCCACGTTCATCAACTCTTCAAAGTACTCTTTCCATCTTCCCATCACACTACTGGCACCTGTCAATAGACTTCCATCTCTATCCTTAATCACCCTAACCTGCTGCACGTCCTTCCCATCTATTTTTCTCTGTCTTGCCAACCTGTATAGATCAGTCTCTCCCTATTTACTGTCCAACCTAGCATACAAGTCATCATATGCCCCTTGTTTGGCCTTTCCTACCTCTACCTTCACCTTACGCTGCATCTCCCTGTACTCCTGTCTACTCTCCTCAGTCCTCTCAGTGTCCCACTTCTTCTTGGCTAACCTCTTTCTCTGTATACACTCCTGTACCTCCTCATTCTACCACCAAGTCTCCTTATCTACTATCCTTCCAAATGACACGCCAAGTACTCTCCTACCTGTCTCCCTGATCACATTAGCTGTAGGTCTCAACCTAGTGTGATCAGGGAGACAGGTAGGAGAGTACTTGATGTGTCATTTGGAAGGAAAGTAGATAGATAAACTGGATGTATTTAATAAATCATAACTACTGTAATCATCTACCACACATAGGCTATTACAAATGTATCACCAGCATAGAGAGTAGTCTTTCTTCCACGCTCTATGCCGTGAGATGGCGGGTGTATCCAGTTACTGAATGGGCTTTAAAAAACGTGAAGAACACAACAGGAACATCATGGAACCCGTGAGAACTGTTATCACCATATGGCTTCATGGTTGACCGCTGAAACTGATGTAGCGTGAAGCCATGATATACAATTTTATGTGTGATGAAACAGTATAAACACTTAAACACATAAAATAGTTAACCCTAAACAATATAGTTTACATTTACATACCCAAATGTGTCTTTATAAGTATTGCAGAATATGCACATTCCATATTATTGTCGTTTCCAGATAACTTGATAGTAACTCCATTCAGATATTAACGTGGCCATCTTTAATGCTGACATCTCCTCTATGAGTGCTGATGAATACATGTCATGAACGCGTTATGAGACACACTACGTAGTGACACAAGACGCGCACTGCTGGGATGCGTTATAAGGTACCAGGTGATATAAGTTGTTGACAACGGACTCGTGTGTCATCAGTGTTACCAGTGACATAAGCCAGGCCCTCCAGCAGCAGCCAGAGAAGTCCGGGCGTCGATCGCTAAGGAGCGCAGGGCTCCGACCGCTTACATTCAGACAGCCCCGTCCCAACCTGCCTACAGCCTCACGCAGCAGCAGCCAGTGGATGACATGTTAGAACCACACTCACCACACCGAGCCGTACGCCCCGGTACCGATCTGCTTGAGCCGGGAGTATTTCTCCGGGACTTCCCACACCGTGCTGTTGATCTCCTCACGGTAGAAATGCGCATGAACCTCCATCATGCAGAGGAAAAGACGAAGCTCGATGAAACTTCTCGCGTACGTCTATCACTTACTTTCAGCAGAAGGTAAAGCAAGACACTACGCAAAACCAGCTGAGACATGCACACCCTACTTCCGGCAGGAATTTTCAAAATAAATGACTGCGTGGGAGTGGAGACAAATGGCCAGCTATTGTTCGCAAATCCTGTTAAAACGTATAAAGCTGGCATTATATATACCTGTATATAACCAAAACTGAGTCGAAAAAATACATTTTATTTTGCTCTGTGGTAAATTTTTGGAAATCTCATCTCGCGCCACAGTTCAATGGTGGATGAGGATAGAATGACATTTAAGCAAAAGAAGCCCCAACGGATGAATGTATGTAGCAGACATTACTCTAGTTTTTAATACCATTCACGTTAATCTTAACATTTGATAATACTGTAATGTTAGGTAAGTGAGGGGTTCTTGCCGGTCATGACACAGGCTATTATTGTGAAAATATTTGTGAGCTACGCCGGTCTGTTTCTCAGCGGCTTGACGGACCAACACATTGTGCTGTTCGTACAGTCACTACTGTAGTACGTAACATGTAAATTAGTGGAGGAATTCACAACTTTTAGCCCAGTTCCTCCTTTACCGCAAAACATGTCAATTTTAAAAGCCTAATCCACCGAAAATAACATGTTGATGTTAACAGTATTTAACTTTAGCGTGAAGACAATCAGACGCCTTACTCGCTTCAACATGTTGAGACTCCCCTTGTTTCCACCCACCCACCCACCCACCCACCCACACACACACACACACACACACACACACGGTTTTATTTGTCATGAATGATTACTGTACATTGCCAACAGGTCACCGTACTGTAGTAGTCAGCAGCAGGATGTTTACACTGCAGGTTTGAAGTAAAACATGCAAACAATTTTGTAAACAAATACACTATAGGTTTATTCAGATGAATAATCCATGAATATGTGTTTAAGTCATTCCCGCTTTTCGTTCTGGTCATGTTGATCCTGTTTGATTCAAAGGACTGTGGTCAGGTTGAGAAAGAGCAAAAGGTCCGTAGGATCTGTGTTCATGAAAGCAGTCCAGTCAGTCAGTCTGTGCCTGCATAATACTTATTGACCCATGTAGGCTTTAGATAAGTGCTTTCAGTGTCTGTTAGGCATCTGACTGTTTCTCAGTCTGGTACATTTAAGGTTGTTACTATTTGCTTGTGTATGTTCTTTTAAAAACATTTGGTGTTTTCTAGTATTATAGAAGTCTCATCAAGTTACCTGTTATGTATGCATGCATGACAATGACAAAATATCTGACTTGGTGGGCACCCTGTTTGGAGGGTGATCCACGGTTCACATCATCAGTATATTGTGTTCTATTATTTGCTATTATTTGTTATTATTTTGTGTTCAAAATAATAGCAGTCTGTTTAAAAAATTGAGTAAAGCCCAAAATCCTTATAATGGTTTTTATTTCCATGCATTGGGAACACTGCACATTATATTCTAAATCAAAACATGAGGAAAAAAGCAGAAATTCTTTAATTGCTTTACAGAAAATGAAGAAAAATGAACATTGGGCTGTTCAGAAAAATAGCAGTGTCTGCATTTTACTTTACAAACTCAAATATTTACTGTAAAAACTGAAAAATATCCAGGATTCAGCATTCCTATGAATCACTAAACTAATATTTAGTTGTATAGCCACTGTTTCTGAGAACCGCTTCACATCTGTGTTGCATGGAGTCGACCAACTTCTGGCATCTGTGAACAGGTATTCCAGCCCAGGATGATTTGACAACGTTCCATAATTCCTCTGCATTTCTTGGTTCTGCCTCAGAAACAGCATTTTTAATGTCACCCCACAAGTTCTCTATCAGATTAAGGTCCAGGGATTGGGCTGGCCACTCCATGACTTTAATTTTGTTGGTCTGGAACCAAGAAGCTGCTCGCTTACTGGTGTGTTTGGTGTCGTTGTCTTGTTGAAACACCCATTTCAAGGGCATTTCCTCTTCAGCATAACGCAACATGACCTCTTTGATGTGTCCAAACTGATCCATGATCCCTGGTATGCCATAAATAGGGCTGACACCATAGTAAGAGAAACATCCCCATATCATGATGCTTGCACCACCATGCTTCACTGTCTTCAGAGTGTACTGTGGCTTGAATTCAGTGTTTTAGGGGTCGTCTGACAAACTGATTGCGGCCCTTAGACCCAAACAGAATAATCTTACTCTCATCCGTCCACAAAATGTTTCTCCATTTCTGTTTTGGCCAGCCAATGTGTTCTTTGGCAAATTGTGTCCTCTTCAGCACATGGCTTTTTTTTAACAGTGGGACTTTGCGGGGGCTTCTTGCTGATAGATTAGCTTCACACAGGCGTCTTCTAATTGTCACAGTACACACAGGTAACTTCAGACTGTCTTTGATCATCCTGGAGCTGATCATTGGCCGAGTTTTCACCATTCTGGCTATTCTTGGATCCATTCGAATGGTAGTCTTCCGTTTTTCTTCCACGTCTCTCTGGTTTTGCTTTCCATTTTAAAGCATTGGAGATCATTTTAGCCGAGCAGCCCATCATTTTCTGCACTTCTTTATACGTTTTCCCTTCATTAATCAACATTTTAATCAAAGTACATTTTTCTTCTGAAAAATCTCTGGAACGACCCATTTTTCTCAGGTTTTCAGAGATAAATGCATGAGCAACATGTGCTGGCTTCATCCTTAAATAAGGGCCACCTGATTGACACCTGTTTTTTCACAGATTGAATGACTCACTTATTGAACTCCACACTGCTATTTTTTGGAACACGCCCCTTCAATTCATTATTCAATTACATAGACTCAGGAGCATACATATCATGAATGTTGGCTCTGTTGGTTTTCTATGACCCTACTACAGCAACTGATAATTATTTACCATGCATGAATATAATTATTACCAAAAACAGGTTATTCTTGTTGGACTGCAATTATTTTTATAACACAACTGTATACCCCAGGTGTCATTGGGTCTTTTGGCCATTGCTACAAGACATCCTCGATTGAACAGGGCCCCTATAGGGTTGATCAAGTCCCCGGAGGGTGTCCCCCAAATTACCCTCTCAAATGGGGGCCAGCAGGAGTCTTGCTTCTTTATCAATTCCACTGACTGCTTCTCTCAGGTGCCTCTGATGTTACTTTGATAGTTTGCCGCTTGCTCTTGCCTCTGATTCCCAGATGCTTCAGCAGCCTGGAGGTAGAAGCTGCCATGAACCCTCTGCACCCCAACTCCGCTCGCTAGACTTCAGTGTTCCTGCCGCCATGTTGTGCTTCAGCAGCTGGATTGGCGTAGCGTAGCTGTTTCCACTCGTAAATTTCATCCACTACTACTACTACTAATTGCATGCTTTTAAGCCCCTCAGGTGTTGTGTGTTTGTTTCACGAGCCTGTACACAATATTGTCTTGTATGCAAAACTCTAATACATATATGCATGTATATGTATCACATGTATAGCCTGAGTGAGAAGGCAAGTTTCCCATTGGGGACAATAAAGTTGAGTTTCTTCTTTTTTCTTCTTCTTCTCTCATGGACAAACGTGACCTGCAGGGGGTAATTTACTTTTGCTGATTCTTCCTAGCGACATATTTATTTTATCACCAATTTCCTCTTGATTGTGTTCCAAGCTGGCTGCTTAGCTGTTAGTCCAAGGCCTCCTGTTCCTTGCTGGACATGTCCCACTATATCCGCATGTCTGAGAGTTGCTATTGCATCCTCCACTGCACCTGCTGGTCTCCATTTGTAGAGGTCTATGGTGCCAAGCCACGGTGGAACCCTAAGTCATTTCTTGATATAGCCTGTGATTCCACGTCCCAGCTTCTCTACTGTTATGACTGAGACCTCCAAAACTGAAAGACACCACAGCAACCTGGGAAGAAGTCCAAACTTCAAACAGCAGACCTTTAGTTTTGCAGGCAACTGAGAGTTGGGGATGACCTGCTCTCCACAACTGATGTTTTTCCACAGCCGTTATACCTGGTGTTTGTCTTTTAAGGGAAGAAAAGGTTGGAAAATATAAATGTTGAATAAATCTTTGCAAATATTTTAATAGGAAGAAAGGATCTTCCACAATTTTGTTATACTCTTTGAGACCCAGACAGTATTTGATAGTGAAAATGTCATTAGTGATCATTTGTTTGATGCAAAGAAAACCTTGAGAAATTTTAGATATTTCTCAGTGTCCAGTTGGCATTCACTGAAAAAACACCGGCTAAGATTTGAAAGCATAAATGCATCCATTTCACATCTGACCAATGGAGGCTAGAATGAATCATTAACGTTTCTCTGTAATGTGTAATAAAATGTGTTTATAACGCTTAGCTGCATAACTCCACTCAGTTCTACTTGTCTGTTTTGCATTTCCCTTATTGAAAAAGTACCTGTTATTACTTTTTTGTGGCACTTCCTCTGTGGTTCCAAATGATCCAGGAACTAAAATGGCCATGTGAAATACTAGAGACCACTAGTATTCCACATGCAATAAACTGCATGACCTTCATGCATGCAGTATATTGCACAGTGTATCTCAATATCTACTTCACTCAACAAAGCTTCTTGAACATTTTTTTAATGCAGCTGCTACTTTTAGGAGGCAAGAACATCCCAAGCAGCTGACGAGAGGCTCACAAAAGACAGACAAGAGATGTGTGCGTCATGATGAAGATGGTGGCACTGTAAGCAGCATCCTTTCTACAAGATGCTATGTAACGTTAAACAACTCTAAGAAAACCGTGTCCATTCTAGAGCCAACACCAGTCTAAGTGTGGTTTTAGTAAGTTAATATGGGATTGGTCCTGTTTGGCTGTGTGTCTGTGGATAATTGTAACAAGATATTTTGAATAGTTCTCAGTTCAATTTTGTAGAAATTTGGGCACAAGGGACAAATAGATATGATTTAGGTTTTAGGCTTATGGTATGGTTTATGGCAAATTTCCATGTTCTGCCACAGGGTGACAACAGGACATTTATAAACCTAACATACTCAAGCTTGTTGCTCATATTGATCTGTCGTTGGCTCAGGCAAGCCGTAACATTTTTAGTTGCTTTTTCTCATTGGTGTGTGCAACAAATGCTAATCTTTTTTAGTCATAAATCTTGAACTTTCTACTACAGTGCATGGTCAAATCTGTCTAGATGTCACATGTTGAATGAGACCCTGACTGAAGATATCCATATGGGTAAATTTAGCGAGATTTGTAGCACCACCCAATGGTAAATGTAATACTGTATGTCATAGCATATGTGGTTAGTGACCACTAATCACATTGAACACAAATTTGGAGGAAAAAACACCTTGATGAAGCTTCAGTATTGTTAGTTTGTGAGTTTTTACTAAAGTGTGGTGCAACCACTGTTGACTTTCTCCATAAAAAAGAAAAAAAAACATCCCCAGTTTTTTTAATAATAGAATGCTGAGGATCAGTTTACTGGTCCTCCTGGTTCCTCAGGTCTTCTGAATTCAAACTGTAAATCTGTTTACATCCAAATTAACAAAGACAGAGGCGACACAAAGGTTTCTACATTTCTAAGAATTATGCTGATGAAGTAATGATTGGGGAATTTCATTAATTTAGAAGATATTTACAATATTTTTCCAGCTTCTCTCCTCTCTAACAATGATGTTTACGCTTCTGAAACCTGACAAATTCTAGGATTTCCATGAATTATAACTCCTGATTGATTAAAGGTTGAATCTTCTTAAGGAGGTTCAAGGTTTTGTGTTAAAGTTTGAAGGAAAGCATGGCTGCTTGGTGGGTTGGTGGTTGTGTCCGCATGTTTCAATAGGATGATTTTTTTTTATGGTGGTATGTTGTACATATTGTCTCAGTGGAATCTTAGTAGTTAAACTGTAACTAAATGTTACAGAGATGAAGGCCTGTTCTTCAACCATCATATGATCACTGAATCACTGAAACACATCACTGTAGCTCCCCCTAGAGCCCAATCACCTAAATCCACCTCAGATGTCTTCCGACCCTTCGACTGGATTTACTCTTCTCAGAGTGAGTGAGTGTGCATGGTTGTCTGTCTTTGTGTGGCTCTGCGCTGCACTGGTGTCGCGCCCCGAGTTTCCCCCGCCTCACGCCCTAAGACAGCTGGGATAGGCTCCAGCTCCCCGTGACCCGCTATGGTGGATAAAGCAGTTCGGAAGATGAACGAATGAATGAATGAATAAAAAATTTCCAACAAACAAAACAAAAAGTATAAAAAATAAAATTACATAAAATAAAATTTAAAAAAACGTTCACTTTATGATCGTCAGCAGGATTCAAGAAAAAAAGAATCTTTGGTTAATTAGAGTGATGGGCGACAGATTCTGAGGGATTCCGTTTGTGAAGGGCGACATGTTTGTGTCTGCAGAGACAGATCTTTCTGAGGCAGAGTTGATAGTTCCTCCTCATCATCGGTATCACCTTCCATACCTTCACCCAACTCGATAACCACCTCATCGTTCAACTCCTAATCAACGTTTTCCATCAACATGACGGCACGTGGAGGAAGGAGGGCGAGATGTTCACACTTTATGCCATTTTATTCACTTTATGTCATTTGCATTTGTCGCTTTTGTCACTTTCCCCACATTAACTGAAGCTACAGATTAACTGATGGATGAGTTAAATGACTGCTCTGTGATTTAGTGAGTTCTAAATTCACATGTACTGAATTCACTTGATGTTTAACGTTTCAAGTTTCTACGTTGTCAGTATTTCATATTCATATTTTATTCTCTGTCTAGGAACAAGTAGATTTCCTGCTGTGTGATATTAACAAGATGCCTTTGATCATTGTCGACAGGTTTTCAACATGGCCTTCAAGGGTCCCCACCAACAGGGAGGACCCCGTGGGGAGGACCCTCGTCAGCTGCAGGAGAACCACTGCCTGAGGAGGACTCTTGAGGACAAGGAGGAGCGCAACAAGAAGGACAATGACCTCCATTCTCTCCACCATCAGCTGTCTGTTCTAAAGACCCAAAATATGGAGGGGCTCCAGCATCTCCAGGAGGAGAAAATCTGTCTACAGGTGTGCTCATGTTCCGCATCCTTCTCTTTCTTCTTCTTCTTTTCCTTTCGGCTTTTCCCTTCAGGGGTCGCCACAGCGAATCAGTTGCCTTTGTCTAACCCTGTCTTCTGCATCCTCTTCTCTCACACCAACTACCTTCATGTTCTCTTTCACTACATCCATAAACCTCCTCTTTGGTCTTCCTCTAGACCTCCTGCCTGGCAGTTCAAAACTCAGCATCCTTCTACCAATATATTCACTATCTCTCCTCTGGACATGTCCAAACCATCTCAGTCTGACCTCTCTGACTTAATCTCCAAAACCTCTAACATGTGCTGTCCTTTTCCTGCTATAGTTCCAACATTCAACGTCCCTACTCTCAGTCCTATACTCTTGGTGTTCCTCTTCTCTCGCTTCCTACAAACACACTTTTCTCCTCTCCTTCTTCGACCATCAGTAGTCCAATTTCACGTTTTACGTCGGATGCCCTTCCTGAAACAAGCCTCTGTATTTATCCTGGCTTGTGCCCTCTTGTGGCTACATTGGTGTTATGTTAGTCTTCTTTTTACATCACATAACACCATATGTTTGAGCTTTAATTATTTTGAAGCAGCAGTAGGAACTCGGCTGTTTTAGTATGAAAGGACCATTTGATTACTTCCTCTTCCTTTTTCAGACTCAATTAAATCCTGGTGCCATTTTATGAATTTAATTTCTTCCAATTGCTTTCATTTGTCTGTATATGTTTGGTGCAGTGGGTAGCACTTCTGCTGCACAGCAAGAATGTTGTGGTTTGAGTCTTTTCTGTGGATGTCTTTGTATGAGGAATAACGTCAGTATTTGATAGATGTTAAGAAGAAGAAGTATACTTTATTTATCCGCGAGGGAAATTACATAGTCACTCAGGTTAGTATAGTATACAGGCCCCCTGAACACAGCACACAAGGGGGCCTGTAAGCATGCAGTTAGTACATACAGGTACACATCAATCTACACACATTGGGAGGCAGAGTGACGGGCAGCGGCTTCTGGAACGCGCCCCAAATTGAGCAGCTTGTAGGGGGGACGGCGCCTTGCTCAAGGGCACCTCGGCAGTGGCTAGGAGGTGAGCCGACACCTCACACCGTCGACTCACACTCGGTTGGATGTTGTGGCGGGAGCGGGATTGCAACCCCCGATGGCTGGGCGATCCTGTCTTCAAGACGATTTGCTCTACCGCTGAGCCACTGCCACCCCTGTTAATGATGTTAATGAACTTGATGTTAATGTTACCTTTCATACTAGATGTTAATGAACTTGGCAGAATGGCTGAGTCTATGACAGGAAAGTCCTTCAAGTTAAAGCCTTTCCATATCAAGTGCAGCAGATCCTGAGATATTTAGCCATGCCGTTTGGCATGGCTAAATATCTTAGTGTTGATTAGCCCTGATTGGTCAAGTGCTGTGCAGGTCCTTAAATGATCCTGTTTGTCCATACAATAAAAGGGTCCTATAAATCAGTAGTCCCCAGCCTCCGGGCCGTGGACCGGAAGTCCGTGGGTCATTTGGTACCGGGCCGCACAGAAAAAAAAAATTACATTACTTCCGTTTTATTTATTTCGGAGTCTGAAAGATGTTTTATTTTGAAAAGTGACGTCTGTGTGGAATGACACACAGACAAATGCGTGCGTCTGTCCCGCTTGACAGGTTTTGGTCATGTGACAGGTTATCAAACCACACAATTGATTGCCCACAACTGCGCCAGTGTTCTACATTAAAGGCCCCGTCCGCACGATGACGGATTTTTTTGAAAATGCAACTTTTTAAAAACGCATCAAAAACGATTTGCGTCCACACGACAGCGTTTTCAAAAAAAACCTCCGTCCACACGTAAACGCACCAGTGCGTTTTCGAAGATGGCTATAAGCATGCCAAACCATGTGGTGGCAGTATTGAGTCAAATTTTATCCAATAGGAATCCAATATCTAGATATCCAATAGGAATCCTCCGTGTTTTGTTGTCACAACACAAGGGCCCATAAATATGACGTCACACCGGTTTTCGTCGCAGGGAAGACGTCAGCGTTTTTAAAATGTTGCGGATACGCCGTCCACACGACAACGCAGACCCAGCGTTTTTAAAAAAAATCCACCTCGGCCAGCGTTTTTAAAGAGTTGCATTTTCATTCCGGATATCTGCGTTGTCGTTTGGACGGAAGGCGTAGATGCAACAGAAAAGTTGCGTTTTCAAAAAATCCGTCATCGTGTGGACGGGGCCAAAGTGAAGTCCGATTATCCTGAGATCGCCCAAAAAGTATCAAAAGCCCTGCTTCCATTTCCAACCTCCTGTCTTTGTGGATTTTCTGCAGTGACCATAAAGGAGTAGACCGGACGTCCAGAACACACTTCAGGTGTCATTGTCTCCCGTTACCCCTAGATCAGCGGTCCACATCCACTAATTCTCATTATTGAATTATTATTATTTGATTGCCTTGTTCACCCTTTTATTGGAAACGATCGGTATTTCTCCTACGTTGAATGTGTGGTACCTCAAAATATATGGTCATATTTGTTTTCATTGTTAGGGATTAATTTTTACATATTATTTTATTGATTTGTCAGCACTTTACTTTCGCCAATTGTAATTGATAAAACATTTTTATATTAATGTCTGTCCTCCCAGATATTAATTTCGTCTTTATTTTAAGACAAAGTAACTCATGTAACAGGGAAACAGGAGGGCGGAACCTAAGTGCAGGTCGCGTTGCACCCAGGTGACTCTAGGTGACGGACCTCGGCCCCTCTCCTCAGAACATACTGGAGATGCAACAAGGGTGGTTCGTCTCTCTCATTCCTGTGACTGTTTTCCTGTGTTTTCAGGTTAGTACATTGTGACAACCACAAAATGACTACCTTCTAAGAGATAATTATTTTTAGCATTATTGACATGCTTTGGTGGCGTTTCTCAACGTATAAAAGTAAGTTTGATGTTAGCTAGAAAACTCCGCCTAGCAAGCAAAGCCACTTGGCGGGAGTTTCGGAAAATGGCGCCTACCTGTTAAATATTAGGCAGAGTTCATTTGCATACGTGCACATTGCGTGGCAAGATGTTAGTTGTTTTCCTTCTTTTGGCCCTGCACACCTGACAAACATTGTAGATAGAGCGTTTCTGTTGGGATATGATTAAATTAATATTGTAGGATCTTTGTTTACCATGGTGCATTATGGAAATTACTTGAACAAGTAGATGCATATATTTTTGAATGGCTATTTTCTGTTTATAAAAAGCACTGTTAGTTTCATGTGCCTTTCAGGAATAAATAGTTACAGTATGAAGGGTGAAACTGCATTTTCGTCAGTTTTAAAGTTGTTAGTTTTACTGTATATTAGTCCATTAACATTCCCTATGCAATGAGTTTACTGTTTTAGATTATACCAGAGCACTACATATCATAGTAGCCATGATAATAGCATAGATGCCGAAAATATGCTTTTGGGACAAAAGTAATATACCATCTGAATCCCCCTGGTTCATGTTTATTTTGAGTTTTATGGGGAAAATCTTAAACTGACTGTGATGTGAGAGGGAGCGGAATACACTGTGTCCTGGAGTTTAAGCATGGACATACAGTATGAGAGCCACACAATGGACATTGAGACATGAACTTTATTGTATTAGGGAGAGATTAGGGACATGAATGTTTATCGTAATGTTGTGAATAATTGTGAAATAAAAAGAGAACATACTGGAGATGCAACAAGGGTGGTTCGTCTCTCTCATTCCTGTGACTGTTTTCCTGTGTTTTCAGGGTGCGAGGCGTACAGAACCGCCATTCATTTGTTATTACGTCCCTCAGTATTTGGGACCGGTAACAAACTGTGGGGGCTCGTCCGGGATCTTTCCTTTCCCGATCAGCGGAGGAGAGATCCAGTGATACCAGAACCGTAAGACCGAGGTGTCGAGACGTTGCTGCAGCCCAAGAGCCAGTCGGTGGGTGTCCAGAGGGAGAAGAAGGATCTTCACTTCACAAGGGAGCCGCACTGCTGAGTTGAGGGGTCAGAACACGCCAGTTAGAGCCACTTCCCCCTACCGTTGGAGACAGAGACACCCACGCATCATGGGAACTCAACGCAAAGAAGTGGTTTGGAGTATCAAGAGAAATTTGTTCAAGCTCTCAAGCACCGACATCTATCAGGTTGCCAAGGACATTGCGGCTGACAACAACGACGACGAAACCCAGCTGGACCCGAGTAATGAGGAGAGCTGTCTCGACTACGTGTTCTCCTACATGCAGTCCAGGGCCTTGTTAGAGTTAGAAGATGAAGGTATGGGACACATACTTAGGTTGGCAGATCTGGTGTCGCTTGTTTGTGCAGATACAGATGTTTCAGGTGATGTACCAGTAGAAACGTTAATTGGTGTCACACACACTACACTCAATCCCAGTTCATCTGTTGTAAGCGCAGAGCACACATCTCAACATCCTCACTCAAAAGCACATACCCACACAGCCACACAGTCGGTGGAAAAGTTGAGAAAAGTGTATGAAGAGTTGGGTGAACAACTAAGACAATGCGAAGCTACCGCTAGTCCACCAGCCACCGTATTCACCCACCAGAGTGAGTCAACACCACACCAAATGCCACAGAGGGCATCTGAGAGACTGTTTCCCCTGAGAGACCTTCCCTATTTCCAGCGCAGAGAATTCAAGGTGCATGGCGGTCAAATTGGAGACCAAAGTTCTGAGGTTGGCTATAACAACATAGTTAAACAAATTAATGAGGGAGTCAAAGAGGGCTTTACAGAGGCAGAAGTAGTCCGTGGTGTGTTGAGAGTAATTAAACCAGGCACCTTTAAGGATATGCTCCTGAACAAAGATGAAATAACCATCCCTGAACTTAAGGGCTTCCTCAGGTCACACCTAGGAGAGAAGGCAAACACAGAGATGTTTCAGGAATTAATGTGCGCTAAGCAAACTGAGCAGGAGGCACCCCAGCAATTTATATATCGCATGATTGGGCTCAAACAAAAACTTCTTTTTCAGTCGAAGCAGGCCGATGCAGATATAACATATGATCCTAAAACCATCCAAGAAGTTTTCCTCCACACTATCTATCAGGGCCTTGGGGCAAAACACACCGAGCTCCGACAGAGAGTGAGACCACTGGTCTCGAACAACCAAATCACGGATGAAGAAATCCTTAGTGAGATAACGAAAATAATAAATGAGGAAAATGAGCATCAGCGCAGACTCGGCCAACTTCCACGTCAAAAGTCAACACATGCACACAGTGTCAAGGTAGAAACAGGACCTGGGAATAGCAATGACAAACCAGTTGCCACAGCCGCAGACAATAGCTCCCAGATCATACAACAACTTAGTGCCCAGGTAGAGAACCTAACACAGATGGTGGCCTCTCTAATGGAACAACAGGTAGCAAACACCCAGAAGTCTAATTTGTCAGCGCCACAGTCTCGCTACCAGCCACGCTCTCCCTCTCAGCCCAACCTCCAAACAAGGGTAAAGATAGCTCGCTGCCCAAAATGCATTGAAAAGAACCTGCAGGAGTGCAGCCACTGCTTTGTATGTGGAGAAACAGGACACCGAGCGGTGGGATGTTTAAAGCGAACCAAGTTTCAGGGAAACGGTGTCCGGTCTCTGCCGAGGGACAGTCAGTGACCGGTGCACAGCCCAAGTCCCAGTCAGGGGTAAGCCCCATCTCCCAACCAACGAGTTCTATCCCCCGTCCCTCAAGCCCCATCCCTAAACAGCCATCAAGCCAGCCAGAGGAACACACAAAGCCAAATGTACTTACCTGCCAAAGTACCCCCCAAAAGAGAGTACCCCTGATTGGCAAAAAGGCCAAGCTAAAATGTTTGCTCAATGGTAAGACAATGGAAGTCTTAATTGACTCTGGATCGCAAGTGAGTATGATTGATAGAGAGTGGCATAACACTCACATTCCTCATTATGCTGTGAGACCACTAGAAGAGCTTCTTGACTTACCCCTTGATCTTAAAGGTGTAACTGGCCATGCTATCCCCTACGATGGGTGGGTTGAGCTCACTGTCAGTCTGACAGGTAGTGGACACCCCAATGTCACTATACCCACCCCATTCCTAGTCAGTCAGATGCCAGTAGCCGTGCCCTTAGTAGGCTCTAATGTACTTGAGGAGGTTCTCAAGGGAGATGACGAGGAGGCAATTGCCTTAGTGGTCAGCCTCCTACGCAGTGCGCTGAAAGTCAAAGAAGAACAGTGGGCAGCCTTTGCCAATTTCCTCCAGGTCCCACCAAAGACAGATTGTGGGCCGGCTACAGTCAGAGTGGGGAAAGATAACATTGTTGTCCCAGCTGGTAAAACTGTACATGTGCACTGCAGGGTTCCTCCAACCTTTGATTCGTCTGAACCCCTCGTTCTGTATGAACCCACAGAAGAGAGCACTGCCCTGGGACAGTTAAGTGTTGGAGAAGGCCTTCTGGAAGTCAATAACACCCAACGGCCTTGTGTCAAGGTGCCCATCTCTAACCACTCTAAGCATGAGATTATCTTACCAAAAAGAACTGCCCTAGGTACTATCCAACATATTGATAAGATCCTAGAAACAGACTCACCAGAGTCACAACCAGCTGAGGTCACACCGTTAAAGGTAACAGCAGCTGAGGTCAGTAGCACGCCCCCTAGTGACTCTCTCACTGAACCCTGGTTACCGCCTGTCGACCTCAGTCATCTAAACACCGACCAAAAGCAGATGGTGGAGGAGGTGCTCCGCACAGAGTCAGGAGCATTTGCCCGCGACAGTAGTGATATCGGCTGTATCCCCACTTTGCAGATGGAGATCAAAGTCAAGGATAATACTCCAACCCAAAGGTCTTATGCATCCATCCCCAAACCACTTTACAAAGAGGTAAAGGAGTATATTCAGGAGTTGTTAGTGAAAGGATGGATTGTCAAGTCCCAATCCCCATATGCTGCTCCTGTCATATGTGTGAGGAAAAAAGATGGCTCTTTGCGCCTTTGTATCGATTACAGGCTGCTGAATAGCAAGACTGTGCCAGACCGACACCCCCTCCCCCGAATCCAGGATCTCACTGACTCGTTAGGAGGGTATAGTTGGTTCTCGATCCTTGATCAGGGCAAGGCGTACCACCAAGGGTTTATCGCCGAAGGATCGAGGTACCGGACTGCGTTCACCACCCCCTGGGGACTCTATGAATGGGTCCGCATCCCTTTCGGACTATCAAATGCCCCAGCAGCATTTCAAAGGAGCATGGAGGAGATGCTCGACCGGCTGAGGGATGAATGCTGCATCCCCTACCTTGATGACGTCCTCTGCTTCTCAAAATCCTTTGATGACCATGTTCAAGTGCTGCGCCGAGTCCTCCAAGCCCTGCAGCGCCACGGCGTGAAACTGAAACCAGAAAAGTGTGAGTTATTCCGCAAAGAGGTTCGCTACGTTGGTAGGCTGGTTTCAGCAGAGGGAGTGAGAGTGGACCCCAAGGATCTGGAGGCCGTGCGGATACTGAAAGAGAAAACACCTAAGACAGTCGGGGAAGTCAGACAGATGCTGGGATTTCTCAGTTACTATCGAACATTTGTGCAGGACTTTTCACGTACAGCCAAGCCCCTGTAC
The DNA here is from genome assembly GCF_040054535.1 of Antennarius striatus. Taxonomy (NCBI): domain Eukaryota; kingdom Metazoa; phylum Chordata; class Actinopteri; order Lophiiformes; family Antennariidae; genus Antennarius; species Antennarius striatus. Next base: position 12,345,769 of record NC_090777.1, on the reverse strand, counting down.
GACCTGCTTCAGTCCCAGCCCGATACACTGCAGCCCAAAACAACACGTGGGAAATTGAAAGGACCCCAGCTGTCCTCCCGGGCCCCAGTAGAGTGGAATGAGGGACATCAGCAGGTACTGGAACAGTTAATAGAAATGCTCTGCAAACCCCCTGTATTGGCGTACCCAGACTTTAGCCTTCCTTTCACACTCCACACAGACGCTTCCCAGAAAGGGTTAGGTGCAGTTCTTTATCAGAACCAGGGTGGGAAACTTCGGGTAATTGGCTATGGGTCGCGCACCCTAACCCCCGCCGAACAGAATTATCACCTACACAGTGGAAAGTTAGAATTCCTGGCGTTAAAGTGGGCGATATGTGATAAATTCAGGGATTATTTATTCTATGCCCCGGGTTTCACCGTCTTTACAGATAATAATCCACTGACATATATCCTCAGCTCAGCCAAACTTAACGCCGTGGGCCACCGCTGGGTGGGTCAACTAGCTGATTTCCATTTTGACATAAGATATCGGCCAGGCAAGACCAACATAGACGCCGACACTTTATCTCGTCTACCCCTTGACATTGACACTCTCATGAAGAGGTGCTCTGAGGAGCTATTGGAGGAGGCTGTAGGCGCTGTGTGGGAAGGAACCCGAAGGGCCCAGCAGGGAGACGTAGCCTGGGTGGCCGCTCTCAACATGGCGTCCCAAAGCCAACCCCACACAGAACCTATGCAGGCACTCAGTCATGATGAAATCGTAAGAGAACAAAGGATGGATCCAGTACTTGGGAAAGTTATGGAGCTAAAGGAAAGAAACACACAACTAACGGAGGATGACAAGAGGGAAGTGGACACAGCTACAAGGAGACTCTTAAGGGAGTGGAACAGACTGCATATAGAGGATGGTCTCCTCTATCGGAGAACGATAGGGCAAAGACAGCTGGTCCTGCCGGCCACTTACAGACAACTAGCACTCACTCACTTGCATGACAACATGGGCCATGTCGGTGTAGAAAAGGTTTTGAGCCTAGTACGAGAGCGGTTCTACTGGCCTTTTATGAAAAATGAGATTGAACAGTACATAACCAGAAAGTGCCCTTGCCTTAAGCAGAAAAAGCCAGCCACACATGAAAGAGCACCTATGGGCAGTATTACATCTAACTCGCCCCTCGAACTCGTGTGTATAGACTTTCTCCATCTAGAAGCCTCTCGTGGGGGATGGGAGTACATTCTACTAGTGGTTGACCACTTCACGAGGTTTGCTCAGGCCTATCCCACTCGAAATAAAGCTGGCAAGACGGCTGCTGATCGGCTTTTTAATGATTTTATCCCTAGATTTGGCTACCCCACTAAATTGCACCACGACCAAGGCAGGGAGTTCGAAAATGAACTATTCAGATCACTCAGACAATTGTCCGGTGTCGGCCACTCAAGGACCTCCCCCTATCACCCTCAGAGCAATCCTGCTGAACGGCTAAATCGCACTCTCCTGCAAATGTTGCGGACCCTAGGGGAGAAAGAAAGGGAAAATTGGAAGGACCACTTACCTCATGTGCTTCACGCATATAATTGCACCAAGCATGAGGCCACGGGCTTCTCCCCGTACTACTTGATGTATGGCCGTCATCCTCACCTCCCCATTGACCTTCTCTTTGGCCTTGTAACAGACAAAGAAACGGAAACTCCAAGGGGCTATGCTGGAAAATGGGCAGAAAAGATGATTGAGGCATATCGAATAGCAAATGCAAACAGCCAGCAGTCCAGTGCTAAAGGGAAAGCCCACTATGACAAGAGAAGTAAAGGTGTGACTCTAGAGCCTGGGGACAGAGTTCTCGTACGTAATATTAGTGAAAGAGGTGGGCCCGGAAAGCTCAGGCCGTACTGGGAGCCGACCATCTATGTTGTAAGAGAGCAGGTTGGAGAAAACCCTGTCTATAAAGTAAGCCCAGAAGCCGGAGACCGGCCCGTTCGCACTCTACACAGAAACCTGCTGTTACAAGTGAATGACTTGCCCCTAGAAGCACCCCAGAGCCCTGTTGCGCATGTGCCCAAGTCACACAGAAAAACTAGGAAGCCCACAGTCACCTCACAAACCACAGAACATAGACAGAAGTCAGATACAAGTGACTCTGATGGAGAGGAAGGTGTGCCTCATTATTGGCTAAGACTACCTGCGGAAAGGACGGGCAGAAACTTGCCAGACCAAAGTAATTGCCGCACTTTGCAGAACAGACTGGAACGGAGTGAAACTCACCCAGAGGAGAGAGATAAAGCTGGACTGGAACTGGAAATGGAGGATGTTGCAGGCGAGGAGCCAGGAATGCATAGTGAGGATGAGCATGAACTGGGTCAGTATCAGCCTGACAGGGATCAGTTTCAGCCCAATAATGATCAAGAGGCCCCTCAAATGGCTCACCCGAAGGAGGATGTTCCAGAACCTCATGTTGAACCCCAAATCCCTCTGAGACAATCCACCAGAGAAAGACGGCCTAATGTTGTTTTCACATACCCATCCCTTGGCCAACCAGCCTATGAGCTGCGCCCCACTGCAAATGCAGTTGAAGTCCACCCCTTTCAGTATAGTCACTGGTTTTATCCCTGCTTCTACCCTCATCCGTTCCAGTCCCCCTCTTTTGTACCATACTCACACCCACCAATCCATTGCTTCTGAACGACAGGGAAGAGACCTTTACATGTACATCTACGTAAAGGAGAGACTTTTGACACACATGCACATACATTGGAGCCATACTTACCTACATTCCATACCTACCTTGATTGCAGATGTGGTGTTTGAATTTTTGAGGTTTTGAGTTGATCTAATCAGGTGTCAGGAGCCACTTCTATTTGTTGGGGAGTGTGTGGTACACTCAAAATATATGGTCATATTTGTTTTCATTGTTAGGGATTAATTTTTACATATTATTTTATTGATTTGTCAGCACTTTACTTTCGCCAATTGTAATTGATAAAACATTTTTATATTAATGTCTGTCCTCCCAGATATTAATTTCGTCTTTATTTTAAGACAAAGTAACTCATGTAACAGGGAAACAGGAGGGCGGAACCTAAGTGCAGGTCGCGTTGCACCCAGGTGACTCTAGGTGACGGACCTCGGCCCCTCTCCTCAGAACATACTGGAGATGCAACAAGGGTGGTTCGTCTCTCTCATTCCTGTGACTGTTTTCCTGTGTTTTCAGGGTGCGAGGCGTACAGAACCGCCATTCATTTGTTATTACGTCCCTCAGTATTTGGGACCAGTAACAAATGCACTGATTGTAAATCGCTATATTTCAAAATAAACCTCATCAGTGCAGTCATTTCAATCGAGTTTTTAATAGAATTATTTCATACAATTATTTATTTTACAGAGATGTTGATTATCAATTTATGAAAAAACGATTGTTGTCTGTTGATGTCTGCATTTGACATAAAACCACTGTGGATTATTTATTATTAGACTACATCTGTCCAGGTGTCATTAATGATTATCGAGCAAATAAAGGCCAGTCCGTGAAAATATTGTCTGAGAATATTGAATATTGTCTATAAGCCACCGGTCCGTGGCGAAAAAGGTTGGGGACCGCTGCTAAAAATTATCCTGTTTGTCCTTACACTAAACAGATCCTGTGTTTGATTTACCAAGCATTGCACAAGTCCTGTGATTGGATTTGCTTGTTTAATTTCTTCAGAAGGTAATCTTGAAGTGAAGGTGCATGGAGTGCTGGAGTGCAAATCATGGATTTGCCAACACAAATAAGATTGGGACAGGAGCTCACGTTAAAGGAAAGGCACCTGTCAAAAGAGCAAGCGGAAGAGAAATTTTAGAGAAGTGATAGTTCTGTCAGCTGACTACATGAACAGAACTGTACGTAGTTACCTAAAGACCGTTTTTGTCAGATGCCCGAGGAGCATTTTGGATACAGCATCAGTTGTCCCATTCCAAACGGAAACCACAGCTGGACAGACTGTTTGTGTTAGCCACATAGTTTCACTCAGAATTTGTTGCCGTTTTCTGTGTAGCTCGTGCCGTTTGGACTTTCTGCTCAAGAACATGACAATTGTTGGAACAGTTATGACACTCTAAAATTATGTTAACTGAGAAGTCCATGTATAGTAATTTCTTCTCCGAACATAGCATGTGCTTTACGCCATATTGTTCACGTGATCCTTTCTGGCAGATGCACCGTGATTGGTTGGGCACTGTGATTGGTGGGTGGAGTTGGTGGTGAGACTTTTCAAGTGAGCATATTTAAATATATAGGTGGGGATGAAAATTATAGTGCAGAAAGAAGTGAAAGGAAAATAGTTTTACATCTATGAACTTGTTGCTCACAGCTGAAGCCTGGAAATGAGACAATAGGGAAACAATCAGCCTACATGCAGCTTTACGGTTGAACAAAGAAATAACAGCCTAAGTTAACTGATGAGTTTCAGAGCTGTTTATGGATGGATTATGGACAGGATTGGTTGTTTCTTGTCCAAATTGACTATTGATATCCATCACCATCTCTTATAACTCAAACAGAAAGCATGGAGCAAATTTAAATAAATTGCTTAATAATGTATTGACCCGAATATAGGACGGTGTTTTTTGCATTGAAATAAGACTGAAAAAGTGGGGGTCGTCTTACATTTGGGGTCTAGACATTATACCCATTCACAACGCTAGATGGCGCCAGATATCTTTAAAGCGAACGCTGAACTTAATTCCCCAGGCCGAAGCGAACCCCTGTCATGAAGAAGAAAAATAAAAAATAGCGGTAAGAAAGAAAAGAGAAGAAAATAAGAGAAGAGATAACAGAAAATGGAGAAACGTAGCGACAATCTGGAGAAAGTGGGTCGGTTCTCGGATGGGAGCAAGGTTGGTGCCACTCACCATTCATTTACAAATGTGATTGCACTTTAATTTACATATTTAAATGTTCAGATATTAAGATGTGATAGACAGTTTTTGCATGATTTCAGTGAGGCAAAATAACATGCTTTTTCTCTCGAATATATTGTTATAATCATTTGTTTCAAATGTACTGTAAATATTTTCTGTATAAAAATTAAATTTGGTGTTCAAAAAGTCTTTTTTCAAACTTGAGTCTTGAGAAAGAGGGGGTCGTCAAATAATCAGGGTCGTCTTATATTCGGGCCAATACGGTATTTATTTAATATATTTATAATATAATAGTAATGTACAATGTAATAAAGTGTAGATAACACAAATGAACATGGAATCACTCGTACAACTGATGTGTCCTGTAAAAGCAGCAACTGTCATAATGCTTCATAAATGTGTCTAACGGCTCTGTGTGTGTGGGATGGACAAACGTGAAGACGAAGGCCGCTTTGGCGTTACGGTCCAGCCATCCGGGTAGACGCTGGCTTTGTGAGTTCGGTCCTGGTAAATAAAGCATTGGGGTTTCCCACATGAAAACATGAGGTCCGTCACAATCAAAGAATATAAACAGCTATGTTTGACGAAGCCAAAACGGCTCTGTAAGTGAGAGACATTGAGAAATGTGAAGACTGGAGTTAACTCGGCTAGCGGGCAGAACCTCTGGGTTGACGCCAGAAGGTGACAGTGTGAGGTTTTCAAGTGAGCTTATTCAAATATATAGGTGGGGATTGTGTTGTGTGTAGACATCATTTGAAATACGCAGAAGGTGGCAATTGTGATTAGAAAAATCAGCATTTGCAGAGAGAACCCACTCATGTACATATATATAAACAACATTCACCTGGGATGTGAAAGTGATACTTGTCAGGAAATCTGCCTCAATACTCTACATTATATGCTTTTAATGGGTGAAAAGGCTGTATATCAAGGCCTGTGGAGAATTTCCTCGAGATATGAAAGACATATCTTCAGTGTTCAGCTCTGAAGTAAAATGTCTAATCAATATATGATAATGGATCAGAAAAGAATTCATAAGTCCCTTTGTCTGTATTGCACATTTAAAATACAATACAGTGATGCTCAGATGGGAAAAATATTGCAAAAGCCAGGATAGCAAGTTAAAAAATTAAAAAATAATTTAAATGAGTTAAAATAAAAAGAAAAATTATAATTTCAGCTTGTCAACAAAAATAGTATGAGTGTTTGGTCCGACTGCAGAAAGCATCTCAAATTGAAATAAACCCATGGAAACTGGACTATGGATGGAAAAAGGAGGAAGGAGGTAACAAAAATATGTAATGCGGGCTCTGATAAGCAGCTGAAGACGAGACATCTCATCTTCAAGAAAAGAAAGAAGAAAGAAGGATGAGTAGATTATGATTATTTCATCTTCAAACAGATGAATGATTAATGTACAATGAAGACTGGAGGTCTTAACAGTGAAGCAAAACTTGTAAAATTGAATAAAAAAGTGTCACATATTTTGTCATTGCACTTATTCTACTGCTGCTGCTCCACGGTCAATTCGAAATTTTAATTGTGGTCATAAAATCACGTATGCAGTTTATGGTGCAACATTGTTGTGATGACAGAACACGGAGAGTAAGATTTCTCTGGAAAAAAGGTGTGATAGAGGTTTGTCTTGTTCATCACATAGAATACTGCTTCTCAAGACACACCACATAAACATTTAAAAAAAAATCCTAGACCAGATGGATCTCGCAAAAATGTCTTTAATTTGAGTAGATATTAAAAAATTTTTTTAAAAATCTGAAAATTTGATCAGTCCTTGCGCGCTGAAGGTCAAAACACAACTTTAAAATCATGGCTGGGGTTGTCAGTGCTGTCATGTTAGCATTCATCTTAAAATGCTTCTTAAAACAATGCAGTTTTTGTCCCAGTCGCAGAATACTGGACTAACTCAATACTCTCCATCGAGTGCTGGAGGGTTCATGGGAGTTTGCCCAACCAGTCCACATGTGTTATGTTGATCTGGAGAAGCATTCGATCATGTCCCTCAGTATCTTATGGGGAGTGCTTTGGGAGTATGGGGATCAGGCCCTTTGCTGAGAGCTGTCCAGTCCCTGTATGACCAAAGTTGGAGCTTTGTTCACATTGCCGGCAGTAAATCAGACCTGTTCCAGATGCATGTTGGACTTCGGTAGGGCTGCCCTCTATCACCGGTTCTGTTCATAATCTTCATGGACAGAATTTCTAGGTGCAGCCAGGATCCGGACGGAGTCCGGTTTGGGGACCAAAGGATTTCATTTCAGTTTTTTGCAGACGATAATGTCCTGTTGGCCTCATCAAACCTAGTCTACCTTGTGTGTGTTGGGGATGAGGGGGGATTTTTCCTGTGTAAACATTTTTATATTGTTTTTATGTAAAGCACTTTGGGCTACACACTTTGTATGAAAAGCGCTTTATAAATAAAGTTTGATTGATTGACTGATTAAATCAGCTTGACAGTTTGACAACTTTACATAGGTGTACTGGACTTGCAGGCATGTCGTTCTTCTGGTTTTGGGCTCCTACCCCCAGAGTAGCCACATCTGTCTGAGGTGATTTCCATAATTTTAAAGTTTTTCACTGTCTATAAAAGCAGTGTATTATAATAAATGTACACTGTAAGGTTCTATGTTGACAACATTGTTAATAAATTACTGTATGAGGGCTTGGTTTGGCACTATTGTGAGGTCTGAGCAGGAGACAGAACAAAAGAGGGAGAGTGAGATGTTTATCAGTGTTTAGGCGGAGCCTGTGTCAGTCAGTAGTCACTAGCAGCTCATGCTGTCATACAATGGACCGCATACGGCAGACATTACACAATGTTGGTGGTGAGTCCACTCGAACCATGCCTTCCTATAAGGTTTTTCTTCTGCGAAGTTAGTTTGACTTTTAAATCAAATTAAATCAAGCAAATGAGCAACTTCAATTGACTATAGAGCTATTATCCGATGAAGAATTTGTAGATTAATTGCATAGAACTACTGTGTTTCACCTCAGGTTTTTTTACTCACTGATGTGGCGATAACGATGCAATGACTGCACAGTTATAACTCCATGATGGTTTGTTAAGCGGATTATGTGACAGAATGTAAGAATGGCCAAGCAAAAGTTTGTTATAGAGGCTATACAGTTTTTCAAAATTCAGACAATTGTTGCCATCTCTTTATCTTTTCCTTACTTTTCTTTTCTTGGAATTGTGATGTTCCTCTTTAGGTCTTGAGGTCAATGTGATTTTTAACACGCTGTTTTTCCTTATGCTAAGAAAGGCCAGTACCAGCTGAAGTTAGTAAACTTTGAATTGCAAGAAAACCATGCTTCACATGAAACGCAGGGACTCAGCCAGAAGCACCTGGTGGTACGTCGAGGGAAACCTTTCAAAGTCACTCTGCTGTTTGGGCATCAGCTGTGGAATCCTCACTCTGAAATACTTGTCCTGGAAGTTTGGCTAGGTAGGATACAGCATTGAGTTTACTCAAATATCAAGTAAGACTGTGAGTTATGAAGATAAAAATATACAAGTGTTACTTTTTTGAATCTAAACATTGCATTTTTTAGCAAAAAAACAACAACAAACAAATGCCCCCCCCTCAACAAATACAGTAATCATAAGAAAAGCTTACATATTTTTTCCCAAATAATGAACAAGACTGACATTGTCTTCAACTGAGAGCAGGAAAGACAATTATCTTAAGTCACACCACATCAGGTTAACTGCTGTAAATATATACAGTAATCCCTCGTGCATTTGCGTTTCCAGATGCCCGGCTTCCTTTCCCTTTGTATTTTTAGTAGGTAGCGACGCTTGCTTATTTTATTGGCTGACAGCATCCGGAAGTGCCTGCGTTCCGTGAGTCTCGGAACACAGCGCACTACCGTACATTAAAGAAACACTTAGAAGCACTTTAAACAATCTATAAAAGTGTGGGAAAAGGTAATACAGTACAAGGTGGTTTAATATCAGTATGGGAGGGTTCATAAATGTCTAAATTACCGTAAATAATAAAATAAATAGTTTGGCGCAATATCGCAAAATTTTGTTTTTTGCAGGTGGTCCTGTAACCCATTAACCATGAGTATCAAGCGATTACTGTATATTTAAATATATATACATATACATATATATATATATATATATACATACATATATATATATATATGTGCTGAATATATATATATATACCATATATATATACCGTGTATGTATATATATATATATATATTCAGCATATATATATATATATTCAGCATATATATATATATATATATATATATATATATATGGGCGGCACGGTGGCGCAGTGGGTAGCACTGCCGCCTCACAACACGGCGGACCCGGGTTCGAGTCCCGCTCTGTGCGGAGTTCGCATGCTCTCCCCGTGTCTGCGTGGGTTCTCTCCGGGTTCTCCGGCTTCCTCCCACCTCCAAAAGCATGCGTTTCAGGTTGATTGGCTGGTCCCAAATTGCCCGTAGGAATGAGTGTGTGTGTGAGTGGTTGTCTGTCTTTGTGTGTGGCTCCGCGGTGCACTGGCGTCGTGCCCGGAGTGTCCCCTGCCTCACGCCCTATGCCACTGGGATAGGCTCCAGCTCCCCGTGACCCGCTGCGGCGGATACAGCGGTGGTCATATGACAATGAATGAATGAATGAATATATATATATATTCAGCATATATATTCAGCAGGGTTTTAATTAGATTAATTAATTACACAGCAAATTTTAAAAAAAAATTTTAAATTCAGTTTATTTTTCTCTTTCCAGACATGTTATTACAACATATTTCACTTTCATCAGTGCTAAAGCATCAACAACATCCGAAAAGAAAAAAAGGGTTAACGGGTAGAAGCCATTGGCTTGTAAGATTCCTTTCCCCTAAATTATCAACAAAACATCTCTCTCATTAGAATATGTAATCAACAAACTCAGACATTAAAAGTCTTCAACCGGCTCATACATTGAATTTTGACAGACGTTCATATCCTTATCCACTTCCAGATATTAGCCTTTTACCCTAGAGTATAACCATGTTTACATCCTTCCTAGGAACACAAGGTTTGTTAACATCATGGATAGTCAAAACTAGAAGTTGACCTTGCCAGTGTTCTCCACAAGAATATAATGATCATATTAACCTCTTTCAGCAGACAGTGTTTATCCAAGAATTAACCAGTTTGTTGCAGACACTTTAACAGTTTTACATGGTATTATATTGTCAAAAGATATCAACATGCTCTTTCAAGTCTCAAAGTTAATGTTATCCCATGTTATCACAAATACATGTTGTTGTTTTTTTTGTTTAGGGTTGTTGTTTTTTTGGGTTTTTTTTTGTTCATTAGTCTGTGTTTCTGACATCAATGGTGTTGATTTTTCCGACTGTTCCATGAAATACTTGACGTGTCCAAAATTGTAGAGCTCCCAATATTGAAGTGACTCTGTTGTACTGATCTTTGGTGTAGTAAGAATTCTTGTCCGTCTTTATTGCTCATATTTCACCAACTCCTCTGCACTCCTGATCACCATTGTTTTCATCTGGTCTGGAGAAAGCACCTTTGTTTTGATGAAGATCCTGCAGTTGTTGGTCCAGGTGTTGTCGATCAGCCCATTTTTCTTCAGTTGTCGAGCTTTTTTTTAGCAATATCAGCATTCTTTTTAGTGAGATTCTCATTAATGTAGACATTTTTTCCTTTCAGTTTGAAGCCTTGTTTAGGAAGAGCAGTCTTGTGTTTGCTGAATTTTATCAGCACTGCAGGTGGTCTCCTACCTCCAGATGGTAATGGGTGACATGTCTCAATCTGGTCCGGCTCGATGTTAATTTCCAGGTCCTCAGTTGAGAAATCACCTGTTGTTCCACCGATTCAAAATCAGTGCTGTGTTCAGTTTCCACTCCTCTTGTCACGGCATGAGCATAATTTCTTGGCTTAAGTGGGATGCCGGTGATGATCACATCATTTATTTGAAGGCTTTGTTTGAATTCCTCCATTCTTTGTTGCCCTTGCTCTGCTCCTTTCTGCATTTTTTCCATGTAGTCCTCCACTTTTTGAATGTGGTTATTTAACGGTTTCAGCTTTTCTTCCAGCCCCTTATTAAGTTCCCTGTTCAACTTTTCGAAGTCACTCCTTAGCATCACAGTTCTCTGTAGCTCATCCATCCCAGAGGCCGGCCATTCAAGAGTTACTTTCATATTTTTATCCTCATGTTTATTCTCAGACTCCTCGGATTTCTCTTTTCCTTTCGGCATTTTGAAGGAGTCAGTGAGAGTTAATGAGTGTTTATCCAATACGAATTTGAGAGAGATAGCAAAGTTATGAGAGAGAGACAGAAGAAAAGACGTCTGCTCACATTGAAAACCGGAAGTATGCGCTATAAAAATTAATGCAATTAATCGTGAGTGGCAAGTCAATGCCCAAGCATTTTAAATTTGGCCCATTGAGGGACTCGTAGGCTGCAGTGACGTTACTTCCTACCTGCGCCACTAGTCAAAAGCAGGGTGACTGACAACAGAGATGGACGCGACACAGGAGAGCGAGGCAAGCCCACTCGGACCTTTGGGCGGAAAGTTTATTTATAAAAAGAACAAAGACTATCAACAAAAATACAGTGATTCTGTGCTGTAGACCCCTCCGTCAGTCTGCCCCAGGGCAGCTGTGGCTACACACGTAGCTTACCATCACCAAGTATGAAGGAGGAGTGCATGAATAATGGATCTGATGCAAAGCGTCTTTGATTGTTCAGAAAAGCTCTATATAAATGTAATCCATTATTATTATTATAATAATTATTATTATTATTGTCATTATTATTATTATTTGTACCTTTTGTAAAGGAGAATTTTCATATCACCTCAGCAGCTCCAGCCTAACGAATTATTTAAATGTAAAACATGTCAAGGACACAGAGTTGAACATTAGCTTACCCTTTTAAAGGAAAAGCCTGTTGGCATCTTGCTATTGCTGTTGCCTTATTTAGAGGCATGTTATACTACTCATTGTGAATTGCTGTATTGAGTCAGTTTTAGTATTTGATTGAGAGTCTGCATATGTGCCTATTTGAGACTCAGCCTTATTTTATTTCTGAATTTTATTTATTTTATTTAACTGTATTTGTATTGCATTTTTAAGAAATGCACCTGGCCTCATTGGTTTGCTGATGTGCTTGGCCTTTTTTCTTTTGAATTTCATTTATAAAGCACACTTAACCACTAAAAATGTAGATTTCAGATCTTCTCTTCTTGGTGTATTCTATTGATTAGTCATGCACTACAAGTTTGTAATGTCCTAGAATTCAAATTCTTTATTTGGGGGTCTTTAGCAGGTATGAGATTAAAATGGGATTACTTAAATTAATTTATTACAAATCCTGTAATTAATTAGATTATTTTTTTTAATCACCTGACAGCACTATATATATATATATATATATATATATATATATATATATATATATATATATATATATATATACACACACATATATATATATATTTAAAATTGGTTGTGTCGTGTTCAAGGGATGTGGAGACCAGCTGGCAGACATTTATATCAAGGATCCCGAGGTGTTCCCAGGCCAACCAAGAGATGTAGTCCCTCCAGCGCGTCCTAGGTCTCCCCCAAGGTCTCTTCCCGGTAGGACATGCCAGGAACACCTCCCCAGGGAGGCATCTAGGAGACATCCGGAACAAATGCCCGAGCCACGGCAGCTGGAGCTGCTCGAGGACGAGGACCCGCGGCTCTACTCCGAGCTTCTCCTTGGTGACTGCACTATCTTATGACTACCCTATCTCTGAGGGTGCGCCTGAGGGCGCGCCCAGCCACTCTACGGAGGAAACTCATTTTAACTGCTTGTATCCGGGATCTTGTCCTTTCGGTCATGACCCAAAGCTTATGACCATAGGTGAGAGTAGGAACGTAGATTGACCGATAAATCAAGAGCTTTGTCTTGGACTCAGCCCCTTCTTCACCATGACAGACTGCATCAATTTGGAAGCTGCACTGATCTGACTGTCAATCTCACGTTCCATTCTTCCCTCACTCATGAACAAGACCCCATCATTGAACCGCATCATCATGAAAATATGCTTCAGAACCACCACCATTATTCCATGTGATGAAGACATCCTCGGTATCCCACTTCAATGACTGTCATTCAACTGCGATCAATATGATCACAATGAAGCACAAAACCCATCAGAAGGCCCACCAAAAACCCTGATTCTGAACCCTGTGTGGTTCACATATTGTGCAAGCTACTCCAAATATGACACTGTCACCACCACCTTTCACCTTGTCCTCACTTATGTGTACTGGAAGAGCACTTGTTTCCAAATGCTGATTTACGTCTGGTCACCATTTATAATAAAGATTACCTTATCAATGGGGCATCACGGTGGCGCAGTGGTTAGCGCTGCCACCTCACAACACGGCGGACCCGGGTTTGAGTCCTGCTCTGTTCTTTCCGGGTTCTCCAGCTTCCTCCCACCTCCAACAGAATGCACTTCAGGTTGATTGGCCGGTCCAAATTGCCCTTAGGAATGAGTGTGTGTGCATGGTTGTATGTCTTTGTGTGGCTCCGCGGTGCACTGGCGTCGTGCCCGGAGTGTCCCCTGCCTCACGCCCTATGCCGCCGAGATAGGCTCCGGCTCCTCGTGCCCCGCTGTGGCGGATGCAGCGGTGGTAATCTGAAAATGACTGACCGACTGACCTTATCAATGACAGAATTTGACCTGTTCAAACTTGAACATCCCCCTCTACCTCTGGATCCAGACTTACTGACTGGAAAACTGCAGTCAGTCTGAATCAGGCAGCAACTCCAACACCATTGAGCAGTAAGGCCTGCTCATTCCAGCAAGAATAGGAGTCAATATTCTGCTGCCTTAGACTGGCATGTCTGCCATCCAGCCATGTCCCCTGTGTGGTACAGTTTGACCCAAACAATTTGCAGTAATAGACTTTTGACTGTTGAACTGTTGAAGTTACCTGTGAAACAGGATTGGAACACTAATTTACTTTCAAGACATTGACGATTAAAGGTCTCTCTTCTCAATACCATCCCTGCTCCATATACTAGCATTAGCTTATGAAAGTCATCATAAGCTACTGCACATACTTGATTATTAAAATTTCAACTTTATATAATTTGTGTTAAGGAAGACATGTGCTTTCTTCATACAGGGGATATGTCGGAACGGATCCCTGTCCAGCTCTTTGACAAGGGGCCAAACCCCCCGGGCTGGTCAGCCAAAATCTACCCGGGTGACATGCGTACTCATTCAGCCACCATTCATGTCTGCTCTTCTGCTCGATCCTCGGTGGGACTTTATCACCTCCTGGTCCACATGGAGACTATAAGTAACAGAAAAAGCTTTGTAGTTGGCAAATTTGTGCTGCTTTGCAACCCATGGCTGAGAGGTGGGTCCATGAATTAATAATCCTTCCTGTTACCGTCCACATCATCTGGTTATTGAATGTATGCCATAAAACTATCTTTGATTTTCAGAGGATCCAGTGTACATGCCACTGGATGTCCAAATACAAGAGTATATGAAGAGTGATTATGGGATAGTGTACATGGGAACCCCTCAAAATATTTGTAGGCTGCCCTGGTCATTTGGTCAGGTATGTGAAATTTAACAATGAAGTACTGTGATCATATGACGAAACAAATCAATGTATGGGACAAGGAAACCAACAAGCTGAGTTAAAATGTCGAACAAACAAACCTGTTTCAGACGACCATTTAGATCTAACCTCTCCAAGCACTGAACTGGATTAAAGAAGGACTTTGATGTCTGAAAAAGCTGCAAGAGTTGCTAAAGGTATACAACAGCCAATAACAAAATAAATTTGTCCTTTTTGAAATGTAAGAGGCCAATAAGGTAATAACTGGTCAATAACATAATAAAAGTCAATCTGCCTTTTGATTCAGGACTTACTGAAAGGTCACAATGTTGTGTCTAAAATACCTTAAATAAACAAAAAACTAGCAATTAGATGATTTCCTGGTCAGTCGCTGTTATTCTTTAACCTGTGAGGCTTTCGTAGCCAAGACGTATACAGTACTCACTTTCTCTTGGGAATGTTCTGAATTTGTGTTATGATCCCCACCCAGAGCACCAACACCAACCTCACCCTTATATACATATGGATAATCTTAATCTTCTCACCTAGTGTCAGCATCAGTGTGTCCACTCTCACCTGCTTAGGTTCATTTGCCGGTGACTACTTGCTAAACACTTTACCAAGTAACCCCAAACAAGAAAAACAGCAATACACAATGTCATAAACAGTGATTGGCTGTGCCGGTCTTCATCTGTATTGGTTGGATGAGTGGGCATCTTAAACAGGAAACTACACAAAGTTTATCCAGTGGTTTGAATTTATATATACTGTGTGTGTGTGTGTGTATATATATATATATATATATATATATATATATATATAAAATATATATAAAATTTACATATATATAAAAAATATATATAAAATTTACACACACACACACACACACACACACACACACACACACACACACACACACACACACACACACACACACACACACACACACACACACACACACACACGTATATATGTGAACGCTGCATTAGTGTCACCATTTTCAAAGAACAAAACCAAGACAGTGCATGAACTCACATCTTTAATGCAGCTGGTTTTATGAGTGTTTCTCCAGGGTGTGTGACTTTCCCTGTTTTGTGATCAGGTAAGCAACTTTGTAGGATGCTGTGAGGATCAGTTTGTTGATGGGTGCAAAGCCAAGAACAGGCAGAGTAGCTTTTTAGTTGTATCTGGCTCTCTTCACGTTGAATTCATCAAGCGTTGTGTTCTTGTCTTCCCCATCTCCATGCAGCATAAGGAAGTGTTCCTTTAGTTTTGCTGGTGCGAGATTAGAGTTGCTCAACTTTGCATTGCAAATCATGCAGAACGCTGATTCCCATCACGTTCCGTTATATATGTAAATCCACGTTGCACATACTCGTCCGACCACTTTGTTTGTTGCTCAACATAGTTACTATGGATTAAAATATTAAGAAAGAAATCAGACGATGTACCATCACGACAGGCATAAATCGACTACTGAGTGGGCAAAATCCCCTGTAGCACAGGTAGGCCAATCGATGTAGCGTGATAACCCTCAACCAGTGATTGCTAAGGAGGATGTGTCATCACGAATTGACAAGATGTGCCATGCGTACACTTTGACAAAACAGCCATCACATCGTGTTGGGTATTTTGTCCTGTACGCAATCTCCGCCGAACCCAAGATCGACTAAGGTTTGATGGAACCCAGGTTAAGAACCACCATGTTGATCAGTTCGTGTCAGAAGACCAAGTTTGGCTGTATAATCTTGAAGAGTTAAACATTAGTGAGATCAGTGGTGAATGAATTGTATGGCTGAATGGAAAGTGGTTTTGCAAAAAAAAAAAAAAAGTTAATCCAAACACAAAATTTACAAGTTGATCTTAAATTTGAGGAAGGCAACAAGGGACATTGGGCATAGGGTAATGAACCTGACTGCCACTTCCAGCAGGACTTGACAGCTCTGTCTCATGCAGGTAGAAAATAAGTGTTTGTGCCAATTATTGTAAGAGTGTAACACAACTGTAATCCAGCTATCTTTGTGTTTTCATGTGAGAAGTATGAGCCTGGGGTCCTTGAGGCATGTCTGCAAATTCTGCAAGTCAGTCCACAGCATCTCAGTGATAAACGCAAAGACTACATTCTGCGAGCAGACCCCGCCTACCTCAGCAGAGTGATTTGTGCCATGGTGAGAGGCAACAATTTTAAATATTACCTCTCATTCCAAATTAACTATGAATCACATTGATGATCTAACTGGATGCAAGCATTGTTTGTTTCACTATGAAGTATCAAACAACGGTCAGTAGTGTGTCTCCTCCTGTCCTAGGTGAATTGTAATGATGACTTGGGTATTTTGAGGGGGAAGTGGCAGGGCAGCTACAAAGGAGGTGTTAAGCCTACAGAGTGGATTGGGAGTGCTGACATCCTTCACCGCTGGGTTGCATCCAACTGCAGCCCTGTGAGCTATGGGCAGTGCTGGGTCTTTGCATCTGTCCTCTGCACAGGTACTTAGAATTAGTGGCTAGAATTAGGTCTGATACCTAAACATCATCATCACCCTCTCTAATAAAAAACAGCTATTCAGAAGTTGCAACTGATCAGACCAGCATCAATCATACTTGATTGAGAGTTCAGTTTCTTACATTATTTCTAAAGTCTTTTAATGTATAATAGCACTCTTTGTATTATTACTCTCTCACCACAACACAACAATCAATTCCAGAATATGCTGAAAAAGCACAACGTAGAGTACATGTGTCAAACGCAAGGCCCGAGGGCAAAAGGTGGCCAGCCACATCATTTATGTGGCCCGCAAGAGCATAAACGATAAGAGATAAAAAGATAATAAGTCAAAAGTACAAAAGTATGCTTTGACCAAAACTACATTTCCCACTATGCAGTAATCAAGCCCATTTTAACATTGAAAAAAAAAGAAGGTTTTGAACAAAGTTGATGTCACACCTTGTGTTTGATGTTGTTTTTCTTGAATCCTTTGGTTAGTTTGATACTTGATTTACAGTTATGTGGGTTTAATAACCTGACAAATTAAAATTATCTATGTTATAACAGAGAAACAAGTGAAGAGGTTTTTTCTGTGCAACTGTAATGTTTGTAACTTGAGTATGTAATAGATTCAGTTATTTAATATTAAGTAGTTATATTTATTTTAGATTACGCTGAGTTACATTTGGTTACATTTATAAGTTACATCTGGCCCTTTGAGGACAGCCATTATGCTGATGTGGGTCTCCGTGAAAATGAGTTTGACACTCCTGATCTAGAGGATTATAACAAGTGCAAATTATTTCATAGCTGGCATAAGTCTGTGATTAGTTTGTGAAGGAAATGTTTGTAAGTGTTTCTATAAGAGACTTTGTGTTTCAGTTATGCGAGTGTTGGGGATCCCTTCCAGGGTGGTGACAGTTTTCAACGCAGCTCATGACACTGATGGCAGCAGGAACGTTGAAGAATATTACTCAACCAAGGGAGAAAAGCTCAACTTGTCGAAGGACAGCATTTGGTTTGTATTTCTTGATAATTACA
Source organism: Antennarius striatus (assembly GCF_040054535.1). Classification (NCBI taxonomy): domain Eukaryota; kingdom Metazoa; phylum Chordata; class Actinopteri; order Lophiiformes; family Antennariidae; genus Antennarius; species Antennarius striatus. Next base: position 12,327,750 of record NC_090777.1, on the reverse strand, counting down.
TATGAGTCTATTAATCAGTAAAAAACTGGAAGCATTCAGATTTATAAACACTTTTTGACCAATGGTGTACAGGTATACTTACGTCATTTTGAGTTACGTCTATTTCAACTACAGTATTTTCCGCACTATAAGGCACACCTAAGAGCCTATAATTTTCTCATAAATCTACAGTGTGCTTTATAATCCGATGTGCCTTATAGTGCAGAAAATACTGTATACAGTACGTCATTTTACTCCACTTTGTGTCTGCCTGCCACTAATACTGGAATTGTAAAATCTCTAGTAAACCATTAAAAACACATAACATCATGTTACTGTACAATAAATAAGAATAAAAACACATATCATATTATTAGTCCGTAGTAACCCGCGTTACCCGCAATGAGGAAGAAGCGTCAGTCTACGAGATGGCAATGTACGCCATCTCATACAGCAATGTTTTCTGTACTATAAAACTTAAAAAATAAAACTTAATTGTTTGTAAGCTTAAAATAGATTTATATTAATCAAATATTCTTAAAAAATGCATTCATAAAGAACAGTACAGAACTGGGAACGGTTATCTTCGGTTTAGCCTGGTAACAAGTTAATTCAACACGTTTTTTGACTTACTTTACATGTCTTGGAAACATTTGACAACGTAAGCCAAGGTTTACCTGTATATGTGTGTGCATCCATACCTGTGTGTGGTGTCGTAGGAACTTCCATGTGTGGGTAGAGTCCTGGATGAGGCGACCAGACCTCTCTGCAGAGTTTGATGGTTGGCAGGTTGTGGATCCGACCCCCCAGGAGAAGAGTGCAGGTATGTTCCTTCTTCAAATGGTGCTGTTAATTATTCTGATTCATATATTTATCTGTTTTAAAAGTTTTATCAAAGTAAATTGAAAATGTATGGACATTTCAGACATAATGACTAATACAACATATTTGTTTTTGCTAATTAACATTCATTCATTCATTCATTCATCTTCTGAACCACTTTATCCGCTATAGCGGATCACGGGGAGCTGGAACCTATCCCAGCTGTCTCAGGGCGTGAGGCGGGGGAATCTCCGGGCACGACGTCAGTGCGCCGCGGAGCCGCAGTGACGGACAACCATTCACGCACACACTCATACTCTACGGGCAATTTTTAAACAGCCAATTAACCTAAAGCGCCTGTTTTTGGAGGTGGGAGGAAGCCAGAAAACCCTGAGAGAACCCACGCAGACACGGGGAGAACATGCAAACTCCGCACAGAGCGAGACTCGAACCCAGACCCACCTTGCTGTGCGGCAACAGCGCTACCCACTGCGCCACCGTGCCACCCTGATAATTAACAGTTAACTTACATTTTTTGCAGGGGTTTTCTGCTGTGGTCCTTGTCCAGTAACCGCCATCCAGCAGCATTTCCTCAACACACAATACGACTCCTCATTCGTCCATGCCTCAGTTGATGCTGACATCGTACGCCTAATTGTGCGTAATGGACATGTTGTGGGGAGGATGGTGGAGAGTGAATGGGTGGGCCAGCTCATATACACCAAGAGCATCGGCTCAGACAAACCAGAGAACCTGACACACTCTTACAAGAGCAAAAAGAGTAAGGCAATCCCATCTGTCTGTAAGGTTTCCATGGTTACACATTTACCTGGATGAATGCAGTTTAGTGTATCTATGTGTAATGAAACAGTATAACAAATACAACGTATATAGGCAGTGGACGCGTTGCACAAGAATTCTTCTCACCAGTTTCTGTCTATGAGTCACTCTTGATGCATGTAAAGAACAAAACAAACAAAAACAAACATCTTTTGAATGTTTCTTTGCACAGGATAAAAGAGCCAGTGAGGAGACAGAAGAAGAACCTGTGGCTTCATTAAAAAAAAAAGAGAGCTGCAAAATACCAGTTTTTATACTGGTTGTATCACTTTATTTTGTTGTATTTATTAGCCTGACCAGGCTGGTCCGTGAAATTATTGTCTGACAAACAAACAAACACAAAAAATGTTAGAAACCACAGATCTAGACCACATGCCTCTGCAAGTGATTTTCTGAATATAGCTTTAGTGACATCGTGACCCGTCTGACTACCTCAGCAGGACAGTGACGATTTTCACGTACACCCTTATCATATGAGAATAGTCATCATTATACCAAGACAATCAAAGATACAATCATAATCATACCGTCTTCCCAATAAATTTCTAAATCAAATCACCTGTTTTCCTCCTGAAGGGCTACCTTTACACAACCTTAAAACTTTACACAAACTCTAAAATGGAGGACACCATCATTACATCAACATGTTGAGTGTTGGGGTGATGAAATTTTGATTCAACCCAATGTGTTTACATGAATTTGTCAGAGTCAATGCTTGTATTTTCCAATTTGCTAAAGCGTCAAGCTTGAATAAGAGAGCGTGCTCCCCCCTCTTGCTCTCTCTATTAGAGGGAGAGGCCATCTCACCAAATCCAGAGACCAAGATATGCAGATATAATGTGAGGATTGATTGATCTGACATGCAGGTCATCCTGATTGTTGTAATACCACAGGTGATCATTCTGTTTCAAAGACAAGTCTCTTTTATAACAGGGGCTTTCCAGCAATGAAAAAGTTACACAGCGTGAATCATCTAATTTTATGATCACTAGCAGAAAGAAATCCGTTTGCCTTCCTGATGAAGTGTAGCACATTTGTTTGCTTTTGACAGTTGCATATTTCATGATACAATGTCTCTCTTTCAAACGACAGTGTTTACTTCCATTCGTTCTCCTTTGCAGTCCAGGCAGATGCTGGATGGACCAGGTAAGCGTCCCTTCCACTCATGCTGTCCCAGTATGATTGTTTATTGTACTGGAGACCTTCTAACAGTTCTTATCTAAAGGTTTATTCCCATGTCCTACCCATACCATACCATATCAGATACAAACATGTATGCTATAAAGTAGAAGTATGCAAAGCAGTGGGAACATCACTAATATTAGTTAATAATGAATCATTCATCCATGATTTGTCTGAATTCACTTACAAATCCAGACATTCTTACCTAAATAATCAAACCTCTTCTGTGGTGATCACCACTGTATATTAAAAAGTCCTGAAATGCATAATTCATTATCATTATGCTTGGATCATTACTTCTAGTGGACATTTATCAAAGGAAAACTTTACTTTTCTAAGACTGGTGAAAATTTCAGTCCAAAGTGAATTATTTGTCTCACTGAAGCCATTTATTTATGACCCCAGTTTTCCAACATGTATGAGAGCTCCCATTTAATCTAAATGCATACAGTTTCACATTATAATTTGGAGTGAAAAAGAGGCACCTATCAGACTATTAGAATATTATTCGAGCTGTGTTTCTTAAATTAAACACTTTAATTATTTCACAGGTCAAGTAACGTAACAGTAATACCTTATGGGTTTGAAAGCACTAAAACTGTCCAAGTAGCAGAAGTTACTTTACCTTCATAAAATATTCTCTGTGGGTTCATCTTGTGACTTTATAAACCTAAAGAAAACATCTCCATGTCTACATGCAGCAAGAATATCCCCCAGTGTAGAAGTGTCCTTGAATGTCGATGGTGTGCCATCAGTGGGTGACAGCATCATCATCTGTGTGACGGTTGCAAACAAGTCAAGCCGCCCCAGGGTCCTTGTTGAACACCTTGATGCACAGCTGAAGGAATACAATAGGAACCCACGGGAGAGTTTTTGGAGAACACACAAATTAGTGCACATACAGGCAGGTGAAGGTGAGGAATCCTGCACAGCAGGAACAGCATTTATTTTTCAGTACAATTTGGTAAGTTCTTGTAGTAACTACTATTTTATTTTTTTATATAAGAAACATCAAGAAACCCCTAAGCAAACTAAGGGTTATTTGCAACTTCTAGTTAAAGAGTTGTGTTTCTGTCATGTTTTTCTCCTCAAATCCTTTATGATCTCTGCAGTCTTGAAGCTTTGCCACACCATCCTTCCCTCTGAGTATGAGGCGGTACTGGCAGGTAATGACATTGTGAATGTAGCCGTGGTGTTAAAGGACGTCAGGACCAAAGAAAGATTCCTGGCAGTGCACGAGTTCAGTGTTAGTTCCCCACTGATTACAATACAGGTATACTGGCATCAGCATTCTTATCTGCTGTTTCAAAAGCAAACAAAGCATGTATAGCCTGGTTTTCTTCTCACTTGATATCTTTGCTAACTTTTCACCACATGTATTATGATTACTGCCTCATTGTGATTGAACATCAGTCCTATGGAGAAGTAGTAATGTTTCTTGATGCTCTGTTGTATGGAGTGTGATTTAAAGTCTAAATGTAACAAAGGGACATAAACCTGACAAAGATGAGCTGATTTAATACCATTATATATGATATGCATATATATATGACTTTTTATCTCATCTTTTGAAAAAAACTAGATAGAAGGGGGGAACAACATCCAGATGAAGAAGGAATACACGACCCACGTTTCCTTCATCAACATGTTCCCCAAAATCCTGTCCGGTGCTGTATTAACCGTGGAGGGATTTGGCCTGTTGCAGTACAAACACAGATCCAGGTAAGCCTGTTCACACTTCAAGGCATACAGTCAATCCATCTGCTCATGTGATGTTTATGGTTGCCGTCTTCAGAGACAGTCAGTCTGTGAGGCCACATTCCAATGATGCTGGCACAGTTGTTTTGTTTGTGCTGTTTTGTTCGACATGTCGGAGGAATGTGGTGTGAGAATGCTGTCAGGTATGTAGCTGCAGCGGTGGGTACGTTATGCTACTACCAAGAAGCTGTGGGAATAGAGTAAGGCCTGAATTTCACACTAAATGACAACATGTTCAGTTGTTGTTTTACGACGTTGTACTTCAGGTCATCACATCAATGTACATTCTTCAATATTTCATCATCACCAAAGAGCTCAAAGTTTTGAATCTTCCATACTAATTGCAATATTTTTTCAGAAATTGTGCATGTGATATCAATCACATCCTGGTGCCTACCTTTTACTGTTCTTCAGCATTTCACAGTAAAACATAAAGACAGAAAATTAAAAAAAAAAATTCCTGAAAAAATTGAAGACTCATCATGTTCAGCTACTCAAACAGCCACAAAACCTTCAAATTAAAAGAAATTTCTGGTTATTGTTTGGTTTTAAAGCGGATGACATCATCGTTTTAATAAAGAGGCACCAGAAAAATATTCTACAAATTTAGCAATAAATATTTCTTTATTCAGTCTGCTGCCATAATGTTTTAGAAACGTGGAATTTTGAGACTTTATTCATGCTCAAATGGAAGACTATTTGACTTGAGAGGATCTAGACCATGAAACGGCCCATAAAGTCTCGTTATCACTGACAGAGAACATCTTGTGACAAAGCAGAAAGTTCCTGTCTGTTTTTTTTTGTTTGTTTAACTTTTAAGTGAAGTAGACACTTTTCATTTAATCTATTCAAACCTGTTATGTAACTTCTTGGAATGCCATAGTGTAGTGAATTCAACTCGACAACCTTCTTTTTTCTCTAACTTCTGTCGAGCTGGTTTAAAGTCCAGTCATGTAATTTTTTTTCATTGGCATGGAAAACATGGCAACTATTTAAACCCAAAAAGGAATGAGTTATTTAAAACAAAATTCAGAGGTAATACATCACCATGGTAAACACTTGAACAATTGATTTGCAAGGTATTTTCAACTTTTTGGCTTGACAGTGGGTAGAACATGATGTTCAGGAGCCAGACTAATTTCTGCTGTGGTTTCTTGAATAATTAGGACTATTAATCAAAGCTCATCAGCAACACGCACTCACACAGAAAAATTATGTTTACAGTCTGGAGCGGAGCGTCAAATAACTTGCCAATTGAACTATTAAGTCACCATCCAATATTACAGACTCTTACAATGGATCTGTTTCCACCCTGGAGATTTTAAGGATGTTCTTATCTCACCAGATTGGTTCTCCTGCAGCCTGGTCACAGAATAGTGAAGACAGTGTCCATCATGGCCACGTCGCCCGGCACCAAACTGCTAATGGCCACATTCACACACAGCAGCAGCCCCGGGATCACCTCAAGGAGCTTCCACAAAGTCTCTGTTCAAACTGAATGACACTGAGGGCTCTGTACGCCCTAAAACACCAACAATAAATTACTTTTTATCCCAAGCATACCATGATTTCATTTGAAAAAAAGTGTATTTTTATTCTTATGAAAATTTTGATTGATTTTATTTTACTCACAATACTTACTTAATAATATTTATGTAGTTCACCAGACATTATTCGTGTGTAAATCTACAGTATATAGATACTATAGAATGAACAATTTATTTACAATTTGTTTTAACTCTAAATGTAATATTATTTAATCAGTGGTGCAGTAATAATATGAAGAAACACACGCGTACTGGTATATTTAATTCATAACAAACGTTCACAGGCTGAGGAATGAGGCATGATCAGGTGACTGTCATTGGTGTCTGGCATTTGGATGTGGCCACAACCAATGAGAGAGGAGACTGACTCATGTTAACACCAATCAGACATGTCGCAGCGTCACAGTTCATTTGTTGCTTCTGTTTCCTCCTGGTTCGGTGTTGTATTGTTAGAGCTACTGTATATTTTTGTTTTTTCGACTTTCCTGGTTTGTGTTTTGTATTTGGATGTTTTCCAAACTGCTTTATCCAGACAAGGTCAGTTCAAAATTCAAGGACAACCAGAGAACTGTGCACAGAGAGCTTTTGTCAGGCACCGACAATCCCTTTCATAACAGATTGGACAGAAAGTAAAATTCTGATGAAAGCAGACTGTTGTGATAACATTTAGATCTCATTTAGCTGACTTATCAGCTAACTCAACAACTATTATTGGAGGGGACTTCAACATAGCTCTGAATCCCTCAGTGGATCGATCCAATACAGTATTTCAATAGTACAAGCAAAACAACTACAGTCAACTAAAGTTCTGCAGCATTATATGAAAGATTTTGGTTTAGACAACATTTGGAGACTCAAAAACACATCGAAAAATGAATACACTTACTTTGCAGTGCATCAATCATTTTCAAGAATTGACTTTTTCCTCACAAATAATTCCATTGCACATAAAACTTCTATTAGAATTCATTTATTATTAGTGATCATGCACTGATATCCCTCAGCCTACAAGCAGTTAACTACCATAAACCTCCACAGACTTAGCGCTTCAACACTTTTCCGCTTAAAGATCCAGAATTTTGATAAAATAATAAGGCAAGAACGGGCAGAATTTTTAAAATATAATGAATTTCCTGATTCCTTCCTAACATTGGGAAACTGGGAAGGCTGTAATCATGGGTAAAAAATATACTCCTCATACAAAAAAACCCAAACAAACAAGAACAAATGCAAACAGAAATTGAAGAAAAACCAAATATCTGTAGCCGCTGAGAAAAGACTGCGATACACTGAAAAGAGTTCAGGAACATTAAATAACCAAATTGTAAGACTTGCTTAAGTTCATGAACAGGCCACAGATATTAAAAATTTGCACAAGCAATGGTCCAATAATGGGCAGAGAAAAGGATCTTCCCCCAAGACTAAAAACTTAATCAAAAGGGAAATAAAAATACAACACGAACACCAACAGACCTATCAGGTCTCAATTACCTGCATGAGCACTGCAGGATGGCCAGGATGACTGCAATCAGGGAGCCAAGGCTGGAGCACTCACCAAGCTCCGTGCCCAACACACACACTCACACAGCAAAAAAACCAAAAAGACAAGGGATAAAGTATGACACGCAAAGGGTGTGTGAAACAACTAAACTCACAAATAAAGGGGAGTGTGGAGCTGAAGTGAGGGACCCCGACCACTGATGGCTCCACTGTCTGAATAGTTCCACTGTCACCGGCCCCGCAGCACTCATGCAAGGGAAAGAACAATTAAAAACACACTAAAAGTTAGCGGGACTGCCGCCACAGTCCAATATGTTGTCTTGGGGGAAAATGCAAGCCTAAAATAAATACAATGAGTATAAAAGGGCACAATAGCCTAACCGATAAAATCGAACAAAATAAAACAATAGAAACCAAATGATGAAACAAAACTATGAAAACAAAACAGCAGTGGCAGTCTGTCTACACTGAAAGAAGACAGGTCAAATAAATACCTCTGCCAGATCAACTAATTTGTACACAAAAGAAATTGTCCTTTTACCTCCTGTGGAACAATCCTCTCCAGGAATCCACCTGTGTGGACATGAGGGAAGCCGCTGAACAAAATCACCATGTGACAAAAAAAATCTAAGAACACGTACAAAGCACATAAACATAAAAACAGAAGACAACTTACAACAGCATGTGTAGCAGTCAACTCCTAGCCACAAAGGAAGCATGGTAACACCTTATACCAATTCCTGGCTGATTGGTAGGAGGAGCTGACTGCTACCCAACTCTGGTGGCTCAGGAGGGACATTTTCTACCGGTCACACATCTAACAGAGGATTATGCAATAAATCCATATGAAAAATTGTGGTCTGAACTACAGAATGCAAAACTAAATCTTGATGATATCCAGTCAAAGAAAACAGAATTCTTACAACAACAACTGAGATGTAACAATTTCAAACATAACAATAAATCCGGCAAATTTCTTGCGAACCAACTCCAACGCAACAGAGAAAAATCTTTCATAACAACAATCCAGGATCCCATCCATCCATCCATCTTCCACTGCTTATCTGGAATCGGGTCGCGGGGGCAGCAGCTTCAACAAAGAGCCCCAAGCTTCCCTTTCCCCGGCCACATCCACTAGCTCTGACTGGGGGATTCCAAGGCATTCCCAGGCCAGTGTTGAGATGTAATCCCTCCACCTGGTCCTGGGTCTGCCTCAAGGTCTCCTCCCAGCTGGACATGCCATAAACACTTCCTTAGGGAGGTGCCTTGGAGGCATCAACAACAGATGCCCAAACCACCTCAGCTGACTCCTTTCCACACGAAGGCCAAACCACCTCACGAAGGCCTTTCCACACGAAGGCCAAACCACCTCAGCTGACTCCTTTCCCTTCTCTGAGCCCCTTGCGAACAGCAGTGTTTCTCACCCTATCTCTAAGGGAGACACCAGGTATCTGCTTGAGAAAGCCCATTTCCGCCACTTGTATCCGCAATCTCGTTCTTTCGGTCATGACCCATCGCTCATGACCATAGATAATGGTAGGAACGAAGATTGAACGGTAGATTGAGAACTTTGCCTGTCGGCTTCGCTCCCTCTTTGTGACAACAGTGCGGTAAAGCTACTGCAATACCGTTCCTGCTGCCCCAATTATCAGTCCAATCTCATGCTCCATTGTTCCCTCACTCGTGAATAGGACCCCAAGATACTTAAACTCCTTCACTTGTGGAAGGACCTCATTCCCCACTCGGAGAAGGTAGTCCACCGGCTTCGTGCTGAGGAACCATGGCCTCAGATTTGGAGGTGCTGATCCTCATCCCTGCCGCTTCACACTCAGCTGCAAACCAGACCAGTGAGTGCTGCAGGTCACAGGCCGATGACGCAAATAGGACCATATCATCTGCAAAAAGCAGCGATGCAATCCTTAGGCCACCAAACTGTAACCCCTCCTCACCTCGACTACGCCTCGTGGCGTAGTCGTGGTGAAAATCACGAACAGATTTGGTGATTTTCACCAAATCTCTTTTTAAAAAGAGGAACCACCACCCCAGTCTACCACTCTTTTGGCACTGTCCCAGACTTCCACGCAATGTTAAAGAGGCGTGTCATCCACGACAGCCCCTCAACACCCAGAGCCTTAAGCTTTTCCGGGCGAATCTCATCAACACCCGGGGCTTTGCCACCGTGAAGTTGTTTAACGACCCCGGTGACTTTGCCCAGAGAGATTGACTCGAATCCCCATCCTCCAGCTCTGCCTCTGCAACAGAGGACAGGTCAGTTGGGGTAGTTGGATTCAGGAGTTCCTCAAAGTGTTCCTTCCACCGACCGACAACCTCCTCAGTTGAGGTCAACACTGTCCCACCCTTGCTGTACACAGCTTGGATGGTCCCCCGTTGCCCCCTCCTGAGGTGTCGGACAGTCCTCCAGAACAACTTTGGTGCCGTCCGATAGTCCTTCTCCATGACCTCTCCAAGTTTCAAGTTTATTTATTTTTATATAGCCCAGATTCACAAACAATGTCTCAAAGGGCTTTACAATCTGCACATGGATGATATCCCTCTGACCTTTGTGCGCTGCAAGCAGTACAACCCTCACATCGGATAAGGAACAACTTCCCCCAAAACCCTTTTAATAGGGGAAAAACTGGATGGGAGAAACCTCAGGAAGACTGCAGAGGAGGGACCCCTCTTCCAGGAGTGGACAAACGAAGCAATAGATATCGCTACAGATTAACAACACACTAATAATAACAATGACAATAACAATAATAAATGTATAAAAAAGGCACGCTGATCCATCCAGTAGAGCGAGTCACCACCAGCCGATGAAGCACACAGAGGTCACCGATTGCTGAGGATCCACCACTCTGAGGACAAACCAAACAAATCAAGTCATTGATCTCAAAAAAGTTATAGTTTAAGATTACTCTGCCAAAATCCAAAACCACAGCAGAACCAAATGAGGCAGAACCAGCACTCCCCTAGTGGATGTTGAAACAGGAGAATTGTGCAGCTTGTGATATCGCCAGCCACGGAAGCGGACAGAGGTAGCCGATTGCCGATGATACACCACACAAAGGCCTGAGAGAGAGAACAGGAGAAGGACGGAGAGATAGAGAGAGCAGGGGCGAGAGTGGTGCGAGAGGGACCAGAATAGCAGAGGATTAATGGGAGGCAGGGGCCTAACTAAGAAATCCTATGGTTTGTCGGCAGGACTAGGCTAAACCTAAACATTGAGACTGCCACCCCGATATTACTTATATGTTAGGTAGAACAGATACGTTTTGAGTCTAGATTTAAAGACATCTACGGATTCAGACTGTCTAATACCTATAGGGAGATTATTCTCCAAACTCCTCCCACACCCTCTGTGTTTCCTCCATCACAGCCAAGGCTGCAGTCGTTTTGGCCTCTCAGTACCCTGAAACTGCTTCAAGAGTCCCCAGAGGGAACATGCCCTTGAAGGCCTCCTCCTAGAGTTTGCCAAAAAACACCTGAAGGACTCCCAGACAATGAGAAATAAGATTCTCTGGTCTGATGAGAAGAAGACTGAACTTTTTGGCATTAATTCTAAGCGGTATGTGTGGAGAAAACCAGGCACTGTTCATCACCTGCCCAATACAATCCCAACAGTGAAACATGGTGGTCGCAGCATCATGCTATGGGGGTGTTTTTCAGCTGCAGGGACAGGACGACTGGTTGCAATTGAAGGAAAGATGAATGCAGCCAAGTACAGAGATATCCTGGAGGAAAACCTCTTCAAGAGTGCTCAGGACCTCAGACTGGGCCGAAGGTTGAGTATCCCCACACCCGCCCTGCGCCTCACACCTGATGCAACTCCGAAATAAAACAAGGTCCAACCCCTGTCCAGGAGTTTGGATCCAGAACCGAGGCTATGCGTGGAGGTAAGCCCCACCAGATCCAACTGGTAACGCTCCACCTCCAACACAAGCTCTGGCTCCTTGCCCTCCAGTGAAGTGACATTCCGTGTCCCCAAAGCCAGCTTCTGCCACCCGGGTCTGGTCCGTCATGACCCCCTGTCGTCACTGCCACCCATATGGCAACGCACCCGACCCCATCGATCTGCCCTGCAGGTGGTGGGTCCACAGTGGTAGCAGTGGTAGGAAGAGTCCACGTTGCCTTTTTGGGCTGAGCCCGCTGGGCCCCGTGGAAGACCCAGTCATCAGGTGCTCGCTGATGGGCCCTCCATCCAGGCCTGGCTCCAGATGTGGGCCCTGGGCTTCTTCCGAGCAGGGTCACTTGTTTCCCTTTTAGTCTTGCATGAGGTCTGCTGAACCACTCTTTGTCTGGCCCTTCACCTGAGACCTGTTTGCCTGGGGTGATCCTACCAGGAGTACAAGACTCCCGACAACATAGCTCCCAGGATCCTTAGGGCACACAAACCTCTCCACCACAATAAGGTGATGGTTCCTTGGAGAAGCATTCCAGGATCCCTCTGGTAAGTATTCCCAATCACCTCTTGAAATTAATGACGTCTTCTATAGATATTATCATAACTAATATTCAATCACTGTGAAGACGATATTCACAATTTCCTCACCTATTTAAACCTACCCAATCTAAAATCTGGAGACAGAGACATTGAAGACGCTCTGCTGACTAATAATAATAATAATAATAATAATAATAATAATAATAATAATAATAATAATAATAATAATAATAATAATAATAATAATCGTCATCATCATAATCATAATCATAATCATAATCATAATAAATCTTTATTGTCCACCGGGGTGGAAATTCATCTTTGGCTCACCAGACTTAAAGACAAGACATTTAAGACACAATACAGCAGTGAGGATCACACCATAGAAAAGATAAGAAACTAGCACTAAGAAGAGATAGTCCAACATTAAAAAATCTGCTTCATCATCATCATTATCATTATCATCATCACCATCATTACCACCATTACCATCACCACCACCGTCATGCAGTAGGTCATTCTGTCAAATTAAGAATGTTGTCTGGTCTGGGGACAAAAGACTTCTTATAAATATTTTTGGTCGCTAGCGGAACTCTAGCGCCTACCAGAGTTCAGAAGCACAAACTCTCTGGAGAGAGGATGGGAGCTATCCGCTGTGATGCTCAGAGCTTTCTTCCTCACCCTCTCCTTGTACAATAGGCTCAAGGCCTTTTGGGGATTGCCAATGATTTTGCTAGCCATTGACACAATCCTAGACAGTTTGTTCAGGAATTTACAGTTTAAGTGACCAAACCAGGCAGAAAGATGAAATGTCAAAACACTCTCAATCATGGTCTTGTACACAAGTTCTAAGACCTGCTGACTAACACTGAAGCTATTCAGCTGTCTGAGTAGATAAAGTCGCTGGGAAAATTTCTTGTAAATATACTCTGTGTTACCAGAGAAGCTCATCTGGAAGTCTAGAACTGTGCCTAGGTATTTGAAGTCCTCCACAGATTCTGTAAGTTGGTCATTCAGGGAGACTGGCAGTATAGTAATATCTTGCTTGAGCATGATTAATTCCTTTGTCTTGCCTACGTTGATTTCTAGCTGGCTGGTGTGACACCACCCTTCAAGTGCTACAGTTGAGAAAGATAGGCATCTACACCACAGGGGTCTGATTTAGGTAACAGGGCAACTAAGGCCACATCATCTGAATACTTAAATAGTTTGAAATATTGCTCACTGATCATAAATTCATTAGTAAAAAGAGAGAATAACACAGGGGACAATGCACTTCCTTGTGGGCAGCCTGTGCTCACAGTGAGCACCTGTGATGTGTTCTCCCTGGCACAAACCTTTTGTGGGCGACAAGAAAGAAAATCCCTAAACCACAAGATTAGACTGGGATGTACTTTAAAATCAGCAGCCCTTTTCAGCAGGATATGGATCTTCATTGAATTAAAAGCTGAGCTAAAATCTATGAATAAGACCCTAACATATCCTTTAGAGTGCACAAGATGTTGTATGACTGCATGAAGCATGGTCAGTAATGCATCGTCTGTACCTCTGTTCCTCTTATATGCAAATTGAAATGGGTCCATTCTCATTAACACCAATGCAGTTAGGAGGTTAACCAGGACTCCTTCCATAGTTTTACACAGTGCAGACGTTAAAGCAATAGGCCGGAAATCATTAGGTGAGCTTGCGCCTGGCTTCTTGGGCACAGGCCTGATTATAGTGTTTCCATTATAGTGGCACTGTGCCGCTGTCTAAGAGAAGCTGAAACAGCCTGGTTAACACTCCCTTAAGTTGGAAATAGCAATCTTTAAGAACCCTAGGCTTCAGACTGTCAGGGCCCAGGACCTTGTCTGGCTTGAGTCTTAAGATTCAGGAAGCAACCTCATCCTCCTTGATGACTAAGGGGGTTGCTCTTGGAAGATTATTACATATTTCATCACATTCCATACTGTCATTCAAAGTGTCAAATCTACAGTAGAATCTATTCAGGTCATTGACATCGATTTGACTACTAGGACTCTCAGCCTTTTGGGGGGATCTGCCCATTAGGGTGTTTAGCCCCTTCCAAGCTTGTTTCTCATTTCCATTTACAAACTTGCTCTCTGTTTTGTTTTTAAAATCTAGTTTTGCCTTAAGGATCGCTCCTCTTAGCTTCCTCCTTTTCTCATGGACCAAATCCATGTTGCCAGCACAGAAAGCAAGTTTCCTTTCATTAATGTAGCCCTACAGCTCTTTAGACACCCAGGACTTGTTGTTCTGAAAAATTCTGATTGTTTTCTTTTCAGACGCAGTGTTTTCAAAGAAAGTTACATGTGATGTGATAGTATCAGTCAGTTCATGAACATCCTGGCTGGACTCAAAGAAGGTGTCCCAAGTAGTGTTCTCGAGGCAGTCCTTGTTGTTCTCTGCTCCTATCAGACCTCACCAGTATCTCCTTGGAGACAGGTTTTGTTCTCTTCACCACAGTTCTGTACTTTGGAAGTAGATGAATGATGTTATGGTCCGATTTTCAGAGTTGGGTCTGCATACGCTTTTATAGGCACTGGCGACATTTCCATAGCATTGGTCAATAGTCACATTTAGGCGAGTGGGGCAGTCCACATATTTCTCGAGGGTTGGCAAGTGTTCAGGTAGGTTGCATGAGGTAAAATCCCCGAGAGCCAAGATCGCTTGGTCTGCAGAGCGAGTGAGAGCATTTTTATAACTCTCGGCTATTCTCTCCCCTGCAGCCTCATAATTAGGACCAGGGACATACGTGAGAATAATCATGATCTGTCCAAATTCCCGTGGACTGTAAAAGGGTCTGAAAGAAACAGTTAATATTTCAAAGTCTGGGGTGCACACTTGCTCTCGTATGCAGAATTGTGTGGCCCAGCTGTTGTCCAGAAACATACACAGCCCTCCTCCGATGGATTTACAGGAGTTGCGCTTTTCCCGATCTGCTCTGATTGTAGTGTAACCAGGTAGGCTTGGGGTCATGTGTTGCTCTTTAAGCCACGTTTCTGTAAAACAGACCAGATTACTTTGCCTGAATTCACAGTCATGTTTGGCTCTCGCCGCGAGCTAATCCAGCTTGTTGTTTACAGAGCGCACATTTGACAGGGTAATAAAAGGGACTGGGACCCTGCTGCCGCGTCTCCACAGCCGCCTCTCGATCTCCGCTTTTTCCTCTGTCCTCTGGCTTCCAGACCAGCCTTCAGCCCGTTGGATTTGACCACAGTCCGCAGGTAGATCAGCTGAGAAGCGAACGCTGGTTGAGCTCAGTGACAGCAGCTTCTCCCGGGAGTAGTTGATAGTGCTTTGTTCACCTGCCAAACACAAGCTGCTCCCAGGTGCGAACGCCCCGAGGCAAAAAATGATCGATAGCGGTGTGAAATCCATGATCATAGGCTACTTTAGGTTACCAAGTGCAGCGCACATTTCACCGGTGTAATCCACGTGAAAAAGAAAGTTTAAAAGGGGTGAAAAAGAAGTAAAACACATAACAAACAAACAGCGGTGAGCACAGGGTCAAGCAGCTGAGCCGCGCCCCCTTACTATCAATGAATTACAGAGTGCATTAGATAGTATGCCACCAGGCAAGGCACCTGGTCCAGATGGTTTCCCTGCTGAATTTCTTCAAACATTTCTGGTCAGCGTTAGCCCCTCTTTTGACACAACTGTTCACCGCGCAGGTAACCATGATACTTTTGGTGTTAATCGCATCTAGAATTGCATTGTTTCTTATGGCTGCTAAGCTGTTTGGCCCCAGTGATGTATGACGCCCAACTGACCACTGAATGCGCAAGCTGCTGCGGCACAGATTTTAAGCTTTTTTGACCACACGGATGACGCTACACACATAAAATTTATTTTTTCTTCTATTTTCCATAATGATGAATAACATATATGTCACTTAAAATAAACTTTACTGACCCTTTAACTTATATGTGGATGACATTTTACTTTATCTAGAAAACCCCAGAACATCAGTAAAGGAAGTATGTAAACTAATTACAACCTTCTTACGTCTTTCAGATTATTCCATTAACTGGTCAAAGTCAATCATACTTTCATTAACAGATAACTCGTGGAATCCTGCAGTCCAAAACTCAGTTATTAGATATCTCGGTTTAAATAATACTAATAAACTTTCAGAACTAGTCCACTTGAACTTCACCGCACTTTCGGACAAAGTCTCTGGTGATGTAAGGCGTTGGAATAACCTTCCCATCTCCCTCCTGGGACGAATAGCTACTGTTAAAATGAAAATAATACCTCAAATCAACTACCTCTTTTCCATAATCTCATTTAAACCGACATCAAAGTGGTTCCAATCCTTAGACACTGCCGTTGTTAAATTCAATTTAAAAAATAAAACAGCAAAAATTAGCCTGACAACTCTTCAAAAAATAAATCTGAAGCTTGTCTAGAGGCATCCAACTTCATGCAGTATTACTTAGGAAACCAATTACAATATCTGATCAAGTGGATCCATCCAAATGGGGATTATAACTCCTGGCTGGAACTAGAACAGGGAGACTGTAATCACATCAGTCTCTCTGATCTTCCCTTCATAACCTCAACCCTTAAACAGCATCCTTGCTTCAAGAATCCTTTGATTGCCTCCAACCCTGTTTGCTTGGTAGAAAACCCTTGATGTTACAAGATCTCAATTACAACCTGGTATACTCTGCCCAATATGGCACAACCCGTACTTCGTTAACAATAAAAAGGCAGGTGGTCCTCCTTACCCCATGCCTACGGGGTTTGTCCTGGGCGCCCTGGTGGTGGTGGTCGCTGCCTCCTCTGGTCTCTGGGTCTACGTGGCTCCCCCAGTGGCTCTTCAGGTGATGGCTTCTGGATGCTCCTGGCTACCGTGGTCGGGGGTACTCAGCTAGCGTGGCCCAGCTGGGTTCTGGTAGCCTCTCTGGGCGTTGGTTTCATCACACATGCATGTTGGTTTGGGGCCTACCAGTTTCTGTTGATTCCAATTGTTGGATCCCGTCAGTACGTGATGACTCTCTCTTCAGACACCTATCTCAGGTCCTCTATTTTCCTTCTTTACTGTTTTCCTCTGGTGGCCTACTCTATACTTTTAGGACCTCCACTAATCTGGTGTTCTATAACATTGATATTAAGGTATCAGTTGTGAGAAATGATGAAACAGCTCAAATCTCTTCCACTCTAGCAGCACTGCCTGTCTATCCTCTCCCCTGTTTGTGTTTTCTCTGTCTGGTTTCCTTACTAACACAAAGGTGCAGCACTTCCCTCTTAGGCTCACAATAGGAAATTCTAATAAAGACTGACAACTTAGTTCCCAGAGAGGAGCGATGATGGTCACATGCTTGCATTAAAATATATGAGTTTGCTGCAAGACTAAAATACGCATTGATCTCATAAAAAGTTGACCCCCTTTTTATGGAGTTAAACTATGAGAATACAGGGAGACAAAAAAAATGTTGTGATTTGCTAATTTGTTTGTAGCTGAAACGTCATTTTTTTACGGTACAAAGTCAAAATAATGTTTAAACTGAGTTTAGCTGTCCCTTAATGGAAACTCATTTTGTATTTGAGGCCTACAACTTGTTTGAAAGAAGTTGGGATGAGGTCACAGGGATTATTTACTGTCAACAACACTAAGCATTTGGAAAGAGAGGAGACTGACTGTTGAAGTGCTGAAAGAGGAATTCTTCCTATTCTTAACCAAACTTCAGTCAGTCTATTGTCATGGGGATACTATCACATGCTCCATTTTACTGCCAAAATATTAAAGTATGTCTGTGATGATGACAACGTACAACTCCAGGTGTATTGTCTGGACTGTCTTCAATTGAACTGAACACCAAACACATTTAGGAAAGGATCAGATTCTGCTTTTTGAATGTTTTACAAAGTGCCCCACGTTTTTTGAAACTGTGAGTTTATGAGAACTTTAATGTGCTAAATATTTTTGAATAATTCTTATCAATTTTTAATTGCAGTTCCACTAGCTGGCTTGACTCAAGTAGTTCATGATCAAAATATTATCATAATGATCAGTATTCTGATTTTCTCAGTTTGCCAATGAAGTCTCACATTCAGTGTTTAATGAGTATCCACCCTTCATCCCCGTCAGTGGTGACTTAACAACTGAGACGTGCTCTAAACCACATTGGCTTGGATTAAACTAGAGTAATTTGTGTTGTAGATGAGGGATTTACTCAGATACTTATTTTACTGTGATTAAACTGAGGAAGCTGATTCAAACATGAACAGTCAAAGCATACCCAGCACCAAATGCTGACACATCCTGTCCTGACTTCTTCCCCGAGACTCATTTCATACCCCCTACGATTCTTTTTTCCTGCCTATTCTTGGGCCCTTGGGTCTTTCTTGGGCCCTTGGGTCTTTCAAACCAATCTTCCAGTTTTGAACACAAACTGTTGAAAATGTGTTGCCTTCACAACCAATTTGAGATTATTGAAGTTATTAAAAGTTGTTATGACCCCAGAAGCCTCTCTTCCACAGGCCCCGTGTAATTTTATTAAGGTATTGTAATTTATCTATTTTTATGTATTTTAAGGTCTTAATGAATTTAGGCTTGTCAGTGTCAGCTGACTGAGCTGCATTGTTGTAACACAATTCGACCACTAGGTGGCGGCACAGGGACATCTCCTCACAGACCAGCATTAGAATGATCAAGAATTTCTAACTTTAAGTTTTCTGTCAGAAGTTCAGAGAAAAAGAACTTGAACAAAATCATTGTCGAATTTAGTGTAACCAGTAAATCTTTTGTCATCAACTTAAATGAAAATGTATGTTTTATCACTTGTAAAGAAAATTAACTTCTTATTTTCCTTTTCAGCCTTAAAAAATAATTTTCTGTCTTGAAATTATGAGTTAAATTAATGGTCAGACTTGAGTTCACTTCATTTAACTGATGGTATTAGAGTGTTGGCATTTATCACCAGAATTTCCTTTCTTTTTAGTGAGTCAGATCATTTGGTTCAGTCAGCAATGAGAACAAATGACTCTTTACTCACGGTCATTTCTGTCTCCTAGAATTCAGCCAGCAGCTTGTATATCACTCAAATTATGCAATCTCATTATGCTAAATCTTAATTTGTAGATTACCATTGTTTTATGCCACATTATATGTGGTATTAAATCATTAATGTATGTGTATTCAATGTTCATTTGAACTGAGTGCTGCAATTACATTGAACATATGTATGGTTGTAATGTGCCTCATGTTTATCAATCTAATATACATTCTGCCTTTGTGTCAACAATGCCATGAAATGCATCCAAAAACTATTTTGCTTTCGTTAATTGTGTTAGCGCTCTCCTCTCTGTGCTTAAGAATTGTTCGCTGCTAAATCCACCATGATAATCTTGTTTATGTCTGATCGATTCCAAGATTGTGAGTCTGCATATTGTGGGAGGATGAGCAGTGGGTGTGCTGGTGCAGTCAGGGCTTCAAATGCTTTGGTGATGCTAGTGGACAACCCCGCCCCCCCCAGTTCTGTCTCACTCACAGTATCCCACAGTCTTGTGTCAACTGCGCAGACCTTCAAGAGTTTGAGTGCTACCATTCGTCAGCATCTGAAGTGGGAGTCACACATCAACATCTTCCTCAAACAGGCCCATCAGAGGAAACACTTTCTGGAGCAATGAGGAAGCAAAGCACGGCCTGCCGTAAGAGCTGTTCTACAGAGTTCTACGCCACAGTCATTGAATCCGTCCTGTGGGCATCAATCATGGTCTGCTTTGGAGCAGCCAGAAAACAGGATGAGAATGGGGAAAAAAGAAAGGACAGCAGAAAAAAGAAAATCACCGGGTCTTCCCTTGCCCCCCTTCCAGGGCTTTTACTCATGAAAACCCAGGAAGCAGGCAGGGACCATCATTAACACTCTGACCCTTAGCTGTTTCAAGTTCTGTCCTCCAGCAGGCGCTGCAGAACCTCACAGAGACACGACCAGACAGCAGAACAACATCCTCCCTTCAGCCATCGTGAACAGCTGAACTGAATCATCTAGGCCTGCTGGTGTTACACCTACACACACCCTACAGCACAAATAGGCTTATATAACATCCTCATACATGACAATTTGTGGTAGTGTGTGGTTTTACACCCCACATGCAACAAATCTTTATATTTTGCTAACTCATGAAAGAACAAAAACGCGGTTACCACAGAGGAAATCGTTCTGAATGAGTGGTGTGTTTTCTGATACGAGGAATAAATTATTCTATTTAAAATCTCCAAATTCTAAACCTAATTATCTGATTTGCAGTGGAAAAACAAAGAGGAAATAAACTACTGAAAAATTAAACATTTGCTTTGGTGTGAGGAGATATTAAAACAGAAGCTGCTTCATTCCTCTGTTCAGAACCCTTCAGACAAATAACTAGACAGTGATTTTGGACTTTGGCTCTTTAATGCACTGCCTGCACTTTTCCCTGTTGCTATAATGGACCTATAAATGGAATAATACAGAGGATCTGAGCTCTATTAGGGCATTTAATTTCAGGTATCTCAGGGAGGCCCAGAAATATTTTATCTTTATGCCATTTGGTACCTTATAGAGGAGAATTGTGTCACTCTAAGCATTCCAGGTTGACATGTGTGTACAGAACAGCTTGTGATTTCACCTCAGTGTCAGGGAGATGGAGGTAGAGGCGTGGGCAGACGGAGACGATAATCAGACTCCACGCTCGCTGAATTTCAGACAAATTAAACGTCAGGGGGAAGCAGAGAGCGGGACCGCCAGGCTGCTTTGAAAAGCTGAGGCTATCATAAATTATTAATAGCTCCCCATCACGGTCTCCCTCTCTTCATCCCTCGCTCTTTTCAACCATCCTGTTCTCATCCATCTCTCAGTCTTGGCTAATCAATGTTGATCACTCTTCTCTCTCACTTTGTTCTACTCCCTCTCTCTTCATTCTTTCTCTCTTTCTTCATGTGATATGGTCATCTTCCTTTGTGCCAATCACCGCCTGGGTTCCTCCCACCTTCCTCTTCTATTCATGTCTGTCTTCTCTGTCTCTGCTCTCCTCCTTCTCTGACTCCTTTTGGACTAAAATGATTTTCATCCCTCCCATCCAGCTACATTATCTCTTCCCTCCTTAATCTCGATCACTTTATCCTTTTCTTAACGTCCCTCCTTCATTATTGTTTCATCCCCCCCTGTCTTCACCTTCACCATACTGAAAATTGTCTTCTACTTTTCAATGTTTCAAATCTTCCATCTGTAAACATGGGATTAATAATCTTGTTTGGAGGATTATTGACTACTTTCAGTAAATTATCTGATTTATTAATGCTTTGGACCCAACTTAATGTTTCATAATGAGTGCATGAACAGTTGATCTGACTTACATTGAGACATTTTCTCCTCAGTCTGTTTATTTCTTGTACTTTAGTTACTCCTCTTTCAGTTTATTTTCTGGTTTTATTCATTGTGGCTCTCTTATTTTTTTCCCTTCTCTAGTTTTTCATTTCTTCTGATAAGTATTGGAGCAAAACCATTAGCCACTATACACAGAATACCTTTCTCATATATAAAACAACCCTGCCAAAGATTGCTAGAAAACCTTTTCTTGGGTTGTGCTTATGAGAAAATGTGAAAAGTGTGGAAATAGTTTCCTTTGTTAAAAGTTAAGGTCCAATGTTTTTCTTTTTAAATTCAGCACGAATACATTGATAGAAAATATTTTCTGATTGGCCTGTTTGTTTGTTTTTTTTACAATTTCATCTATAGGCATGTTTTTTAAGTGAAACTAAAATCAATGACAATAAATCCTGCATGCGGGCAGCACAGTGGAGGAATGGTTAGCGATGTCACCTCACAGCAAGAAGGTTCCTGGTTTTATTTCTGACAGAGTTTGTATGTTCTCCCCCGTCTGTGTGGGTTCTCCCCGGGTTCTCCAGCTTCCTCTCATCTTCTAAAACATGCAGCTTATGTAAATTGCTCACTCAAAAATGATCCGTCGGTGTGAGTTTTGGTCGGTGGTTTCTATATGTGGCCTGTGATGAACTGGCGACTCATCCAGGGTGTACCCTACCTCTGGGATAGGCTCCAGCAGACCCGTGAACCATGTTTTATATAAGATGAGACGATTACGAATGTCTCATTTAAAGAAGACAGATGAATGAATAGCATGTGTTTGATAACTTGTAAATCTTTTCCCATGACCCATAAAGTCTGATCAATACTATGATCTGTGTTGCTCTGTTTTGCCTCAGCTGACTGGTCTTTTCCAGCCTCCTATTGGTGAGTGAATCAACCAATCACAGGATTGGATCTTAGATAATAGGTAATTATATTCATAGTACTGGCCTTACAGATCTTCTTTTTACCTCCCACTGGCTCCCAGAAATGTTTTCTTGTGAAATTTTTTTTTCATGACTTCGCTGTTAGGAAACACCATGGATGAAACATAATTAGTTATGAAAAGCTTGTTGGCTTAACAGATTTCAGATTTTAGCTGTATTGATGCAACAAATTAAGATTTACATACGCAGGAAACTGACTTTAAAATAAAATACAATATTAAAATAGTGTAATACATACAGGTTTAAACTTACATAAATACATATGTCATATTTTAGTGCATTTAAAATTTTAAAAAGGAAAACAAACAGCAGCAAAAATTTCATCAGGCTGATTTGATTTGGTCCTTCACAAATACTGCAGACGTTTGACAGAATGTCCCTTACCTTTCACTGCACTAAGTACTACATATTAACAGTAAATACAGTAGTAGTGGCTGTAGTGTTAAGGGTAGTTCAAGCCTGGACCCCAAGGAGCAGACACTGACACAAACGTAAAAATAAACAGTTTTATTGCTCAGGCAAAAACACAAGTGAGCAATGAAAACGAAACAACAGAGCAAAAATTACCAAAAATCCACAACAATGAAAAGAGCATGTAGCAGCGAGAAGACTAGGAACACTAGCATCACGAACACAGGACAAAATAATCTGGCACCCTCTTAGGGAAAAACCAGGCCTTTTAAAATGAGGCTGATGAACAGCGTTGGAACTGGTGTGGCTCATCAGCTGCTACGATCCAGCTACACCCTCTGCCACAGCCTGACCTGTTAAGAGAAAATGAGTTTTCACAATAACAGACCTGTCAAGCACACAAACAGAACCGAACCATGACATGTAGTATCATATGGCAAACTTAGTTTAAATGGCTTTTGGTTACTATATTTATCCTAACCTAACTTTGGCCATGTACTACTAGCATAATAAAGTTGGTTATCAGCTGACACTGTGTTTTATCATCCAGGTTTAAGCATAACAACGGAAATGATGCATAATTAATCATGGAGGCTCAAAATCATTACATTAATTTAAGAGAAAACAGAAAGTATGCAATGTCTTCATGTATTTCTGAGCTGTAGTCAGAAAATAACTGTACTGTACTGTAACAGTATCACCGCTGTCAGGAAGCCAGATTGAAAGGAAACAATCTTCACAGCTTAAATACGACCAACTTTTTATACTTTGTAGACTATACACCGTCTTTGTTTTAAAACCAGGACTTATGAAAACATCCTCTGCTCTTTAATTATTTATCACTTTCCTGCAGGAATGAAGCCTCAGTGAGCCGAATGGTCAGCTGGAGAACACTTCACTGCATCATGCAGAAACAAATCTGAAGAAACACATGTCTGGACCTCCTGAAGTGAAATCTGGACTAAGTTTGACCTCTGCAAGAGCTGCTCAGCTCCATCTGATCTCCAGCAGTTTTACTTTGTCCTGTGTCTGCCCTTCAAAGAGTTTTTCATACCTGTCATCGATGCTTGCTCTTCCACTAGTTTCAATTTTCTGTAACATTTTAAATGGCAACAAAATGATAATGTCACATCTGAATCCCAGACGGAGCACGTACATGTCCAAACATTATCCATCACCCTCATCTCCTTGATGAGGGCAACAGAAAGAATGGCTCAGATCCTAATTATGGAAAAAAGGATTTTCAGTTTGACAATTGTTAAATCTGGTCCTTCAAAGTAAAACCCTGACCCTCAGGCAGTCAGGACTGCTTCGTGAGATGCAGCTCATCAACTCACAGCTATTATTACATCCCTGACAACCCTCTCATCTGTGTGTTTTGCATCCAAAGACACTTTTAAGTTTCCTGCTGCATGTCAACAAGACAGGGAACAGTGAACATATTGATAGATAGCATTTGATGGATTATACTAAGCAGGAACAGCTGAACACTGAACTTTATTGAAGTGACAGAAGCCTTTAGTGGCTTGGTTGTTACCAAGGGCCCTTTGTGAATTCTTCAGGGAGTCTTCATTAACTTTTGGAAAGGTTCATTGTTGATCAGGTTTCTCCATTTTATGACAAGGTGCGTGAGTGTATCATTCCAGAGTTTTAGAAACAGATTTATAGTCCTTATTGATTGAATTTAATCACCTTCTTTGTCATCTCTTTCAGAGTTTATTCTGATTTTGAAATTGTATGCTCTTGGTGAAACCTACTTGTCAATTTCGTGTGAAACTTTGTATTCTATACTCAAGTGGCCTTGTAGTAGATTGAAATTTGTTTGTGACAGACAGCGTTCAGTATGAGGTAGAGGAATTCAGGACTGACCGGGTCCGATATGTTTCTGCGGCACTGCAATTTTTAGGTCTGTGTGACGCTTTCATTTACACACAAGCAAACACCTCGACCAGCAACCCTGGTGAACTGCAATAAAGGCAGCTGTGATAATTATGATAATGAATCTAGCTTCTGTCTGCTGTCTATTGTCACCTGGTAATGAGTTTGTCCCAAAGGTCACTGCTGTAATAGCTCATTAGCAGCGCTGGCTAATGCTGCTCAGTGATATAATTCACAATTACCAGAGGTGCACTGGTCAGTGTGGCTCTCTGCTCTTTATTGTATTGGCCCATTTTTAACCGTTGATCACTGGGTTTCATTACTGCTGTGGGACAATGTGGCTGCTTGTGTTTGCGTGTGTTCAGTTGTATGAATGCCTTTGTGCAAATACAAAAACACCTGAAAAACATTTTATATGTGTTTTTGTGGTAAATATATGTGTGGACATTTCAATATAACCCAAATCAGTGCATTTAAGTAAATAGACCTATGTTCATGGACAACATAAGTAAGAATGTTTGAATGCATGAAGCACATGACACAAACAGCAAAGTGTCGCCAATACGACAGTACATAAAAACTTATTACATTCATAAATATTTATTAAACAGGTTGTCAACAACAATATTAATGCTTGTGACTATGCTGGAAAGCCTATTGTGTTCATTCTCCTATCAAATTTCAAATTCTGACCCTATTTTCACTCTTAATTATATTTGCAAAACTGAGGAGACAATTCTCAACCCCCTGATGACAATGTTTGCACAACTTAGCTCCACTAGCCTCAGCTAAATATAACATGTTGGGAAAGTTAGAAACACTAACGAAGCCACACAGGAATGGTGACGGCCCTATTAAATGACAAACACAATAATTGGGATTATTTTTCATTGTGACGAGGACTCTAAGGGCCTTTTTTCTTAAGTCAGTTCTAATTCTAATTATGAAATCCTCAAAACTTGTAATTAAGCTGTAAATTGATCCCTACAACCAATTCTCATGTCTCTTTGCTCATTTGCCGAACATGTATCTGGTTTAGGTGCCCCATGAGGTTCAAGTGTGTCAGCACTAATATATTAAACATCTA
Source organism: Antennarius striatus (assembly GCF_040054535.1). NCBI lineage: Eukaryota > Metazoa > Chordata > Actinopteri > Lophiiformes > Antennariidae > Antennarius > Antennarius striatus. The sequence goes on along the minus strand of NC_090777.1, from coordinate 12,301,999 downwards.
ATTCAAACATGATTGAAATTAAGATAAACACATTTTATTTTTCCTGAATATATATTTTTTGTACTTTAACCTCTTAATACAAGAAACTTGCTTCACCTTGTTGATTCAGGTAAAAACCCTTCATTTATTCGTTTCAGTGAAGATGAGACGATCGTATTTATCTCATCTGGGGGCGGCAGTGGCTCAGCAGTAGAGCGGACGTCTTGGGACCAGACAGCGCCCAGCCATCGGCGGTTCGATTCCCGCTCCAGCCAGACATCTTTGGAGTGTGAGCTGACAGTGGGAGGTGTCAGCTCTCCTCCCAGCCACTGCCGAGGCGCCCTTGAGCAAGGCGCCGTCCCCCCCCACAAGCTGCTCATTGGGGCGCACTCCGAAGTCGCGACCCGTCCCTCCACCTCTCTTGTACTGATTGTCATTAACTGCATGCCTACAGGCCCCTAGTGTGTCTTGTGTTCAGGGGCCTGTATACGATGTTTGTGTGTACTCTGACTAACACATATATATATAATATATACAGTATATGCATGTACAAAAAAAAAACTGGAGTGGAAAACATAATTTCCCCATTGTGTGGATGAATAAAAGTGGATTTAATTTAATTTAATTTAATCTTCACCTGCTTATCCACAATCCAGGTTACGGGTTACGTTAGAGCCCATCACAGTTCATCACAGACATCCAGTCACACTCGCACCTACAGACAGTTAACCTAAGCTGCATGTTTACAGAGGTGGGAAGAAGCAGGAGAACCTGGAAAGAACCCACGCAGACATGGGGAGAACGTGATAATTCCACACAGAAAGGCCCCAAGTGGAATTAACCAAGGACCTCCTCGTGACAGAGCAGGTTAAATACTGCATCTGTAGTACTCTTTTTTGGCATAAAATCTTACTGCTGCTCACAAATGCTCACTTCTTCCCTTAGTCTAGCTTCCACTACTCTTTCCCATAACTCCATTGTATGGCTCATCAGCTTTATTCCTCTGTAGTTGCCACAACTCTGCACATCTCCCTTGTTCGTAAAAATGGGCACCAGCACACTTCTCCTCCATTCCTCAGGCATCTTCTCACTATCTAAGATCCTGTTGAACAACCCAGTCAGAAACTCTACTGCCACCTCTCCTGGACACTTCCAAACCTCTACAGGTATATCATCAGGACCGACTGGCTTTCCACTCTTCATCCTCTTCAATGCCCTCCTCACTTCATCCTGACTAATCTTTGCTACATCCTGGTCCACAACAGTCACCTCTTCTAGTCTTTGTTCTCTCTCATTTTCCTCGTTCATCAACTCTTCAAAGTACTCTTTCCATCTTCCCATCACACCACTGGCACCTGTCAATAGATTTCCATCTCTATCCTTAATCACCCTAACCTGCCCGTTCCATCCTGCCTATACACGCTTCTTCACCTCTTTTCTACACTCTCCATTGCTCTGGACTATTGACCCTAAGTACTTAAAATCCTCCACCTTCTTGATCTCTTCTCCCTGTAACCTCACTCTTCCACTTGGGTTCCTCTCATTCACACACATGTACTCTGTCTTACTGCGGCTAACCTTCATTCCTCTTTTTTTCAGGACAAACCTCCACCTCTCTAGCTTCTCCTCCACCTGTTCCCTGCTCTCATTACAGATCACAGTGTCATCTGCAAACTTGCATGTCATAAAAAAAAGTTCTGGCAATCAATCGATCGGTAGTGCACGTGTTCACGTACGGTTTGTTTACATGCACCACGTGAACGCGGGGGGAGGTAGATGTGGATATGAGGAGCTCAGAGGAGGGAAGTGTGTTGATAGAGAGAGAGCTCAGAGCACGGCCCATTAACACGGAGCGTTTTGGGACAGAAGTGATTTTATCAATATTCAATCAAAGATGTTGAGGACCACCGATCAGTTTGGGGCAAGATATTTAAATACATTGAAGTTGGACATCTGGCAGTTGAACGACATGAATCAAAAAAGGCATAATATGGGACATTTAATAATCTCTTTTTTTGAAGAATTTCAGGTGTGAACCATTGTAAAAATGCCAGTATTTCATTTTGAACTTCCAGTCATTGATCTACAAAGTTGTTTGGTGAAAAATATTATAGCTCAAAGACAAAGAAAAAGTTTCACAGTAATAATTAGGCAAGAAACTGAGCTTCCGATTCTTTCTTTGAGGTTAAATACTTAGCTTTTTGACTAATACTACCTATATACAGTACATTTAATCAGTTATCTGGTACTCATTGGAAGCACAATATCAAAATCTCATTTCTCGTAAACATATTCCTGACAACAATAGACACATTGAATGTTTTATTGTTTTGCAATAGAGATGTCAGCTATTTTGTTATGCTTCAATGAAAAGTAACCTAATCATGAAATGTGACGGTATCATCTTTATGTTTCTTTTAAGAAAAAATAGTTAAAAAGACTTTTATAAGTTTATTTAAAAAGTTTGGCTTAGGGTTAGGGTTATAAGCAAACTAGCAATGCATTTATTCAAATGTAGAATATAACTTATTTAAGATTTGAAACTTGCACAGGAGAGGGTGCCTGTGAGGTACCGGAGTGTGTGCTTATTTCAAATGTGAAGGGAGAAAAAAAGAGGAAAAATTGACTGCACTCAGCCAATTTCCAACCAGAATCTGTGTTATATTTAAATGAGACAATCAGCCATTTTGGCTTCTTGAGACAGGACTTAATCAGTCAATAGGAGCAGTGAGTGATTAATATGAGTGGACTGGGAGCGACCTCATCCAAGAGAGAAATGGGCTGATGAATGAATGATCATCACAGGAGTGCTGGAGCGTAGCAGCACGAGTCATGGTAATCAAGGATTAGAGGGAAATTCGAATTTTAATATGGTCCTGGCTCTCAGCGTCTGAGGATGATGATCCATGGACCACTTTTGTGAATGAGAGGAGAAAGAGGTCAGACATTTATTTACCAGTTGAACAGTAATGGCTTTTGGAAGCTATGATAAAGACTGAATAAAACAAGTCCGGTTATAATTCACACAGTCAATTTCAGTTTCAGTAGATATCTCTAAAATTAAACGTTAGATGCTAAAAAAGGCCTATATGTTAAAATAATAAATGTTTTAGGAAACTTAGTAACTCTATTTCCACGCTGGCCTTTTTCTGAATCTGGATCATCTCTGAGTTGCTGCTTGGCAAAAGAACTTGTCTACTATCAAAAGTGATCGGCTAAATGGCTGCTTCTGGAGCAATAATTCAGAAAGTTCTATACTTTGAATATAATCACACAATTTTATTTGCAACTTTTTCATTTCTTTCAAGCAAAACTTATTTCAGTTGGGGCTTATTTAGCATCTGTATCTCTTCTGTTTGAGGAGGTGTCATTTAAGGACGTAAAGATGTACTTCAGTTCACTGTTTGTATTGGTTTAGAAGCGCAGCATGAAATTCACTGCTGATGACACAAATAACACGTTGTGACAGCTTCAAACTATGAAAAACCTGCTACTCATTTCATGTCTGTGTAGATTATCACTCATCGGGATTCTTGGGGCTTGAAAAGAAAGCAACTGAATTTCCTTTGACTTCACTTCTCCATCCAAGACGCTTGAACCAACAGAGGTGACACAGACAACTCAATCAATTCAGCTTCATGTATTTAATAAACAGGGACCTTTAACACATGTGCTCTATACTGTTATATTGAAAAATGAAGTAGTTTAAACTCAGTTTAGAAAACATTCTATGTTCCTAACAATATTAACCTATATTATTTGTTAACATTTTGAGGGCGACATAATGTAAATGCAAGACTTACTTATGAGTGGGTCATCAGGACTGTGCATGTTGTCTAATGTTGAATACTGGTAATGATTTCTGTATTAATCAAAGGAGATTATATGAAAGCTGAAAAAATAACATGGATTTACTGAATAAGAAGGAGAGGAGTATTAAAATACAACAGCTTTTGAAAACAGATTTTGAATTTATGTTCCTTCAATGTTTTTTATTTTTAGTCTAAAAGAGACTCTTAACATTTTGTTTTATTATTTTGAGGAGAGATCATCACATCAGTAGCCGTGCATAAAAACTGTTTGTTTTGTGCACAAGTTAGGTGTCAGTAATGTGCACCACAACCTTTCCTTGTGATTATTACGTGCTGTATGGATGTATTAGTGCTTTAACAGTTTAAGTGAATTGCTAAAGAAAGGAGTTCCTGTAGTGCTCAATCCTGCATGATGGAATAGGTGATGGAGTATTTATTTAACACCTCCAACACAGGATGGCTGGGGTAGTCCACGATTGTCCATAGTTTAGAGAAGATTCCTGATCCTGCTCCTGTTGGCAGTGTTGTATGGTACCCCTAGTTTGTGGTCCAGCTGCACCATCAGGTTTGTGTCTTAAGAAACAATCTTTCTCTCCTGGATGGCAGCTGGTTCTGGCTTAAACCCCCCCTCCTTCTGAAAGTCATCTTTCTTCTTAGTCTTTAAGTGTCTGTGGTTGTGGTTGTGGTCACACTGGTCCTCTAATTCTCAAATTGTGGCCTTGTATCCCTTTTCACATCTTCCTCAAACGCAGCAAATAATTGCTGAGTCATCAGAAAATTTCTTAAGAAGTGTTAGAGTTGTGTTGGAAGTGTGACGTGTACACAGTGATGCAGAGCTGCACGTAACAGGAGGCAATCTCCCCGGTGCCATCTCAAGTTCCTTTTTTTTTTTTTTTTTAGAACTATTTTCCTTCTTCTTGTTGAACAGATAAAAATAAACTTCATGGCAAGAATAGGAATGGTAATAATGGTTTCAATCATAAAAATTGTTATTGTCTTTCTGTTACTGCAATATTTTATGTATCCAGTTCTGTAAACATTTGTGCAACACAATCCAAAAAGGTTAATTTTAAAAATTTGCATCACGTATCAGCTCAAAAAACCAGTTTAATAAACCTATCACTATCAAGATGTACATGTCTGAGTTAGTCCAATCCTGTACCTGATTCTCATTCATTCTACTTCTCAAATTTCTCAAGCCACTCTAATGTCAACCCTTACATAGACGTCATTTGAAGACGGAGGAGAGCGTTCACAGTGTTTGATGTTTGTGTTGATTCATCGAAACAAATCTATGATGACTTTGGGTGTTGTTGTTCTCACACAGCGCATGAATGAAATCCTTAGTGACCTGTTGATATTAATGACTGTACAAAATATTTGAGGCGGTGCTCATAATATTGCAGAGGTGTGAGAGCCTCATTTTCCGACACGACTATTAAATCTTTGCCGGGGGTCAAGCTTTCTTTCTTATGCTTACCGAGAAATAAGCTATTTGACTAATTATCTGTAATGTTTACTTCCTATTGACCCGTAGCAACCGTGAAGTGTACTAGTACCACACAAAAAAAAAATTTATGAAATTCTACTAGCATGTATGCAATAAGAGCACTAAGACTAACATCAGACACCCTGAGTGAGGTGGACCAGGCCTCAGCTTGTGGCCTAGTAGCACTCAAGCATGGGTCTGCTCTCTTTATCTAGAGCCACCTGAAGGCCTTCTCTGCTGCCTCTCTGCTGCTGCTGTAGCTGTTCCCATGGCACAGTAAGCTCAAACATGATGCTCTTTGTTGCCCCTGACACCAGGATGATGTTAGGTCTCAGTGACATGATGAGGGAATTTGACTTGGCTGCCTAGGTCAACTCATGTCTGCCAGTCCTGTGCAGCGTTAAGAATCCCTGGTGTTGCTCTTGATGTTCTGGGATTCAATATTTCTGAAGCTCCTTGGAAATCTTAACCATCTCCTCGGGCAGCTGAGCTCCTTTGGATCTGAGATGGTGGTGGTTGTGAACACATAAAGGAGTAGTGGCCACAGGGTTTTTAGTCCCATTGAGATTGAGATGATTGCATCTTCTATGAAACACAGACTGGATTTTTTCAGTTCTTGTATGAACTCAGCAACAAATAAGTGTTTTTGAGTTGTTTAAGATTTAAGTTTATTTTAACACGAGAAATATGAAAGAAGAGGAAATCAAGGAGGACATTATTTGCTCATACTGCCAATGTCTGGTTAGTTAGGGTCACTTTAATTAAACATAACTGCAAAATAAGAACCAATTTAAAGTAAAAATAGAAACAATCACCTGGACAGAAATCCAAATACATTTTTAATGTCCTGGGTTGTTGTGGGAGGGATATGATTCTGTTCTGTTGTACTTCAGTCCCCTCACATAGAACTTGGCGACACATACATTAAGTGGTTTGAATCTTTGGCGTCGTCCATGGGTGAAAGCAACTCATGTAAACAAGCTATACCATCAGACAAGCAATAAATGCTGCTGCAAGTCCAATCACAGTCCCATCTAGAATATATGTGTGTAAAATACTATTAACAAATCTGTATGAATCTGTATGGGCTGATTAGGTCAAAATGTAAAGAAAAGAAGACAACAAATGGTCTGGGTGGTTTATTACAAATCATTTGAATTAATTAAATTAAGAACAAGGGAGATGTGCAGAGTTTTTGCATCTACAGAGGAATAAAGTTGATGAGCCATACAATGAAGTTATGGAAAAGACTAGTTGAAGCTAGACCAAGGGCAGCAATGAGCATTCGTGGGCAGCAGTATGGTTTCTTGCCAAAAAAGTATACTTCGGATCCATTATTTGCTTTGAGGATGTTGATAGAGAAGTGCAGAGAAGGCCAGAGGGAGCTGCATTGCGTTTTTGTAGATCTGGAGAAAGCTTATGACAGGGTCCCCAGAGAGGAACTGTGGTATTGTATGAAGAAGTCTGGAGTGGCAGAGAAGTATGTTAGAGCGGTGCAGGACATGTATGAAGATTATAAGACAGTGGTGAGGTGTGCTGTAGGTGTGACAGAGGAGTTCAAGGTGGAGGTGGGACTGCATCAGGGATCAGCTCTGAGCCCCTTCTTGTTCGCTATGGTGATGGACAGGCTGACAGACGAGGTTAGACAGGAATCTCCATGGACTATGATGTTTGCAGATGACATTGTGATCTGTAGTGAGAGCAGGGAACAGGTGGAGGAGAAGCTAGAGAGGTGGAGGTTTGTCCTGGAAAGGAGAGGAATGAAGGTTAGCCACAGTAAGACAGAGTACATGTGTGTGAATGAGAGGGACCCAAGTGGAAGAGTGAGGTTACAGGGAGAAGAGATGAAGGTGGAGGATTTTAAGTACTTAGGGTCAACAGTCCAGAGCAATGGAGAGTGTGGAAAAGAGGTGAAGAAGCGTGTACAGACAGGATGGAACGGGTGGAGAAAAGTGTCAGGTGTGATGTGTGATAGAAGAATTTCAGCTAAAATGAAAGAAAAGGTGTACAAAACTGTGGTGAGACCAGCGATGTTGTTTGGTCTAGAGACAGTGTCACTGAGGAAAAGACAGGAGACAGAGCTGGAGGTAGCAGAGGTGAAGATGCTGAGGTTCTCTTTGGGAGTGACCAGGATGGATAGGATCAGGAATGAGTACATCAGAGGGACAGCACATGTTAGAGGCTTTGGAGATAAAGTCAGAGAGGCCAGACTGAGATGGTTTGGACATGTCCAGAGGAGAGATAGTGAATATATTGGTTGAAGGATGCTGGGTTTGGAACTGCCAGGCAGGAGGCCTAGAGGAAGACCAAAAAGGAGGTTTATGGATGTAGTGAGGGAAGACATGAAGGTAGTTGGTGTGAGAGAAGAGGATGCAGACAGGGTTAGATGGAGGCAATTGATTCCCTGTGGTGACCCCTGAAGGGAAAAGCCAAAAGGAAAAGAAGAAGATTTGAAATTTATTAAATTACTATCCAGATAAAACATTTACATTAAAGAAGTCTGGAATTACAAAATATAAACAATTTTGCTCCTTTTTACTTTACAAACATGCAAACATGATGAAAGTTATAACTCAATTCACCCAAGATTGCATTAAAGGGGTTAAAATTCCACCAAGAAGGGAAATAGAATGTTATGGGAACACTGTTTTCATCACTGGGTTTGGTTGGACCAACTCCAAACTCATTAGGGGGGCACATTTATTTGGGAGTCAGAAATGCATTGTCTTTAATTTCACGCTACACGCATCTCGATACCAGCAAGACAGCGGTGAAATAGAAGCACACAAAAAAGAGACAAAGAGGAAGAGTGAAAATACGAGTCTTTATTTTCTGGCATAACTCACCACACCAAAGAGAAATAAAGTTCATAGAGTGACAAAAGTGGGACAGAGTGGAAATAAGATAAGATGACAGAAAATGTTTTCATATCAAGGTGAAATTCATGAGAGTGAATGTAATTTTGTTTGGATGGAACTAAATTTGCTTGTTTTTTTTTACGTTTGTCTTGTGCTTCGTCAGAGAGTTGCAGTACTTGCAGTTAATTTTGGGAGAAATACTTTGGGACATGTATCAAAGAACGGAGCAAACACACGGAAGAATCTGTGTTGATACTGATGACTGTTGTCTAGGCGTGCTGTGTGATTGATCTTTAAGAGCAGCAGACGATGAAATGAAGGGACAAAGAAACAAACATTACACACTTTAGGGTATACATAAAATCAAAATATTACAACTTTGCATTCAGGAAGCAAGCTAAAACAGACATTTATACTACATGCTTATATTAACATGTATATGTTTCCACATTGGGTCACATTTGAAATTGCAAATAAACAAAATGAAATGCATTGCTGATAAAGTATAAATCAGGGCTGTAAATCAATCAAATATTGAAAGGTTTTGGAAAAATGCTTAGCGGGCAACTTAGGAAGGTCTAAGTTATTTTAATTCTTGATACAATAGAACTAGCAAGAATGGATGTAAGATAAGAGGCATTACTGGCAACAACACATCAGTTGTCTCCATGTTTTACATTTAACCTGTGAAAGTGAAAATAGGGAATTTATATATCACAGTAGTTTTATTTTATGAACTGTGAGAGCAGAATGTTGCTTAATGCCATTGAAGTAGCAGCTAGTCATTCAGTAGGGTGATAACCCCTAAAGGCATAAAAACACAATATACTGTATATGCCATTGCAGTTACACAATACAGTCTCATAATTAAATCAGTCAAATTTTACAATTTAATTGAAATAAACACCAAGTATAATTAAGTATAACTCTAATTAGAATCAATTATACTCAATCAAAAAAGCAGAAAACTTACCTCCGCAGGATGTCTGCTGCAGTACTTCAGTATAAATAGGCTTACAACTCATAAACATTTATAATCAAACCAAGTTAGTTGAATTACAATTACTTAGTTAACCAGAAATATTATGAACTAGACAAATATGCTCTTTCGTCCAATAAAAAAAAAGGATTCTATTTTTACAAGCTAAACCTGCGAATTGGTGTACAACAAGGCGAGGATGATCGATCGAAAGAATAGGAGAATAGAGTGTTTTATAGTAGAGTTTGTGTTAAAATTCTAATTGAACAACAAATGGTGAATGTTGAGAGGGGTTAGGAGTGGTGACAGACAGATCAGAAGGTAAATGAAAGATGTTATCAATACTTTTTTGTGGTCTTAGACTTTTGATCCCTATGACCGGCAGGAATAACCAGCGATGCATTTAAATGTGTATTCACCTCGCTTGATATTTTATATGCCTTTTTAAATTGAAATGAAAAATCATACTATTGAAATAAAAAACAAAAAACAAAAACTAAACTATGGCATATATTGAACTCCTCTGTCACACCTACAGCATTCCTCACCACTGTATAACAGTCTTAATACATGTCCTGCACTGCTCTAACATACTTCTCTGTCACTTCCACATACAATACAACAGTTCCTCTCTGGGGACCCTGTCATAAGCTTTCTCCAGATCTACAAAAACACAATGCAGCTCCCTCTGGCCTTCTCTGTGCTTCTTTATTAACATCCTCAAAGCAAATACTGCATCTGCATTTCTTTTTTTTTTTGGCATGAAATCATACTGCTGCTCAAGAATGCTCATTGCTGTCCTTAGTCTAGCTTCCACTACTCTTTCCTATAACTTCATTGTATGGCTCATCAGCTTTATTCCTCTGTAGTTTCCACAACTCTGCACATCTCCCTTGTTCTTAAAAATGGGCACCAGCACACTTCTTCTCCATTGCTGCAGCATCTTCTCACTATCTAAGATCCTGATGAACAACCCAGTCAGAAACTCTACTGCCACCTCTCCTAGACACGTCCAAACCTCCACAAGTATATCATCAGGACCGACTGCCTTTCCACTCTTCATCCTCTTCAATGCCCTCCTCACTTCATCCTGACTAATCTTTGCTACTTCCTGGTCCACAATAGTTACCTCTTCTAGTCTTTGTTCTCTCTCATTTTCCTCGTTCATCAACTCTTCAAAGTACTCTTTCCATCTTCCCATCACACTACTGGCACCTGTCAATAGACTTCCATCCCTATCCTTAATCACCCTAACCTGCTGCACGTCCTTCCCATCTATTTTTCTCTGTCTTGCCAACCGGTATAGATCGGTCTCTTCCTCCTTACTGTCCAACCTAGCATACAAGTCATCATAAGCCCCTTGTTTGGCCTTTGCTATCTCTACCTTCACCTTACGCTGCATCTCCCTGTACTCCTTTCTACTCTCCTTAGTCCTCTTAGTGTCCCACTTCTTCTTAGCTAACTTCTTTCTCTGTATACACTCCTGTACCTCCTCATTCCACCACCAAGTCTCCTTATCTACTTTCCTTCCAGATGACACACCAAGTACTCTCTTACCTGTCTCCCTGATCACATTAGCTGTAGTTGTCCAGTCATCTGGAAGCACCTCCTGACCACCCAGAGCCTGTCTTAACTCCTTCCTAAAAGTCATGCAGCACTCTTCCTTTTTCAGCTTCCACCATTTTGTCCTCTGCTCTGTCTTTGTTCTCTTCATCTTCCTCACCACCAGAGTTATCCTACACACCACCATCCTATGCTGTTTGGCTAAACTCTCACCTACCACTACTTTACAGTCACTGATCTCCTTCAGATTACACCGTCTACACAAGATGTAGTCTACCTGTGTGCTCCTAACTCCACTCTTATAGGTCACCCTATGTTCCTGCCTCTTCTGGAAGAAAGTATTCACTATAGCCATTTCCATGCTTTTTGCAAAGTCAACTACCATCTGTCCTTCTGCGTTCCTCTCCGGGATACCAAACCTGCCCATCACCTCCTCATCACCTCTGTTACCTGCACCAACATGTCCATTGAAGTCTGCACCAATGAACTCTCTCACTTCTAGGTATGCTCTGCATTACTTCATCAAAGTCCAACCAGAATTTCCTCCAGCTCACACCCTACCTGTGGAGCATACCCACTAACAACATTGAACATCACACCTTCAATTTCTAGCTTCAGACTCATCACTCTATCTGACACTCTTTTTACCTCCAGGACATTCCTAACAAACTCCTCCTTCAAGATGTCCTACTCAATTTCTCTTCCCATCTACACCATGATAGAACAACTTGAACCCTGCTCCTAAACTTCTACCCTTGCTACCTTTCCACCTAGTCTCCTGGACACACAGTATGTCTACCTTCCTCCTCTGCATCATGTCAACCAACTCTACCTTTTCCTGTCATAGTTCCAACATTCAACATGCCTCCTCTCCTCTTCGACTAACAATAGTCCAAATTCCACCGGCACACTGTAAGTGAACAGCACCGATGGCGGTCGTTGTTAACCCGGGCCTCGACCGATCCGATATGGAAGTCATAGGTTTGAGTCGCATGTTTGATTTGGCAAAAGTTTTACGTCAGATGCTCTTCCTGACACAACCCTCTGTATTTATCTGGGCTTATGACCGGCACAATAAGACACTGGCTTGTGTCCTCTTGCGGCTACATTGAATGCCTTACCATTAAAGATATACTGTATTATATAATTGGGCGAGGAAAGAAATTAATGTTTTCCATTCAAACTGAAAATGTCAAAAGTTATTGGTAACTTTGGAGAACTATAGTGCAAAGTAAGACAATTACTGCAGTAATTTACCATGAATAAAATTCACAGAGTCTGTTGGTGGATTGATCATGATCAAGGGACACACAGCTATGATCCCTTGAGCCTGGCACCTTTTGTATACTGCAGTGAAGTATTACCAAAAAATACTTCGTAGTTGGTCAACATAAAAGACAAGCATGAGATTGTCACATAATCAAATCAACTTTATTTATAGAGCACTTTTCATGCAAAATGCAACAAACACTTCTTTACAGAATTAAGAACTTTAGACAATTAAAAACAAAAACAATAAAGATAGACCCCTCTCTCCCACCCTCTATAGCAGACACACATAGACACACATACTGTACAATTACACACAATGCATAGGCATGGCATAGAGCTGATGATCAAGGATATGGAAATGGGGCCATCCACACTGGGAGGATCCACAGGCCGTGTCATAGGGGGGGATTAGCACCCAAGCCCCCCAATTCGACAGACAAGTGGACCCCCGCCTAAAAAGGAGGAACACCCAGCCGGCTGGGTTGAAGAAACCCAAGGACAGTAACCTCACCAGCAGACTGATCACAGTGTGGAGGACTCCCTTGAGGAAATACTGGAGAAAAAGCTAGACTACAAGCATAATGTAGGACTAAAAGAGTGATAAAAATGAAATAAAAACTGTAAAACAATAAAATTCGTAGGGTAGAAAATAAAATAGATACAAGTAAAATAAAAACAGAACACTATTTAAAATGATCATCTTTAAAAGCAGGGTAAACGCAGCAACATAAAATTAAATAGACTAAGATAGAAGTGCTGTATAAGAAAGGTTTAAAATATTACGCATCTACATCTAATTGAGAGACATCAGCTCACCACTATCACCTGTTTCTGGAGGTCACATGAAGCCAGAAAGTTTCAAGTTTTCAAGTTTATTTATTTTTATATAGCCCAGATTCACAAACAATGTCTCAAAGGGCTTTACAATCTGCACATGGACGATATCCCTCTGACCTTTGTGCACTGCAAGCAGTGCGACCCTCACATCGGATAAGGAACAACTCCCCCCAAAACCCTTTTAACAGGGGAAAAAATGGATGGGAGAAACCTCAGGAAGACTGCAGAGGAGGGACCCCTCTTCCAGGAGTGGACAGACGAAACAATAGATACCGCATGTACAGATTAACAACACAATAATAATAACAGTAACAATAACAGTAACAATAAATGTATAACAAAGGCATGCCGATCCATCCAGTGGAGCGAGTCACCACCAGCCGATGAAGCACACAGAGGTCACCGATTGCCGAGGATCCACCACTCTGAGGACAGACCAGACAGTGACTAAGTCATTCAGCTCAAAAAAGTTAAAGTCAAGGTTACTCTGGCAAAACCCCAAAACCACAGCAGAACCAAATGAGGCAGAACCAGCACTCCCCTAGTGGATGGTGAAACAGGACCACTGTACAGCTTGTGCTATCGCCAGCCATGGAAGCAGACAGAGGTAGCCGATTGCCGATGATCCACCACACAGAGGCCTGTGAGAGAGAACAGCAGAAGAAGGGAGAGAGACAGAGAGAACAGGGGGAGAGTGGTGCTAGAGGGACCAGAATAGCAGAGGATTAATGGGAGGCAGGGGCCTAACTAAGAAATCCTATGACTCGTCGGCAGGACTAGGCTAAACCTAAACATTGAGACCGCCATCCCCGATATTACTTATATGTTAGGTCGAACAGATATGTTTTGAGTCTAGATTTAAAGACATTTACAGATTCAGACTGTCTAATATTTATAGAAAGAACCCACACATGCACAGGATTAAGACGCAAACACACTTCCAGGTCTTCAGCTGGATTAGGCTTCGTGTTGTGAGGCACAGCGTCCACAAGATGAAACACAAAATAGCAAACGGCACCACTTCAGAACATGCTTGATGTGTGCGGAAAATTTCATGACATATATTTAGTATTACTTGTTATCTGCTGTGGAACTAAAAACTAACCATCAGAATGCTTTAAAGTTCAAACTTTGGAAAGGACAATTTATTAAAGAACAACAAATATCCTTGATGATACAAATGTACAACTTGTTCTGACTGATTAATGTTCTACCAGATGAAATGAGGCATCTGTAAGAACAAGGTCAGCATGACAAAACATGTACTACATGCAGAAACGAGAAAATAAGTAAAGTATAAATTGTCATACATACACAAATGTCTCATGAAACATGCTGTCTGTTTCCCTCATTACAAAAAAATTACAGTTAATTCATGCACACTGTATTTGCCTACTTACAAAATTATTCAGCAGGCAGGGAGGATTTAAAGGTTGTGTGTTCATATTAATAAGTTGGCCAAATAGACAATCAGATAAATAAAAAATTAACTGATGAACCAGATTTTTACTGGTGACTCAACCAGGGTGTACCAAGCCTCATGCCCAGTATCAGCTGGGACATGCTGCAAAGGCTAAAGACCAGACGAATACTGATTTTCTTGTTTCTAGAAAATAAGTAACGACACAGTCCAACCTCAAACAAAGTATCACAGTCTCAGCTTAATTTCCATTTGAAGACATTATACTTTTTGAACATTCTGCGTGGGTCTTACTATGTGAACACAAAACTTTTTATATATGCAAAGGAACCATTTTAACTGAATAGCACATTTGTTGCCATGTAACCTTTGCCTTGATTTCCAAATGGGAAATGCACTTGCTTTAGACACTGTGAGTGTATTAGTTTCCATCCATGGTTGTACAATTCAATAATAAGAAGGTGATGCTGGATCATGCTGTGTGGGGGATGAGGCACTGTGGTCGATGGGACTTACACTGGGCCAATATCACCGAATCCCACAGTCTCTTCCGTTCAAAACGCCATCTTAACAGAGGTAATCATTTATCCTCTACTGATCCACACACACACATGCATGCACACACACACGCACGCACTCACGCACGCACACACACACACACACACACACACACACACACACACACACACACACACAAGTAAATTCCTGCTCCCTCTGCTGACACGATCACTGATAGAATGATGAAATTATTTTCTCTTTCAGTGCTTTTCAATTGACAATAGGGGGAATATTGTACTCCCTTAGTGAAATGACTGCAGGTAAATCAAAAGAAACTGGATCCACTGATATTCAACCTTCTCTCTTCATCAGTTTGATCTGGAAATTCCCATATATCAGATTGTACAGCATCTTTAAAAAAAAAAAGTAGCTTTACTTTGGGCAACATTGTGAATCTGTGGTTTTCATACAAATACTATACTCATCTTCAATCTGCAACATTCCAGCTTATTCATCCTATGTCTGTCTCAAAATGGCTCACCTAGCGTCTGCAGACAGTAATAGTGATGTTCTTCTTTCACTCAGGCCTCAAACTCGTACGGCTCTGTTCACAATAACTTAAAACCTCAAGGAGAAACAAACACAAATCTGAAAGAAAACAGCACTTCCTTCTGAAAAGAGAATGAAGAGTCACTATAGAGAAGAAGATGATCAACGGATTTTTTTAAGAACTCAGTGCCAGCCAAATAACATCAGGGAATGAACTAACTTTGGACAGCTGCAGTTACATACTGTACATCCATTCCAGCTCACACCGAGAAACACAGCTCCTCAAACTGACGGCACAGAATCAAAACATTCTTTATTCTTCTCTTCAAACCAGGCAGAGAGGACATGTTCTGACAGCTGTTCTGGTTGGAAGACCAAGCAACAATTTGTTTTACTGGCTAAAGATAGTCTTAACATGACTAACATGTATAAAAATGTATTTACCTCTAGAATAAAGGGACATGAAACTAATGCCAGACTGTGTGGTGGTACTGGTGGCGGATCTTCTGGAGCAACATGGGTACTTTATTTTATTATTAAAGTGCTTTATATCTGTTGATTAGGCTAATGTAACTAAATCATTCTTCAAAGAAGAAGATTTTTTTATTTTTTCAAAAACACTTTAATCACATTCAAACATTTTACAATTTTACATTAGATGAAGCACTAAAGTGCTTCAGAAGATTTTTTGCAAAAAAACTTCACATTTTGAACATTTAGAGCATTTAGAACATTTAAAAATTTTCATTAGATAAAACTTCAAAAACACTAAACACCAATAAACAAAAAGAAAAAATAATATAAAAATTAGTACATTATAACAGGAAGTTTGCAAAAGTGAGGTGGTCATCAACTAAAGTACACAGGACATTTTTGTAACACCAGATGTTCCTAAAGTTATTCAGGTCTTTTGTCATTTTATAGAAACCAAATTCTAGTTTTAAGCGACATCTGATGTTACAGCAAAAAACAGTAGCTGCCTCTTGAACAGTATTGTTTTCAATTCTCCTCTTCCTGGTCACACAAATGCAAGTTTTGCCTCTCCAGAAATACAATTTAAAAGCTGCCACTTTCTCTGATTCGATTTATTGTACCCAGCACCGTAGATGAGTTTCCTGATACTAAAATTTTCACTGAACAAATTTAAAACATTCGTTAGAAGAGTGAAGAGCACTGCAAGTCTCCCACACTCACTGAAAGCATGAAAGACTGTTTCACGAAGGGGACAGAAGGGACACTGGCTGGACACCGCAGGGTTAAAAACAGAGATAAAAGCATTGGAACCGACGGCACCATGTAAAATCCTCCACTGGAGGTCGGCTGTTTTTTTCTTGAGGGGAGGTTTGTACAGAAGTCTCCACTGTGGGTCAGGTCCATTTCCCGTCATCCTGTTGGCCCAGGTAGTAGGTGCTTTGTTACACAGGTTTTTCTTGTTGATTACTTTTACACAGTATTTGTACAGTATTTTTTTGTTGGCCGTGTGCAGGCTGATTTCTCTCTCATCTCCGAGGAGAGGACCCTCCAGTTCTCCAAACAGGGGACTGATGTGGACCTCAGGGAAAGGATCTTTGCTGTCCAGCACAGTCCCTGTACTATAGTCCAGGAGGAGGCTTCTCTCCTTCCCGGAGAGTCTTTGCCTCCACAGTTGTAGCACCCTCTGAGCCACCCTGGTGGACTGGATGTTCAGCAGGGAGCTCACAGCCTGGGCATCCGCCAACGCTGGCCCGGCGTTGTCCACCAGCTGCTGGAGGGTCATGGTCCTGGTTCTGCAAAGCGCTGCAGACAGCCCAGGTGTGGCTCCACTGCAGACATCCAGCCTGGCTCCATGCACAAGTGGTTCCTTCAGTAACCAGAACAGAGAGTCAGAGCTTTTTCTTGGGCTGCTTCTAAATAGGGCCCATGACTTAAAAACACCATGATAAAATGGAGGCAAACCGTTTAACTTTAGAAACTTGGAGTCCATTAAAAACAGTGCAGCATCCAGCCCCTTACTCACACGTTTGATTATGCAGCTGGCCACCTCTCTCCATGTCAGATCCGCTGGTCCGGTCAGAAACCGTTGGATGAACTGTAATCTGAACGTGGCTGTTCTACTAGCCAGGTGAATGAGGCCCTGTCCCCCCCTCCTCTCTTGATAAAAAACAACACTCCTTGAGGCACCCAATGCACCCCATCCCAGAAAAAGTTAACAAGTTTGGTCTGGATTTGGGCTACAAACCCTGATGGAGGGTCCATACAGGCCAAGCGGTGCCACAGCTGTGAGGCCACCAGGTTGTTTATCACTAAAACTCGACGTCTGTACGACATTCTGGGGAGCAACCATTTACATTTCTTAAGTTTCCCTTCTATTTTTTCAGCGACGCCCTCCCAGTTCTTCCTGGTTGTTGTCTCATTTCCCAGGTACACACCGAGATATTTGAGACCATTAGTCTTCCAACACAAGTTTTGAGGAAGAACTGGGAGGTTGCCATGCCACTTACCAACAGCAAGGGCTTCACTTTTGTTCCAGTTTACTTTTGCAGCAGTTAAAACATTGAATGAGTTTGTCAAACCCACCAAAACATCAACATCCCTTTGGTTTTTGATAAGAACAACAACATCATCAGCATAGGCAGATAAAAGAATGCTCTCTCTAACACCAGGTAAAATCAAACCATCGATGCTTTTGCGGATTTTACAGAGGAGGGGTTCCAGAGAGAGTGCATAGAGCATCCCAGACAGGGCACAGCCCTGCCGGATGCCCCGGTGCACCCTGAAAGGGGCACACAAACTGCCGTTAAACTTCTGTATACTCTCAACGTCACTGTACAACACCCGGATCTTGGCAATAAACTCGGTGCTGAACCCAAACGTCTCCATAGTTTTCCAGAGGAAGCTGTACTCAACACGGTCAAATGCCTTTTCCTTATCTAATGAAACAAGACCAGCATTTATACCCAATGATCTGGAAACCTCCAAAACATCTCGAATTAGGTAGACATTGTCTACCATGGACCTGCCGGGCACACAGTAGGTTTGATCCCAGTGGATGACCTGCTCCATAGCTTCACTCAGCCTGGTAGCCAAAGCCTTGGACAGAATCTTGTAATCCGTGCAGAGCAGTGACACAGGGCGCCAGTTCTTGATGTCCTGCAGATTGCCTTTTTTAGGCAGGAGGGCAACGACCGCCCTCCGGCAGGACAGTGGCAAAGAGCCTGAGAGGAAGATGACGAAAAAGACAATTAATTTTCTTCTATCATTTCTTCTAATATTCCTTCAAATTCTTTCAGCTTAAACCTTTATTGTTGTTGACAGATGGCACCCGCTGGTAAAACTGACGCAGTGCATTCATACGCATGTAGGTCATACAACCATGTGTAAACAATTTGAGGACAGATCATGAAACATACAGATACATTTTATATTCCATATGGTAAAGACATTAAATTGTGGGGTCCGTATTTATCACATTACTATCAATTACTCAGTGAATCTCTTGAAGAGATCTAAAAATAAATATTATAACACCCACCTCTGCTTTTTTAGCATTACTTGATGCTACATTAGCTGTAGTTAATCAATCAATGAAAATAAGACACCTGAATTTCTAAGCCAAGGATTGTCAGTTGGATCGCATTGTAGTTAATAAAACCAACGGATTTGAGAATACAGTAACCAGAATATGTGGAAAGAAATGAACTGAAAATGGTTTGTCTAGCTCTGCTTTGATTTTGATGATTTTTAAACCATCCACCTAATTTGAGTATGGCACTCTTGTATTTTCGGTATAAACCAGCAGGTTATGATTGAGAGTTGCTGTTGCAGTAAAACATATGAGATTCAGGATGCCAGCGATTGTCACTGTAGGAGAGGCATGTTTCAAAAACCAGGAACACAAAGATGAAAATCTCATTAATAGTGTATTGATAAATCACTCCATATATTAACATAACATACACTTTTTAAATTAGCATCCCAGCTGTATGTCCAAGACTGAACAGCTAATACACAACAGAAGAATTTCCACATAACATGATCAAACCATACAAAGGCAATTATCTGGATTGATTTCTCTGTCATAACAGGAGACAATTTACTTCCTCTCACACTGAGCCATACGAATAATGGGAGTATTGGTCATGGTATAATTACCCATGGTTCTCTGTGGCACAGCTGTTCATCTGATAAGACTTGAGCACATCTATCTCACTTACAAATCAGTTGGCTTTGAGAAATCTTTGTGGACCATATCAGGCAATGACCTGCTGTGGTCTAGTCACATGAGCTTTGGACAGTTAGTGTGTCTTCAACACAAGCTAAATACCAAATACTTTTCCTGTTCCTTGCCGTTTAATGTGTTGCACGTAACGGTGTATTAAAGGGGTCCTATTATGAAAATCAAAATTTTTAGGTCTCTACATACAGTGCCTTGTGAAAGTATTGGCCCCCCAAGAACCTTTTGACATTTTGCCATATTTCAGGCTTCAAATTTAAAGATAACAAACTGAAAATATTTTTTTAAGAATCAACAACATGTGAGACACAATCGTGAAGTGGAACCAAATTTGTTCAACATATCATATCGTGTTTACAAATAAAAAATGTAAAAGTAAAACGTGCAAAATTATTCGACCCCTTTGATTTAATACTTTGTACAACCTCCTTTTGCTGCAATCACAGCCGCAAGTCTTTTTGGATGTCTTTATAAGTTTTGCACATCTTGACACAGAAATATTTGCCCATTCCTCCTTACTAAACAGCTCAAGTTTAGTAAGGTTTGATGGAGATTGTTGGTTTTGCAGACTCCAACAGATTTTGGCTCCATCCATCTTCCCATCAACTCTAACGATCTTCCCTGTCCCTGCTGAAGAAAAGCCCCCCCAGTGCATGATGCTGCCACCACCATGTTTGACAGTGGGGATGGTGTTTTCAGGGTGATGTGCAGTGTTACTCTTATGCCAAACGTTCCACGTGTCATCTGTGTCTCCCATGTAGCTTCTTGCGAACTCCAAACAGGCCTTTTCTTTCAAGAAATGGCTTTCTTCTTGCCACTCTTCCATAAAGGCCAAATTTATGCAGAGTACGACTAAAAGTTGTCTAATGGATAGACTGTCCCACCTCAGCTGTGTATGTCTGCGGGTCATCCTGCGTGATCATGGACCTCTTGATTGCTTCTCTGCTTAGTTTCCTCTTTGTTTGGGCTGAAAGTTTAGAGGGACGGCCAGGTCTTGGTAGGTTTTGCAGTGGTTCTATGCTCTCTCCATTTTGATATTATTGCTCACACAGTGCTCCGGGAGACGTTTAAATATTGTGAAATGTTCATCATTCCTGCTTTGAACTTTTCCACAACTTTATCCCGGACCTGCCCGGTGTGTTCTTGGTTTTCATGATGCTGTTTGTTCTCCAGTGTTCCTTTTATCCAATCCAATCCAATCCAAACTTTATTTGTTGAGCACTTTACCACAACCACAGTCGACCAAAGTGCTTTTAAAGACGTCTCAGACCATCACAGAGTAGGTGCATTTAAACTAAGACCAAATGACACACAGGTCCACTCTGTTTGTCATTGTTAGTCATTTAGGTCAACATTGGATCATTCAGAAGTCATCAGAGAACTTCCTGGGTCGGTTCGCTGAGATAACAGGGGGCCAATATTTTTGCACGTCCTACTTTTCAAGGCTTTATTTGTCAAAAAAGTATAAAATATATGAATTTCATTACACTTCATAATTATGTCCCATATGGTATTGATGATTCACAAGTATTTCCACTTTTTTATCTTTATGTTTGAAGCTCGAAATGTGTCAAAATGTCAAAAAGTTCTTGGGGGGCCAATACTTTGGCAAGGCACTGTATATATAGTGGTCCTCCCCAACCCAATCAGCTCCTACAATCTGGTAAACAAACGCTTCCTGTATCAATAAATATTTGGAATTTTAGGAATTCATGGCCCGGACCGAATCAAAACGATCGGATTTTGCCAGAGCACAATTTATTAAGTCACAAATTGCGCTCTTTGATTGGACAGAGTGACTGACGACATTGATTGGTTGACATGGCCAAGGGCGTGTGTCGTTCGTTGATTGCAGTGGGGAAAAAAATAATGGCACCCTTTGGTGGTTTTTTTATTTTCACCTAAACAACCAGTGAAAAAAATATTTACACTACTAATAGCTACCATGCACAATGTTCTATAACTCCAGCTCCACTCTTGCTCCAACTCTCCAACTCTCACACCTCATTAAAGCAGAAATGCTCACTTTATACATCCCCCTGCCCCTCCCCTGGTGGACCAACAATAATGAAATAGGGTTGTCTTTACAATATCTGGTATAATATACCGGAAACAGACAAAATTGCTACTACCCTGCTTTACAAATAAACCAGAACAGAATAAAACATCAATGCCCATCATATGGCTGGTTAAACATTTATCAAAAATACATTTTTAACACCAAATTTAATTTTTTATACAGAAAATAATTACAGTACATCTGAAACAAATGATTATGTCAATATATTCGAGAGAAAAAACATGTTATTTTTCCTCATTCAAATCATGCAAAAACTGTCTATCACATCTTAAAATCTGAAAATTTAAATATGTAAAGTGCAATCACATTTGTAAATGAATGGTGAGTGGCACCAACCTTGCTACCATAAGAACCGACCTACTTTTCTCCAGATTGTCGCTACGTTTCTCCATTTTCTGTTATCTCTTCTCTTATTTTCTTCTCTTTTCTTTCTTGCCGCTATTTTTATTTTTCTTCTTGGTGACAGGGCTTCGCTTCGGCCTGGGGAATTAAGTTCAGCATTCACTTTAAAGATATCTGGCGCCATCTAGCGTTGTGAATGGGTATAATGTCTAGACCCCAAATGTAAGACGACCCCCACTTTTTCAGTCTTATTTCAATGCAAAAAACACCGTCTTATATTCGGCCAATACGGTAATACACAAAATGGTTCAGTCCAGGTACTGGGCTGGCCTAACAGCACGCCACAATGCTCTATTTAAGCCACACCCATGTAGTACCATTATTCTTGCAGGCTAAGGTAGCATTGTGCGGTAATGTCCTAGCTCAGAGCTACACACTAAAAGTTACTCACAACCATTATAGGATGTTATACCCCTGCATTTTCCTCACTGTATGTTAGTGGATGCAGAATAGGGAAAATAGGGCCCGCTCAATAGCCAGTTCGATATGCAGTACTCAAATGATTTGGCTTATCTTTCCCATGTTTCATTTAGACTGCGATAGTTTCGCCCCCTGCGATCTCTCATTGTCCGTGATGATTGTTGAGAAACAGCGTACGTCCTGTCTGTAAACATCTGTTGTTGTCGCCACTGATTTTTGTCCCATTTGCAAAAACTGTGTTTTTAATTCTCCACGATGTTTACCAGTGGTCTCAACAGATTCAGCCCATGTAGTGTTAATGAACAACGGAGTCGCCTTCATCTGAGAAAGCAGCTCGACGCTCAGCGCAGAGAAATCAATAGTATTTAACAAGAGACAAACACGAGAAAGTTAAGAGCGAAATACATAGTAATAAAGTCACTGGAAGTTAAAACAGTTCCAGACAGAATACTAGTGCCCGCACGTTCAAGTGGCTCATGCAAACAAAATGCACATGAACGCGAGGGGGGAGGGGGGTGAAGATGGGGAGCTGAGAGCTACGCCCCATTAACACAGAGCGTTTGGGGGCGGAAGTGATTTGATCAATATTCAATAAAAGATATTGAGGAACACGGATCACTTTAGGACAGGACGTGTCAAATAAAGTATGACTGGGCATCTGGCAGCTGAATGACATGATTTAAAAAAATTGCTGATACATACTATGAGATGTCTGCATCTATCCATCCAGTGTCTATCTATCCTCCTATTCTTGCAGGATTGCTTAGGGTTGGAGCCCTTCCTGGTTGACACCGGGTGAGAGATGGGCTACAGGTTGAACTTAGGCCAAACATAAACCGAAAGACCAATGGGAAATCAAGTCACTAATTCAACTACTAGTATTTTTCACGGGTTACCATGCCAGGCTTCCCTAGACCTTCTAAACCCTTCAGTGAAGTTCCATTGATCAGTGACTTTTGGACTAATAAATGTGTTTTATGTATGTACAGTATGTATGTATTTTATTTATTTATTCATTCATTCAGTTTTTCTTTCAAGACATGTTAGGTACTTCCGGCTTTCAACGAGAGCAGACGTCTTTTCTTCTGTCTCTCGTTGCTAACTTCGCTATCTCTCTTGAACTCGTATTGGATAAACACTCATTAACTCTCACTGATTCCTTCAAAATGCTAAAAGGAAAAGGGAAATCTGAGGAGTTTGAGAATAAACATGAGAATAAAACCCTGGAGCAGGTGGTCTCTGGGTTGGAGGCGCTAACCTGCACTGTGGACAAGCACAGGAGTGATTTCGATAAGTTCAACAGTGACTTCGATAAGTTCAACAGTGAACTTGATAAGAGGCTGGAAGAAAAGCTGATACCGTTAATTAACGCTTGCAAAAAGTGGAGGATGACATGGAAAAAATGCAGAAAGGCACAGAGCAAGGACAACAAAGAATGGAGGAATTCGAACAAAGCATTCAAATAAATGATCTGATCATCAGCGTCATCAAAATTAAGCCAAGAAATTATGCTCATGCCGTGACCAGAGGAGTGGAAACAGAACACAGCACTGATTATGAGTCGGTGGAACAACAGGTGATTACTCAACTGAGGAACCTGGAGATTAACATCGAGCCGGAGGAAAAATGTGGAGGAATTGGAGAAAATTAACCAATTAGGTATGACCAAAGAGAAAACCTCTGTAACTTCAACACAGCCGAGAACAACCATCTCTGTCTGAAGAAATGAAAGATCTAATACAGAGAACTGCTGATCAAGATAATTTGGAATTGAAAACCGATCACTTTGTAGATTATATCCTGTCTGACCCAAATGGAATTATTGACCCGGACAACAATTTTTACAAAGACACGATGAGAAAGAATGGATATCACACCCAGGAGCAATACAATTAAAAGTTTAAACTGGATGGTAAGCTTTCACTAATTCACTTCAACAGTAGGAGTCTATACACCAATTTTGGACGCATTAAGGATTATCTAAACCAGTTTGATAATCCGTTTAAAATCATCGCTGTGACGGAAACTTGGATTAATGAAAACAAAGGCATGGGTTTCTATTTGGAGGGATACAACATGACTTGTGTGAACAGGAGGAACAAAGGAGGGGGGGGGTTTGCCCTGTTTATTGAAAATAATATTAAATTTGAGACTCTAAAAAATATGTCGATAACTGTTGATAATATAATGGAATGTATAACTGGAAGTGTTTGTGAAAAAAGGTAAAAATATTGTTGTAAGTTGTGTCTACAGAGCACCTGATTGTAAAATAGAAGATTTTACTGAATGTGTGGGAAATTTACTCTCGAAAATCACAATCACAAACATGTGTTTTTATGGGGTGATATCAACATTGATCTGTTAAACCCCAACAAAAACGCACAAACTGAAAGCTTCACTAATACGATGTACACATTCGGTTTACAGCCTTTAATCACTAAACCAAGTAGAAAAAGTACTCATAGTGCCACCCTGATTGATAATATTTTCACCAATGTTATGCTTAATGAGACTATGAGTGGTCTGCTAATCAATGACATAAGTGATCACCTCCCAATATTTACCAGCTATGACTGGAAACAAACTGTGTGTCGGGAACAGGTCCAAACATTCTACCAGAGAGTCAAGACTGAAGAAAGAATGAATGCACTAAGAAATGATCTGTTAGCTCAGAACTGGTCTGATGTTTACACTGCTGAGGATGTTAACACTGCATATGACTATCTCACTGATAGAATAGAAGAACTGTACAATTTGCATTGTCCAACAAAGAAAATTTATCTAAACAAAAAAAGGTGTTAAGAAACCATGGATGACGTCGTCATTGATCAATGCCTGTTGGAAAAAGAATACATTATATAAAAAGTTTGTTAAACAAAGAACAGAACAAGCAGAAGCCAAATACAAAAAATATAGAAATAAATTAAATGTCATAATACGAACATGTAAGAAAGAATATTATAGTAATCTGCTTGCAGAAAATAAAAATTACACTAAAAATTTATGGGACATAATCAATAATGTTATAAAACAAAGTAAGGACAAATCGTCCTATCCAGAATACTTTAATATTAAAAATACAAAATTAGAGGACATGGATAAAGTAGCAAATACATTTAATGAATTCTTTGTGTGTGTTGGACCTGAGCTGGCAGAAAACATTCCTGTCTCACACTTGCACTGGGATTATTTAGACGACATTGGAGGAAGGAACCCAAACTCAATGTTTCTGGCGCCAGTGAAGGACACAGAGATTAGACACCTGGTCAGCTAATCCGTAGCAAAAACTTCTACTGATGTGAATGGATTTGATATGAAGCTAATTAAGGACAAACTGGATGGAATTCTGCAACTACTTACACACATATGTAATCTGTCATTTCAAACTGGGGTGTTTCCTGACAAAATGAAGATTGCAAAAGTGGGATGCTTGTGAATTTACAAACTAAAGACCTGTTTCAATACTACCACAATTATCAAAAATCCTAGAGAAGCTGTTCAATACCAAACTGGACAAATTCATAACAAAGCACAATCTCCTTGACTGTAGTCAGTACAGCTTCAGGAAGGATCATTCCACTGCGTTAGCGCTGACAGAAACAATAGAACTCATTACTGATGCCATGGACCAAAAGTTGTACTCCATAGGAATCTTTATTGACCTTAAAAAAGCTTTTGACACAATTGATCATAAAATTTTAATTGAGAAACTAGGACGATTTGGATTTAGGGGTACAGTACTAAATTGGATAAAGAGTTATTTACATGTGAGGTCTCACTATGTCACTCTGGGCGGGAGGACATCAAAAACATTAGACATTGTGTGTGGGGTGCCACAGGGGTCAGTGTTGGGTCTAAAATTATTTACACTTTACATAAATGATTTATGTAAGGTTTCAAAGGTACTTAAAATGATACTCTTTGCGGATGATACAACCATCCTTTGCAAAAGAAATGATATAAATAAACTAACTCAAACAGTAAACAAGGAATTAGCCAAGATGCAATTATGGTTTGATATAAACAAATTATCCTTGAATCTAACCAAAACTAAGTATATGTTATTTGGGAAGAAAAGTTGCAAACACAAAATCAATATTAAGGTAAATGATGTAGATATTGAAAGGGTTAATGAATTTAAAATGCTAGGAGTGATTATTGATGAGACGCTAAATTGGAAAACTCATTTAAGACAACTGCAAATTAAGTTAGCTAGAAGTGTATCCATACTCTGGAAAACTCAAAAACTATTAAATCAGAAGGCACTCCATGTAATATATTGTGCACTAATCTTGCCCGATCTGAACTACTGTGCTGAAGTCTGGGGAAACACATATAAAAGTGGCTTGCAAACTTTATTCCTAACCCAGAAAAGAGCCTTGAGAATTATTCACAATGACCATTATAGAACTCACACAAACTACTTATTTACTAAATCTAAACTACTGAAAATACATGACATCATCAGCTATAAAACTGTGCAACTTATGTAGAAAGCAGCAAATAACAATTTACCTCAAAACATACAATTACAAATACAGATTAATGAATCCAGTTACCAACTAAGAGAAAATACAGCATTTGTACAGAAAAAAAGCAAGAACATTTTCATTATTGTTCACTGGTGTCAAACTCTGGAATAAACTGGATAATGAAATTAGGAGTATGGGAACTGCCTTTAAAAAAACATTTAAAAACATGATTTTGCAAGGTTATAATTCTGACGTGAATGATGGTTAAAGGACTGCACTGTTATGACGAATTAAACTTCATGTTGTCAATCCTGTGAAACAAATGTCACTGTAACCTTTGTGCAGTAACTGAGTACATGTAAGATGTTCTGACTGCCACGAAAGTGGAAAGGAAAGGAATGCTGAATAAACAAGGACACTACTGACCAGAAAGAACCCTTGAAAGGAAAAACAAAATGAACATTAACAAAATTTGGACTCTTCTCAATAATTGATAAAGAGGTGTGCAAAGACGCATGCCTATTGGACTAAATAGACAGATTAAAACAACAATGTACCAGAATAAAATAATTGAAATTGATTTGTGACATGCAATGTATGAATTGGTTGACAATGTGCTATAATGAGAGAGATGTTGATGATTTAGGGGACGGGAACCTCACAAGCCAATGGCTTCTACCCGTCATCCCTTTTTTTTTCTTTTCGGATGTTGTTGCTGATGTCTCAATACTGATGAAAGTAAAATCTGTTGTACTAACATGTCTGGAAAGAAGAAAATAAACTGAATAAATAAATAAATCACAGCAGACCTCACCTTCACTTTTACAACATCTAAAACATCCAAAAAAGAAAAAAAAAAAGGGTTGACGGGTAGAAGCCATTTGGCCTGTAAAATTCCCATTCCCAGAATCAACAACATCTCATTACAACATGTTATCAACCAAATTCATACATTAAATGTCACATTTCAGTGATATTTTTCAGTCATAGCACATGTAGTTTAATAAGCCATAACAATCTATTCTGAATTTTGTGGTAAACAATTATTGGCTGCTTTATACATGAGTTGAGCTGTTCCATAGCTTATGTTGTCATGTGTTTTCAGTAGTTTAGATTTATTGAATAATTGATTTGTATGAGCTCTATAATAAGCATTGAGCATTTTAGACTAACACAGTGGTCCCCAACCCCTGGGCCGTGGACTGGTACCCGGCCATGGGTCATTAGGTACCAGGCCGCATAGGAAGAAAAAATAATGTACATTCTTCTTCTTTTCCTTTCGGCTTTTCCCTTCAGGGGTCGCCACAGCGAATCAATTTCCTCCATCTAGCCCTGTCCTTTGAATCCTCTTCACTCACACCAACTATCTTCATGTCTTCCCTCATTACATCCATAAACCTCCTCTTTGGTCTTCCTCTAGGTCTCCTGCCTGGCAGTTCAAAACTCAGCATCCTTCTACCAATATATTCACTATCTCTCCTCTGGACATGTCCAAACCATCTCAGTCTGGCCTCTCTGACTTTATCTCCAAAACCTCTAACATGTGCTGTCCCTCTGATGTACTCATTCCTGATCCTATCCTTCCTGGTCACTCCCAGAGAGAACCTCAGCATCTTCATCTCTGCTACCTCCAGCTCTGTCTCCTGTCTTTTCTTCAGTGACACTGTCTCTAGACCAAACAACATCGCTGGTCTCACCACAGTTTTGTACACCTTTCCTTTCATTTTGGCTGAAACTCTTCTATCACACATCACACCTGACACTTTCCTCCACCCGTTCCATCCTGCCTGGACACGCTTCTTCACCTCTTTTCCACACTCTCCATTGCTCTGGACTGTTGACCCTAAGTACTTAAAATCCTCCACCTTCTTGATCTCTTCTCCCTGTAACCTCACTCTTCCACTTGGGTCCCTCTCATTCACACACATGTACTCTGTCTTACTGCGGCTAACCTTCATTCCTCTCCTTTCCAGGACAAACCTCCACCTCTCTAGCTTCTCCTCCACCTGTTCCCTGCTCTCACCGCAGATCACAATGTCATCTGCAAACATCATAGTCCATGGTGATTCCTGTCTAACCTCGTCTGTCAGCCTGTCCATCACCATAGCGAACAAGAAGGGGCTCAGAGCTGATCCCTGATGTAGTCCCACCTCCACCTTGAACTCCTCTGTCACACCTACAGCACACCTCACCACTGTCTTACAGTCCTCATACATGTCCTGCACTGCTCTAACATACTTCTCTGCCACTCCAGACTTCCTCATACAATACCACAGTTCCTCTCTGGGCACCCTGTCATAAGCTTTCTCTAGATCTACAAAAACACAATGCAGCTCCCTCTGGCCTTCTCTGTACTTCTCTATCAACATCCTCAGAGCAAATACTGCATCTGTGGTACTCTTTTTTGGCATGAAACCATACTGCTGCTCACAAATGCTCACTTCTGCCCTTAGTCTAGCTTCCACTACTCTCTCCCATAACTTCATTGTATGGCTCATCAGCTTTATTCCTCTGTAGTTGCCACAACTCTGCACATCTCCCTTGTTCTTAAAAATGGGCACCAGCACACTTCTCCTCCATTCCTCAGGCATCTTCTCACTATCTAAGATCCTGTTGAACAACCCAGTCAGAAACTCTACTGCCACCTCTCCTATACACTTCCATACCTCTACAGGTATATCATCAGGACCAACTGCCTTTCCACTCTTCATCCTCTTCAGTGCCCAGTACATTACTTCCATTTTATTTATTTCGGAGTCTGAAAAATGTTTTTGAAAAATTACCCAATTCTCTGTTACATCCGTCTATGTTAGTGGTCCCCAACTACCGGGTCGCGACCTGGTACCTGTTCGCGGGATATTAGGTAAAGTCAAGGCAGATTATCCTGAGATTGCACAAAAAGTACCGAAAACCCTGCTTCTACTTCCAACCTCCGGTCGCTGTGAAGCAGGATTTTCTGCAGTGACCGTAAAGAAAACCAAACTGCGGAGTAGACCGGACTTCCGGAACACATGTCAGACGTCATTGTCTCCCTTTACCCCTAGATCAGCAGTTCCCAACCACTAATTGTCATTGTAATTATTATTATTTGATTGACTTGTTCACCCTTTTATTAGAAATGATCAGTATTTCTCCTACGTTGAATGCACTGATTGTAAGTTGTAATATTTCAATTTAAACCTCATCAGTGCAGTCAATCGAGTTTTCAGTGTAATTATTTCTTACAACTATTTTGTTTACAGAGATGTTGATTATCAATTTATGATAAAAAGGTTGTTTATTGTCTGTTGATGTCTGCATTTTACATAAAACCACCGCGGATGATTTATTATTAGACTACTGCTGTCCAGGTGTCATTAACAATTATCGAACAAATTAAGGCCGGTCCGTGAAAACACTCTTTCTTAGATGAAACCGGTCCGTGGCGCAAAAAAGGTTGGGGACCGCTGGACTAATAGACTAATAAACTAATAGATGTTAACTGTCTCTTGAGCTCAGCTCCTGGTAACTTGGAGATCCAGCAGCCAAGTTAAGTCCAAACCTGATTCCTCTATTTAACCCTACCCCTGGTATTTGAGTCGCCCTTGTTTTTTACGTTTCCCTTACAACTGAGTTAGGGGCAGAGATGGAAGTAGTTTATCTAGGAAACGTAATGCTGTTTGTTAGTTCATAAGTATGTTCATGGTGAGTGGAATTATTTTGTGCCTGTCATGTATGAGCTTTCTGTGTCGTTAAGTACTGTAATTAAATGATGCATAACCTTTGCCCATTTCTCCATCTTGGTCCTCCCCTTTCAAATGTGGTTGTACAGGCATGGACTTTCTTTTAAAAAGTCCTTCGTAGTGAAACATTTGATCGACATCCACAGCTGAGATATAAGCTTTGGAGCTAAGACAGAGACTGCCAGTGATAAAGACATCACTACCCTCTAATTCATAAGTCTGTCCACAGGTCTGTGGTGCAGGCAGCTCTGCGTAGAGGGCCAGCCACAATTACTGAAAATCCACTTAACTCGTGAAAGCTTCCCTAAATGTGATAAATTACCCCAGCGGGATAGAAATAACATTATAAACTTTTGTCTGATGAATTTGGTCTTTGTTTTGTTCTGAAACTTTTCAAGGCAATGAGTGAAGTCCCACAACTCCAAAGAATTTAATCAATGTGTTTTATTGTGAGGGTATTATGTGAGGTGGTGTGGAGTCAGTCAGTCTGTCTGTCTTTCTGTCTGTCCCTGAAAGCCTGTATGCTTTAGATTTAAAATATGAAATAGAGATATAAATAAAAGAAACACAGAGTGCTTTATAATCACACAAGTCCCTATCCTTCTCTCGCTGCCAGTCTTTCCCGGGACAATAGATTGGTTCCTGTTCTGGTTTTACTCATCCTTCCATCTGGCATTGGCACACACAAACACTACTGATCAGATTGTGATGCCACTGGAGAAATGATGCATATCACCAAACGGGGTTACATATACAACATATTGAGAAATGTGATAACTTGCTATCTTTCCAGTAGTGAGATAAGACATACTGTAGCGATCTCATCTCTGTGTGTTAGATACAGAGCTGAGTTGGAACAGGTTCAGCCTTGCTCAAAGACTAAAGGATGGGTATTCCCAAAGTCACAATATGTCTACCAGAAAAGTGTGTTTGAGTTTTTTTAAACGTTGGATCAAGCTGTGATAGCTGCACATGTTTAGCCTTTAAGCTAGGCTAACCATGGCCTGTGACATTTACTTTGCACTTAATACGTGTTAAAGCGCTTCATATCACTCTGAGAAAAAAACAGGTTTTGAAATTATTCTGAAAAGACTCATCCAAAAGTCAATTTATTCATGAATACACAGTCAAGCTCTTATTATTCACTGTAATTGTCCTTCAGGTGCTTTCTGTGGTGTTTGTGCATATCTGCTTCTTGACTCACACAGAATCAGTGACACCCTCACCCATCTCTCCTTTTCTCTGGCGCATGCCCTCCACCCTCTCCCAGCTTTTCTCCTCATCTCATTCTGATGCATGGCTGTATATTTGGCCTTTGTGGAGATAGCACTGCCTCTGGAGGATTCTCCTGGAATCAATTTACCCTGCCTGTACCGAGCCACTGATCAACAATTTACGGTCCATCAACTGCTGGGGCTGCTGGGAAGCTGTTTAACTGGTATATTAGGTGGCTAACATGTCAGAACACTTACAGTGCACATAGACCCAGCTTTAAGCGCAAAGAATGCAACGTATCAGGAATTTTTGGTGCTGTGTTGTACTGTGTGCACAACTGCTTACTATTTGCGCCAGATTCATAACCTGTGGCTGCTCAACTGTCTGCACACACGGGTCCTTTTACAAAAATGTCAAATTGATGTTTCTATGAGCCTTTTTTTTTGTAGCATGCATTAGATTCACCTCTTTGAGTTGCTCTTGTCCACACAAAATCATTGAAAAAGGTCAAGGAAATACATGTTCCATTTTAACACCATCTTCAGCAGCACATAAGAGCAAGGACATTAGAAGCTTACACAAATACAACAGTACGACTGCAGACCTGCTAATTCATTCATGTAATTACAGAGCACTCAAATGAGTTCACGTTATTTTGTTGAGCTGTGCAAACAGTATAAATTTAAAAACCCAGCTGTGCTGTATCCATGGAGATTAATTCGATTCATTGAGGGTGTCTCCTTCTCTATCCGGGCCCTCGGTGCCTGCCTGGGATTAAAGAAAGACAGTGTGAGAGAGGAAAAAAATGTTATGAAAAAGAGTGCGAGAGACAGGCAGTTGCAACGACAGACAGGCTCAAAGGAATAGTGGTTGCCATGCGACAGCCATAGAGTGGTGATAACCGTGGTAATGCTACCTGGCGTTCTGTTCAGTGATTTAATCAGCTTGCCAAGCCAGCCATAAATCATCATCAGGCTGGGTTACAAAAACTTAAAGGGAAATACAGATGTCACAGTAGGAACAGCCTGACTTGTGTTTTTCAGGTTAAATCTGTTTCCAGGATTGCATGGTTTAATGTGTGGTGAGTGGTAGTCCCTGAGGAGTGTAGGCCTTCAGGGTTTTAGATATTTTTAACAAAATAAATCACCTAAATTAATAGCAAAGAGATTTACCACCATTTTGCCCTCAAGCTCATCAGTGAGTTATTATCGTGGGGGTTGAGAGACACCTCCTTGTGTACACTTGGAGCCTCCATTCATAGGAAGTCTGTACGTCAGACAGCCCAAGTCTTCAACCTATACTGTACATTCCAGGTACACTGGAAGAATAAGTAGTGGCCCCTCAAAGGGACCAGGTGTGGGAGTTCCTCACAGAAAAAAAAGGTGAACGTCTCAGAGCCACTGATCCCGGCAAGTTTGAAGGAAGTCAAGGCCAACATCATCTTCTCCTTTCAGCTTTTCCCTTCAGGGGCCGCCACAGCAAATCAGTTCCATCTAATCCTGCCTTCTGCATCCTCTTCTCTCACACCAACTACCTTCATGTCCTCTTTCACTACATCCATAAACCTCCTCTTTGGTCTTCCTCTAGGCCTCCTGCCTGGCAGTTCAAAACTCAGCATCCTTCTACCAATATATTCACTATCTCTCCTCTGGACATGTCCAAACCATCTCAGTCTGGCCTCTCTGACTTTATCTCCAAAGCCTCTAACATGTGCTGTCCCTCTGATGTACTCATTCCTGATCCTATCCTTCCTGGTCACTCCCAGAGAGAACCTCAGCATCTTCATCTCTGCTACCTCCAGCTCTGTCTCCTGTCTTTTCCTCAATGACACTGTCTCTATACCAAACATCACTGGTCTCACCACAGTTTTGTACACCTTTCCTTTCATTTTAGCTGAAACTCTTCTATCGTACATCATACCTGACACTTTTCTCCACCCGCTCCACTGTTGACCCTAAGTACTTAAAATCCTCCACCTTCTTGATCTCTTCTCCCTGTAACCTCACTCTTCCACTTGGGTTCCTCTCATTCACACACATGTACTCTGTCTTACTGCGGCTAACCTTCATTCCTCTCCTTTCCAGGACAAACCTCCACCTCTCCTCTCTTCTCCTTCACCTGTTCCCTGCTCTCACTACAGATCACAATGTCATCTTTAAACATCATAGTCCATGGAGATTCCTGCCTAACCTCACTGGGGAAAAAAGGTGAACGTCTCAGAGCCGCTGATCCCGGCAAGTTTGAAGGAAGTCAAGGCCAAGATAGGAGGTAGAAAAAAATGCAGAGACTGTTCATGTGTGGGGGAGCACAGGATTTCTGAATTTCTTGATCTGCATGGAGAGGTGCCACCCTCCATAGCCTTTTCCTGTATTTTCTCCTCCCCTTCCTGCTCCGTCTGCAGGGATCCATGATACCTGGCAGGATTTTCTCCCCTACTCCCTCCAGGGCTGTAGAGTATAACTTCATTCATCCCTTAAGGAGGTTCCGTCAGGGAAATTAATTTCTCCGTCGCACACACAACAGTAAGTACACAAAACACAGAAAAAGCACACAGAAAGCACCAGCACGTAGAAAGTAGTACAACACCAAATAGAAAGATTAATAAACCAAGAATATACAAATAGAAAATCATAAATAGGCATAGAAATTTAAAAAATAAACAGGCCTAGGTAAGTATGGGTATAGTGAAGGTATAGTGCTGTAGATGAGGGTTCAGTGCTGGTTACTTCGATCTGAATGACATGCTGATCGTTTTCCTTCAGATGACTGCAAAATTGCAGAAAAAGCTTTTCCAGGTTCCCGGCTTGACTTTGTGTGTGTGTGTGTGTGTGTGTGGGGGGGGATTTAGTGTGATGCATTTTGCAAAGTAAGAGAACCAGACCACTCAATATGTTGATGCTCTGCTGCCTAAAATCTGTTTTCCATTTATTTTGAAGGTAGAGGTTTAGATTAGGTGTTCAGAGGAAAAGCATTTGTATGTGTGTGGATTACAGTACACGGCAAATAAATGAGTATAATGGGCATCAATGGAACCTCATTGGAGGTGAGGGTAATGAACATGTATATAAATACAGCTGTATATCTTCTAGTCTACACAGATTGTAATAGAATGGAGAGTGGAATTTTAAAAATGTTAATAGAGAAAAAAATCTTGAACATTTTTCACACAATTAGCTTTTAAACTGAAGGAGATACTTTGAAATAAATGAGGAAAATCAGCAACGTACAACTTTGATCCTGAAGGTGCTTCAGTGCATTGAAAGCCTTCACAAGTCACAAGACATTGGAGCCATTGTATGCAGTGAGTGAAATTCAAACCTAAATTTTGCTGTGAGTCTTCTCCAGGTACTTCATGGGAGACCATCCTCGGCACTCCTATTTAAATTTTGAGTATAGAATCAATCAAGTATTGAAATGCTTTACAGACAAATGAGGTTAAGATAAATGATTTGCTGATTCATTATTACTATCAAATAAAAAATACGCAGATAGTAATTAAGAGGGCCAGCATGGTGGCACAGTGGGCAGTGTAGCAAGAAGGTTCTGGGTTCATTGATGACTGGTCATCTACTGTATGTCTGTTAGTGTGGAATAGGAGCTATGGAGTTCAGCGATGTTGTCTGTCTACTTTGCCATTAGACACCTACTGCTCCTGGTCTCTGGTATTGGACTTTACAGGCCTATTCTTTTTTTTTTCAGCATGACGGACTCACTAACACGATGATGGGAACAACATGGGCAAATCAGATTTTATTTGTGATCTATAATTACAAACTAAGAGCCACTTTTGAAGGTGGGCAGAACATGAAGATTTCCTAAGAGCAGCTCTGTGTGCTGTTATCCTTGCTTCTTTGCTGTGTGCTTTACTACATCCATCAAACTACTAATGCTGCTTAATACATCAAAGTATCTCACCATTCTTGTGAAGTTTTAAGGGTGAATTCTTATTTTTCATGATGGTCCATATGTGCATCGATAAGAAGACTTGACAAAGCAGAATCACATTCCAGAAGTAGAAGGATTCCTCTTCTAATGTTTTAACTGAACCTCCACCATGTTATGAAGCATTTGTCAGCAGCGTATTGCTATCATTAAAAATATAATCATATTGCACAATATAATGCTATTTCAGTATTTGTGAAGCTGCTGCTTTATAAGCAGTTCATAAATCTTTCATAAAATACTACAAGGATTTATCAATGTTTGAAATCATACATTATTGTGGATTATTTAACCCATGTTACTCAATGTTTTTGCAGACATATGAAC
This sequence comes from Antennarius striatus, assembly GCF_040054535.1. NCBI lineage: Eukaryota > Metazoa > Chordata > Actinopteri > Lophiiformes > Antennariidae > Antennarius > Antennarius striatus. Next base: position 12,265,950 of record NC_090777.1, on the reverse strand, counting down.
TAGTAACACATCAATTGATTTTTTTCCAGATATGTACCACAATATTTATTTGAGTGGGAAATGTGTATAATGAACATGCGTTCATATACAGAGTAAAGTGTGTGTGTCCAGGCCACTGAAACAAAAAGATACACACAAGGGGGGCTGTAGGCATGCAATGTATACACAGTGGGAGGCAGAGCGATGGGCGGCTCTATTTTGGAGCAAATGAGCAGCTTGTAGAGGGGACATTGCCTTGCTCAGCATTTATAAGTCAGTATTTATAAGCAGTGCTCAAGGGGTGAGCTGATGCCTTGCACTGCCAGCTCACACTCAAAATATTTTGGACCACCCAGGTCTTGAACCGCCAACTTGCAGTCGCTAGTCCGACCTAGTTGACTGAGCTACTGCCGCCTCAATGTTTGGTCTCATACTGGGAGTCGAACCTGTGTCGCCTGGGTGAAAACCAGCAACCCCAACCACTACTCAAAAACCTTGTCTTCATGACCAGAAGCATTTACGGGTCAAAGCTCCCACCTCTCAATCTTTTGGCTATTGGCTCTGCATGCCTGCGATGCCAAAGATGCCGTCAGGCCTACAGAGAGAGATATAAAACCCCTTGACAACTCCCCTACAGACAAATAGTATGAAGGCCTTCTTTGAATGTGACACTTCACCTTCTTGTTGGTCTCCTCAGGCCTCATGGGGAAGAGTCTCTGACTGTGTGCCAACCTCCTGCTATATTTAGAAAATTCTAAACTGATATCCTGTCTTCCAGATGTGATAAATGTGAGTCCACTCAAGACAAAGAGCACATTTCAAGGACCATTAAATAGTCTATGGCCTTTTTACATTCAGCAAGGAGATTAGTTGTGTTTGCCAGGACAACGATGTAAAAACTACTTGAACAGGTGCAGAAGGTTTGAGGTGGACTCCACTTAATTATGGATCGAAAACAAAGGATGCAAAATATATTAGTGATCAAATACAGCCCATTGTAGAAATATGATGGTGACCGTAATTGTCTCATCAACAGCCACTTATCCTCCTTGCAGGTCATGGGTCTGCTGGAGCCGATCACAACTGGATATGGACGATAAGCGGGATATACCCGAAAGATGCCAGCTCATCGCGGGCCACATGAAAGACAAAGACACCTACAGATATTTTGATGTGTCATTTAGGAGTTTGAGTGCATGTTTTTGGAGGTGGGAAGAAACTAGAGAACCCGAAGAGAACCCACACAGACATGAGGAGAACATACAAGGCTGTGATAACACACTTCGAGAATACAGAGCAATTAGTGAAGGTAACAATGTGCTTGCCGAGGACTACTGCTACATCCAGACTTGAGAGATTTGCACCAACATCAAACTTATTTTCTCATTACTTAGCAGCATTATTAGCTTCTGTTTCTTATGGTTAATACTGGAGGACTGATTAGTGTGCACATTTATGATCTCACCGCCTATAAAATAGCGCCCTGGAACTCTCTTTAAAGGCCGGGACAGATGGTTGCTGTGTTAAATTAGCTGTTTGAAGGCAACACACGCATGCACAACACCACCCCTACAGGTAAACTTGAAATGTAGGTCTTATCAGGTTGCCCCAGCTGTGTTGCCAGACGCTGGCCTCCGCTCTCTGTCTGTCTGACAGCATTAAACCGGGGGTGTTTAAAATTAGATTTAACATCTATCATTTCCCTGGCATGAATGGGACCCAATGTCAAAGGCTGGCAGGGGCAATCCCTCACCCACCATCCGTCAGCTGTAGCTCAACACACCATCAGTCAGACCGGGGAGATGCAGGGAGGAAGACAGAGAAGCATAACAAGTAAGGTTAGGAGAATGAAGAAGGGAGAGAAGTAGGAAGGAAGGAAAGGGGGAAGAATGAGTAAGCAAAGCAACATTTTGTAGAAATGGGGAGAGGAGGAGAAAATGGTTAGAAGGGAGAATTGGTGAAAAATGTTGAGATGAGAGGTGAAGGAAGGAGGGAGTCAAATTAAGGCATACAAAAGCCTTCATTTTTTAATATTTAATTGGACAGGTAACACTTGTTTTCCATATTTTTACAAAATAACACCTTTAATCTCATTGAAATTACTTTAAGTAAGCTTGATGTAGGTTAAAACAGACTTGGAAATTTTTACTTCAATTAATCATACAATTTCTAACCCCTAATTGGCACTACAGATTGGACAGCAATGAAAAGAGACTGCAGGTTCTTACAAGGGTGTCATTTATGCAACTTATTTGCATGGTAATTGTATTTTCAAAATGCCACCATGGCTGGAATCATGAGTCATTGTAGTCCCATCTTTGCTATATCAACCTCTCTGACCTGCACTAAGCTGAGCGTCCTTTTGGGTAACACAATAATGTGTTTCCAAGCATGACATCGTCTCTGTAATGTATCCGTCCAACACATTTCAGTTATGGCCTTGCAGCTATAATGTCCACTCTTTGGAATGTCACTACCACCATCAGCATCCTTGTTATGTTTGTGAGCCATGGCATAACCAAATGTGAGGAACATTGATTTTTATAACTCCACTTCCAGCAAAGTTTGTTCGTCTCGCTATCTGGCTTCACATGTTTACACTAGATATATATTTGGATGAATGTTGTATGTGATTGATGGTGATGATAATAGTTGATCTAGTGAATGATAAACCGTGTCCCTTCAGAGAATAAATATCTAACTGTGTTATGTTCATTCAATTCCAAAAATAGGCTTTCTTATTACTGTCTTAATGATCACTCAATTAGAGTTTCCCTGACTTTGAGTTGGAAGTGAATTAGTCTGATGTTGTAGTTCATGTACTGCAGTCAACTCCGTATGAAGAGGCCATTCGCCATTCGAAAATGGGTTTTACCTCAGGGAGGAAATCATTGAGCTGTTACAATAACAAGAGACTCAACAATTTCACTCATACATTGGGTAAAAGCTGAGGCGCTACTGATAGTGTTGAGTATGAAGTGTGTTAAGTATTTTCAATTTAAATTTTAAAATATTTTCTAATTCAAACAAACAACAATAGAATGTTTTCTATTTACGTTACTAATCCATATGATTAAATAAGACTCCCTGCGAATGTCAGGCATTCCTCCTCAGCAGATCTGCAGTGAAGGTTTAAAAAAAAAAAAGGTCGTTATGCAGAGTCATTGTCTAGCGCTTCATCTGCTGTGGCAAGTCGCGGGGAACTGGAGCCTATCCCAGCTGACTGAGGGCGTGAGGCAGGGGAAACTCCGGACGCGATGCCATTGCACCGCGGAGCCACAGACACAGACAAGCATGCACGCACACACTCACTCCTACGGGCAATTTGGAACGGCCAATCAACCTGAAGCACATGTTTTTGGAGGTGGGAAGAAGCCGGAGAACCCACAGAGAACCCACACGGATACGAGGAGAACATGCAAACTCTGCACAGATCGGGACTCGAACCTGGAACCGCCTTACTGTGCGACTGTAGAGTGAAAATTGATGTGTGCATCTACTGTATATTTGATTTCTATTAGCAATATTTTAGTGGTGTATAATTTTAATTGTTTACATCCAGTGTATGGTGTTTCACTTTAATATAAATAGGTTTTGTATTGTATATGTGTGTATATGTGCTGTTTTATGTTATATATTACTCATGTCTGTGCATGTCAGAATGCCTCGACCTCATGGCGCAAAGACAAAGACCTGCATTTCACTGTTCTTTGTTAAGTGAGACATATTGACACTGTTTCATCATTAATCGCAACTGTGGTTCCTAATAAGGAAGAGAACATTTGTGATTATATTTTATTGAATTCAGAATCTCGCTTGGCTTTGACTTCTGAAATCACTTTGAGCTGCTGTGCACATGTATACAACAGCCTTACATGTCTGTACTCTGTAATCATAGATCACAGAGTTTGTTTCTTTCGAGTAAATGGATAACCCAACAGTGTTTAAATTTCACAACTGGTATGAATGCTGATGAATGTTAAATATCAGGTGTTATATCATTGATACATAATGAAGGAATTTTCTGAAGCCTTCATCATTTTAGGTGGTAATGTTAGCATCCTAGCACCTTAAACCGAGGTAATGAAGATGGGAAACAGGAAACTTGCTGGATGTTCACATTAGGTTCAAAGCACTTAGTGCAACATTCAAAGCATGGACATAAATTGTCTTGCCAAATTGCCAAAATATGCCTTAGGGCAGGTTTAAGATACAATATCCAAGCAGACAAAAAAATAACCCCTGTCAAAAATAAAGTCAAATGATAATTATCGTGGTACATCATGGCCATATCTCTCCTTTACCCCCAAGTAAATATTCTTTTTTTCTATGTCTGCCTTTTCCCTCTCGACCCCCTGTGATATCCATCTATCCTGATCTGTTGAGGGACACACTCATTTCACAGGTCAATTAATTTTAATCAGAGTAAGTCAATTTAATCTGAGTTCAAACCGCTAGATGGACACTTTGTGAAAATCTCATTAACCTTCCCATTTCCAATCTGCTCACTTCATCAGAGGGGCAGAGCAATGACTCAGTCATTTTCAAAACCACACTTTTTCTCATGGTAAACAAACTCCAGAATTTAGATAATGTCAATGGAAATGAAGTGTTTGGCAGAGGAAATGCACAGCATCCCCTCACACCAGAGCTGACACTAACCCTGGCTCCTCTTTTTTTTTATTTTATAGCACTAGAAATCCATTTATCAGTTTGCGGTGAAGGTTGAATGATTGATAGAAAAAGGAATGAGTGAAGCAGGAGGAATAGAATATAGTAAGCTTAAGTAAGAGGAAATGGAACGTAAAGACATGCCAAACATGGTCCAGGAGATTAAACAGAAAGAATTTTTGAAAGAGAATAAGTATGAAACCTGTTTGACTTTCTAAAGCTCTCAGAAGAGGTGCATCATGACAGCTGTTATCAACCCCCCCCCCCCAACCAAAAAAAAGAAGAAGGTGTGACTGTCTCTAAAACATTGACAAACCAACTTACTGGGTAATTCTAAAGGTGAAAGGACTCACCTGATTATATCATGTTGAATATGAAAGGGACATGCTCAATAAACTGTAAATGACCTTCTGATTTTACCGGGCATTTTTCATGTCTGAACTGCAACAAAAGTACAACAAAATCTTTTATGACAAAAATTGGTCCAAACCTAATTATTAACATTTTTATATGTAGGATAGGCATAAAATGTCTTGTATTTTAAAGAGAAAAAATAGCCATGAATATCCATCCATCTTCTTGCAGACCAGATGATTGCAGTTGTCTCTTTATCAGCCGCTTATCCGCCTTGCAGGTCACGGGTCTGCTGGAACCTATCACAGATGGCTACGGGTGAATGACGGGGTACAACTTGGATGAGACGTCAGCTTATCACAGGTCCACACCAAAGACAAACTCTCACACTCACACCTACAAAAACTTTGTGTGACCAATTCACCTAAGCTGCATGTTTGTGGAGGTGGGAGGAAGACGCAGAACCCAGAGAGAACCCACACAGACACATGGAGAACAAACTCTATAGCAATAGAAATATCAACAGAACGGATATAGATAGATAGATAGATAGATAGATAGATAGATAGATAGATAGATAGATAGATAGATAGATAGATAGATAGATAGATAGATAGATAGATAGATAGATAGATAGATAGATAGATAGATAGATAGATAGATAGATCATGTACTGTAATATCAGTTTATCAGTCACTTATAAGTATTGTATTACTCTCAGTGAAGATTATGCCCACTTCATTAAGCCTGGCTCTCGTTGTGATTATAAAAGAGAGCACTTTATTGTAGAGATTTAAATGTGATTGACAAACCAAATAAAGTGGAGGAGCTGTTAATGTTTGGACTTGGATGTCATAGAAATGGGGCAAAATGTAAGCTAATTTGCACAAGAGACTAAGACAACCTTCAGAAACCGCAGAGCTGTGCAGGCCAGCCTGCCATGGTCGATGTAGCGCTTTCACCTCTATCCATATTTTTAGAAAAATTCTCCTATTCTCTTTTTTGATTCGCATGTTCTCTTTTTTCCCACAGAGCAGATTCTCAAACCGTCAGGCATGAAAGAGTAATAGACACAAGCTGCAAAAAAAAGACAAGGATGTCAAGAGATTTTTGGTGCTATCAAAGCTTGTCAGACTCATTTTGAGATTCTTTCAGTCAAGTGACTCTCCTCTAGACTCCCAGCATAATGTGAACAGTTTCAGGACATTTGCTTCAGAAAAAGATAACCTGCCTCAAATTTTTTTGTTTGGAGTGGAGGCGATTCATGATTATTCCCTGAGATGTACTTCTAAGAGGAGAACTATAGTGAGGGGTTAGGGGTTTATGAGGGGGCGTCAGGGACATAATTCAGAATACATTTCCAACACAGAGGTTCGGCAAGTATACAAAAAGCACAAGGAGAAGGTCTTCTTCTTCTTCTTCTCCTTTTAAAAGTGTGAGTAACTTGGACCTGGATGCTGCACTGTTTTTAATGGACTCCAAGTTTCTAAAGTTAAACGGTTTGCCTCCATTTTATCATGGTGTTTTTAAGTCATGGGCCCTATTTAAAAGCAGCCCAGGAAAAAGCTCTGACTCTCTGTTCTGGTTACTGAAGGAACCACTAGTGCATGGAGCCAGGCTGGATGTCTGCAGTGGAGCCACACCTGGGCTGTCTGCAGCGCTTTGCAGAACCAGGACCATGACCCTCCAGCAGCTGGTGGACAACGCCGGGCCTGCGTTGGCGGATGCCCAGGCTGTGAGCTCCCTGCTGAACATCCAGTCCACCAGGGTGGCTCAGAGGGTGCTACAACTGTGGAGGCAAGGAGAGGAGCCTCCTCCTGGACTATAGTACAGGGACTGTGCTGGACAGCAAAGATCCTTTCCCTGAGGTACACATCAGTCCCCTGTTTGGGGAACTGAAGGGTCGTCTCCTCGGAGATGAACGAGAAATCAGCCTGCACACAGCCAACAAAAAAATACTGTACAAACAATGTATAAAAGTAATCAACAAGAAAGGCCTGTGTAACAGAGCACCCACTACCTGGGTCAACAGGATGACGGGAAATGGACCTGACCCACAGTGGAGACTTCTATACAAACCTCCCCTCAAGAAAAAAACAGCCGACCTCCAGTGGAGGATTTTACATGGTGCCATCGGTTCCAATGCTTTTATCTCTGTTTTTAACCCCGCGGTGTCCAGCCAGTGTCCCTTCTGTCCCCTTCGTGAAACAGTCTTTCATGCTTTCAGTGAGTGTGGGAGACTTGCAGTGCTCTTCACTCTTCTAACGAATGTTTTTAATCTGTTCAGTGAAAATTTTAGTATCAGGAAACTCATCTACGGTGCTGGGTACAATAAATCGAATCAGAGAAAGTGGCAGCTTTTAAATTTTATCTCTGGAGAGGCAAAACTTGCAATTCATGTGACCAGGAAGAGGAGAATTGAAAACAATACTGCTCAAGAAGCAGCTACTGTTTTTTGCTGTAACATCAGATGTCGCTTAAAACTAGAATTTGGTTTCTATAAAATGACAAAAGACCTGAATAACTTTAGGAACATCTGGTGTTACAAAAATGTCCTATGCACTTTAGTTGATGACCACCTCACTTTTGCAAACTTCCTATTATAATGTACTAATTTTTATATTGTATTTCCTTTTGTTTATTGGTGTTTAGTGTTTTTGAGTGTTTAGTGTTTTTGAAGTTTCATCTAATGAAAAATTGTAAAATGTTCTAAATCTTCTAAATGTTCTGAATGTGATTGAAGTTTGTTTTTTTTTTAACAAAAAAGGTTCTTCTTCTGAAGCACTTTAGTGCTTTCATCTAATGTAAAATTGTAAAATGTTTGAATGTGATTAAAGTGTTTTTGCAAAAATAAAAAAAATCCTTTCCCTTTTCCCTTCAGGGGTCACCACAGCAAATCAGTTGCCTCCATCTAACCCTGTCTTCTGCATCCTCTTCTGTCACACCAACTACCTTCATGTCCTCTTTCATTACATCCATAAACCTCCTCTTTGGTCTTCCTCTAGGCCTCCTGCCTGGCAGTTATCTGACTTTATCTCCAAAACCTCTAACATGTGCTGTCCCTCTGATGTACTCATTCCTGATCCTATCCTTCCTGGTCACTCCCAGAGAGAACCTCAGCATCTTCATCTCTGCTACCTCCAGCTCTGTCTCCTGTCTTTTCCTCAGTGACACTGTCTCTAGACCAAACAACTACGCTGGTCTCACCAGTTTTGGAGTTAGTTAATTTCTCTGACGGAACCTCCTTAAGAGATCAATAAATTTCTACTGTACTCTACTCTCTCTACTCTTTTGTACACCTTTCCTTTCATTTTAGCTGAAACTCTTCTATCACACATCACAGCTGACACTTGTCTCCAAACCGTTCCATCCTGCCTGTACACGCTTCTTCACCTCTTTTCCACACTCTCCATTGCTCTGGACTGTTGACCCTAAGTACATAAAATCCTCCAAGTTTCAAGTTTATTTATTTTTATATAGCCCAGATTCACAAACAATGTCTCAAAGGGCTTTACAATCTGCACATGGACGATATCCCTCTGACCTTTGTGCACTGCAAGCAGTGTGACCCTCGCATCGGATAAGGAACAACTCCCCCCAAAACCCTCTTAACATGGGAAAAAATGGATGGGAGAAACCTCAGGAAGACTGCAGAGGAGGGACCCCTCTTCCAGGAGTGGACAGATGAAGCAATAGATACCGCATGTGCAGATTAACAACACAATAATAATAACACTAACAATAACAGTAACAATAAGAAATGTATGACAAAGGCACGCCGATCCATCCAGTAGAGCGAGTCACCACCAGCCGATGAAGCACACAGAGGTCACCGATTGCCGAGGATCCACCACTCTGAGGACAGACCAAACAGTGCCTAAGTCTCCACCTTCTTGATCTCTTCTCCCTGTAACCTCACTCTTCCACTTGGGTCCCTCTCATTCACACACATGTACTCTGTCTTACTGCGGCTAACCTTCATTCCTCTCCTTTCCAGGACAAACCTCCACCTCTCTAGCTTCTCCTCCACCTGTTCCCTGCTCTCACTATAGATCACAATATCATCTGCAAACATCATAGTCCAAGGAGAGGAAGGTAAGACGGATATTTACTCTGTGTTTTACTATTATAACTAAGGGTGTATATGTCACTACAATAAGCACCTGAGAGGATAATACATGTCAGTGAGTGACATAGGTTACAGGTGTTGTCCAACCTTTTGTTGTAAAGTCTCAGAGAAAGAAATTTGTTCTGTTTTGTTTGATCTGTTGTCATGGTCTCTGAATTGTATTTAACCTGTGGCAGCTTGACTTGTAGTGTCTTGTTTGTGTCCTCTTATTTCAGAGCCCGTGCACAACAGTATGACTATTTTCACAAATATGTAATACTTCTTCCCAACCCATCATGGGGGGAAGGGGGCACACAAGGGGGCCAGAAGGAAACAGAGTCCTGAGACAAGTCTCCATGGTATTGCCACCTGCAGTAACTGGCAGCTGTCCGGTCGTTGTTGCATTCGCCAGAATTCTGATTGATTCTGGCGACACAAAAATATCATTTAATTTAGCTGCAGCCTTTAGCTGACCGGAGAACTCCTCCGACGACATGCACACTGAAATATCTGCACACTACTGAAATTGAAAAGTCTGCACACACACTACTGAAATGTCCACACATACACTTCTGAAATGTCCTCAAACACACTACTGCAGTCACTTTGATTTTACCTTTAATTTATGTCAGCCTCTCAGATTGACTGAGAGGCTTGACGTCCAGACAGCTCCTCGGTGCTGACTCTGTCCTCAAAGTACAAACTGGAGCGGTGCAGAAGATACAGTTTTTACTTGCAAAAAAAACATTTATCCAGTTTTTACGGGAAGATCTGTGTTTTACAAAGGCAACAAGGAAGTACTTGTGTGGTAACTAGCTACAAGATGGCTCCCCTCTCCATGGATGATTACGGCAAACTCCTTCAGAAGATCACTGAACTCGAATTAAAAGTACAAAGGCTGGAGGTAAATACTGAAGTAAATGGACTTCATGGGAATGATACTACTCTACCACTTTATCAGAGTAACGGACAAGAGGATACAAATTCGCTGCAAATTAGCACAGACAAAGTCGCTGAGAAACATGAGGGCCGTATGCCTGTAGATATCAGTCCTCCCTGGAATGCTCTTGGTGCAAAGCCCAAGATTAAATCATCCTCCCATCACACCAGAGGACATGGAACAGGCAGAATGCAGCGCCAGAGATCTGCGATGCAACGGGCTGGCCAGCCTTATCGTCCACCTCGACACCTGTACAGCGAAGGGCACAGACGACCAACAAAAGTCCAAAGCGACCAACTATGTAGCTACAAAACTGATTTGCTCTACTGCTGCTGGACCCTGGATCTCCATCTGACGACATGGACAATGACTCACACTCGCAGAGAAGGGTAAGGTCTGAAATCAAATCAGGACATAAGAAGCTACAGAGACAGCTACCAGGTGGACCTCAAACTCTGATTGTGGGTGACTCTGCTATAAAAGATGTGAGATGAAAGTACAGCAAAAACACCAAAGTGCTGTGTTTTCCCAACAATATGGTCTCTGATATGACTGACAGGATCCTGAGTATTGCTGCAGCAAATCCAACTGTAGAAAATGTCATCCTGCACACAGGGGCAAGTGATGTTATGAAACAGCAGTCTGAATTACTCAAACGGTACTTTAGCAATCTGCTGAACACAGTTAGCTCACTGAATGCTGAAGTTTTTATCAGTGGGCCTCTACCACCAGTCAGAGGAGGAGTTGAAAGATTCAGCCGGTTGTCCGCACTGAATACATGGCTTTTAACCGCATGTGCTGTTCATTCAGTGCATTTCATTGACAATTTTAACTTTTTCTGGGACTACAGACATCTTTTCAAGGGAGATGGATTTTCCCTAAATAAGTCTGGAGTAAAGCTTTTCACCTCCAACCTACTTTTCTTCCTGCGTCGCACTGGTCCCGCTGCCATGGCCTTGCTGCCAGGGAACCCAATCAGAGGGATGAGATACCACAACATGCAAAGGCGATAACAATCCCTCCACCTGTCACATGTAACTACAAAAGACATCAGAGCAAACATGAGGACACACACCGCTCCCACCAGCTGACTCTGCTGATGAGGATTAACCCCATCCAACCCCAACCAGTTCACCATCCATCCGGTCCCCCTCCTCCCCGCTCCTCCGGCTAACTCCACGGACATCTACAATTTTTTTCCTCAAATTCCACTTCGCCCCCTTCAATCATCTCTCACCCTGAGCCCACCACCACCACCCCCTCCACGACTGCATGAAAATCCTCTTTAGTCTCCTGATAGGAGCTCAGCATAATCAGCTGACTGAAAGATCTGATATGCACTGGGTCTGGGTTTCAAGACAAATACTCCTGACTTTTCCAAGAAAAAGCCAGGGCCCAGTGTGCAGGAAGTTTCGTCAATTGATGTCTACTTAGGTAAGAGAAGAAGAAACTTTTCCAGAATGGTCCCCAGTAGATCAAATTTGATACCTATTCCTTGTCAGCCACATTCTGTTCCAAAACATGGGAAAGATAGGGCTTTTAACACATCTATTTTAGCACTTTTAAATGTCAGGTCTTTGGTGGGGAAATCATTTTTAATCAATGATTTTACTACTAAGCACAAACTTGATTTTATATTTTTAACAGAAACTTGGTTAGGATAAGATAACAGTGCAGCAGTTTTTTATGAGTCAACCCCTCCAAACTTCAGTTTCATTAGTGAAGCTAGACTGCATAAGAAAGGAGAGGGGTCGCCATATGTCACTCTTCAGTCAAAATTCTCCTATCGAGCAACATTTATAACTATTTACAGACCTCCTAAATACAACACAGAGTTTACTGATGACTTTGCCAAGCTCTTGTCTATTGTGTGCATTGAATATGACTATGTTGTTAGAGTGGGTGATTTTAACATTCATGTTGATAATATGAAAGAGGGAAATGCTAAAGAACTCTTGAACCTTCTGGACAATTTTGGGCTTTCTCAGCATGTAACAGAGTCCACACATAACAAGGGGCATACATTGGATCTAATTATTTCCAAAGGTTTTAATATTTCGGAGGTTATGGTGACTGATATTGCCCTTTCTGATATTGATATGCTGCCTTCAAACTTTTTCAAAAATGTTTTTAACTGTATTGCTCCTAACATATTACTTATAGTGAATAATTCTCTACAATCAGGGCAGTTTCCCCAGCCCTTAAAAACTGCAATAATAAAACCACTTCTAAAAAAGCCCAAGCTGGATGCTTCAATAATAAGTAACTGCAGGCCCATATCAAATCTTCCACTGTTGGGAAAAATCATTGAACGGACTGTTTCAGTTTTATGATGCAAAACAATCTCTTTAATGTATTTCAATCAGGATTTCGACCACATCTCAGCACCGAGACTGCACTTATTAAAGTCTTAAATGACATACATATGAATAATGACACCTTCAAAACCACCGTCCTGGTACTGCTGGACCTCAGTGCTGCATTTGACACAATTGATCAGAACCTCCTGCTGGACAGACTAGAACAGTGAGTGGGACTTACTGGCACTGTGTTACATTGGTTCAAGTCTTTCTTGCAAGATAGGGACTACTTTGTCTCAGTTGGTAGTCATGAGTCAGAGTGGACAAAGATCACATGAGGGGGTTTCACAAGGGTCCATTCTGGGACCACTTGTATATCTACATGCTGCCCCTTGCTCAGATAATGGAATACCACAACATCTCCTATCACACTTATGCAGATGACACGCAACTTTACATTTCAGTGTCATCACAAGACTATAGTCCCTTACTTTCGTTAAGTTAATCAAATCAATGAATGGATGGACCAAAATTTCCTCCAGCTCAATCCAGACAAGACAGATGTGATTGTTTTTGGCCCCAAAAATGAGAGGTAAATAAAAAAAAATAAAAAAATCAAAGGTCAATGCTCACCTTGACTTCATGTCATTGAAGGCTACAAATCAAGCCAGGAATCAGCTATATTGCTCAGGCTAAACAAAAACACTAATTAGCTAGATAACAAAAAGTAGCATAGAAAACAACTGGTAACTGAGAGAAACACTCGACAATGGCATCACAGAACAGGACAGAATAATCTGGCACCCTCCTAGGGAAAAGCCAGGCCCTTTAAAGATGAGGCTGATGAGCAGAGTGGAAACTGGTATGGCTCATCAGCTGCTACAATCCAGCCACACCCTCTGCCACAGCCTGACCTGTCAGGAGAAAATGAGTTTTCACAGAAACAGCCTGCCAGGCATACCTACAGAACAGAACCATGACACCTCACCCGTGGAACAAACTGCCTGACTAGCTGAGATCTGCTCAAACGGTCACTTCATTTAAATCAGGGCTGAAGACATTTTTGTTCACTGAAGCATTTTCTTGAATTTGTTTTTTAATTATCTGCATTTTTTTAATCAGTAGTTTTAGTTAAAATATTTTATTCATTCATTCATTCATTCATTCATTCATTCATTCATTTTCTGCTGCTGTATCCGCCATAGTGGGTCACGGGGAGCTGGAGCCCATCCCAGCTGGCATGAGGTGGGGGACACTCTGGGCACGATGCCAGTGCACTGCAGAGCCACACACAAAGACAGACAAAAACGCACACACACATGCACTCCTAGGGGCAATTTGGGACCGACCAATCAACCTGAAGCGCATGTTTTTGGAGGCAGGAGGAAGCCAGAGAACCCAGAGAGAATCCACGCAGACACGGGGAGAGCATGAGAGCATGCGAACTCCGCACAGAGCGGGACTCGAACCCGGACCCGCCGTTCTCCTGTTTGATTGACTTTTTCCTTTTAATTGCTCTTGTATTGATAATTTATTGTCTTGTTTTAATCCCCTTTTATCTTTTTAGTGTTCTTTCTGTGTTCTTGTCTTTGTAAAGCTCTTTGAATTGCCTGTGTATGAATTGTGCTATACAAATAAACTTGCCTTGCCTTGCCTTACTGAAATTGAAATTGAAATCGCACACACTAGTGAATGTCCGCACACACACACCTGAAATGTCCTCAAACACACTACTACAGTCACTTTGATTTTACCTTTAATTTATGTCAGCCTCTCAGATTGACTGAGAGGCTTGACGTCCAGACAGCTCCTCGGTGCTGACTCTGTCCTCAAAGTACAAACTGGAGCGGTGCAGAAGATACATTTTTTACTTGGAAAAAAAACTTTTATCCAGTTTTTATGGGAAGATCTACGTTTTACAAAGGCAACAAGGAAGTACTTGTGTGCTAACTAGCTACAAGATGGCTCCCCTCTCCATGGATGATTACGGCAAACTCCTTCAGAAGATCACTGAACTCGAATTAAAAGTGCAAAGGCTGGAGGTAAATACTGAAGTAAATGGACTTTACTACCCTACCACTTTATCAGAGTAACGGACATGAAATGTTCGCGCACACACTAGTGAAATTGAAATGTTCGCACACACACTACTGAAATGTTCAGTAGTGTGTATGAGAGCATTTCAGCAGTGTTTGTGAAAGTATTTATTCTGAATTGTGTACCTGACGGCCTCTCATAGAAATTCAGGAAGGGGCAGCAGTAACGCTGCATAAAAACCCCCTGAAGTAAAAGGGATAATTCCTGTTACAAAACATAAGCTCTTGCCAAGCCTGTCATTTTTTATAGTGTAGGAATATGAGTTTAGGGATATGAGGACATGAACACTAACCATTCATATCTGCACTCTCTCCTGCACTCTCTTTATCACCTTCCATATAAAGGCAGTCTGGCCTCTTTAGTATTCTGATGCGGTTCATGATTCTCTGTCAACATTTGACTTCACAGGCGGTGGGGATCAGACTCAAACAGACAGGTTAACCGCCTGCCTCTCGCCACTGCAGAAGGCAGTGGGAAGGAATCCCATGGACAGAAAGACAGACTGATCGAATGACAATTCCACAAACATCTAGAATAAAGAGGAGTCATATAATACACATCCAATCGAAACCTAATCTTGACCAAACAATAGAATATTTTTCAAAAGATCTGTAGAATGTGTTTGACCCCATTTCTCATCACCTTGAGCTACAATGGTATGAAACTGTCATAAAACTGAAGTCAGATAATCATCAAAGAGACAAATAAGTTTGATAATTACAGCCGAGGCCTTTATCAAAGCCCTGCATATATATTACAGTCATTTTGTGCAAGGAGGCAATAACAGTATTACTTATAGCCCCTTTAACATTCATCTCACACCCAGTTTCCTTCTGGATATGATTCTGCTGAAGTACATTTACGCCTGACATTAAAATGCTGCTGCAGTATAGAGAATGAAATTGGATTCCTCTGTTCCTCGACTAAATGCAGATTGTGTCCTTTACACCCTTCAGAAATGACAGTAAACATCTCGTCTCACATGTTGTTCAACCAGAGAAATATTTTTTGTTTAAGTTTGTCTTCAGATCACTTTTTTACACTTTGGAGTTACATTACTATTTAGGCCACCTCACAGTGCCTGGGAGGGGGAAGCAACCCAGTGCACCTGAATCCAGACCTCGCTCAGAGAAATACGATCTATATGTTCTATAAAATGAATATTTTATCCTGCCACATGTTTATAATACTTCAAACCTCAGGCGAAAATGTTGCTTCCTCAACATCAGCCACTGTAGTGTCTTGGAGGAAAGCACTTCCTTTCTAATAGCTGTTATGATTTCACTTTAAACATGGAACAGAAATATCCAAGTGTTGTGTTTTTTTGTGCTGGTTTTAGCTTCAGCTCCCAGATCAGTCCCCATTTTATCACAGACATGTAAGGAGAATAAAGAAGAATGAAAAGAATTATATTTTGTGTCCAGCCTGTACTCACACATGTTAAATATGTCCGTTTGTTCTGGGTCTCCATCATGACTTTGAATTAACATCTTTATTTAAACCGTAAGGATGATATTTGAATGTAACCAAAGAAATATGCCAATATTTATGCCAACAACCTAAAGAAACTGACCATTTTACAATATTAATAACATTAGCTACATTAAGTGAAATATTTTTAGCATGCTGTATGTTTTTCATTACATCCCGCTTCAAAGCGGTGATGTATTGTAATTGTCAGTATTTGTGTGTTGGACCTTGCGTCCGTTTGCCCCTTCGTTATTCAATGAAATATCTTTGCAACGTTGCAGACTGAAAGATGAAACAAAAAGAACTTTACTCGTGCAGCAAAGGGGATGAAAATGAGATGAGATGAACTTGACCTTGAGAAAACTAGGTCAAGGTCAAATTTCAACTTTTGTATACTCAGGAACTGGATAAGATAGAAAGACGGGGGAGAAGGCCAGTGTGACTAAGACCATAGACCATAGCTAGTGCTTTGATCTATGAAAGTAGGTCAGGGTATAATTTTGAATTCAGGGGTGTCGCGGCATGTTGCCAGTCTCTGACTGCCTTGGTTCTAATTATAATTGGGTGTTCATATAATAACATCCAATAATGTAATAACAGTAACAAAGTTGCCGCCAGTAACGTAATAATAGCTAATCATGTAATAACAGCCAATAAGGTAATAACAGGCAATAAGGTAATAACAGCTGATGTAACTGCAAATGTAGCCGCAAGAGGACAGAAGCCAGTGTCTTATTGTGCCGGTCCCAAGCCCGGATAAATACAGAGGGTTGCGTCAGGAAGGGCATCCGGCGTAAAACTTTTGCCAAATCAAACATGTGAATCAAACCTATGACTTCCATACCGGATAGGTCGAGGCCCGGGTTAACAACGACCGCCATCGGTGCAGTTGACCTACAGGGTGCCGGTGGACTACTGTTCGTTGAAGAAAAAGAGGAGGAAAGTGTGATCGTAGGAAGAGAGAGAAGAGGAATGCGAAGAGTATAGGACTGAGAGTAGGGATGTTGAATGTTGGACCTATGACAGGAGAAGGTAGAGAGTTGGTTGACATGATGCAGAGAAGGAAAGCAGACATACTGTGTGTCCAGGAGATCAGGTGGAAAGGTAGCAAGGCTACAAATTTAGGAGCAGGCTTCAAGTTGTTCTATCATGGTGTAGATAGGAAAAGAAATGGGGTAGGAGTTAACTTGAAGGAGGAGCTTGTTAGGAATGTCCTGGAGGTAAAAAGAGTGTCAGATAGAGTGATGAGTCTGAAGCTAGAAATCGAAGGTGTGAGGGTCAATCTTGTTAGTGGGTATGCTCCACAGGTAGGATGTGAGCTGGAGGAGAAGGGGAAATTCTGGTTGGACTTTGATGAAGTGATGCAGAGCATACCTAGAAGTGAGAGAGTTGTCATTAGTGCAGACTTCAATGGACATGTTGTTGCAGGTAACAGGTGATGAGGAGGTGATGGGCAGGTTTGGTATCCAGGAGGGGATTGCAGAAGGACAGATGGTGGTTGACTTTGCAAAGAGGATGGAAACGGCTATAGTGAATACTTTCTTCCAGAAGAGGCAAGAACATAGGGTGACCTATAAGTGTGGAGGTAGGAGCACACAGGTAGACTACATCTTGTGTAGATGGTGTAATCTGTAAAGTAATTGTAGGTGAGAATTTATCCAAACAACATAGGATGGTGGTGTGTAGGATGACTCTGGTGGTGAGGAAGATGAAGAGGGAAAAGGCAGAGCAGAGGACGAAATGGTGGAAGCTGAAAAAGGAAGAGTGTTGCATGACTTTTAGGAAGGAGTTAAGAAAGGCTCTGGGTGGTCAGGAGGTGCTTACAGATGACTGGACAACTACAGCTATTGTGATCAGAGACACAAGTAGGAGAGTAGTTGGTGTATTATCTGGAAGGAAAGTAGATAAGGAGACTTGGTGGTGGAATAAGGAGGTACAGGGTATAAGGAGGTATAAGGAGGTTTCTGACTGGGTTGTTCAACAGGATCTTATATAGTGAGAAGATGCCTGAAGAATGGAGAAGTGTGCTGGTGCCCATCTTTAAGAACAAGGGAGATGTGCAGAGTTGTGGCTACTACAGAGGAATGAAGCTGATGAGCCATACAATGAAGTTATGGGAAAGAGTAGTGGAAGCGAGACTAAGGGCAGAAGTGAGCATTTGTGAGCAGCAGTATGGTCTCATGCCAAAAAAAGAGTACTACAGATGATAGATAGATAGATAGATAGATAGATAGATAGATAGATAGATAGATAGATAGATAGATAGATAGATAGATAGATAGATAGATAGATAGATAGATAGATAGATAGATAGATAGATAGATAGATAGATAGATAGATAGATAGATAGATAGATAGATAGATAGATAGATAGATAGATAGATAGATAGATACTTTAATGATCCCAAGGGAAATTCAGATGCAGTATTTGCTTTGAGGATGTTGATAGAGAAGTACAGAGAAGGTGAAACGGAGGTGCATTGTGTTTTGTAGATCTGGAGAAAGCTTATGCTTATGCTCAGAGAGGAACTGCGGTATTGTATGAGGAAGTCTGGAGTGCCAGAGAACTATGTTAGAGCGGTGCAGAACGTGTATGAGGACTGCCAGACATTGGTGAGGTATGCTGTAGGTGTGACAGAGGAGTTTAAGGTGGAGGTGGGACTGCATCAGGGATCAGCTCTGAGCCCGTTCTTGTTCACTATGGTGATGGACAGGCTGACAGACGAGTTTAGACAGGAATCTCCACGGACAATGGTGTTTGCAGATGACATTGTGATCTGCAGTGAGAGCAGGAAACAGGTGGAGGAGAAGCTTGAGAGGTGGAGGTTTGTCCTGGAAAGGAGAGGTATGAAGGTTAGCCGCAGTAAGACAGAGTACATGTGTGTGAATGAGAGGGACCCTAGTGGAAGAGTGAGGTTACAGGGAGAAGAGATCAAGAAGGTGGAGGATTTTAAGTACAGAGCTGGAGTTAGTCGAGATGAAGATGCTGAGGTTCTCTTTGGGAGTGACCAGGATAGATAGGATCAGGAATGAGTACATCAGAGGGACAGCACATGTTAGAGGTTTTGGAGATAAAATCAGAGAGACTGAGATGATTTGGGCATGTCCAGAGGAGAGACAGTGAATATATTGGTAGAAGGATGCTGAGTTTTGAAGTGCCAGGCAGGAGGCCTACACTTTAAGAAATGATTCAAGGACCTAGTAAATGTGACAGTAATATATAGTTATGCATGCTCAATAGAAATTCTGCATATCATCATGATGAGTATTTGATTTGACTACATCAAAATTAATTAGTAAAACTCCAACAGGAATATTTGTGTGAAATAGACACATGTAAATTTAGTTTACTTGCTTAAAGTAAAGTATTATTTGAATAACAGATGACATGGTTTAAATATTTGTAATAATAAGTGTATGTTTCACCAACCTTTTTAAGAATATATTAACAAATATCAGTTAGTTTTAATAAGTGCAATTATTAAACAAGTCAACTCAATTTTATTGGACACGTAACTAACAACTTAAAAAAATCAAGTAAACAGAAGGGAACCGATTCCACCTTTTTAGGATTTTGGGGCACTGGTCACTCACTCTGGCAGTGGCTTAGTGGTAGAGCAGATGTCTTAAAGACAGATCGCCCAGCCATTGGTGGTTCGAATCACGCTCCCACCAGGACATCCCTCAGAGAGTGAGCTGATGGAGGGAGGTGTCAGCTCACCTCCCAGCCACTGCCGAGGCGCCCTTGAGCAAGGTGCTGAGCCCCCTCATTTTGGAGTGCGACCTCCTCAAATTCAGTTACATTTACTCAATTTGGTAATTGAACCAAATCAATTAGTTCAGACGTACTAGAAAATATTACTTAGATTTTACTCATGACTCAGGTTTTGTTTTAACAGATTTGAGAGCTTTCATATCTATTCAATATTTGTTAGTTTAAAAATGTTTCACTGATTGAATTAAGTACATGCAGTGTTATTTTTTGGAGTATAGATCAAGACCAAATAGGAGGCTTATGGATGAAGTGAAAGAGGATATGAAGGTAGTTGGTGTGAGAGAAGAGGATGCAGAAGACAGGGTTAGATGGAGGCAACTGATTTGCTGTGGCGACCCCTGAAGGTAAAAGCCTAATGGAAAAGAAGAAGAAGGTAATAACAGCCAATTACATAATAATAGTCTACAAGGTTATAAAAGTCGATGACATAATAACAGCTGATAATGTAATAATAACCCATAAGGTAACAACACCTGATAACATAATAACAGACAATATTGTTATAACAGCTGATTAATTAATAACACCAGGTTATTATGTAATAAGCTGATAACATCGGGTTATCAGCTGTAATACAGTCGCAAAGGTATTTGGTGGACTAATGAACGGACGAACGATATTATCAACTGTAATAAGTCGATAACATAATAACACCCAATAAGGTAATAACAGCTGATTCATTAATGACATTCATTCATCTTCCGAACTGCTTTATCCACCGTAGCGGGTCACGGAGAGCTGGAGTCTATCCCAGCTGTCTTAGGGCACGAGGCGGGGCAAACACCAGGCAGGACGCCAGTGCGACGCGGAGCCACACAAAGATTGACAACCATTCACGCTCACACGTAATAACATCAGGTTATTACGTTATCAGCTGTGATAACCCAATGTTATGGGTTAGAATTATTAGCTGTACTAGCAGCTGACAACCTGATGTTATCAGCTGTTATTATTACATTCCGTGACGGTGGATGTATTGTAATTGTCAGTGTTTGTGTGTCCGTCCGTTCATCCGTCCGTCCGTTAGTCCACCAAATACTGTATCTTCACAACCGTTGCAGATAGAAAGATGAAACAAAAGCACATTACTCACGCGGCAAAGAAGATGGAAATGAGATGATGAACTTGACCTTGAGAAAACTAGGTCAAGGTCAAATATCAGCTTTTGTACACTCATGAACCGGATAAGATAGAAAGACGAGGGAGAAGGCCAGTGTGAGTAAGACCATAAATCAAAGCTAGTGCTTTGATCTAGCTATGCTTTGATTTAAAATTTTGAATTCAAAGACTGCAACATTCCTGCAACTAAGGCCTTGTCCACACGATGCCTGAACTTTTTGAAGATGCAACTTTTTTTACCCGGCATCGAAAACGTTTCTCGTCTACACAACAGCGTTTTAAAAAAAATCTCTGTCCACACGTAAACGCATCAGTGCTTTGATCAACACGTGTATAAGCAGAACTCCGAGAACGACAGGAGAGAGGACAACCTTAAGGACAACCTTCATCACAGAGTTCTCCCACCAGCAGGCAGCATATCCCGGTCTGACCCAGAACTGGTGTCGGCGTCTTTGGCGAGGAACATGAATGAATGAATAAATACATATATAAACCTTATGACACATAAATAAATAAACAGACGAACAAATATTTAAGTGCAAAGCATGTTTATCAACGCATCTTTGACATGGAGCTGTTATACATCAGAAAATAGCCGGTTTTAGCTCCGTTTGTTCATGTAGATACGGGTGACATGCATGACGTCACAGCGGTGTTGGTCCCAGGGACATGCCCCCCGGAAAAAAAAAAGTTGCGGATCCAGTGTCTACACGACAACGCAGACCCAGCGTTTTCAAAAAATTCCACCTTGACCAGCGTTTTCAAAAAGTTGCATTTTCGTTCTGCGTTATCTAAAGTTGCATTTTCATACTGCGTTATCTACTGTATCTTGCGTTTTCAAAAAGTTCCGGCATTATGTGGACGGGGCCTTACCCGGACTTACCCTGAAAGTAGGTCAGGGTAAAATTTTGAATTTAGGGTGTCGTGGGATGTTGCAGTCTCTGACTACCTTGGTTCTAGTTCTTACTGTTGATAAAGACTGGCCGCGTAATGAGCTGGTGTCTCATCTGGGGTGTACCCTGCCTCTCGCCCAGCTAGCTGAGATAGACCGAACATCCTGTGACCTGCAAGGCAGAAAAGGGGCAATCGATGAGACAATTATGATCATCTGGTCTACAATGGATGGATGGATGGATGGATGGATGCCAAAGATCCAAGCAGAATGTCATAGTTTGAAACTTTGTGGGCCAAGCTGCTCTTTCTGATGAGTAAGGAGTTAAATGTGTCAGAGTGTTAATGATGATAAGCAGAAGAAAAGCTATACATGTGAAAATCTGAGGCCTGAGCAATAAGTGATTAGCTTAGCTTCAAAACCAAAACAGACGGACTCTGTCCAAGGTGTAAATAGTATTTTACCAACACTTTGTTAACAAGTTGTCTCATTTTTCTTTAACCAACACAGGTGACAGTCAGTGTGGTTTACGATTCTTTAGACCTGACGATGTAATGCTTGACTTATGGCTAATTTTAGGTTGTGTCTCATCTGATTTTCCCAAATGATTCATGCTTATCGAAGGAAGCACATGTATACAGGAAAGCAAAATAATTCACACATCATCAAGATAGCTGCTCTCGTGTCAAATTATTGGATTATGGATCGATTTATTATTAATTTATTTCTTGCAAAATGTTTTGAACATCTAATTCCAAATATCTATCTCTGTACTATGGGAAATTAATTATGGGTGTGGGCTTGAGATAAAAAGATTATATCAATGGGATCAAGAGGTATCAGCATCTACAGTATATGCATACAAACATCCAATTGCAGCAGTGCCAGGGTGTCATTGTGAGAATATTACAAAGAGAAGTCTTTTGTTTACTAAGTAATGTACTAAAAATATGACAGAATGATGCTTTTCATTTTCAAATATCACTTGGTTGGTCTCTACAGTAGCATGTGCCATGCATTTACTCAGCAGTGTGTTGTCTGGTTGTCTTGTCTTCCTGCCACAGTCCGCAAACATGCAAGCTAGGTCCCGCCATTCCTCTAAATTAGCTGTAGGTGTGGATGGTTTGCTATGTTCAACCTCAGGTCACTGTCTCAGCAATTTGGTGTTAAGTAGGTTAAAGTTTTGTTTTTAAGAACTTTATCTCAGACGAAGAAATATGCCATTACTTTTTACACTATTTTACTTATTTTAATTTTGAATCTCACACAATCTGTGGAATTTACACACACGCTGTATCTAATTGCATTCTCAATGCACTGACTTCTACTGTATGACTGTTGAGGAAATCTTTAGCATTAGCATTCAAGGATTGAAAAATAAAATGGTGAGAATATCAAACATTACAGTGTGCCCTCATTCTTTGCGGTTAATGCGTTCCAGGAACCACATGCGATTAATGAATTCAGCGATAGAGTGACAAACTTATTTATCTTCTTCTTCTTGATTTTTAATTTGTATTTCTTTTTATTGGTTTTTAGTATTTTTGAAGCACTTTAGCACTTTCATCCAATGTAAAATTGTAAAATGTTTGAGTGCAATTGAAGTGTTTTTGCAAAAATCAAATCTTCTTCTTCTTCTTCTAAAATGACAAAAGACCTAAATAACTTTAGGAACATCTGGTGTCACAAAAATGTCCTATGCACTTTAGTTGATGATCAACTCACTCTTGCAAATTTCCTGATATAATGCACTAATTTTTAAATTGTATTTCTTTTTATTGGTTTTTAGTATTTTTGAAGCACTTTAGCACTTTCATCTAATTTAAAATTGTAAAATGTTTGAGTGCGATTAAAGTGTTTTTGCAAAAAACAACAACTTCTTCTTTCAGCTTTTCCCTTCAGGGGTCGCCACAGAGAATCAATTGCCTCCATCTAATCCTGTCTTCTGCATCTTCTTCTCTCACACCAACTACCTTCATGTCCTCTTTCACTACATCCATAAACCTCCTCTTTGGTCTTCCTCTAGGCCTCCTGCCTGGCAGTCTGGCAGTTCAAAACTCAACTATTTATCTATTATTTATATCTATTTATCTTGCTTCTCTGCACTGGCTTCCTGTGAAAGCTAGGATACATTTTAAAATACTCCTCCTCACTTACAAAGCCCTTCATGGCCAGGCACTGACCTATCTGAAGGAACTTTTAGTTCCATATAATCCATCTAGAGCATTACGCTCTCAGCATACTGGCCTTCTGGTGGTTCGTAGAATTTACAAAAGTAGGACGGGGGTTAGAGCCTTTTGCTATCAAGCCCCTCGATTGTGGAACCACCTCCCTACCTCAGTTTGGGAGGCAGACACCCACTCACTATTTAAGACCAGACTAAAAACTTTTCTTTTTCACAAATTTTACAATTAAGGCAACTTAAGCTACTACGTTTTTTTCTTATAGACCTACACTGCTGGAGACTCAACATCCAGACTCACTGAGTTCCTCCTCCTCCTTCTCTCCAACCATCTCTGTTAGTCCTCCTCCTCTCCAATCTCACTATCCAATCACACTCTACTAACTCAACTTCTCTGTGCTCTATGTCCTAACAGGTTTTTCTCAGGTTCACTCCTCATCCACCCATCTGCTATGGACCTGCTCTTCTCATCCCACCAGTATCACCCCTAACCTAATCATTGGCTGGGGTCCGGCTTCCTTTTTTTCCCCCTCCCCGCCACCATACTGATCCACCCCTCATCCACCCATCTGCTGTGGACCTGCACCTCCCATCCACCAGTATCACCCCTCACCTAACCATTGGCTGGGGTCCTGCTGCCTCTCTTCCTTTGTGTTATCTTACTGTTCCACCCCTCATCCGCCCATCCGCTGTGGACCTTCCTCTGTGGACCTGCACCTCCAAGCCCACCAGTATCACCCCCATCTATCCATGTGCTGTGGACCTTCTCCTCCAAGCCCACCAGTACCACCCCTCATTTATCCATCGGCTGGGGTCCTGCTTCCTTTCTTCCTCTGTGCCGCCATACAGTCATCCACGAAGCTGTAATTGTGCCTTGACTTTAGCTTTGGGAAACATAACTTTAACCATATTGATACTGTCTCTATCTGGCCTATCT
The DNA here is from genome assembly GCF_040054535.1 of Antennarius striatus. Lineage (NCBI taxonomy): Eukaryota > Metazoa > Chordata > Actinopteri > Lophiiformes > Antennariidae > Antennarius > Antennarius striatus. The sequence continues at coordinate 12,241,126 of NC_090777.1, read as the reverse complement.
GCCACTCTCTCTGTCTCTCTTTCTATTTCCCATTCTTATCGTCCTTTGTTTTCTTTTTAACCCAGCTGGTCAAGGCGGATGGCTGCCCAAAAGAGTCTGGGTCCTGCCCGGAGTTTCCTCCTCATCGAGGGAGTTTTTCCCCGCCACTGTCGCTTATGCATGCTCTGGAGGGTTCAGTTGGGTTTTTTCTGTCTGTTAAAGCGCTTTGAAATGTCTGTTGCCATGATTAAGCGCTATATAAATAAAACTTGATTGATTGATTGATCTTATTATTTATGGTAATTTAAATGTTTATGACCGTCCCCATACCTACTTGCTGTAGCACTGTGTTGCCCCTGTCTAGCTTCAGTGTTTCTAATTTAAGAGGTTTTCTGCTGATGAGTATTTGAATAATGAATTACCGATCAATCATCAGTCCTCTCTATTACATGACTTCCAACAAGTCACTTTTTATGTAGGCTGAAATAATGTATGACTCCCTCTGTTTCTGGATACTTGACTCAAATCAGAACGATAAGGAGTTTAGCTCCTATCTCCAACCAGATTCATGTTTTGTCGGCAATTTGAGGGCTTTTCGTCACGATTGGTATGCTGTGTGAATACCAAGCACGTCAAAACAGGAACAGTGACTCTGTGACTTTAAATTATGTTTCCACTTATAATACAGTACACAGGAGTGAACAGATTAATTAGTTTAATTAATTTCAATGCGTTAAAGGAATTGCTAATCCCCTTAAAACACTTCTACCAGTATCAATTTCACTCCGACTTTCTGTATCATATCTTGTTCTTCTATTTCACAAGCTTTTCCACCAAGAATAATATGTCTGCGTGTGTGTGTGTGTGTGTGTGTGTGTGTGTGTGTGTGTGTGTGTGCGCGCGCGTGCGTGTGTGTGTGTGTGTGTCCTAGTAGCTACTCCTAGTCCACTATCACCCGATGGCATGGGCCACCACCACAGAAGACCACAGCCATCATATTCATAAAGGAGATAAAATTAATTTCCTTTCTCTATCTCTGACTGCCACTCTCCACCTCCCCTATCTCCTGTACTCCCTCCTTCCCTCGTCCCCACACTGTTCATACATACATTTATCTCTTAAGTGGGGTATGTCTTCAGTTACTTGCCGACTTCTGTCTCTCTCCTCTGTTTTATTTGTTGTTTTACCGCCTCACGTCAAGTCAGATAGTCGCCTCCAGTCTTTATCTATGTCAGGTTTATTTACCTAATGGAGAGGAAAGCTATTAGACACTGCTGGCTTCCTTGAGTTTGCTCTTGTTGCTCCTTATCAGGAATGCACCACGGTACCACACATTCATCTATCCACAGTAGTTTTCTGTCAGTTGCATTGTTTTCTTCAGAAAAAGTTGTTTCCCTCATTCTTCCAATGCAAATGAATGTTCTCTAATGAGCTGTATGAGTCTTCAGCAGTGTTCCCTCTAAGCTGCACTGCTTGCACAGTCTCAGCGCACAAGAAACTCTATGAAACTCTATAAAATTTGATATGAACATATTGTGACATCCAGTGTGCTGTTTCTGTTGTGTGTTGCTGCCTTGAGTTGTTCTGTGTGAATTGTGGGCTAAATCACTTCCATTAAAAGTAAACCAATGAAAATTGCTACTGTAGTTTGATTCTTTTAATGAGCCATGTAACTTGCTATGATCCAAGGTTTTGAACAAGTGTGATACTGGTATGAGGCCACGGCGCGCAAATCTAATGTTGCTCACAGTGGTCCTCAGTGTGCTCAGTAAGTTTGTGTGTATGCCCAGACACATGAAAAATTAGAAGAAACGTTGGTCTTGAGGGTTTTTTTAATACTAACATGAATTCCCAAATGCACTGTAAATTTTTGACTTAGCTTTTTCAGTGAAATCTGAACAGAAATGTATGGGAAAAGATGAATTTACCTAGAGAAAAGAGACGTTTGAACAGACACACATCCATCAGACACACATCCATCCATCCATCCATCCGTCCATCCAGCCATCCATCCATCCATCCATCCATCCATCCATCCATCCATCCATCCATCCATCGACATGTTTTCCAATGAACATCTTTGCCATGTAAGAAGGGTGATCATGGTGAGTGATTCCTTCTCCATCCACAGAACACATTACCTTTAAACAGTTCTCTTTTAATAAAAGCATTGCCACTCTGAATATTAAGCACACGTTTTTTCCCTAGCATGCCACAACGACTCTGAACTTACGTAATTTAATATAGCCAACCCCTACAGCTTGTGTAAAATTGTATTGTTTTCTTTCATAGGAAATGGGGTATGACTCTGTGGAAATTATCCTGCAGTTTTGCCCTGGAATAATCATGCATGGAAATGATGAGAAGATGTCATTAAGCAGACAGTTGTGTATGAAAAGCTCTTGGTTCCCTCAGGGAATGTGGAATGTGTTAATCACTGTGTAAAACAAAAATGATTTCTAATAGTGGGGGCTTCCACAGATTAACTAAGGCGGGAATTCAGAGTCAGCTGATTTCTAGTTGGTGGTGTACTTTATTTCACATTTAGAAAAATCTTTGCATTGATTTGACAACAGACATTTGTTGAGCTAATTACCAAGTTGTCAGCTTGTTCTACAGTACATTGTACCTGAAATAACTGCAATTCACGATACTGTTGTCACTTCAAAACTAGTTTTTGCAGTGGTAGAATGGTCATTTCATTCAGTACAGAATATACCTTTATCTGTTAACAGTATTGTGACACCAAAATACATTGTGAAAATGTGATGCGAAATAAAAATGTCCAACAAAAATAATTATGAAATTAAACCACACAACCAAAACAACAAGTAAAATGTTCAGCCTTTAGTACACGGGTTCAGATTTAATTCCTCCATAGACAACGTATCGTTTGTCATGTTTCTGTAATATATTCATGCTTCAACAATATGGGGTGTTTCTGCTTTATTTTCATCACATTAAATGTTAATTTTTTGAACTGAACTCAATGATTGTCTTGACATTACAGATATTTTCAAATATTCCTGCCTGACTCAATACTTGAATCTTCTCTGACCACAGGTCTCATTTGCTATTCATGCATGTCTCCTTTAGAAAAATGTATGATTATTATTATTCATATTATTATATGAAATACAGTAGCAGCCTACCCATTTGTCAGCAATATTGATCATTTAATTAAACAGAAAGTGAGTCTGCTGGTTTTCCCATTGAAGGCTTTGTATGCATCTGAATCTACCTCCCCTTTTCTAGCCTTGGGATTTCCTTATGAATTACTGTATTGTTTCATTCCTCTTGCTCCCGTTTATTCAATGTCACCCTGTTCCCCTCAATTTCCTTGGAGCTAGTGCTTTTTCTTTAATGTTTACTGTGTTGTCAAGCTTGGTCGCTTGGATTGGGCCTTCACTTTAAATGTCGTTCCTTTTGCTCTACCGTCACACATCACTGACCAGAGACTGAAGTCACGATGGAAGCCTCACTATGCACCAAGTATGTATTTCCCAATGATGTTCATTTAAATGGTGATTTACTGTCTGTCTGCAAGAATGTGCCAACTTGGTGAATTAAACTCTCCTGGTATGACTTTAGCTAGATTGAACCTGTAGGCTCCTGTAATTCATTTGTAAGGCCTGGTTACTATACTCATATCTGCTTTTGCTTGAACTAGTCAAGCATTTATTCCATGAGCAGTTTTTGTTTACCATTTACTTTACAAGATGTGGCAATAGACTTAACTAAAAAGTGCGGATGCACAATTAAAACAAATGATATTTGACTGTAATACATGTGTGTATCAATGTGTGTGACAGTAGTCATAATTCATCAACATGTTGTCAAATTGGGTGGCACAGTGGCGCAGTGGTTAGCATGTTCTCCCCGTGTCTGCGTGGGTTCTCTGGGTTCTCCGGCTTCCGCCCACCTCCATAAACATGCGCTTCAGGTTGATTGGAATTGCCCGTAGGAGTGAGTGTGTGTGTGCGTGGTTGTCTGTCTTTGTGTGTGGCTCCGCGGTGCACTGGCGTCGTGCCCGGAGTGTCCCCCGCCTTACGCCCTATGCCGGCTGGGATAGGCTCCAGCTCCCTGTGACCCGCTACAGCGGATACAGCGGCGGTACGTGAAATGAAAATATAACAGCAAACGTTACCATTGTGCTAATAGGATCTTGGCTCAAAGATGAGTTTGAAAGCAATCCATGTACAAAATACACAGAAGTGTAAAAACAAACAAACCCCAAACCCCCGACATATCGACACCAACATTTTATGATGTCCCACTTTCATGCTAATTTTGATGTACATTTGAATCACTAGCAATTTTAAAATGTATGTAATGCGTGTTTTTATTTACTTGTACATACAATATAATTAAATAAATCTTACATGTGCTTTTTTTGTCCTCGTTGGTAGGTTTCAGTATTTTATTTTCTTGTAGTCTGGAGACTGTTATCTGTTGATTCACGGTTTTTTGAAGATGTCGGGAGGTATTATTTCTATACTCGCTCTCTAGTTTGTAATTCAGTTTTCTGGAGTTGCAGTCATGGTAACGTTCAAAGTTCACGACAGTGGAGAGCTACGACAGTAAACACAGACATTTTACGGCAAGCATGAGTCCTTGCAAGGCTTGCGTTTAGTCGGAAAAATTAAAGCTGAAGTGTACTCTTGAATTAGTTTTCTAAGCTTGAACAGGACATTTTCGAAGTTAAAGTTTGCCATCAGTAGAAATGGATGTTGGGGAGCTTCTCAATTATCAGGTAGATGTTTTTTTCTGCTCATCAATATGAATGAACTTGAACTAAGCTCATACATCGAGTTGCATGCAGAAGTAACGCTCGCTGTTTGCTAATGAACGCTAAAAATAATTTTGATCTCATTATTAACCTTTTGTCTGTATATTTTCATTGGATTTCACCAGTGAAAGCATTTAATTGCGTTTGTTCTCTTGTTCTTACTGATAAATCACGTTAGCTGTTAGCTTGCTAGCAGAAGTGGACGCTAGCGATGTCTAGAAGAATTGTAATAACTTACTGAAAATAGACATGTAAACATTCGCATTTTTAAAACCCCGTAACATTAGTTATTTAATATACTAAATGATAAATGTTTGAATATTTATTAACCACCAAGAAACAATACTGGTTTCATGAACACTGTATTCTCAAAATGATTCGGTTCCCCCTACAGTGTAATATGTAACACATTTATGCGCCGGATGTTATACTGAAGTTCATAAATGTCCATCAGTACCCTATGATCAAACTCAAACATGTTCAACTCTGCTGGTCCCCAAATACAAGAAAGTCTTCTCTAGTCACTCTAAACCATCGAGATGAGTAAGAAGTGTGAAGGTTAATTTGTATGGAGCAATGACAAAAGCCGTAATTTTCTGGGTCCCACGGATTTGTGGCGAGAATGAACCTGATGCTGTAGAATATTGTCCATAGACGCATAGCGGTGGATCAGAGATGAGTTGAGGCTGCTCTGCTTCCTTAGACACTAGAAAGTTGCAGTATGTTGAGGTTCAGATGTATTCTGAAGTTGCCATCTGTGTAAGAAAATGAAGCTAGGATGTGACAGTTATCCCAAACTGGTCTCAAAAGTTTTAGACGATGTTGAGGATCATTCTAGATCGACTGTCAGTTCACACTCCGAAATATTTGTTCCACATGGGTCTTGAACCGGCCACAGTTCGGTTCCCAGACCTATGGGCTGAGCGACTGCAGCCGCAAAATGTGGAACCCTTCACAAATATGCGTGTCATCTTTGGGCAGGGGCCATGCTACTCTTCTCTGTATTGTTCCAATTACAGTATGTACTACCGAAGTATTACATATACTATTGAATTACATATAACATGTAACATGGTGAGACCAGCGATGTTGTTTAGTCTAGAGACAGTGTCACTGAGGAAAAGACAGAAGACAGAGCTGGAGGTAGCAGAGATGAAGATGCTGAGGTTCTCTCTGGGAGTGACCAGGAAGGATAGGATCAGGAATGAGTACATCAGAGGTTCTGGAGATAAAAGTCAGAGAGGCCAGACTGAGATGGTTTGGACATGTCCAGAGGAGAGATAGTGAATATATTGGTAGAAGGATGCTGAGTTTTGAACTGTCAGGCAGGAGGCCTAGAGGAAGACCAAAGAGGAGGTTTATGGATGTTGTGAAAGAGGACATGAAGGTAGTTGGTGTGAGAGAAGAGGATGCAGAAGACAGGGTTAGGTGGAGGCAACTGATTCGTTGTGGCGACCCCTGAAGGGAAAAGCCAAAAGGAGAAGAAGATGATGTAATACAATAAAAGTAGGTGGCTATTGTGGAATATTTCAGAAAATATTAAAATTAAATTAAAATTAAAATATCTCAGGACAGCTGACAAACACTGGTATGCGTTATGTTTGAACCAGGCCGTAGAAGTAGAAAGATGGACCGTACTGTAGATTCTTGTTAACAAGGGTTCAAGCATTTTGAGAATGCAGTGGCTAGTAGTAGTTTGTGTTCGATTTGGGAAAATATCCTGTTCTCAATTAATTTGGTTGTTGACAGCAGCTGGTAAATATTTACTATTTAACCTAATAGACAATGGAGTGGACTGATTTTAGAGCCAACAATAAATGTATCAGTGTATCACTGGTGGGCCACTTATTAACACATTTGTGTCAGTACCATTCTTTGAAAGTGCATTTAATTTTTTAAAGTTTTATTTTCCCAAAACAAATACTCAAGAGCTTCAGATCAAAATAACTGAATCCATTCAGTTTTAATTACTGCAGATTGATCTTATGTGGTTGTTTTTACTTTTAATTTTATTTTTTTCATGATACGCCTTTACGATATGGCTTTAAATCATTCTTATGCATGACGTTTTTTCTCCAGTTTCATGAGAGCTGCAGCTCAGTCATTTAGGAACTCACGCTATCCTTCCACATGTACTTCTCCAAAGCATACAGAATTTCTATTTCCAACATTATATTTGTCACCGTCTTTCATCTTCTAGCCTGACAGAGGGGCAAAGCGACCCAGGGAAGAGGATGGAGGGGCAGCTGGAGAAGATGATTCCAGAGGAGGGAAGCAGCTGAAAGGGATTGGTGCCCGGGAGCTGGCCCGATACCGAGAAGCAGCAGGAATTGGAATTGAAACAGGAGGTGAAATGAAGGAGGCTGAGGAGCTGATAGGGGACAGGAGGAAGATACTGGATAAGCTGATGGACCAGGACGAAGAGGAACCTGAGGTAATTCAGACACTACCTCCTGTTTTAAGTGTCACATGTACTAAGGTCTCACAAGTCATAGCCCCTTATTAATATCAGTAATGCTTCACTCATGGTTTTGTGTATTTTCAGTTTCTGCATCTTTTTTTTTTTTTTTTTTTACTTTTGAAGAGTTTGAGGTACTTGAATCGTCAGGACTTGAAGAGTCATCACAAGTGTTTCACCTGAGCCATTCCCCTTATGAGAAATGTGAGCCCTGGTGCGCTTCATAATTCAAAAGGCAATCTGCAGTGTATGTTGGCCAGAGATGAAGTTTCAGAAGTGTGGCTTATTTTAGCCTTGTCTTGGTTTTCTGCTTATCAAAACCTAAAGTGTCCATAGGTCGGTGGAGATGCAGAATTTTTTGTAACATTACAGTTATGTTCTGTTGCAACCTTTTCCCTTCTGATTTCTGTGTTGTACTTTGACAGCCTCTGAATAGGTGGTTGAATCCAGAAGTGTATTCCGGCCTGGCTCACGTTAGACGTGCAGAGAAACCTCTTCACACATAGCGTAATGTTTGACCTTTCTTCAGTGAATGTCCGTCTTTCAGCTATCGTCTAGTCTTTTGTCACAGTCTATGACCTTTAAATATCATCCACACAACTCGCGTGGATCCAAAGACTAATATGTACAGTACATTCCTGTTAAGGAGCAGCGTCCATGTTAAGCTTTTACATTCATAGGGGACACTGTTGTGTAGTCCTACAACAATGTCACATGGACAACACAGTTTATGGTGCAGTGTGGCAACATGGGAACAAACATGATGGAACACAGCTAAGCACGCTAATGCTTTTCTTTCAGAGTGTAGGTTCTTCCCCTCACATTATAAAATACATAAGTACAACAAAAATGTGCATTTACTGTAATCACCTTGATTCTGCTGCCAAGGATTAACTGTAAAAAGTTATTGTTGTTGTTTTTGAAGTATTTTAATATTGTTAAAGTTGTAATAGTGTAAGTACTGTTGCTATTCACCTGTCCTTGTTTAAGCCTTACTTTTTCCAAGCACCTGTTGCTTCCTGACATAACAATTTTTATATTTATACTTGCTTTTTTTAAAAAGTGTTTTTGTTACTATTTTTTATGCTGTTGAATACAATTTGTGTGATTGTTCCCTGGGATGACTAGTCACCACTTTATAGAAGGTAATTGTAGATCTGAATGAAGGATGTATTAAACATGTGTTAGACATCTTAACCAGGGTTTGTCTTAAGAGAAAAAGCAACTCATTTGCTCCACCAAGTATTATGCTTGATGTCAGAAGAGAAAACAAACCATCATTTGAATCATTCATCTTAGTTTCAGGAAGCAGCACTGCAGCTTCTTTAGTGTTTGTTGTGGAGTGCTACTCAGAGGAAAGTGCTTCATTGGTCTATATTGCCAGTCCATTGTAATTTCCTAACCTGTCATTTTCTGACCAGCACTTTACAGGCTTTTAAGCCAGCAGGGGTCAAATACTTGAGCTTTTCTCTGACATACAGAACATTTCTTTTTACTCTACTCCACTTACATGCGCTGGTTTTTATTCATTGTTATCCCAGTAGAATTTTCCTTTTTTCACGTCATCTTTCCTTTGAACCTTTTCACCCCTTCTCCTTCCATTTTGTGCCCATCAAACAGGCCGAACTGGTGGATGAGAGTTCAGTGAAGAAAATGATCCTGACCTTTGAGAAAAGGTCATACAAAAACCAGGAACTGAGGATTAAGTTTCCAGACAACCCAGAGAAGTAAGCCCAATGCTGGAGACACACAATGTTTTGCTCTTTTTCTTTTGCGTATTTTAATTACTGACACAAAGTGATATGAATTAAGTTACATTTTGAATGGTCTAACTAAAACATACATACAGTGCTATGAAAAAGTATTGAATGTGCTCCTGGATTTTCTCTTTCTAACCTGTCACAACAAAGCTGCACACAAAACAAAGGTAACCTGTGCAATTACATGAAATAGTTGTATTTAATGTGACAGAAAGGTTATCCAGCACCTAAATCACAAGTATGAAAAGCTATCGGACTTCCTGAACTAGTAGGTGGTTGTGTCGCCATTGACAGCAAAGAATTTCCGCTCACGGACTGATGACGGGACATTCTCCTTCAGAACTTTCAGATAGCAGAATTCTGCTTCCCTCAGTTAAAATTACTCATCCCGACTCTGAACCAGCAAGGTTGCATTCTACGTTATATGGACACCGCCATACCCGATCAAAGGTGTACTGTTCTTTGACTGGATTGTTGTGTTTGGCATAAGCCAGTCAGTAAAATAATCTCCAAATGCTCTGAGGTCATAAAAGAGGTTTTGTGGCAAAATTCAGCTTTAATATTCTCCTTGGATAGCAGGATCTTTCTCTGCCGCCACTCCCCCCTGGATTCCTATTTTTTCCAGAGGCTTTTTAAAGTGCATCCATGAACACTGCCTCGTTCTGAGGTGATAGAGGTCTGAGGGTCATTGGATGTTTTCTCTAACTACTGTACTTGGAATGAGTCTTTATTATGTTCGTGGAAGAATTTTGGAAGCCCAGCCACTTTTTGTTCCAAATTCTAAATTTGTAGAAAATGTGTCGTACTGTAGATCAGTGGAGACCCAGTGCCTTCGAAATATCTTTATAACCCTTCCCAGACTGGGGTATTTCAATCACCTTCTTCCTTCTCTGTTCTGGGATTCCTTTATATTTTGTCATAAAATAGTCGTGTGAAAGTTTGTATTCTCTCTGGCTCCTTTTTGTTTTATGTTAAACTTTAGTATGAGATACACTCAAAACTAGAAGAAATCACAAGAGCTTACCATATTTTCTCCAAGCACTGCATTAGTCACACACTCAAAACACAATGTGCCATAAGCCTGGTATTTTCTTTTCCTGTCATAATACTGTATCTCTGTAAGAAGTGAGTAAATTCCTCTTCTGTAGTTTGAGATGAATTGTAACGTAGAATGCCAGCACGCTAATTTTGACGCATGTCCTGCTCTTTTAACCAGATTCATGGAGTCAGAGCTGGATCTGAACGACATTATCCAGGAAATGCACGTGATCACCACGATGCCAGACCTCTATCACCTGCTGGTGGAGCTGAATGCTGTGCACTCGCTGCTGGGCCTCCTTAGTCATGAAAACACTGATATCCTTTCACTGCAGATGGTTTTATCCATCATGAATGGCATTTCACATGTTTGTCCGACAGCTTATTTTTATGCTTCTACCTCCAAAATTAATAAGAACATCAGTGAGTCACACATTATCCTGAATTAAATGATCTTAATTTGTTCCTACATGTTGTTTGACTTATAATTTAAACACTAAATAAAAATCTATTTTTATACAAAGTCAAATTATACTGCAATCTTTTTATCAGTAAGTGAAAAGAAGGAACAGAATAAACTTCTAGAAGATGAGATAGACATTCGAAGACTACATATCTCTTCCAACTCCAAATCCAATCGTCTCTTAATCCAGTCAGCTATGATATTTGTTATTTATTTCCAAATCTATTAAAACTTTGATAATTAATGTGTGTAGCTGAAGCTCCAGGATTGTGTTTGAGTGACAAATTTCCTCAGATGGTGTCACTTCATGGTATAGTTGGAAACAAGTACCATAAGCTTATTTGACTTCTGCAGAATTCTCATGACATGTTTGATTCTAGTGGCTCATGGTTACATTACCCGCTAGGAACATATTCAAATCTTATTAGTCAAGTTGCTTTGTAGGTAATAAATAGAGGTTTTGTTATAGAATAAGAATAAGTGCATAAATTCTGATCCCTTTGATTACTCATCCACCATGGCTCTGAGGTTGCTGTGCAATGCTTAATCGGTATAGGACTCTTTTAACGCAAGACTGTTTTCCTTAACCTTAACCACATGTTGCCATAGCAGTGGTGGACCTGCTTCAGGAACTGACAGATATCGACACACTCCACGAGAGCGAGGAGGGTGCAGAGGTTCTCATAGATGCTCTGGTAAGTGCATCGGTGTTTGACTGTATTGATGAAGCAGCAATTTGTGGAGCTTGCTCTCTAAGACATGCCAAAAGTATTGATTAACTGTAAAGTTTAATAGTTCTAATTGACAGAAAGACATGCAGACATTTAGAGGTGGTGCTGCTGCAGACAAGTGTCTGCCCTTATATTGATAAATTGATTCATATTGGTATCATGAGTTATTTATTTGTGTCTCCAGAGTAGACATATTAAAAGTAGAAGCCTGTTAAAACAATCATAAAAACAAAATTTTAGTGGAGGTGATACAATTTGAAACACAGACAAAGCCAGGAATGGATAACGTATTTGTGGTTTTTTTGTCACCGTTAAATAATCATTAGTTCAACCAGTTAGCTCTTTGTAGGTGGATGCCAATATGAATTGTCGTGGCAATTAAATATGTTTGAGATTTAATTTGGAAAGTGACAAGAATTTAGTCAAGGGAACAAAAACTCATTTCAAAGTGTAATGCCAGCCACATAATTATAGCATCTCCTCTCACACCATTTTCTTTGTCACCCTCCAGCTGTGTCTGTTGGCATCAGCTCTATCTTTAACATCCACTCACGCTCGCTTTGTGTCGCCGCTTTTCATAGCTCAGGTTGGGACTCTTTCTGTCTATGAACCAGGAAAGTTTAAAAAAAAAAAACTTTGTTATTGTGCTGACAGCTAGATCGGCACAGACAAAGGTCAGACTACAATGATGTGCAGATAGATCTATTATGGAGCAAAGAACTGTATGTCCACCATGATTCCACTACATTCAAGAAGTGTTGAATGTGCTTTATACCCAGTTGAATCCCGTCGTCCTTCATCAACTTGTAGTTTATCACCACGATGGATAAGCAGTTTTATCTTATGTCTCATTCTGGAATCCTTTTGTACTCTTAAATTCAGTGGCTCTATATGAAATTGAAATATTAATACGTCTGGGTTATGAGACTCATCATTTACTGAATAATTGTCATTGGAATTATCTGGGGTAGACAGCCTTTTAAAACATGGACTCATGACCTGACACAAGAAAGTGTTGACTTAGTAAATAAATGCATCTTTTAAAAGCTTGATTGCAACACATTCATTCAGTCAGCTGTATTATATTTCAGGAGGGAAATATAAAACATGGAGTCAAGTAAACACATTTTCAATTAAAGAAGTGAAATAATTACAGTTTGGATGCTCTCATGTATTTATTATCAGTCTCCTCTTCCTCCCTTTCATCTTCGTCTTGAATACACTGACATGCCGTTGTACTGGACTTTGAATAGCCCCAACTGAACATGATGTGCTACTGGTGACAAAGATAGTGTGTTCTATTCAGTATTCTATGGGTTGTAAATATACAGAATATTGTGGGGGAGTTTTGTGCTAGAAAAAAACACTTTGATCTCTCATTGAGACACATTTGTAGAAATACATTTGGAATGTCATTTCAAACAACTCCAAATGCATATTTCTTTTCCACCCAACCGGTCAAGGCGGATTGCCGCCCAAAAGAGTCTGCATCCTGCCCAGAGTTTCTTCCTAAATGAGGGAGTTTTTCCCCGCCACTGTGGCTTATGCTTGCTCTGGAGGGTTCAGTTGGGTTTGTCTGTCTGTTAAAGCGCTTTGAAATGTCTGTTGCCATGATAAAGCGCTATATTAATAAAACTTGATTGATTGATTGATTGATTGATTGATTGATTGATCTTGGCTTTAATGTGTAAAAATCCTGTTTCACATATTCTTCTTGTGTCCAGACAAAAATCATGTCAAACAACTGGGCAGTCTGAACAAGGCCAGAGACATTTTACATAAAAGCTGCCCTTTAATTTGAGAAGACGCCACAGTATATCAGGCAGTTTGGTAATACTTTCAGGACAAATGCATCTTATAAATACAGTCCATTTACCATGCAATGGACCGCTCACACTCTTCTTTACCGCTACTTCCAAGGGAAACGGTTTCAGGGCAGCAAAGGTTGGTTGAATCCATTTGTCTTTCCTCTTTGCTGTACTGCTTCCAGCTCCTTTGTCCTTGTTGCCAGAAGGCCAGGTGGTATCCTTGATAAGATGAATCAAAATGATCCACGACGGTCTCTGGTGGCTCATAAATCTGTGTCGACTGTCTTTTTTTCATCTGTAATAGTACTTTTATCCAGCCAGGCAGAACCCCGCAAGCTCTGTTTGGTTATGAGTCTCAAAACTTGACTTGACTGATAACACCTGGATAGGCTCAAGGAAGCTCAGACAGGAACCAGGTTTCCTCTGCCAAGGCTGAAGCTTAAATAAACTCCAAAATTATTCATATTCACAGTGAGCTTCAAATTTTAAAAGTACAGTAATTGATGAATTAAGAGTCATATTCGTAAGCATAGAGTATCCTAAAGTCATATTTCATAGCAATTAAGATCTTCTTCTTTCGGCTTTTCCCCCCAGGAGTCGCCACAGCGAATCAGTTGCCTCCGTCTAACCCTGTCTTCTGCATCCTCTTCTCTCACACCAACTAACTTCATGTCCTCTTTCACTAATTTCATAGCAGGGAAGATGAGCAGAAGAAATAAGTTCTTAGGTTTAATGTTATGTAAATAACATTTGAGGAGTAGCTGAGTCTTGGTCCTTGAATGTGACCCACTCCTTGATAAACCCTGATAACTTTTCTGTATGGAAAAGTTATCCATCGGGCACAATGTTTGTTGTGCCGGGTGGAGCGGATTCTCCTCTTGATCTGGTAAATGTTGGACTTGTCTGTGCGCAGTTGGAGGGTCAGGTGGTGGCCCTGCTGGTGCAGAACATGGAGCGGCTAGATGAGCAGGTGAAGGAGGAGGCAGATGGCATCTTTAACACTTTGGGTAAGGAAATGAACACCAACGCTGCATTCACTGTTTATCCTAGACCCCTGGACTGAGAACTACAGTAGAGTCCAGCTACTGGCTTGCTGCTGACATTTAACAAACATGTCTCACATAGTGGTCAATGGCTGCGAGGTATCCTCAAGATTCTGTTGGTGTTGATTTGGTGGTGATACATCATTTTTCATTTTTGCAGAAATTTTGACCACAGCTGGCTCTTTTGATTACATTGTGAAATGGACATCAGCAAAAGTTCTGATTCAGAATCTTTTTCTCTGAGCGCTGGGAGACAGAGCCTCTTTTAACACTGCCAATATAATAAAAAGTAATAACAGGCAAATCAAAATTGGAAGTTATGATTTCTACCTCTGTGCACAATTGGATCCAAAACTCATTTTGGTTCATTGACGCCACCACCGATATGTAAGAGGCATACCGCAGATTGTGAGTCACTCAAATTAATTTTATGTATCTGTGAAGAATGATAGTTTGCGTGTGGAACCAGATCAAGTTATAAAGTTAAATGAAATTTGTTAACTCATAAATGCCTGATGATAAACACACAATTAAAAATTTTAGGAATCTGATTTTGCAGTCACTGAATGTCAGTGGCATGTATGCCAGCCCAAGGTAAAGTGATACAGCTGATGATCTAACAGTAATGCATTAGAGAATGTGTGAACTGTGCACACTCACTAGTGTAACGTCTTGTAGAAGCCCTAAACCTAGCAGACACGGACACGCACACTCACACTATCTCACATACACACAATTTGGAAAGCTCAATCTACCTGAAGTGCATGTTTTCTTGGAGAAAGCCGCGGAATGCGTAGAGAACCCATGCAGACAATTGGAGAACATGCAAACTCCGCACAGACCCGAACGCGGAACCACCTTGCTGTGCGGCGACAGCTCTACCCGCTGCGCCACCGTGCTGCCCTGTAGAAAACACATGGTGTAAAAATCGAATTTCCAACTACATCACAATCACAACACAGCAACAAATCCCAAAAATTAAGAGTGTCACGTTGCCAGCTTCTAATCCTCCTACATCATCAGTAGTCCGCAACACTTTATCACTAATGGGTAACGATAAGCAGCTCAATAGGTTTTTCCAGTTTCAATATGCCAGCTCAGAGTAAATAAAGCGTGATTGCTCAGCATCAAGCATGTTTTTTGTCATGGTTCAACCTCTTGGTCTTTGCGATGTTTCCTAGTTGTGCATTTGTGAATAAATACATAGCCTAATTAGAAGTTTGGGTATTCATGAGTTGGAACCTTTCCTTGTTGAAAACACAGTGAACCAACTTGAGCTAACATGGCTATACACACATCCCAGCAGCAAAAACAAGCTGTAGAACAACTAAAGAAAACGTTCTCTGTCTCTGCACGGCTTTGTGTCGTCATTTACATTCTAAACATGTGGGACAAATATCTGGGACATATTTCAGTGCTCATGATTCAAAATGAGGCTCGGATTAAAACAGCAGCTCAATAACATTTGAATATTTGGAGCCCTCATCTTGTTTGGTCCCCAAACATAACAAGCTCTTCTGGAGGGCAGTGACAGCCGCTCCTCCTGGATTTGGATTTGACATTACAAAGAGGATGCAGGCTAACTTTATCTGTATTCGTTAAGCATTAGCAGTCCACCCCTTCATTTAAAAGTGTCCTTGATTTAACCACAGAGGATGAGGAAAACGATGTAATGACTCATTTAAAAGTTTTGACCCAAGACATGAGCTTTGTAGGTGTAACAGTTGTATCCATGGTAACAGCCCGCTGTAAAAGTGCATAAGAGTTTGCGTCACAATGTCGCATGTAGACACAAGATGTGCATGTGTGTGTGTGTGTGTGTGTGGGGGGGGTGATCTGAGGAGTCATGGGTGATTTAGCCTCACATGAAGCTGACTTTTCTGCCTCTCAGCTCTTTTGGAATTGAATGAGTCCTCCGAGATAATTTTTTTCCCTTTCTTGCCAGATTGAGGCCGGGTGTCAGGAGGGCTGTTTAGGTGTTGTGTGTTTGGCTGTGTGCGAATGGGTTTTATTGAGGGAGCGGTGCTTGTGCTTCTTCTATTTATGTCTGTGTGAATGTGTTATCAAGGGAGCTCTTCAAGCTTGAATAAGCCTTTTGTCTGCCTTGGCTGCTCTGCTCTCTGAGCCTGCTGTCCTCCAGGATCCTGTCTGTCTGCTCTGTTTGAATCACTGATAAAGGCCCTTCCTCCCTCCCTCCCTCCCTCCCTCCCCCCTTCCCTCTTTCCCTCTCCCTCAGCACCCTCCCTCTCCATTTCCTCCATTTTTCAACTTTACATTTCAGCCCTTCTCTTCAGATCTTTCTTCTTTTTTTGTTGAATTCATTTTTTATTGCATGTTTGTTACACTCATGCTACCGTTCCTTTATCCCTGCTCTGTTGCTGTCTCTTATTTTGTCAGCTTTCCGCTTCTTCTTCCAGTCAGAAGAGGCTTTGGAAGTATTAAAAGTAGCTGGGAAATAACCCAGACGCTCTGTGAAAACATAAGCACCGCTTTCACTTTTAAAATGTTTAATTAAGAACTAAAAATTTTGTGATGTTGAATCATTATCATTCCACACCATCAGCCTGGAAGCAGAAAGGTTTTTTTTTTTTCTGAAATGTGTTTTTTCTGAAACTTTTTCCAATAATTGTAGTATCCCTAAATGTCACAAGCACACACACGCTCACGCATTTGAGCGCGCACACACACACACACACACACACACACACACACACACACACACACACACACACACACACACACACACACACACACACACACACACACACACACACACACACACATCACATTAAACCTGTCTCCTTGGTGTTTTGAAACTAATGTTAATGATGGTTTCCAGGGATAGATTTGTTTTTGGTGAAATTGAGCATTCCAGTTTGTTACCAACCTTCACACATAAATAATATGACAGCTAGTTTTGCAGGATTAGAGTTTGCAGCGGTTTTAAATGCACCCCATGTACAAAGGCTTCCTCGTGCGGTGGGAGCAGGTTTGAGTGAGGCTCACGACTGTTAGATATTTAAAATTATTTGGCCATAATGTCAGATTTTTTCACAGTATAGTAGATTACACTACTCTAGGCTTACAAGAGGAGCAGAAGGTATATCATACTTTTGCAATGATTTTCAGAGGTCGGACCTATGTCATCCTCAGATGACTCTTTTTGATATTGTTATCGTCTTCCTCAGCTATTATTGAAAATATGGCCGAGTTCCGACCCGGCCTGTGCACAGAGGCGGCTCAGCAGGGACTCATGCAGTGGCTCCTTAAAAGAATCAAGGTAAGACAGAGCTCTTCATTTTAGGGCTGCTGCGGAAACAGGAAATCAACTTATGCATTCAATCCATATGTTCTCTTGTTACACAACTGAAAGTTGTTAATAAAGAATTGTGACTACAAATGTCTTCCACTTGTCTTTCCCAGCTGGACTGGCTAAAAGGAATCTCTTCTCCTCACAGGTAAAGATGCCGTTTGATGCCAACAAGCTGTACTGCAGTGAAATCCTGGCCATCCTGCTGCAGAACAATGATAGTAAGTTCATCTCAATAAATGGTTTATGGCTTCCAGTTTATTTGAGTTAATTTATCTTCTCCCAGATTTCACTGACAGGAAATTCTCTGTCCCTCCTTTTCATCTCACAATAAATTTCATCTCAATTTCATTCTCTCTTCATCATTAGCTGATATTCACAATTTCTAGTCATAAAATCTAAATTAAACTTAACTGTTAACTTATTTTTTATTTCAAGTGGCATTATTTAGATAACAATTATAATGAATATATTTGTTGATAGAGTCCCTTCCACCCTTTTATCAATGATTGTTTTTTAATCCTTTTTCATTCATTCATTCATCTTCCGCCCTGTCCGCCATAGCGGGTCGTGGGGAACCGGAGCCTATCCCAGCTGGCTTGGGCGTGAAGTGTGGGAAACTCCGGGCATGATGCCAGTGCGCCGCAGAGCCACACAGAGACACAGACAAACATGCACACACACACACACGCACGCACGCACGCACGCACACACACACACACACACTACAGGCAATTTGGTAGGGCCAATTAACCTGAAGCACATGTTTTTGGAGGTGGGAGGAAGCCAGAGAACCCAGAGAGAACCCACGCAGACACGGGTAGAACATGCAAACTCCACACAGAGTGAGACTCAAACCCGGAACTGCCTTGCTGTGCATCGACAGCACTACTCACTGAGCCACCGTACCACCCATCCTTTTTTCATAAACATGTTAAAGATTCTAGGTCTCTTTCAGTCTTCCTCCCGCCTGTATTTCTTGTAAATTTCCCACCCTTTCTATAATCACTATTGATGTTGTCATTCACTCATATCTTCTTTTGTCATTTTCCTCCATTGTGCTTTGATGTCATGTCTGCTCTCCATCCCTCCATTCCCTTCTCTCTCTCATTCCTCTTTGGTCTTTCCATGTCAGTTCTCTTCTTCATTACCCTGTGAATTTGCTGTCTTCTCCACTCACTTTACACTGGACTCTTAGATCCTTGAATAGGTTCTCGTTAATTCTGCGGGTCGTATTGCTTTTGAATGGGACTAATTTTTCATTTTACATTTATTATGAAATGCAAAATAAAATGTCAGAAAAAATCTTTTATTTTCCCTGAAAAACTTTTCAATTTAAATACAGTTGAAGGGAACAAGACAGATGACACCACTGTGATTAGGGAAATTATAATTTTGAACAATCCTCCATGAGCTAATTTGAATGTCATTATTGCTTTGTGCTGTTATACATGATTTAAAACTATAAAATAGGTACTGCTGTGAATAAGACAAGCTCTTCATTCCCTGCTGATTAGACTTCTTGGTATTTTACCTGGTGGAGGGCCTAGAGGTGAGCCAAGTGTCTTACATGACAATCTGATTTTTCTGTTTGTGGTCTGTTTGCAAGATGACATAAACACCTTGGTATATTTTAACAAAAGATCTTGAAATGTCAGTGTTTTTTTTTTAAATATACATTGCGTCCTGCACCTTTTCACCAGATATTAAGGATTTTAAAGATCCTACTCTAAATAATTCTAACATTCTCTAGTTATTGGACATTTTTTGGTTGGTTACATTGAACGTGGTCAATAGATTACCATGAAACTAGGTGTAATGGTCAGCAAAATCCTGAAATCTAGGTCACAGGCTACACTCATTACTGCTCATCAGGGGTTGTTGGATCCAATCTGACGCAATCGGCCTGGCTGGGAGGAAATAAGGTGGTTGAACTTGACCTGTTCATTGGTTGACTGTCCAGATAGACAGCAACAACAATTAGCATACAGTGTTTCTGGTCTAAGTGGGTTTTCCTTTTTTGAGGTTTTTTTTAAATTGATAAATCATGCAGATACATTTCTCCTTTTACCAGTCTCCTCCTCTTTCCAATTGTTCTTGTTTTTTTGCTACCTTATGATTTGGGGCTGATTCTTTTGTCAATCTTTCATTTTGATAGAATCATTGGGAGGTTTGAGGGACTTCTGCTTTCCACTGCTGCCTTTCATGACACCCAGGGACCCATGTTGAATTTAATTAAAAAGATTATTGGGGGGTGGGGGGTGGAGGGGGATCCAGGTTGTAGTTTTGTTTTTCATTGGGGAAATGTAACAATTGCATAAGACCCGAGAAAGCCCTTTTCCTCAAAATGTTCCTGACCAATTTTCAAGAAATTATCAGAGACAGGTATCCTGGTTGGGAACAGATTACCAGTACAATACATTACTGCCCAGTCGTACGGGAAATTATGACTCTTCTTCAACAACTCTTTTTCAAGAGTTATGAATGGAGCCAAGAACCAGATTTATGTTGTCATTGTGACAGGATTCAAATTCAGGGGCTGCGTGTAAAGAGGAATGGGACTTTGTAGAAGGAACCCTTTAGTGGGCATGTTCAGCCTTGACTGAGCTTTGTTTTGTTCAAATACTGTTTGGCCAAGCAAATATATCCACAAACAAAAAGTTGCTCATTCAGTCTTTCCCATAAATCTGAAATAGGTAGTCAGCATAAAAAGTGAACATATTAAAAGTATAAAAAATATTCTCTATAAATCTTGGAACATGTGTCTGTGTTCTTTTACTTGACACACATCAAACCAATTTCATATTGTTATTCGATCCACTTTGTCTAATTATACATTCTGCTGCTCATACTTTCCTCCAGCTCTTCATCGGTGCATTTGTCAGTGTTAGTGTTCATCTTTTGCTTTTATCTGACATCCCGTCACTCTCTTGGTTTCACTTCTTCTTGTGTCGTTCGAGTCAGATGGAGCTCCACCCCGCCTCTCTCAAAAGCCCGTTTTGTTGTACCCATCTCGATTTAATGTCCCTGTTTTCCTGATACTCCATTTTTATTTCTCAGCATTCCTCCTTCTTTATACCTCTTGTCCACAGATACCAGAGAACTGCTGGGAGAGATGGACGGTATTGATGTGTTGCTGCAGCAGCTATCGGTAAGATTTTTGCTTTTACAGTCTGTCTATAGTTTTTTCTACAACACCACCCTTTTATTTGCCTCCCATTCTGGTTGGATTAAACAATACCGGCAATTTATAAAGAGAATTTCTATGTATTCCGTTTTTGTGGGCACAGCAAACCATAAATTGTCCCTCTGTTCAATAATCATACCCATCATTTACAGATACATTTTCAGTCTGTTCTGTGCTCTGTGACATTTAGTTGATTCAACCGGCAGCTGTTAAAGTTTATCATTGACCAGCACTTCGGTGGCTGCTGGCATTTTCCCACCCTGTCTCTTAATCTCTGCTTAATTGGACCATTGACCCGACTAAAATTTCTGTCATGCTAGGCTTATTCCCTCTCAGTAAAGGTGCTCCTATTCAACTTATTCACAAATTTTTAATCCCAAAGCAACACGTTGACCTGGTTTTTCTTTCCAAATGCTCCCCTTTCATTACTCTCAATCCCTCCTTCTGTCTCAGGTGTTCAAACGTCACAACCCGTCCATGGCAGAAGAACAGGAGATGATGGAGAACCTCTTTGATGCTCTGTGTTCCTGTCTCATGCTGCCAGCCAATCGGGACCGCTTCCTCAGAGGAGAAGGGCTTCAGCTAATGAACCTCATGCTCAGGTGGAGTACAAAATGAGACATCTAAGCATCATGGGCTTCACTGTTTTACTATATCATTCAGAACCACCAACATTGGTTAGCAAGTAAGGGGTGACAGTATCATGTTTTGGTATGAAGGGGCATCCTAGATGTTCCCCATCATTCACAAAAAAGGATGAGGAGAAATTCAAGCTTTGTAAAACAAAGGATTATATTCGCAAATGATTACAACTGGTTTATGTTTATGTTAATAGATAGCATTCACATCTTTGTGGGAGCAGGAATGTATTTGATGCACAGTTTACAGGATTTTGTCTGTCTCCTCTCTTTGCTTTTAGTTTCAGTTTTTGCTGTTTGGGCTAAATATTATCCTTGTTGGACAAATGATTGAAAGCTACTGTTGTCGTTGATTGGTTGCAGCCCAGCAAGTGTTGTTGATAAATCTGGATACTTTGAAACCAACACTGATATCCGCGCTTAATAGTAGTCCATAGATGCGTTTGCAGGTTACTTTGTTAGATTCTAAAAGCCATCAGTTTAACTTTCTTGGAAAACAGATGGAAATTTCGAGGGAACTGTGAGCTGTTTACTTTTTTCATGCACTGTTCAAAAAATATTTTTTTGAGCTCGAGAAACTGGAACAAATTCGAAGTCATATGCCAAACAGCAACCTTGTGTCACAAGCAACTTTCATTCTTGAACTGAACTCTGTGTGTGTGTGTGTGTGTGTGTGTGTGTGTGTGTGTGTGTGTGTGTGTGTGTGTGTGTGTGTGTGTGTGTGTGTGTGTGTGTGTTTGTGGGTTTGTGTGTGTGTGTGTGTGCGTGTGTATACATACACAGTGTGTTTGTCTGTATTTACATACACCCAGTGGTGGCTTACGTCACTGGAGTGGGTGAACCAGCTGAATCCTTCTGGAGCCACCATGTTTAATCACAATGTTTGCTACCTAACAAACTTGCATTAAATAGCCTTGAATTTTGAGACGTCTCTGCTCACTTAACTTGTTCAGCGCTATAAAGATAGTCTAAGTATTTCATGCAGAGCCCAGCTCAGAACATCTCTTGATCTACTGTCTGGCCCAAGGTCAGATCATAGCCTTTGTCTTTTAGTGCTGTCAAAAAAGAACTATAATAATACAACTGGAAGAAGTGCTGAACTGAACATCACTTTGGTCAGCCTCTAATGCTGGCGTGACTGCTGGTCCAATCCAGTTTGCCGTTTGTGGACCAGCTATAGCCGTAAAGAATTATAAAGACACATTACACACATTTAAGAAACCTTCACAACTGCACCCTCTGTGCTGAAGATCACATCATTGGAGAAACTGCAGTAAAGTTTGAATCAATATGTCATTATTGGAATGCTAAACCTGAATTCTGTGAACTCTTCTACCAGGGAAAGAAAGAGTGGGGAAAAGACAGGAAGAGAATTAAGAGCACACAAACATGGCTATTAAAAATTTACTGGAAATCTGGAAAATAGTTACATCTGTAATTTAGCTAATTACACAGCGTAGAGTAGAGCGTGGGCTTTGTTTAAAACATAATGGACTTTGGTGAGTACAAGTGTATTTACATACAGGTGTTAAGGTCTTGTCATGGATGCCATGATCTTGTCAGGGATCGTTACGTTGTTCACTTTTTTGTTGCAACCTTTGCTTCAAGTCACATGAATAATGATATGTACAAAATAAAAATTGATACCTTCATCAATCCAAATGCATTGCTAAAACTGAAATGAGTTTTTACAGATATTAGACATGTAACAATTAAAGGGATTTACTCCATGTGTCTCTCTCTGTTTTGTCATGGTTTTGTTTCGATCACTTTTTGCTTACATCTTCCTGCTTTTTTTATTGAGACACGTCTTGTATTTTTTTTGGGTTTAAAACTTTTCTGTTCTTTCAACTTCAACCTTGAATGAATTCTTTGCACTGCTAAATGATTGTCAGAGTCAGTTGTAATGCAGCCATTTTTCAATACTAATCTTTAATGAGAATTTTCATTTTAAGATCAAGTCTGAGGTTGTTTGCTGATTCTGGTAGACAGTTTTTGACTGAGTTAGTCACATATAGCATTCACATGAATTCATGAAATGTCTCCTGCAAGTAGACATCAATATTTAGGGTTGACCACAGCAGAGTTCATGACATCAGAATTTTGAGTTAAGTCAGCTGTCTACTGACTGGATTGCTCAGCTTTCTTTCAGAAAATTCACCATGTATCACTTCCCCTGGCCTCTCCAGCCGTCCATCACATATAATGTGTCTGTCTGGAGCACCGGACTCAACTGCCTGAAATATGTGTCCCTTCTCTGAGATAAACACTGTCATCTGTCATTGGAGGGAATGGAGGAAGTGACATGATGACAGACAGCTACATTTCCTGGGGAGGGGCGTGCAAAGGTGCTGGTGGGGTGTCAATAGAGTGCAAAACTGTCGGGCCCCTTCATGCAAACACTTTAAATGATGGAAAACAGATGTAAAAATATATTACCATTGATTTGCTTGAGGGAACACAGATTTACAGGTTTATAGTAGTAGTATCATGTAGAATATTTGATAACTCAACTGGGTGTTGTGAGGATTCTTCATTGATTTTAAGAATGACAACTTTTCTTGTTCAGATAACACAATACTGCTTATCTTCTTATTCCCTTTGATGTGAAACACCTAAAATTATTAGAACTACTGCCAACAAGAGCACATTCACACCGTGTCACATGACATGCTACAGAAGTTACTGGTTGGAATTAAAGTTACGTCCAGCTATGTGTTTTTAAAAAAAATTAGACTATGCCTTAAGCAGGTGGTAGTCAGGAGGGTGGGGCAGTTGTGGAGATGGGAAATGAAGTGGAAACCCCACAACACATTGAATCTGGTTGTACTCGTCTAAAGTTCTATTTTGATATCTGAGTGTAGACGAAGTGGTTTTGCAACAGCATAACTGTAATGATGGAAGGAATACAGTGCGCCCTCGTTCTTTGCACCTAATGCGTTCCAGGAACCACACGTGCTTGAGGAATCCGCGATCGAGGTCGTAATCTATTTATCTTATTATTTACTGTAATTTAAACGTTTATGAACCCTCCCCATACTGATATTAAACCACCTTCTATCTGTATTACCTTTTCCCACACTCTTATCGACTGTTTAAAGTGCTTTTGTGTCTCACGAAAGTCAAAGACTGATGGAACAGAGCGCACTTCCGGATGCCGTCATTCAATAGAATGCACGTAAGGTATCACATGATTGCCTACTAAAAATCTGTGATGAGGTAGAGTTGCAATCGTTGATGCGTGAATGCGTGAGGGCGCATTGTATAGATGATGCATTCATATAATCCATAAACAAATGAAAAACAGTGATGTAGTAAAAATAAGATTACTGTACCTACACAACTCAAACATTGTGCTTTCCTTGAAACAAAGATTTCATTGTGGTATACAAATACCATTAATTACCGTATCTCTGACTTCAGCATTATTTCCTGTCTCTGCTGCAGAGAAAAGAAAATGTCTCGTACCAGTGCTCTAAAGGTCCTGGACCATGGGATGATTGGACCAGAGGGAGCGGATAACTGTCATAAATTTGTTGACATCCTGGGCTTGCGAACCATCTTTCCACTTTTCATGAAAACTCCCAAGAAGATGAAGAAAACTGGTACCACAGAGAAGGAGCATGAAGGTCAGTCACTAATAAAACAGAGCAAGTGAAAATGAGATTTTTTATTGCAATTAGCTACATTTGCCTTTTCAGCCCCCCCCCCCCTACATTCGATAGAGCTGTACATACATAATTTATGTGTCTGTCCGCACACATACAGTAGGTACCTAACAGGCTTTTTTTTTTCTTTATTCAGTTCATTTTTCTTCTTTCCAGACATGTTATTAAAACATATTTCACTTTCATCAGTGTTTCAACACTGATGAAAGTTAAAAGGGTTAACGGGTAGAAGCCATTGGCTTGTAAGATTCCCGTCCCCTAAATTATCAACAAAACATCTCTCTCATTAGAATATGTAATCAACAAACTCAGACATTAAAAGTCTTCAACCAGCTCATACACTGAATTTGACAGACGTTCATATCCTTATCCACTTCCAGATATTAGCCTTTTACCCTAGAGTATAACCATGTTTACATTCTTCCTAGGAACACAAGGTTTGTTAACATCATGGATAGTCAAAACTAGACGTTGACCTTGCCAGTGTTCTGCACAAGAATATAATGATCATATTAACCTCTTTCAGCAGACAGTCTTTATACGAGAATTAACCAGTTTGTGGCAGACACTTTAACAGTTTTACATGGTATTATATTGTCAAAAGATATCAACATGCTCTTTCAAGTCTCAAGTTAATGTTATCCCATGTTATCACAAATACATGTTGTTGTTTTTTGTCTGTTTTTGTTTTGTTTGTTTTTTTGTTCATTAGTCCATGTTTCTGACATCAATGGTGTTGATTTTTTCGACTGTTCCATGAAATACTTGAAGTGTCCAAAATTGTAGAGCTCCCAATATTGAAGTGACTCTGTTGTACTGATCTTTGGTGTAGTAAGAATTCTTGTCCGTCTTTATTGCTCATATTTCACCAACTCCTCTGCACTCCTGATCACCATTGTTTTCATCTGGTCCGGAGAAAGCCCCTTTGTTTTGATGAAGATCCTGCAGTTGTTGGTCCAGGTGTTGTCGATCAGTCCATTCTTCTTCAGTTGTCGAACTTTTTAGCGATATCAGCATTGGTTTTAGTGAGATTCTCATTAATGTAGACATTTTTTCCTTTCAGTTTGAAGCCTTGTTTCCGAAGAGCTATCTTGTGTTTACGATTGTTGAATTTTATCAGCACTGCAGGTGGTCTCCTACCTCCAGATGGTAATGGGTAACATGTCTCAATCTGGTCTGGATCTATAGTTATCTCCAGATCCCTCAGTTGAGAACTCACTTGTTGCTCCAGAGATTCGATGTCAGCGCTAGCCATAGCATTTCTGTAATTCCTCGGCTTGATTTTGATTCCAGTGATGATCACATCATTTATATGAATGCTTTGTTCCAAATCATCCATTATTTGTTGTTCCTGTTCCAAGACAAAATTTTTTCGGTCTTTTACATCCATGTCTTTCTGAATTTTCTTCATTTTGTCCTTCATTTCTTCCAAGGCATCTAGCACCGGTTTTAGCTTTTCTTCCAACTTTTATCAAAGTCACTCCCTAACTTATCAAAGTTGCTCTTTAACTAAGTCTTTAATTCTTTCATAGAGACCATCTGGTCTTCAGTATCCTCCGATTTTCCTTTTGGTTTCGTCATTTTGCAGAGAATAAGTGACAGTCAGTCTGGGTATGAGTTAGAGAGATAGCAACAACAGGAGACAGAAGAAAGAGGTCTGCTCCCGTTGAGAGCCGGAAGTGCAAGTGCTATGGTCTATCCATCAATCTGTATTGAACTGACTGATAATAAACTCCAATTTCCATATATATTTTTATATTTTAACTGTTAATTCATTTTATTGTCCTCATGGAAAAAATATCTTTTCAGTCTTTACTGTATGTTTTTGAACATGCATATATATAATCCAAAAGCTGTTTAAGTCAATCCACTGGATGTTAAGAAAGTTCTTGAAGATGTTTCGTCTCTTATCCAAGAGACTTCTTTGCTAACCTCTTAGCTAACCTCTTTCTCTGCATACATTCCTGTACCTTCTCATTCCACCACCAAGTCTCCTTATCTACTTTCCTTCCAGATGACACACTAAGTACTCTCCTACCTGTCTCCCTGATCACATTAGCTATAGATTTGATTTGCGTGTTCGATTTGGCAAAAGTTTTACATGGGATGCCCTTCCTGACACAACCCTCTATTTATTCGGCGCAATAAGACACTGGCTTGTGTCGTCTTGTGGCTACATTAAACATATATTTTACATGTGTATGTAAATACTTCATATTGTACAGGACATGGAAATCTTTCTTCCATGCCAGTTATTTGGTTTTAGTGGAACGTGTTGATGATGATGGGAAGAGGTCAGTGTACTGTATGTACTGACTACAGTACATATACAATATGCCCTGTATAAACTGTATACTGTGTATATATACATATACAGTGGTACCTCTACTTACGAATGTCTCTACATACGAAATTTTCTACTTACAAAATGCCTCAACAGGAAAACATTGCCTCTAGTTACGAAAGAAATTTCGAGTTACGAAAGGTAAAAATACAGTATGGGCTGTCCTCGTCCCACAGTATGCAGTGTCCTCGTCATTCGGCCCTCGATCCATGAGGTGTTCTGATAGTTTTGTGCAAATATATTATGTTTTTGAGTATTCGCTATGGACCCCAAGAAAGTGACTAAGAAAAGAGGGAAAGAAAAGACAAAGAAATTATTTTTTTTGTCCATACGAACAAAGCAAGAGATAATAGAAAAGCATGAAAAAGGGATACGTTTGTTTGATCTTGCCAAAGAATATGGCCATCATGCATCTACAGTCGCCACATAATTAAAACAATAGGAGGTGTAATGAGTTTAAGGCATCGCGTTGGTGGTTGGAGAAGTTCAAAAGGAGGACTGGAATTCACTCTGTTGTTCGGAATGGTGAGGCAAGAGAGCATGAACCAAAGAGGGCAAAAAACAATGAGGACAGCAGTTAAAAGGTAAATGACCATCATTTTTATTCTTTACTCTATTCTTTGTTTTTTACATTATGCATAACTCTTATTGTTTGATAATCTAATTGTAACATATATTTGTTATGTTTTGATGCATTTTTATGCTTTATAAAACATTAATGTCTGAACTTTTGTGGGCTTGGAACGGATTAGGGCATTTGCATGGAAAACGCGTCTCTACTTACGAAATTTTCTACTTTCAAACTTTCTTCTAGAACCAGTTAATTTCGTAAGTAGAGGTACCACTGAATATACATATATACAAATGCTGTCTATATATACATTTACACAGTATACAGTTTATTTATACACATACTAGCGGGAACTCGTTGAAATTCCACGATTAAACAATAATATCAGATGTCATACCAAGCTAACGTTAGCTAATGCTAGGAAAAGGCACCTGTCACAAGAGCAAGAGGAAAACAAATTTTAGAGAAGTGATAGTTCTGTTGTCTGACTACATGAACAGAACTGTATGTAGTTACTTAAAGACCATTTTTGTCAGATGCCTGCGGAGCATTTTGGATACTACATCGATTGTCCCATTACAAACGGAAACCATAGCTGGATAGACTGTTTGTGCTAGCCAGCTAGTTTCAGTCAGAATTCGTTACCAATTTCTGTGTCTTTCCTGCTGTTTGGACTTTCTGCTCAAAAACATGAAATTTGTTGGAAGAGTTATGACACTCTAAAATTATGTTAATTGTGAAGTCTATGTATTGTTGTGTCTTCTCCTAACATACCAGATGCCTTACGCCATATTGTTCACATGATTCCTTCTGGCAGATGTGCCGTGATTGGTTGGGTGCTTGATGACAGGTAGTGGGTGGAGTCGGTGACAGCATGAAACTTTCAAGTAAGCTTATTCAGATATATAGTTGGAATAATATTTAATTATAAATGAGCTGTTTTAAGTAGAATAATTTGTTTTTGCTATTTGAACTGTATTTAAATAGTTTGCTCCTTACTGATCATCAAAGAAAAGTATTGATTTCATTTTAAAGTTTCATTTGAGCTGTACATGAAAATTTTCATGTTGTGAGTGTGATAACCTTGGCTTTGTAGTGTAGATGATAATTGATAGTGTGATGGCTATTCCTCTGACACCCTTCACATATCATAAATGGTCTTATTTATCAAAATTAAAAATGTATATCTCTGTGACTGTACTAATTTAAGTGATTGCACTAACCACGGCAGAGTAGTTTATTTGGTCCTGCTCTGTATTTTCTTCATGTTGTCATGCCCACTTCCTGCAAAGGCACTCAATCCTAATCTGCTCATGTATTACGGTTTTCTGCCTCTTCAGCCTGTCAGTTTACTCTATCAATCCAATCTTGATTGATTTTCCTGACTGCGCTCTAGAACCTACCTTGTCTATGAGTGGAAGATAGGAAGTGCAAGCAAAAGCCAGAGAGAGAAAAAGATAGGATATCCATTTGAAACAGGAAGATGGAATTCAATAGAGAAAAAACTAAAACCAAAACAGGTAGAAACCTTCCATCTCTCTGCTCTGTTTGATTACCTCTGCCCAAAATGTGGAAGCCTACTTCACTCCCTGTCTGTATTAATTAAGTCTGATTCAACCACCAGGCCTTCCCAACCCAGCAGAGAAGAAAAAAAAAGCTTTCCTTTGTGTTCTGTCTCACCAACAGACTGGATATATTAACCTTCAACCTTCTGAAGTAACAGGGAGGACAGTTGGGAAGATAACCCATTGTAGCCCTGCATGTTGTAGTGCTTGGAAAGACAGATACATGCTTAAAAGACTTGCTTTCAAAATAGATGTGGAAATCCACTCCGGAGGTTTGTGAAATTGTGTTCAAGACTTGTGTCTCAAAGGTGTACCATACATCCCTTATATTGTTTTTTGTTTTGCATTTACATTGGCAAACTATGTACCTGTTGCTATTTTTACAACCCGCGAAGGGGATGTATTGTAATTATCAGTGTTTGTGTGTTCGTCCGTCTGTCAGTCCGTTAGTCCACCAAATACAGGGGTTCCTCTACTCTATGAAATTAATTTGTTTCCGGAAGAAATCACGTAAGTAGAAAATTTTGTGAGTACAAACGCGTTTTCCATGCAAATGGCCTAATCCATTCCAAGCCCCAGAAAAATTCAGACATAAATGTTTTTTAAAGCTTAAAAATGTATCAAAACATGTAACAAATACATGTTACAATTAGATTATTACACAATAAATGAGAGTTGTGCATAATGTAAAAAATAAAGAATAGAGTAAAGAATAAAAATTATGGTCATTACCTTTTAACTGCTGTCCTCATTGTTTTTTGCCCTCTTTGGTTCATGCGCTCTTGCCTCACCATTCCGAACAACAGAGTGAATTCCAGTCCTCCTTTTGAACTTCTCCAACCACCAACGCGATACCTTAAAGTCCTTAAACTTTCTTTTGTTTTAATAACGTGGCGATTGTAGATGCATTATGGCCATATTCTTTGGTGAGATCAACCAAACGCATCCCTTTTTCATGCTTTTCTATTATCTCTTGCTTTGTTTGTATAGACAAAAGAAGTTTTTTCTTCATTTTTTTTTTCCTCTTTTCTCCGTCACTTTCTCGGGGTCCATAGCGAATACTCAAAAATTAATATATTTGCGCAAAACTATCATAACACCTCATGGGTTGAGGGCCGAATTAAGACGACCATGCATAAACGCCAATCTAACTCCACACAGAGGTCCCTCTTAGCCAATGGGATGCCAGGAAGATGCTAGGTAATAGCCAATTGCAGAGCAGCTATGAGAATGTTGTGTTCAGGAACCTGTGGGAGCTGCGAGTATAAGCTTATACTGTATTTTTACCTTTTGTAAGTCTAAATTTCTTTCGTTCTAGAGGCAATATTTTCCTGCTGAGAAATTTCGTAAGTAGAAAGTTTTGTATGTAGAAACATTCGTAAGTAGACGTACCACTGTATCTACTCAACCGTTGCAGATAGACAGATGAAAGAAAAAGCACATTACTCAGGCGGCAAAGGGGATGAAAATGAGATGATGACCTTAACCTTGAGAAAACTAGGTCAAGGTCAGATTTCAACTTTTGTACACTCAGGAACCAGACAAGATAGAAAGACGAGGGAGAAGGCCAGTGTAAGACCCTAGATCAAAGGTAGTGCTTTGATCTAACTATGCTTTGATTTATCCTGACCTATGAAAGTAGGTCAGGGCAAGATTTTGAAATCGGGGTGTTGCAGTCTCTGACTGCCTTGGTTCTAGTTGATATTGTGTCTATTGAGTCTCCAAATAATACTAATATGTGATCAAGGAGGAAGTATCACCTATGGTCACAGAGGAATCATCACTACCATGCATCACCTTTTGGAGACTACACAAATGTAAAAATGAAGCAGACCCACCATTTTTGAGTAGTTTTGCAACAGCATGCTCTTCATGTGTTTTGCTTTAAAGATACATTTTTCATCGTGGATTGTAGTAATAATTTGTCCTGGCAGTGCAGAAATCCACACAGTGGTCAGTGGAGGAGGTATTTCTTTGTTTGCGCACAGCACCTGTGTGTCGTTTTGAAAATTATATTATAGTATGTTTGTAAAGTATTGCTTTGGCAACATGCTGCACTGAGGGGGAGCTACAGCTGTAGGGTAAATGAAACCATGCAAACAAAAAGACCAAAGAGTATAGACTTGGTGTACCACTATATCATTGTAAAAGGGAAATAAAGATGTGTTGCTGCCCTGCACCTCCATTTGTCGTTGTTTGCTCCTACTTTAGTGGGAGTCCAAAGGGAACCCTGATGGGGACTTTTCAACACACTCCAATGAAGATCTTTAGACTTCTTGAAATTAATATTTATCAGATTTAATCCAGTGTCCAAGCAACAACACAAATGTAACAATAAGGTGTACGTTTTGAGATAACAAAAACGTTAGTGGTTAGTCAACATTTGGCAGTCATATTAATTTTATTAGACCATACCCTCTATATAATGTTTCAATGCCAAAAAGCAGGAAAATTATTTTCTCCACAGACATATTAGACTAAAAATGTATTTTTTCCTGATCAAAAGAGTTCTACTGTCTAACAGTAACATACTTTGACAGATCGATAAAAGTCTATGATAATGTTTTAGCCATTGTTGAAGTCATGTCAGAGAAGTTACTGAAGGAATCTGAAGGTGAGTTCAAAAAATGGATGATAGAAATCAGCAACAGACCAATGTTCATATTAATTATTGTTCATCTTATAACTAATTTTTCAAGCAAATGCTTTTTTACAATGTTGTGAATTAAATATTGCGGTGCTTTGGATTTGGATTGTTCCACTTGAGGAATCATTATGGTGAGTTGATATTGCGTGACGTTTCACTTCTATAAGTGTTATTATAGACCAATTTATCAGTCCAATGTTACCGACCGAAAAGCACCACCTCTTGCATTCACAATGGACACACACAGGAATAATGAACAGCATTAATGTGAGACAAATCACGCTACATCGTCATTAAACAGTAATTCAAACATGCAGCATGTTGTTTACATCTTTCTATAGTACAAATAGTTTAACAGATGTAATGTATACTGAACAAAACACACAACACTGTTCCTCATCTCCAGGAAAAAATACAGTAATTCATCAGTATCGTGGCCTGCCTTTACGTGAACCAGCAGTGACGCTCATAATAACATATGCACATTGACATAATCACACAATAGTACAATCTAACGTTAGCGAGGGCAATTCCATCTGTTAATTCAACCATCTCAGAGAACATGACAGTGGACATTGTGTTCAGCTGCTGAACACAATGTCCACTATCATGTTCTGAATGTGTTGGACGACAGCCTGACAAATACATAATTTTTCATATAGTTTCTGTTAAACAATTAAATGTAGAAGTTTTAACAGTTAAATATGGGCATGTTCAGCATTGGAAAGACTTTTTCATCATTAGTTCTAATTGTTATTCTTTGTGATGAGATTTCAGCCTGTTTAGGATTTACTGGCATGTCTCAATTGATTCGTCAAACCAGCTAAAGGCTTAATGAGATGTCTGTCATAATATAACGTGTATTGAGTGGACCCTCCTCCTCAGTAAGACTACTAATTAAAAGTGCTGTGAATCAAGTGGTTCTCCAGAGTAACACAATAACAATGTCGATTAATTAACTATCAGCCGCCTCAAACAAAAGTAATTAGTAGGTACGGACCTGTTTGTCCTTCTGCTCTTAGTGTGCTCTCTTTTAAATTCACACCGTGACACAGTCCTTCATAAACCTCTGAGCAAAGATTGATCCCCATGAAATCCTTTCTAAAATTGACACAGCACAAATGACCAGGGATTGTCAGGCTACTTGAGCGTAAAGGATGGGATAATTAACAGAGACATTATAAGTGAATGAAAAAATACCCAAACAAAAAACTACACATTTCTGCTCATGAATATTCTTGCCACAACCCTGCTGTTAACCTTGTTTTTAGGGTCTCAGTTTATTGTTTTACGCACTCTGTCATTACAAGCAAAATGAGATTGTATGATAGAAATTGGTGGCAGCCGGCTGTTATATTTAGGTGGCTAATGATGCGCGCAAACCCAAGAGGCACCAGAAGTAAACAACTAATTTACATGCTGGGGTACAATAGTCGTAGTTTTGTCTCTGGATCCAACTCTGTAAAAAGTGCTTCTTTGGGTGCTCATGAGAATGTGTGTTTATGATTGGTGGAGAGATACTGAACAAGGAGGGAACAGAAGCACCTGATATTTCTAATGCAACTCCGAAATCTTCAAGTGTAATGAATGTCCTTATCATGACCTGTATTTGCCATTGAATGCAATAATTTAGGTAATGGATATGAATATGGATATGGTTTGATCCTAGGAAGAAGTCTGTCTTGAATCAAATTATTTTGTTGCTCTGTGGATTTGTTAGAAGTATGCATCAAAGGTTCAAAGATGTGGCCATGATGCTTATAACAGGCAGTTCCATTAGAAAGATAAAACATGGTATTTTATCAGCCTATTACTTTATCATTAGTATCAGACTCTGTGATATTAACAAATGGATTCAGAAAGCATGACTGCATAGCAGAATTCTATGAGATAAGGTAGTGTAATGCAGAAACACATTAAATAAATCACATATTCCATCAAAGGCAGAGATGCAGCTCTCGTGTGATCATCCCATCTCCCTGCACAGAGTGCCTTCAGCACAGATTGGGATCAGTAACATTTTACATGATACAAGTTTGATTATAATCCTTGTTGTCAGACTCATGCTGTATAATCCTATTATTAGTGTATTTCAGTGGGAGAGATTTACAGTTAGATCCCTGTGTAAAGACGCTTCTAATTAACTTCTTCACGTTTGGCCTTTGCTTTGGTGTGGATTGATTGTGTGTTATCTCTATATACCCACACTGTAATGAAATATTCTGCCATATATTTTATGATCGTCTTCAGTTCAAGACTGCACAGAGGAGAGGATGTACTTCAGTGCATGAAGTCACCCTGTTTTCACAGGGTGACTTTAATCACTTTTCATTTGTTGTCCTTGGAGGAAGAAAGTCAGAAACCAAAATGCATAAATTACCAGACTAGATAAATAGTGATCAAAAACCACCTTACTAAACAACAAGGAGGCCATAGAGTTTGAGTAAGCCACATTAATTTTAAGTCCTATCTTGCTTCGATGCATGGACATCTTGTTCTTCACTCGAGCTTGTTGAACAAGTGACTGAATAAAATTGCATAGCAAACAGTTTGCAGGATTGATAGCTCATTAGCTGCTCAGTTTCAGTACAATAACCATTTAAACATATATTTGTGTCACTTCTGCTCAGTTAGATGTAGATGTGCTCCTTAATTTTCTCTACCAATACCACAATGTCTGCGCCTAACATGTGGACTATACTGTAGTTCTTGTTTACTTTGTTCTGTTAACACATCATTAGAATCATCTTCTCCTTTCGGCTTTTCCCTTCAGGGATCGCCACAGAGAATCAGTTGCCTCCATCTAACCCTGTCTTCAACATCCTCTTCTGTCACACCAACTACCTCATATTTCTTATAAAAATAGCATAATAAAATTGAAACACATTTGTGCCTAAGTAACTCAGACCTTTTTGTGTCAGCAGTTGTGAAAGTATTAAAGGTTTTTTAAGTGGAACTTATTAAATTAAGTGAACAAATTTTAATGGAGAGTAGGTTTCATGGGACATTAAAATGAAAGCCAGAATGTATTATGTGATTATTAGTAAACAGCGCTGTTCACTGATTTACAAAATGCAAGTATTTTGTTTTGTGCGTGGTTGTCAAATTTCAACACTTGGTTCCGGTTTGCCGCAGAGTAAATAAACTTGGAGGTTGCAGGTTTTCTTATCACCATTCCATCTGTTATTCAGTCTTCAGCTACATGGGCTCTCCTTGCCATGTGCTCCTGGCTCATTTGTAGGGTGTCAAACCTGAAGTCAACTTGGCTGAAAAACAAATTACAGACAATAACATGCACGTCATGTTCTCTTAATAATTTATCCTGAATTTCCTCCTCCTTGCATCCCCCAAAAACTCAGAGCTATAATTCATTCCTGGTCCCTCAGACAGTGCATGTAGTGTCTATAACACCCCGTCACACTATTACGCGGTGCTGGGAGGCTGATTGCTCACCCCAGGGCACAGTTAGTTCAGACCCAATCTGTCTGCTGTTGAAGTAGCACCAACATGTTATCCTCCAACATTCAGAGGTGCGCTGCACCTCCTTCAGCTGTCAATCAATAACCTAATGCAAGCCACTCAGGGTTATTTGCATGTAATGGTGTATGTCCCCATGGGGCAGAGATGAGACAAACACTGACTGCTTAGTGAAGGATGACTGAATACAAGCATTTTACATGCATATTGTTATCTGACTACAAATAACTCTCTATGAAAAGTTGGCTGAGGAGTTATTTACTGCTATGAAGTAGTTCCAGATGATAGGTTGATTTTATGCATCGCCATTTTGGAAGTGCCAACTATAACAACAGTTGTTCATTTTTGGCCATTATGCTTGTTTGGTGGAGCAGTTTCATTTTACAACATCCAGGCATTTGATGTTCGAGTGAAATTACATTCGCTCTGTTCACACAGTGTTTGTGATGCCGCAGGTCTGTGCAGTGAGTGCTGAGATTTGTTCATCATTTAAAAGATAAACGCCTGCAGATGCTTCTACAAATACCACAGTCCCATCAGAGGTTGTAATTGTTTGAATCATTATTGTGTTGAAATCAAGTGCTCAAGGGACCTCAGCAATGCTTAGGAAGTGAACTGACACCTCTCCAGCCACCAGTTCACACTCCAAACTTGTGCCCCACTCTGGACTTGAAACCGTCACCCTCTGGTTGGGGCCAGGATGACACGTCGTAATTGAGGGAAACTTGAATTCTGCTATCTTCTAGAAAGTCTTGAGGGAGAATGTCAGGTCATCTGTCTGTGAATTGAAACTCAAACATAAGTGGGTCATGCAGCGGGTCAATTATCCCAGGCATAAGACTAGGACCACCTCTGAATAGCTCAAAATGGGTGCCGTTAAGGTTTTGGGGTGTTCTTCTCCAAAGCCCCATTCGAAGAGCTTTTTCTCCTCAGCCTTTTCCCCACTATATTTTTCTGAACATTGTGAAATATAGGCATGATGGAGTGTCAGTGTGTTCCACCTCTGTGGCACCTCAGGATGTAGTAACAGCACCAAAACTGACATGTGTTTGAGTAGATTATCTCGACATTGTGGAGAGTGGGAAAGAAGTCTGTGCCATCAATGTCTCCAACTGATCTCCACTTACTGGAAACATTAAGTGACAACAACATGTGGTAAATCCAGGTTACAATTAACTCTTTAAATTGGTGATTTAGGCATTTGATAACCTTTTAGCTTTATTAACCAGAGTTATGACTTTAAAGTTGCTCTTTTAGTTTAATGTTCGAGTGCTTTGAAAATTAAGCAAATTTACTACGAGTTACAAAAAAAAAAATTGGAATAAATGCCACTGTATTTCCTTTTTTGGGTAAATCAGATCTATTGTTACCAATTTTTGTTGTCCAATAATTGTCCAAAGTTCATATTCATTGACTTCAAGAGGCTGATTGTCCACCCTTTAAGCTGTTGTGCAACAATACCCGTGTGGATTGTGAGTTTCTCGATTCAACCAACCTAACAAATATTACGTACACAAGAAGCAGCAGCATCTATTTATCATCATCAGTGCACAAATTGGTCTTACTTGTGCACATTTTCTATGTAAAATTGTTTTAGTACTGCATTTTCATAGGTTATGACTCAGAACCTGTGGTAGCCAGTTCAAAACTCAGCATTCTTCTACCAATACATTCACTATCTCTCCTCTGGACATATCCAAACCATCTCAGCATGGCCTCTCTGACTTTATCTCCAAAACCTCTAACTTGTGCTGTCCCTCTGATGTATTCATTCCTGATCCTATCCATCCTGGTCCCTCCCAGAGAGAACCTCAACGTCTTCAGATCCGCTATCTCCAGCTCTGTCTTCTGTCTTTTCCTCAGTGACACTGTCTCTAGACCAAACAGCAACACTGGTCTCACCACAGTTTTGTACACCTTTCCCTTCATTTTAGCTGAAACTCTTCTATCACATATCACACCTGACACTTTTCTCCACCCGTTCCATCTTGCGTGTACATGCATTCTTCACCTCTTCCACATTCTCCATTGCTCTGGACTGTTAACCCTAAGTACTTAAAATCCTCCACCTTCTTGATCTGTTCTCCCTTGGGTCCCTCTCATTTACACACATGTACTCTGTCTTACTGTGGCTGACATTCATGATCATAAACATACTAAACAAACACTTAATTTTTATTGGTACTCAGACTTAAAAGAAGTAGTGTAGATATAGTTATAATTACTATTCCAGCGTAAAGCAAATGAATGAAGTATTGCTTTCCACTTTTTGAGGATTTGCCCCCTCCATCTTGTTCCTACAATGTAATCTCACCTTCACCCTTGACAAATTTCAACACAGCAGGAGATGTTTCCTTTCAAACTCTTTGGAGCGACATTCCACAGCCAGCGATCAATAGCTTCCCCTCCAGGGTGCGGAGGTGGTGACATCAATTACCGCTTAGATCAAGTTGATAAAGTAGTGTCCTTTCGGAAATGACAGTTAGCCTCCATGTCATTGTGTACAGGAAGTAAGCCTTGTCTACATTAAAATAAGGGAACCTTGGAATGATGATCTTATTCAGACACTCTTAGACACAGAACAAATTAATTAATTAACCCTTAGTTGTAAGGGGACGGTGGGGTGGTGCAGTGGGTAGCACTGTCACCTCACAACAAGATGGAATAGGCCCCATCAACACCCGTGATACACAAGGCGGAAAAGCGACTGAAGCTGAGATGTTAACAGTAATCTCGTGTTCAGAGAAATGGATGGATGGATAATCCTTAATTGTTCTGCAGCAAATTTAATAAAGACTTCAATTAAAATGCCCAGCTGTCTCTTGAAGTCTTGGTTTTATGATTTGCTAAAAAAATCACTTGTTGTTTTGGAGTCAATCAAATGATCTTTGTCTTTTCATTGTTCAAAAAGGTACAATGAGACTTTTTTTTGACCCACCCACCACTGTTCTGTGTTGTTAAGGTCCTTTTGAATAAACAACGATCAAAACATTGTTTGCTTCCTGCACCACTGCATGTGTGATGACATTACTTGCTGCACCCTCAAAGTGTGTGTGAAAACATCTGTTTCATTCTAGAGTCTCCACATGCTTTGAAGTGACCACACTTGCCATGAAACTCAACCCCTCTATCTGAGTAACTATTGCCCAACATAACTTACCTTCACCATCATGAAATGCTTTGAGCAGCTTATCAAATCATTCATCACCTCCTCGTTCCCATACCCACTGGATCCACTTCCGTTTTGCCTACATGCCCAATGGGTCAACCAAAGATGACATTATCATTTCCCTCACCTTCCACATCATTTCTCTCACCTGTAACCAAGGTACACATATGTAGGATGCTGTTCATGACCACAATTCGACATTCTGTACTAATGTGCTGCTGAAACTTGTCAAGAAGGGCAGACCCCAGGTTGTGTGGGGGTAGTCGATACCACATCCTCCCCCCTTACTTTCAGCACCGATGCCCCCCAGGCCTGCATGCTCAGGCCTTGCCTGTTATCATTGTTCAAAAATGACTGAAGCCACATACACATCCAGTACCACTGTTATGTTTGCTGATTACATGACCATCCCCGGCCTGATCACCAGCAGTAATAAGATGGCCTGCAGAGGTGAGACCAGGACAATAATGCCATTCCATACATAAACAAAGCCATATGGAGAACAAAGTGCCTCCCTCCTCATTTATCAACAGAACTATGGTGGACAGAGCTTCAGGTTCCTCGGGGTCTACATCATTGAGGACTTGATTTGTAGCCACCACATAGACTCCTGTTCAAAATGAGCCATAGAACGAACAATGCCTCTTCTTACTCTGCTGACTGTGGAGGCTCAGGATAGTCTGCATCTTCTGTAGATTCACCTTGAGAGGAGCTGTACATCAGGTTAGATTCGGGTGGAAAAACTTGAATCGTTGAAGCCTCCATGATCCCAGCCACAAGCTGTTCTGCCTACTGCTCTCTGGCTGACGGTACTTCAGCATCCGGGCCCACAACCGCAGCCTCAGAGACAGCTTTATCTCACAAGCTTTGAGACTACATGACAGCATAATGTAGAATGCGCTGCACTTGCAATACAGCTATTTTTTTTTTTTAATTTTAGCGTCTACATTTGTGTATATTACCTTAAGACATTTGTAGCCCTCTCTTATTTTATTATATTTATGTATTTAATTATACATTGCTAATTTTTAAGCAGTGCATGAGTGAGACTATAACATGAGCATTTCAGTGCCAGCAGCTACTTTGTGATTGTTTTGCACATGCTTGATTGATTGATTGATTGATTTGTTTGGGTCAAAGAACCCAAGGTATGAACAGGTGAACTTCTAGGATTAACATGACCTTTATGAGTAAAAAACCCCCCACCTTTTTCTGTTTAAATTACACTTCACCGTATGCTCTTCACCTGTAACTAATTTTATGGGACAATATTTAAATGTTCTTAAATTCTTAATTTCTTCTTTGAAATGATCGACAAATGAAGTCAGGAAACAAGTCTCCGTGGACTATGATGTCTGTAGATGTCAGAGTCATTTCTAGAGAAAGTATGATGCAGGTTAGGGAGAACCCGGAGAAGTGGAGGATTCCATTTGAGAGGAGCGAAATGAAAGCAATCAGTGGTGAAACAGGATGTGTGTGAATGGGAAGGAGGGCAGTGAAACAGTCAGTATGTAGGATCGTAGATGTAGTGTGAAAGAGAGGTATAAGAAGAGAATATAGGCAGGGTGGACTGGGTGGAGAACAGTAAACTGTGACAGAAGGGCAAGGTCTACATGATGGTAGTGAGACCAGCTATATTGAATTGGTTTACAGAACAGGAAGCTGAAGTGGAGGTGTCAGAGCTGAGGATGTGGATATTTCTTCTCCAAGTTCCCAGAATGAGCAGGACAATGAACAATGCATTAGGTCAACAGCTCATGTTGGACAGTTTGGTGAGAAAATGATTGAGACAAGGTTCAGAATGTTTGGACATGTACAGTATGTAGAGAATATCAATCAATCTTTATCTGTTGAACAAACTCACGTACATTTGTCTTGGGACTGTGATAACCATGTATGGGAAAGGATTCAGGGGATGGAGCTGCCAGGCAAAGGGAGAAAAGGAAGACCAGTAAGGAAGGACATGCAGGTTGTTGATGTGAGGAAAGAGGATTCAGGGGAGAGGGTACTGGAAGATTGTGAAAGGTCAAGAGTACGAAGAGCAACAGACTAGTTTCAAGATTTTTACACAAAGAAGTTTTCAGTGTTCATTTATATTTTTAGGAGGTGTTTCTTTGAAAAGAATACAGTCCAGTTTTTGTGTTTTGTTGCTGTCAAGCTTATTTGTACAATTCTGAAAGATTTGACATCAACAGCTGTTAAGGCCTTTATTTTTGTCAGCCTCCAAGTCTCATAAGGACACTGCAGGTCATCAGGGATTGCAGAAAGGCAGCTGACAGTAAACAAGATCCCTTTTCAAAAAGCAGAAAGCGGATTGATTCTTGTGCTCTTGTTGCTTAGCAACTGCAAAGCCCTGTTGAGAGAGAATATTGACCTCTTGGTGATAAAGTCCAATTACACCCCCCCCCTTCGTAGTACAGTGCGCCCTCGTTCTTTGCGATTCATGCGTTCCAGGAGCCACGCGCAATTAACGATTTCCGCAGTAGAGTGACGAACTATTTATCTTATTAAATTTACGGTAATTTATTTTTTATGACCTCATACTGATTTTAAACCACCTTATATATGTATTACCTTTTCCCACACTCTTATCGACTGTTTAAAGCACTTTTGTGTCTCACTTAAGTCCGAGACTCACGGAACCGAGTGCACTTCCAAATGCCGTCCGCCAATAGAATGCTCGTACGGTATCATGTGACTGCCTACCAGAAGTCACGAGCGTTGATGTGATGCGCAAATGCGTGAGGGCACCCTTTATATCCAGAGATTTCAGTGTCTCTCCAGTGTGTACAGAGAAATATTATCCTGTGATTGTCACCTATTGATTCAACATGATTGTCTTTGAATAATATTTACCGCCACTGAAACTAACAAAGACCCTCAATGTATGTATTTTTTTTCCTTTCAGAATAAGTCAATTAACAGGTTTTATGCCCCTCTGTTTAAAAAATAGAAAATTTCCATTACCATTAGAAATGTAATTTAACCACAGTTGTAGCACATGCAGCATATGCCCTTAAATGAAAACTGATTTCTAAATTTTATTATGCTTTGCTGCATCTCTTGTTCTTGGTGCTTCCTGTAAGAATAGCTTGGCTGAGCTTGGAGAGTCTAATAAGAATTTATCAAGTGTTCATCATTTATTCTTTGAAGTTGTTGTTGTCGATTGATATGTTTGGTGGAACATAATTCTTCTGAGATAAAACAATTAGTTCTTTAATGGAATGTGATCACGTAGGAAATTCAGATACAAAATGCTGAACTCTGCTCATTTGTTGTTGAGGAGTGGCTCTCTGTTTGATATGAGGAAATCACCATTGCTTGCTTTTACTTAAATTCCCTGCTTTCATGATATAATATTATTGTAGCATGAACTTTTTACATTTTGCATAAATTTCAGCCAAATATAAATTTCAGCCAAATTTAATCCCTAACTTTTTGTGAGGGGTGTATCTCAATCACTGTAATGAATTAATATACAATTAACGTCTTTGGTATATTTGCAACATAAGTGAGGAATCTTACCTTTACATGTCACTTTGCATCCCCAGAACATGTCTGCTCCATCATTGCCTCCATGCTCAGAAATCTCAAGTCCCAACAGAGAAGCAGGCTACTCAACAAGTTCACAGAGAACGACTGTGAGAAGGTTGGTGTTTATCTTCTGTTTCTCTTCTTCCTTTGTTGTCTTTCAATGCACAATGAGAAAATTGAAAATAAAATGTGTAAATAAAATGTGACTGTTTGGTTATGCTGCCACAATGCTCTGCTGCTCAGCTTGTATAAACCACTGGTATTTTAGGACAAAATTAAGATGGAATCTCATATTTTTCATCAAGATTTGCGAAGTTAGGAAATTTATTCTATTTTAGTAACATGTAATATTTTTAGGGTAGCACAGTTACAATAAATTGACTATTTTAATGCTTCATTAATGTAACTCATTTCTCAAAATGATTGATGTTCTATCAGAAATATTACCTTTGACAAGGTAATATTGACTGGTGAGGTAATAATACTGTCTACGCTGAATGGACAGAAGCAGTTTTTAACATTTTAGATGAATCAGTCATCACTTCATTGCCAGTTATGTTTCTATAACACAGATTGTCTTAAAATTATTACTTACTTTGGATGGTAATATTTGCTAACCTAAACATGTGTAAAAGACTATAAAGAGTTGAAGTGCTTTCAAAGCTAATCATTGATAAAAAAAAAGGATTTGGAATATCTTATAATTACAGGTTTTGTATATTGGCCATTCTACCGAATTCTTTCAGAGTTGGAGACACTCTTTGTTTTTTTTTCCCCAAAAAAACTTGTCTGTACATTGTGCCATGTTTCTACGGTAGAAAGCTAGAAAAGGCACATCAAAATTTCTTATATTAATACCTTGTCTGTTCTTGAAATGTCTTCCCGCACCTGAAATGTGTCACTACCGTAACACAGCAACACACTACAATAAAAACTATTAACCCTTTATTGTCCCACAGTGGGGAAAATTTTGATTAAATTATACTAATTTGTTAGAATTGTGTGTCCATACACCTTCTAAAGAATATTTTTAGGAATTTATTAAGAAGGGTTTTACTATTGAATCACTTCAATTTTTAAACACATTTCAAAGTTTATTTTCCAAGAGTCATC
This sequence comes from Antennarius striatus, assembly GCF_040054535.1. NCBI lineage: Eukaryota > Metazoa > Chordata > Actinopteri > Lophiiformes > Antennariidae > Antennarius > Antennarius striatus. Next base: position 12,197,834 of record NC_090777.1, on the reverse strand, counting down.
CAAATTTAAATGCAATTTTTTTTTGTAAAATGAATTACAGTGATCTTAAAGATCTCAGAGTTAATTAGTTATGACATTGAATGCACATTTAACTAATAGTTATCATTTAATTTAATGACTGTTGTTATTTTATTTACAATATACTCCCTGTTACAGTAGTGACAGCACTGTTACGATAGTGACTGCACTTCTTGGTTGTGACCATGATTATGTTTACAAACACAAATGTTTATAATTAATAAAATTAGGTCATTTACTATTTTACATTACTTCGACATAGCAGCACATCTACTGCAACATGACATTAGAACATCTAATGTGTTTTGTACTTGGAAGTGCATTAAATAACAAAATATAGAACATTAATAATCAAGTTATTCACATACTGAAATAATAACCTATAACAGGTTCTTCATGGTGAGCCTCCAATGAGCAACTTATAAAGAGGACAGCGCCTTGCTCAAGGGCGCTTTAGCAGTGCTTGGGAGGTGAACTGACGCCCCCCACTGTCAGTTCACACTTCCGGGTCTTGAACCACAGAACCCCCAGTCCAAGACTTAGTGGTAATATAAAACATTATATTCATGTTTTATTACGTCATACACTAGCGGGAAATTCCATGATAAAACATTAATATCAGACTTCATACCTCTTCTTTCTTCTTCTTTTCCTTTCGGCTTTTCTCTTCAGGGGTCGCCACAGCAAATCAATTGCCTCCATCTAGCCCTGTCCTTTGCATTCTCTTCTCTCACACCAACTACCTTCATGTCCTCCCTCATTACATCCATAAACCTCATCTTTGGTCTTCACCCAGGCCTCCTGCCTGGCAGTTCAAAACTCAGCATCCTTTTACCTATATATTCACTATCTCTCCTCTGGACATGTCCAAACCATCTCAGTCTGGCCTCTCTGACTTTATCTCCAAAACCTCTAACATGTGCTGTCCCTCTGATGTACCCATTCCTGATCCTATCCTTCCTGCTCACTCCCAGAGAGAACCTCAGCATCTTCATCTCTGCTACCTCCAGCTCTGTCTCCTGTCTTTTCCTCAGTGACACTGTCTCTAGACCAAACAACATTGCTGGTCTCACCACAGTTTTGTACACCTTTCTTTTCATTTTAGCTGAAACTCTTCTATCACAAATCACACCTGACACTTTTCTCCAACCATTCCATCCTGCCTGTATATGCTTCTTCACCTCTTTTCCACACTCTCCATTGCTTTGGACTGTTGAGCCTATAACTACTTAAAATCCTCCACCTTCTTGATCTGTTCTCCCTGTAACGTCACTCTTCCACTTGGGTCCCTCTCATTCACACACATGTACTCTGTTTTACTGCGGCTAACCTTCATTCCTCTACATTCCAGGGCAAACCTCCACCTCTCTAGCTTCTCCTCCACCTGTTCCCTGCTCTCGCTGCAGATCACAATGTCATCTGCAAACATCATAGTGCATGGAGATTCCGGTCTAGACTCGTCTGTCAGCCTGTCCATCACCATAGAGAACAAGAAGGGGCTCAAAGGTGATCCCTGATGCAGTCCCATCTCCACCTTGAACTCCTTTGTCACACATACAGCACACCTCACCACTGTCTTACAGTCCTCATACATGTCCTGCACCGCTCTAATATACTTCTCTGCCACTCCGGACTTCCTCATACAATACCACAGTTCCTCTCTGGGCACCCTGTCATAAGCTTTCTCCAGATCTACAAAAACACAATGCAGCTCCGTTTGGACTTCTCTGTACTTCTATATCAACATCCTCAAAGCAAATACTGCATCTGTAGTACACTTTTTTGGCATGAAACCTTACTGCTGCTCACAAATGCTCACTTCTGCCCTTAGTTTAGCTTCCAATACTCTTTCCCATAACTTCATTGTATGGCTCATCAGCTTTATTCCTCTGTAGTTTCCACAACTCTGCACATCTCCCTTGTTCTTAAAAATGGGCACCAGCACATTTCTCCTCCATTCCTCAGGCATCTTCTCACTATCTAAGATCCTGTTGAACCACCCAGTCAGAAACTCTACTGCCACCTCTCTTAGACACTTCCAAACCTCTACAGGTATATCATCAGGACCGACTGCCTTTCCACTCTTCATCCTCTTCAGTGCCCTCCTCACTTCATCCTGCCTAATCTTTGCTACATCCTGGTCCACAACAGTCACCTCTTCTTGTCTTTGTTCTCTCTCATTTTCCACGTTCATCAACTCTTCAAAGTACTCTTTCCATCTTCCCATCACACTACTGGCACCTGTCAATAGATTTCCATCCCTCTCCTTAATCACCCTAACCTGCTGCACGTCCTTCCCGTCTCTGTCTCTCTGTCTTGCCAACCTGTATAGATCAGTCTCTCCATCCTTACTGTCCAACCTAGCATACAAGTCATCATAAGCTTCTTTTTTGGCCTTTGCTACCTCTACCTTCACCTTACACTGTATCTCCCTGTACTCCTGTCTACTCTCCTCAGTCCTCTCATTGTCCCACTTCTTTTTAGCTAATCTCTTTCTCTGTATACACTCCTGTACCTCCTCATTCTACCACCAAGTCTCCTTATCTACTTTCCTTCCAGATGACAAACCAAGTACTCTCTTACTTTTGTCTCTGATCACAATAGCTGTAGTTGTCCAGTCATCTGGCTGCACCTCCCGACCACCCAGAGCCTGTCTTAACTCCTTCCTAAAAGTCATGCAACACTCTTTTCAGCTTCCACCATTTCGTTTTCTGCTCTGCCTCTGCCCTCTTCATCTTCCTCACCACCAGAGTCATCCTGCACACCACCATCCTATGCTGTTTGGCTACACTATCGCCTGCCACTACTTTACAGTCACTGATCTCCTTCAGGTTACACCGTCTACACAAGATGTAGTCTACCTGTGTGCCCCTACCACCACTCTTATAGGTCACCCTATGTTCCTGCCTCTTCTGGAAGAAAGTATTCACTATACCTATTTCCATCCTTTTTGCAAAGTCAACTACCATCTGTCCTTCTGCGTTCCTCTCCTGGATACCAAACCTGCCCATCACCTCCTCATCACCTCTGTTTCCTGCACCAACATGTCCATTGAAGTCTGCTCCAATGACAACTCTCTCACTTCTAGGTATGCTCTGCATCACTTCATCAAAGTGCAACCAGAATCTTTCCTTCTCCTCCAGCTCACACCCTACCTGTGGAGCATACCCACTAACAACATTGAACATCACACCTTTGTTTTCTAGTTTCAGACTCATCACTCTATCCGACACTCTTTTTGCCCCCAGGACATTCCTAACAAACTCCCCCGTCAACATAACTCCTACTCCATTTCTCTTCCCATCTACACCATAATAGAACAACTTGAATCCTGCTGCTAAACTTCTAGCCTTGCTACCTTTCTTCCTGGACACACAATATGTCTACCTTCCTCCTCTGCATCATGTCAACCAACTCTCTACCTTTTCCTGTCATAGTTCCAACATTCAACGTCCCTACTCTCAGTCCTATACTCTTGGCACTCCTCTCTCTCCCTAAAAACACACTTTGCTCCTCTCCTTCGACCAACAGTTGTCCAATTCCCACGGGCACCCTGTAGGTCAACAGCGCCATCGACTGATCCGGTATGGAAGTCATGGGTTTGATTCGCATCTTTGATTTGGCAAAAGTTTTACGCCGGATGCCTTTCCTGACACAATCCTCTGTATTTATCCGGGCTTGGGACCGGCACAATAAGACGCTGGCTTGTGTCCTCTTGTGGCTACAATATCAGACTTCATACCAACATATGAAAACAAATATATCGGTATAATAAAACAAGCGCACCCATCACAGAGTTCTCCCACCAGCAGACAGCGCATCCCGGTCTGAGCCAGAACTGGCGACGGCGTCTTTGGCGAGGAACGTGAATGAATGAATGAATGAATAAATTAAGTAATAAATAGATAAACTTTACGACTCATAAAGAAAGAAACACACAAACAAATATCCAACTGTAAAGCATGTTTATCAACACGTCTTTGACATGGTGCTTTTATACATCAGAAAATAGCCGGTTTTAACTCCGTCCACACACAAATTTGGAGTATTAATCATTCTAATTTTAATTTTACCAGCTGACAGCAGTAGCTTAAATGCATTCAGGTCACAGTCAGGTGTCTCACTGCTTGTTCTATATTAAGTTCTGACACATGTTTCAGAATAAATGAAAGAGATTAAAATATCAAACCTGACACTATGGCTGGATTTTTCTTACTCCGGCATTCAATGTGCAACTCAAAAAGGACTGTCTTCCCCCCCTCTTAACTGTCCTCTGCTGTCTTATTTACATCATCCACTTCTACAGTTATTTTTATTTTATGTGACAGTTTAATGTCTTTGACTTGAATTCATTATTTAAAAAAAGTTGGGATTGTGTTAAACACTGACAAATTTGAATATTTGAAAAACAGAAAATAACTATTTTCTAATCACTTAATTTGAAAGCAATAAAGATGCGGTATGTCTGAAGTTCTGTTTCATCAGCTTCAGTGATTTTTGTAAATGAATGCTACTTGTCAATGTGTATCATGGATATGTATGAAAAGGGCATCATCTTAGGATTCAGTCATTCACAGGCAAAGAAGATGACACCGTCAGTCAAACAGTTGAAGAACATTTCCCAGCAAACAATTTCAAGCAATTTGATAATTTCACCATGTAATATAATCAAAAGTAGAGAGAATTTGTAGAAACCTTAGACACGAGGGAGCAACGATAAAAATCAACATTGAATGTTTGTTACATGTAACTTCTCAAGCAGCACCTCATTAAAGTCATTCAATAAAGAATATTGTTATTATGATTTCATTCAGAGATGTTAATGAGTTCTCTGAACTCAGACTCTTTTGAGACAGACTCACAAAAGTAGGCATTCCTTATGTTACACAAGAAAATGAAGACACATTCTCTCGCCTAACGACAGCAGGATTCAAAAGAGTCTGCTGTGGTCCAGACCCGCCCCCTGTGAAAATGTGTGACACATCAGATATGATGACTCTTTCACCTGGGACCAATAAGTAGCTGCAGTTGTTTCTCAAACAACAAAGGGACAGAGTTCCTCTTCGAAAACTTTCTTCTTCTGAAACACTTATGGCAATGGTAAACATGTTTTAACTAAAAAAACACAGTTCGAACATCAGGTATCTTCTTGTTGTGTGCCCTAAGGTGAAAGAAGATTTACAAACCATTGTTTTAATATAAATGTTGGAGTTTTTTGGAGTTGTATGCTTATGCAACAATTTTACGTTTTTTCTTTCCCTGCTTTATGAAACCCAGCAACTGAACAGGTAGGCAGAAAACAGATTAAAATCTGTGGATGATTAACGTAAAGAAAATGAAAAGTATTTTTCCATGCTTACCCGCTGAGTCTCATCTTGTTCTGTTTCTTCTTTGTGCTCTCATGTTTCTCTCACGTATTTCTGCCGGCTTTCTTGAATGCTGCATTTCTCACTTTGTCTTTGTCTGCTTCTATTTCATTCTCTTTCCAGGTCGATCGACTGATGGAGCTGCATTTTAAGTATCTGGAAGCTGTTCAACAGGCTGACAAGAGGATCGAAGGAGAGAAACATGTAAGTTTCTCTGTTTTTCTCCTTATGTTTCCCATCCTTGTCATTTGTCCTCTCTGTGCTGTTTCTTTTACCCTGGCTCTGTATCATGCAGCTTGTTGTTGCCATTTTTTAGTTTGATGGTGACTGAGAAAAACCAGTGAAGCCATGCAGTGGCAGCCACGGTTTAGTTAAAGCTTCAGGTCACTTGGAACTAAATCAGATTTGTTTGCATAAGGTTTTCTCTGGTTGATATTGTGCCATTTCTGTGTAAGCGTTGTAGGCTTCAGTCCCTGTCAGGGAAGAATAAACTCTGATTATGATACTAATCTGGATCAATACCAGGATGTAGTTTATAAATCCTTTAGTGTTTATTCTCATCGTATTTTGAGTCCTGGAAAGATGCAAACAAATTCTGGAAAATTGATTATCTTCTCACCAGTAATCAAACTTATTTATTTAATTTTAAGGAGTGGTGGGCCGTCAGGGCCAGCGAGGCCTTCTTTGCTGGCCTGACATAACCAGAACTCATGATAATATTTATGATACAAGTTAGTTATATATTAATGTATTTTCCTTAAATATATTTTAATATACGTATAAATATATACATATATAAATTGGGATATAATTAACATGGGCCAACACTGGGTCAGTGTTCTATTTTTAGGTTCAGCTAGCTTGTGTTGCCAGGTTGAATGAAATCTGTTCAGGCCCTTCAGAATCTAGAATGGAGGGGTCCCTGCACTGTGAGAAATCGGACATTTATAGTTAATAAACAGATGCGATAGGCAATCTGATCACGAGTTGGCCTTCTAGGATCTGCTAGCTAGCCCTTGTCCTGACATGTACGTGTCCTGTGATTGGATACTTACTCTGAGAAGGCGGTGCTATGCAGACGCACATTTGAAGAGAAGCTCTTGTGAGACAAGGTCGTCCGATCCCTGAACGAGCTAATTTGTTGCTGGATTTAAAACGCAGGGATAAACTGTACAACCAAGTCATCAAAGTGTTCTTGAGGAAATAAAGGAGAATGGATTTTGTATTTAAATAAGCCATTTGAACAACTGTTTTGGTGAGTACAAGCATTTTTTAATTTAATTTTTCGTATTTAAAATATAACGCTGTCACTACTGTAAAATAGCCAGTTTCATACACGATAGAGGTGATACAATATATAGCAGTGTGTTAGTGTATTTCTGTACAGGGGAAAAATGTATTTTCTATGAAAAGCAGTGCTGTAGATTAGAGGTAAAATAGGGCCTAAAAAATCCAGCCCGATCCGACCTGAGGGTATTAAAGCCCGACCCGAGCCCGGGGTACTAAGGCCCGACCCAACCCGAACATAATTATTGACATTTTGAGCCCGACCCAGCCGGATCGAGCTTGGACTCGGGCTTAAGATCTTACCTCCATCGGAAAAGGTAAAGTGACAGTAGAAGATACAGCTGATGCACGGAGGGAACTGAGCAGGTATTGGAGATGGATGTTTCTCATACAGCACCTTCTCTGTTTTACTTAAAGTATTTCTTTTATAAGGATATTCCTTAGTTTAATATCCATAGATCGTTTGAGATGCATAATATATAGATATATACCATATTGGCCCGAATATAAGACGACCTCCTCTTTTTCAAGACTCAAGTTTGAAAAAGACCAAATTTAATTTTTAAACAGAAAGTAATTACAGTACATCTCCGTACATTACACTTTGTGACACCATATTTCACAGCCGCTTTGCAATTGTTTGAAGACTGCCTCATTTATCACCATCATCTTGAAGTTTGCATCATAACTTCTCCTTAGCTGCCGGTTAACCTAGCCGATCTTCGACCCACTTTTCTCCAGATTGTCGCTACATTTCTCCATTTTCTGTTTATTTCTTCTCTTATTTTCTTCTGTTTTCTTTCTTACCGCTATTTTTTATTTTTCTTCTTCGTGACGGGTTCGCTTTTGCCTGGGAGTTAAGTTCAACATTCGCTTTAAAGTTATCTGGCGCCATCTAGCATTGTGAATGGGTATAACGTCTAGACCCCGAATGTAAGACGACCCCCACTTTTTCAGTCTTATTTCAATGCAAAAAACACAGTCTTATATTTGGGCCAATACGGTATTTATTGAAAAAGTTCGGGCCGGGTCGGGCTTGGATCTTAAGATTTTAAGCCCGAGCCCTAGTCCAAAAAAAATGCAGCCCAACCCAACCCAAGCCCGAGGGTATTAAAGCCTGACCTGAATGTAATTACTGAATTTTTGAGCCCGACCTGATCCGAATTTTGGGCCAGGTCGGGCTTGGACTCGGGCTGGGGCTTAAGATCTTACCACTACTGTAGATACATTACAGTATGTCACATATGAAGGGTGAGCAGCTTCAGTCTGGTTGAAACAATACATTAAGTGTATATTAAGTATAACGTTATTGTTGCCAAAAAGACCAGCGGGGCTACATTTTTCTTATGGAGATGTCAACATGGTGAATTAAATTATTTACTTTCAGTATTTATCTTATTCAATAACATAACTGACATCACATGATGGGTTTAATTATACTGTATCAGTATCAATGACGGGGCCCCATTAACTGAAGTGAAACAGTGAAAAGGACCCTGACCCAAAAACAATTCATGTGTTGTGATGATTTACATTTACATCAACAGACTCGATCTGTATTGTTGTCATTATAATCTCAATTGATTTGAATAAGTTGAATAAAGTTAGGTGAAGTTGTCAAAATTATTTAGTTGTGAAGTCATGCAGGCATTGTTTTATGGAAATGAATAAAACACCCACCCAAAAAGGAAATAACATTCACACTATAAACCTGTAATGCTTACTAGAATTATTAAAACAAGAACAGAAAATGGATCAAGGAAACAACTGGAAACACTCTTTGTTTGTTATTAAAGGAGAATAATGCACATAGATTGTTTTGGGTGTCAACATTCTATAAATTTATAACCACAGATCAACTTGATGACGAATATACAGTATACTACAGGGAGTTTTTACATGGATGCAATTGCATCACTTTTTTATGGTTGTGCTTATTGCCATCCAGATCCAAATTAAAATGAAATAGCATTCTAAGATGTTCTGGTATTCAACACAGTCACAGGTATAGAAGTGATGATTGATCGAAACATTGCCTCTTTTGATAGATAAGATGAGCAACTCCAAAGCCATGAGCAGGGAAATCATCACAATCCTACTGATAACAGTCTGAAAGTTTACACAGGAAGGATGCTTGATACCAGCATGTGTGAGCCATATTCAGCTGTCTGGATACTGTGTGTGTGTGTGTGTGTGTGTGTGTGTGTGTGTGTGTGTGTGTGTGTGTGTGTGTGTGTGTGTGTGTGTGTGTGTGTGTGTGTGTGTGTGTGTGTGTGTGTGTGTGTGTGTGTGTGTGTGTGTGTGTGTGTGTGTGTGTGTGTGTGTGTGTGTGTGTGTGTGTGTGTGTGTGTGTGTGTGTGTCGAGCTGTGGCCTAGACAAACCAACGGGAGGATATGGATTGAAGATAATGGCTTCAACAGAGAAAGAGCCGAAGGAAGATGGGGACAAAAAGAAAAATTAAAGTACTGTACTATTGATATCAGAAAGTGCAGTGGATGATTTAAGTATTGGAAATTCAGGAAAACAAAAAATATTTAAGGGAAGTGACAGGGAGCTAGATAAGTGTGTGATTCCAATTCAAAGATGACTGAAGTTTAATATCAGAGACATCATGGTGGCTTTACCAAGTGAAGGCTATACAGATTGACACTTTATCTCCCTCCGTATCTTTTCACTCCGTTTTCTTCTGTCTTTGGACAAGAAGAAGATGAAGAAGATAGATCCACTTTATTAATCCCCTAATGGGGAAAATTTTTTTCAATCCATGCATATACATATCTTTGTGTTAGATACAGATTTTGTGAGCTAGTTTTTGGTTTGCCTTTTCCCAGCTCAGTCACACACTGAGCTGAACACACAGAAGGTGACAAAATTTCAATTTGTGACATTCGGCAAAAAACTAACAAGTAGTAAAAGCAGAAATATTTAATTTATTTTAACTTGATCTACAATCACACATGGTCTGAACACCATTTCAGACTTCCTTAGAGTGATGTGAAAATTATATCACATCAACATTTTGAACAAAATGTCAATTATCTATGTAAATGTATTTCTGTAATTGAACTCTTTATCAGATTTTTTAATTACACAAGTATAAATACAAATTCTGTAAAAGTATGTCTATTGAATAACAGCACTTACTAAACATTCATTAAATCCATCTAATGTGTACAAGCAAACCTCAATTAGAGTCCTGTACCAAAACACTGTTAACAATAATCAAGACATGATAAGCTACAAATGTTAAATGGATTGGATTGATTTGTTGCAAACAACAACTCTTGGCATCACAGATATGGTACAGCATCGTGTAAATACTTACCCACCATCATCTAAAGCGTGGGAGTTTTAGTCAGAGTGCCAAGTATTTGGTGCTTTGTGAGCCTTAAAAGTTTTAAAGGCCTTATCACAGCAGAACAACTGCTCTGTACAAACACATGAAGCAAAGTATCCCTAACTGATTGGTCAGGACCAGAGACTTTCCACATTTTCTGTTTACTTAAATGGTCATAAATGGATGAAAAAATGTCTGAAGCTAACTTTATTGCTCTCTGATGAGACAGGAGGCGTGTAATATTGGAATTCACGCAGCATGAATTGGAACATCTTTTTCCCCCCCAAAAAAATCTTATTTTTTGGCATACATGTGGCCTTTTAAGTCAACATAATGAACGTATTGGTATGCTGTGAGGTCAAAGGACAAGTTTGGTTCTGATGGAAACATCCAATTACATTGATGTTTGGCCATTACACTCAAACTGCTAATGTCTTTCAGGAGTAGATCTTAAGTAGGAGAATCTTAAGGAAGCAGTCATAAAAATAACCAAAATAAACAGTGAAACTATCCATTTTCTTTAGTTGAACTGGTGAAGAAAAAGTCATAGAAAATATCAATACTTCTATTAAAAGACAGGATTAAAGAACAGCATCAATCCCTAAAGAGACAAAATTATAGCACCTTTTTATGTCCTGTTAATTTTTTTTGCGTTTTTAACATTTGCTTTCTCAAGAAATAATTTTTTTTGAAGTGATTCTAGTTTGTTTACTGCTCTTTTATTATGTTACTTTTATTTGCAATGACTCGGTGTCTTATCTGGGGTATACCCCGCTGGTCGCCCATAGCTAGCTGAGATAGGCTCCAGCACACCTCAGACCTGCAATACGAATAAGCTGTTAATGAGATGATAGTGAGAAATGGATGGATAGATGATTTTCATAATAATAATAATGGATTAGATTTATATTGCGCTTTTCTGGACACTCAAAGTCGCTTTTAAATTGGATCCATTATTCATTCACTCCTCATTCATACTTGGTGATGGTAATCTACATACAGTATGTAGCCACAGCTGCCCTGGGGCAGACTGACGGAGGCGTGGCTGCCAATCTGGGCCTACGGCCCCTCCGACCACCACCGGAACAATCACACACATTCACACACCAGCAAGTGCCCCACTGGAGGCAAGGAGGGTAAAGTGTCTTGCCCAAGGACACAACGACAAATGACTCGGCGGGAGAGGGAATCGAACCGCCGATCTTGAATCATTGGACGACCCGCGATACCACTGAGCCACGGCCGCCCCCAATGTTGATTGTGTCGGTTTGCTCACACTGACCTCTGATAAAGGTTATGGTCCATCCACATCAACACAAATGGAGTTTTTCCAGTTACTTGACCATCTGGATACATATTTTCTTTTTTTTAAAAATCATTGTACGTGGTCTGAAATAATACTGTTTAGGCGCACTGCTGATTGGGTTTCTATGCGCTGTGTGGTATGATGGATTAAGAAGCTGTGCTTTACTTCCCACTGGTTTTAGTGTGGATGCAGAAAACATTTAAATTATATTGTAAGCCGAAGTGATTCAAACATTCCATTAAATGCCACATGTTATTCCAAATGAGGTGATGAAGATGCCAACCCAGTTCTGTCCAGCACCTCAGCTGAATTGGCTGCTGTCAGCAGCAATGTTTTATCTCTCTCTGCTGGGCCTTTTGGGTTGTCCTTGTTAAGCCTGCTTTTAAGGGCAGTAAGCAAAATGTTTTTCCTCTGCAACATATTAACCACAGATTTCTCAGGAGAATAGCAGAAAAAAGCTGTTGCTGCTGTTGCTGCTATTTCTCTGTCTTCAGCCCAGCCCTTTTAATAAGCTGCTTATTTTCCTCCCACCTTGGAATCTCTGTTTGTCCTTCCATCCATCTGATTCCTTCCTTTCCCCCCCACATTTTTAATTTTTATGACCCAACTCTGTTTCTTTCATCTTTCTTTTACTCACCCCTAACATCAGTTACTCGTCACTCCTTCCTCTCTTATGTGTCTTGTTTCCCCTCATGTTGTTTTCTTTACTTTTTTCTCTTTTCCTGTATTTGTATTTCTGCTTTAATGTCTGTCTCCTTTTGTTTTCTCCTATTGTTTCTCACCTCCTTCTGTAGTGCAGTTACTTTCATCTCTCTTCCTCCACTTCCATTCTTCCAAATTTTCTCTCTTTTCTCAGCTGGTTGGTAACAGCTCCTGGAGATTGATGAAGCTCAGCAAGCATGGCGGAGTCTGACCTCAATACTGTAAAGTGCCTCAGTGCACTTTCCGTGTACCTAAGCACCAAGTTGGTCACTGCATTTTGTGTGTGTGTGTGTGCGTGTGTGTGTGTGTGTGTGTGTGTGTGTGTGTCTGTGTGTGTGTGCATGTGTGCGTGCGTTTGTGTCCGTGTCTGTATACTTGGCTTTTGTAAAGTGTACAGTGGAAATGAGTGGTTGAGCATTGCAGACAGTAAAATTTTTACTGGTAGGTTTGAATTGGTTTTGCACCTGGTTCTACTGTATTTTGCTGCCTTCAATGAATAAATGTTCTTTATTGATTAATTTGTTGAGGACGTGCAGCACACAGTGAAATGTGTCCAAAGCTGCTGCTGCAGTGCAACCAACAAAGACATCTTTGTTTGGTAATTCAAAAAATATTGTTTTGGACATCATAATGTTTATCTGGATATTACTTTTAAATAGAGCCTAAATCAGTCTGTTCACATAGACTAGCTGTCATAAAGTCTCAGTCCTCTGCTGACAACAAACTATGGTGAATTTATTCCTATTGAAAAATTCTATTTAGAAATGTTCCTTTCAATCCACACTATAGCATTATTTTAACCATGCATTTGTTCCCCTCAGTTAAAGTACACAAGCAAAGGTACAAATGTAGGGAAACTCAACAAATAATTGGAAAATTATTTTCTGAATGTTCCCAATAACAGTCTAAAATATTTGCGGTGCTTCCATACCATATGGGACCAAACAAACTGCCACAGTCAGGCAGATATCCCAGCCCAAACGAACATCCCCACCAGAGCTTTCTAGTGCTTTTTGAATTGACAGATTTGACCACAATTAAACCTAATTGCGAGTGAAGAAATCACCTAGGGCTTTGAAAATTCCCACAGAAAGCTGACAAGTGCAACTACCATGGCTATATACAAGGGACGTATGTAAAAATAACACAAGTAGGCGCAACTCTTTTGGAGCATTTGTCTTCCTCACCTGATACTGACCGAAGGGATTTGTTTTCAGCACAAACTGAATGACAAGGTGTTCTCCGTATCAAACACTTCCTCCCTACTGGTAGCGTTGCCGTTTTGCTTTGCCCCACTTTATGAACAAACTAATTATTCAGCCCCCAAAGCTCAAGGTTATGTTTTTTTGGGGGAGATTATTATAACTTGAAATCAGAGTGTTGTCTCATCTCCAACAAAATTCCAAATTTTCCCTCAAAGTTAACCTCATTATCAACCCTTATATCTCTCTTTTTAATGAGGGCATCAAACTCTCTTCTGGTGTTTTTTTATGCCTCATGAAGTGCATTACCTACCCTCATTCTGAGACACACTCACAGTGGCTATTTGCAAAATGCTGACAAAGAAATCACTTTAATTCAGCATTTCAGCATCCCAGAAGAAAAGAGGACAAGAATAACTACCACACAGACACACACGCACGCACACACACACACACACACACACACACACACACACACACACACACACACACACACACACACAGAACCACATACGCAGCCATAAACTCATTGCACAAGTATTCCGCATACGGGCCATCCTACTGAATTCTGGCAAATTGCTGTCCCACAACAACAAACTTTTTAACAAAACAAGTAAGGATTCAGACTTTCAATATTTACATAGATTATCGTGTGATTTAGTTGAACACAATACTATAACCAGATAGTAATTAAACTAAATATGTAGAAAATCATCATTTATGCTGCCTTCCTAGGTATTTCCTATTGGGAAGCAGTTGTCCCAATCTCTTCTTCTTTTTCTCCTTTAGGCTTTTCCCTTCAGGGGTTGCCACAGCAAATCAGTTGCCTCTATCTAACCCTGTCTTCTGCATTCTCTTCTCTCACACCAACTACCTTCATGTTCTCTTTCACTTCATCCGTAAACCTCCTCTTTGGTCTTCCCCTAGGCCTCCTGCATGGAAGTTCAAAACTCAGCACTCTTCTACCAATATATTCACTATCTCTCCTCTGGACATGTCCAAACCATCTCAGTCTGGCCTCTCTGGCTTTATCTCCAAAACCTCTAACATTTGCTGTCCCTCTGATGTACTCTTTTCTGATCCTATCCATTCTGGTCACTCCAAAAGAGAACCTCAGCATCTTCGTCTCTGCTACCTCCAGCTCTGTCTCCTGTCTTTTCCTCAGTGACACTGTCTCTAGACCAAACAACATCGCTGGTCTCACCACAGTTTTGTGCACCTTTCTTTTCATTTTAGCTGAAACTCTTCTATCACACATCACAGCTGACACTTTTCTCCACCTGTTCCATCCTGCCTGAACACGCTTCTTCACCTCTTTTCCACACTCCATTGCTTTGGACTGTTGACCTAAAGTATTTAAAATCCTCCACCTTCTTGATCTGTTCTCCCTGTAACGTCACTCTTCCACTTGGGTCCCTCTCATTCACACACATGTGTTCTGTTTTACTGCGGCTAACCTTCATTCCTCTCCTTTCCAGGACAAACCTCCACCTCTTTAGCTTCTCCTCCAACTCTTCCCTGCTCTTACTACAGATCAGTGCCATCTGCAAACATCATAGACAATGGAGATTCCTGTCTAACCTCGTCTGTCAGCTTGTCCATCAATATAGCGAACAAGAAGGGGCTCAGAGCTGATCCCTGATGCATTCCCATCTCCACCTTGAACTATTCTGTCACACCTACAGCACACCTCACCACTGTCTTACAGTCCTCATACATGTCCTGCACCGCTCTAACATACTTCTCTGCCACTCCGGACTTCCTCATACAATACCACAGTTCCTCTCTGGGCACCCTGTCATAAGCTTTCACCAGATCTACAAAAACACAATGCAGCTCCGTTTGTCCTTCTCTGTACTTCTCTATCAACATCCCCAAAGCAAATACTGGATCCGTAGTACACTTTTTTGGCATGAAATCATACTGCTGCTCACAAATGCTCACTTCTGCCCTTAGCCTAGCTTCGACTACTCTTTCCCATAACTGCATTGATAGTAACCACTGCACTTCTCCATTCCGCAGGCATCTTCTCACTATCTAAGATCCTGTTGAACAACCCAGTCAGACACTCTACTGCCACCTCTCATAGACACTTCCATATCTCCACCGGTATATCATCAGGACCGAGTGCCTTTCCACTCTTCATCTTCTTCATTACCCTGCTCATTTCATCCTGACTAATCTTTGTTACTTCCTGGTCCACAACAGCCATCTCTTCTAGTCTTTGTTCACTCTCATTTTCGTCATTCATCAACTCTTCAAAGTACTCTTTCCGTCTTTCCATCACACTACTGGCACCTGTCAATACACTTCCATCCCTCTCCTGAATCACCCTAACCTGCTGCACGTCCTTTCAGTCTCTCTCTGTCTTGCCAACCTGCGTAGATCAGTCTCTCCCTCCTTACTGTCCAACCTAGCATACAAGTCATCATAAGCTTCTTTGTTTGGCCTTTGCTACCTCTACTTTCATCTTACGCTAGATCTCCCTGTACTCCTGTCTACTGTCCTCAGTCCTCTCAGTGTCCCACTTTTTAGCTAACCTCCATCTCTGTAAACACTCCTCTACCTCTTCATTCCACCACCAAGTCTCCTTATCTACTTTCCTTCCAGATGACACACCAAGTACTCTCATACCTGTATCCCTGATCACATTAGCTGTAGTTGTCCAGTCATCTGGAAGCACCTCCTGACCTCCCAGAGCCTGTCTTAACACCTTACTATAGTCTTATAGTATTACTCAACCACCATCTGTCCTTCTGCATTCCTCTCCTCAAGTTTCAAGTTTCAAGTTTATTTCTTTTTATATAGCCCAGATTCACAAACAATGTCTCAAAGGGCTTTACAGTCTGCACATGGACGATATCCCTCTGACCTTTGTGCACTGCAAGCAGTGCGACCCTCACATCGGATAAGGAACAACTCCCCCCAAAACCCTTTTTAACAGGGGAAAAAATGGATGGGAGAAACCTCAGGAAGACTGCAGAGGAGGGACCCCTCTTCCAGGAGTGGACAGACGAAGCAATAGATACCGCATGTACAGATTAACAAAACAATAATAATAACAGTAACAATAATAAATGTATGACAAAGGCACGCTGATCCATCCAGTAGAGCGAGTCACCACCAGCCGATGAAGCACACAGAGGTGACCGATTGCCGAGGATCCACCACTCTGAGGACAGACCAAACAGTGCCTAAGTCATTGAGCTCTCCTGAATACCAAACCTGCCCATCACCTCCTCATCACCTCTGTTTCCTGTACCAATATATCCATTGAAGTCTGCACCAATGACAACTCTCTCACTTCTAGGTATGCTCTGCATCACTTCATCAACGTCCCAGTAGAATTTCTCATTCTCCTCCAGCTCACATCTTACCTGTGGAGCATACACATTAACAATATTGAACATCACTTGATTATTAATGTTCTTTATTTTTGTTCTTTAATGCACTTTCAAGTACAAAACATGTTAGATGGTCGAATGTCATGTTGCAGTAGATGTGCTGCTATGTCGAAGTAATGTAAAATAGTAAATGACCTAATTTTATTAATTATAAACATTTGTGTTTGTAAACATAATCATGGTCACAACCAAGAAGTGCAGTCACTATCATAACAGTGCTGTCACTACTGTAACAGGGAGTATATTGTAAAATAAATTGATTTCAAGTGATTTAGTTGTAAAACCCATAATAATAAAATTCTAAAAATATTCATAAGAAGGTGAATGAACACATAATTTTGACAAATTAATATAATACTTTTTATTGTAGTGTTACTGTGTTACGATAGTGAAACATTTCAGGTGTGGGAAAACATTCAAGAACAGGGAAGGCATTACTTTATGAAATTTGACTGCACCTGTTCTAGCTTTGTACCGTAGAAAAATGGCACAATTTATGTACGGACAAGGTTTTTGGAAAAAAACAACTTTTAAAAATGTGTCTCCAACTTTGCACGAATTCGGTAGAATGGCCAATGTACATGGTATCCGTAGTGACAAACACAACTGCATGGTTTGTAATAGACTATAACATGCACATTGCAAACACACAAACACACGCACACGCACACACACACACACACACACACACACACACATACATACACATACACACACACACACACACACACACACACACACACACGCAGCCATAAATCATACTCACCTCATCACACAAACAGACATTCACAAAGTCGCTGAGTTACAGTAAAGGGACTAAGACTGAAAATCACTGCAAATTACTTTGCCCGTGCTGCAGCCAGGCTCCCCTGAGGACGCAGTAATTGACTTGTCCAATTCCTCTTTTCAACACGTTTGTCCTGTGTTTGCAAAAAGATCCAAGCCGTCACAAAAAGTTATTGGCCATGCTTTCAAAACTTACAAATGACAAATCTCCTGCTGCTGTAATAAATACTGTCACACTGGCCCTAATGTTCATAATAATGAATATTTAAGACACTGGTTCAAACCTTACACAACCCCTTCCGAGTCATAGGGCCAACTTAATTCTTTGTGTGTGAAAAACATTCTAGTCCTCTTTTCCAGTAAGGCTCCCTGGAGGATGCAGTAATGGACTTGACCTTACTTGAAAACGTTTTTCCTTCTTCTTGACAAGAGTACAGCATTACTTCAACTGTCAGATGTTACAGAATAATACTAATATACCTGTATGTTGCAACAACATTATTAGGTAATTTACAGCTCGATATTTTAAGGCTTTAATGGAAGTGAACTCTACATACTCAACCAGCTGAAAACATACGTTTTGTCTGACACTGAATTGAAAAGATAAAATTGATAGCAAAAATGGATTAACCCAAAGCTTCAGGGCCGCTCATTGTGCATAATTCACAATGTGCATGAACCCAAGTAGTCATGATACACATTCAGGATGTTTAAGAGTTCTTTATAGAGTTTAGAGTTTCAATGACGTGTTGATTACTATTGCTTCACCCGTCACCCATGCCCCACAGTAATTGTTGAGTCCAGCCACCACACAGTGGCCAATCACATATTTTGAGAGAAGTAATTATAAATACAATAATTTAAAATTGCATGCTATTCCTGAACCAAAAACAGAAGATGAGTCATTTTCCGGTGGTTACAAAACCATTGACGTTTTTGTGCACAGCCCCTCTCCTCTCATGAATAATGAACAATCTTTAATGCTACACATGCTTCTTTTTTGTTGCTATCATCAAGTGAGTTCAGTCCCCTAAAGCCAAATGAAGCCTTAAGATAAAATGATCTCAGATTGTTTATGTTCATGCATGTAGAGGAGTAATGGTCCTCCAATAAGAAGAACATTTATCTCAGTCGAATGCTGCGTCTGTTGTTTTGGCACATTTGGTCAGTGCATGTAAACCAACGAACCATCCATAAATCAATTTTATTAAGTAAAAGCATGAAAAACAGTGAGATGAATTTGCGGTCATACCACTATATTGAGTCTGAATTATGAAAAGAAAAACTGTTTATAAAAGGAATACAATAATGTACAAATGATTTTTTACACTAATTTTAGCCCTTCCTGCTTTCTTCAGGAGATAGTTTGCTCAGTTGTCATTTAAACAGCTTTGTCATTTCATCATGAAATCCCTGGGATAACTTGATGAATCAGCAGAGTGCTGGCGATAAATCAAAGAGGCCAAATATTATCTTTGAGTAGGAGTGACTTCTTAAGGCTAATGAACGTCATTAATTTGGAAGAATTTGGTGTAAAACAAATTCAATAAATATGAAATGCTATATCGCGCAGAAATCCATTGTTACTATGATTATATTGAGAGGAGCATGAATGTCTCTGTTGAGTTTAAATGGCAGTTTATCCAAATGTTAGTAAGACATTTCACACATCTTCAAAAATGTCAACCTTATGGTGGCGTGAAAGAGAGAGTTAGATGAACTTGAATGTTTGTATGACACTTCACAACAGGCCATCCAATAGTTGTTGAGATTATTCAACTTGTAACAATCTCAGGTTCTGACCAGCATTTGCACGCCTTGTGTCACAGACCTGTCACCTAGAATTAGCAGATTCTTTCACTTGCCTCCAGGGAGCTGATTCTGTGTCAGCTAAAAGCAGAATGCTTTGTTTCAGGGCTTCAGTTTGCTTGAAAGCAGTTCACACGCATGTCTTTATAACACAGCATTTGTCACTTCTTTTGATGGACAGTCTGACAATCATTTTGAGACACTGCTTGGATTCTGACCAAACATAACAGCGTTGTCATAGTCTTTGCTGTCAGTCCTGTCTTTCAGTTTTTATAGTGCATTTATAATTTCATTGTTACCTCCATTGTGTTTTTTTATTTTTCTATTAGTTATTGGCACTTATTTATTTCATTCTCCGGTGCTCGTGTCATGTGAATCATTCCAATTTTTCTTTGTCATTCGTTCACAAGCCAAACTCGCATCTAAAGACAGACATTCACAAAGTTTTATGATGTTTTCATATCTGAGTAGATTTTATCTCCTTATAGATGGAGCTGCTCAGACACAACACAAGTTAATACATAACAAAAGCATCCCCATTGCTTGCTGTTCTCCTATTCCTACTGTCATTTTGACGACCATTTCTTACTCCAAGACAGATTGTGCAGTAAATTAATCCTAACTGTGAAGTCAATTTTGCCAATTTAACATTTTCCTCCAGTTCTTGTTTCAAAGAAAACATTTTGCACTATATTTAAAGTTGGTAATTTAAGATGTACAACAGATGGATTTACAGATGGATTTTTTTTTTATTGCCAGGATGTAATTAGGAGTGTCGTTTCGACTGCAATTAGCAAAATAATTTTTATCTTCTATCCAATTATTTTAACTAATTATTTGACCTGTTCAATATTTAACTCTGCATCCATTTTCTTTTCATGACTTCACTTGATGAATTTTTTATTGTATTTTTTTTTCATTTCTCTTATTTCTCCAGATTACTGATCACCTTAAACTGTATGCTGCATGATCTGTGTAAAATATAAACAGTATATAATGTTTCTTTAATTTGTTAATTTCCGTGGGTCATTATAATCGGATATCAGAAAGAGCATCAAATCAATGTCAAGGAAGGAAAAAAAAGAAAACTATTTCATCAGTATCTGGATTCCATTAAGGTTTCATCATATCAAAATTGCTCTTGTCTCCAATGCTCCTCGCACCTCCGCACCCCATACAGAGGCTCAGCATGCATGACAGACTGCATGTTCAAACACCAGAAAAGACTGGAAAGTCAAACTAGTTATTCTTGGTGGAACAACTTTTTTGTTGCAGTTGTCAAAAGTAAATATACCGGTACTAAACAATAATGTGCAAATATACTAAACACTAATATATAAATACACTAGACAGTAATGTGAGGCTTTACATGGGCATTTTGAAGAACTCTACCAGCAGAAGTCTGACTTAAAAGTAATAAATTAGCTTGTTCTTGGCATGAGGGAAGACTCATAATCCAGTTTGCTCAGTTATTGAAGAGGCAAATGAATCCTGTGGTCTTCCTGGTTGACGTGACGTCACACCTCAAATTATGTTACGAGGGGAATCAATTGTTTTGATGATTTAATATTTTAATCTTCTTCTTCTTTTCCTTTCCTTTTTTCCCTTCAGGGGTCGCCACAGCGAATCAGTTGTCTCCATCTAACCCTGTCTTCTGCATCCTCTCTCACACCTCTCTCACATTCTCTCACACCAAACTACCTTCATGTCCTCTTTCACTACATCCATAAACCTCCTCTTTGGTCTTCCTCTAGGCCTCCTGCCTGGCAGTTCAAAACTCAGCATCCTTCTACCAATATATTCACTATCTCTCTTCTGGATATTTCCAAACCATCTCAGTTTGGCCTCTCTGACTTTATCCCCAAAACCTGTAACATGTGCTGTCCCTCTGATGTACTCATTTTTGATCCTATCCTTGCTGGTCACTCCCAGAGAGAACCTCAGCATCTTCATCTCTGCTACCTCCAGCTCTGTCTCCTGTCTTTTCCTCAGTGACACTGTCTCTAGACCAAACAACATCGCTGGTCTCACCACAGTTTTGTACACCTTTCCTTTCATTTTAGCTGAAACTCTTCTATCACACATCACCCCTAACACTTTTCTCCACCCGTTACATCCTGCCTGTATACGCTTCTTCACCTCTTTTCCACACTCTCCATTGCTCTGGACTGTTGACCCTAAGTACCTAAAATCCTCCATTTTCTTGATTTTCCTGTAACCTCACTCTTCCACTTGGGTCCCTCTCATTCACAGACATGTGCTCTGTGTTACTGCGGCTAACCTTCGTTCTTCTTCTTTCCAGGACAAACCTCCACCTCTCTAGCTTCTCCTCCATCTGTTCCCTGCTCTCACTACAGATCACAATGTCATCTGCAAACATCACAGTCCATGGAGATTCCTGTCTAACCTTGTCTGTCAGCCTGTCCATCACCATAGCGAACAAGAAGGGGCTCAGGGCTGACCCCTGATGCATTCCAACCTCCACCTTGAACTACAGCACACCTCACCACTGTCTTACAGTCCTCATGCATGTCTTGCACTGCTCTAACATACTTCTCTGCCACTCCAGACTTTCTCATACAATACCACAGTTCCTCTCTGGGCACCCTGTCATAATCTTTCTCCAGATTTACAAAAACATAATGCAGCTCCCTTCTCTGTACTTCTCTATCAACATCCTCAAAGTAAATATTGCATCTGTAGTCCTCTTTTTTGGCATGAAACCATACTGCTGCTCACAAATGCTCACTTCTGCCCTTAGTTTAGCTTCCAATACTCTTTCCCATAACTTCATTGTATGGCTCATCAGCTTTATTCCTCTGTAGTTGCCACAACTCTGCACATCTCCCTTGTTCTTAAAATTGTGCACCAACACACTTCTCCATTCCTCAGGCATCTTCTCACTATCTAAGATCCTGTTGAACCACCCAGTCAGAAACTCTACTGCCACCTCTCCTAGGCACTTCCAAACCTCTACAGATATATCATCAGGACCGACTGCCTTTCCACTCTTCATCCTCTTCAATGCCCTCCTCACTTCATCCTGACTGATCTTTGCTACTTCCTTGTCCACAACAGTCACTTCTTCTAGTCTTTGTTCTCTCTCATTTTAAGGGGCGGCAGTTGCTCAGTGGTAGAGCAGATGTCTCATAGACAGATCGCCCTAGCCATTGGCGGCTCGAGTCCCGCTCCCGCCATGATGCCATAATGTCACCAGGAGTGCAAGCTGACAGTGGGAGGTGTCAGTTCACCTCCCAACCACTGGCGAGGTGCCCTTGAGCAAGGCGCCATCCCCCCTACAAGCTGCTCAATTTGGGGCGCGTTCCGAAGCCGCTGCCCGATCACTCTGCCTCCCAATGTGTGTAGTTTGATGTGAATGTATTAACTGCATGCTTACAGCCCCCCTTGTGTGCTGTGTTCAGGGGGCCCTGTATACTGTCAACTAACCTGAGTGACTATTCAATTTCCCCTTGCGCTGATCAATAACATATACTACTTCTTCTTCTTTTCCACGTTCATCAACTCTTCAAAGTACTCTTTCCATCACACTACTGGCACCTGTCAATAGATTTCCATCCCTATCCTTAATCACCCTAACCTGCTACACGTCCGTCCCATCTTTGTCTGTCTGTCTTGCCAGCCTGTATAGATCAGTCTCTCCCTCCTTACTGTCCAACTTAGCATACAAGTCATCATAAGCCCCTTGTTTGGCCTTTGCTACCTCTACCTTCACCTTACACTGCATCTCCCTGTACTCCTGTCTACTCTACTCAGTCCTCTCGGTGTCCCACTTCTTTTAAGCTAATCTCTTTCTCTGTATACACTCCTGTACCTCCTCATTCCACCAAGTCTCCTTATCTACTTTCCTTCCAGATGACACACCAAGTACTCTCCTACCTGTCTCCCTGATCACATGAGCTGTAGTTGTCCAGTCATCTGGAAGAACCTCCTGACCACCCAGAGCCTGTCTTAACTCCTTCCTAAAAGTCATGCAACAATCTTCCCTTTCAGCTTCCACCATTTTGTCCTCCGCTCTGTCTCTGTCCTGTTCAACCTACTCACCACCAGAGTCATCCTACACACCACCATCCTATGCTGTTTGGCTACACTATCGCCTGCCACTACTTTACAGTCACTGATCTCTTTCAGATTACACCGTCTACATAAGATGTAGTCAACCTGTGTGCTCCTACCTCCAGTCTTATAGGTCACCCTATGTTCCTGCCTCTTCTGGAAGAAAGTATTCACTATAGCCATTTCCATCCTTTTTACAAAGTCAACGACCATCTGTCCTTCTGCGTTCCTCTCCTGGATACCAAACCTGCCCATCACCTCCTCATCACCTGTTTCCTGCACCAACATGTCCACTGAGGTCTGCACCAATGATAACTCTCTCATTTCTAGGTATCACTTCATCAAAGTCCACCCAGAATTTCTCCTCCTCCAGCTCACATCCTACCTGTGGAGCATACCCACTAACAACATTGAACATCACACCTTCGATATCTAGCTTCAGACTTATCACTCTATCTGACACTCTTGTTACCTCCAGGACATTCCTAACAAACTCCTCCTTCAAGATAACTCCTACTCCATTTCTTTTCCTAACCAAACCGTGATAGAACAACATGAACCATGCTCCTAAACTTCTACCCTTGCTGCCTTTCCACCTGGTCTCGTGGACACACAGTATGTCTACCTTCCTCCTCTGAATCATGTCAAACAGGAACTCTCTACCTTTTCCTGTCATAGTTCCAACGTTCAACGTCCCTACTCTCAGTCCTATACTCTTGGTTTCCTCTTCTCTCTCTTCTTACGGGCACACTTTCCTCCTCTCCATCTTCGATGATTTAATTTTTTTAATGTTTTTTAAACGTTTTAAATTTTATTAACTGTATTAATCCCTAAAGGGAAATTAGGAGTCCACTCTACACGCAGGTTAGTAGTTGCACGCATCTATACCATATATATTGTGTACAGACCCATACAGACAGACACACACACACAAGGTTCCTTTGGGCGTGCAGCAAGGGACGGAGGTAGAACGGAAGGCAGTTCCTTCATGGTGCGCCTCCAATGAACAACTTGTAAAGGGAATGGCGCATTGCCCAAGGGACCTTGACAGTGCTCAGGAGGTGAGCCGACGCCTCCCTCCTGTCAGTCACTCCGTAGTGCACTGCTGAGTCACTGCTGCCCCAATTTGGTTGCGGCTGTCCTGTGATGATGTACATTTTCAAAGAGGATCTCCGAGATCAGGGCGTCATTACAAGATATCCAAGAGCGGGTTGTCCAATGTTCCTAAGATTGGCGGTTCGATTCCCACTCCCGCCCAACAAAAAGAAAAAAGAAAAGAAACACCCAGAGTGTGAGCTGACAGTGGGAGGTTTCAGCTCACCTCCGGAGCACTGCCGAGACAACCCTGGGCAAGGCGCCATCCCCGTTTACAAGTTACTCATTTGGGCGCACCACAAAGGGGCTGCCCGCCACTCTACCTCCCACTGCATGCGTACAGGCCCCCTTGTGTGTGTGTGTGTGTGTGTGTGTGTGTGTGTGTGCGCTACAGGGGCCTGTACAAACTAACATGTATGCAATGTATGCATGCGCTTGAAGTATTACTAACTAGAGTGTGCTCTGATTTCCCTTGGGGGATCAGACTAGTCTATAAAATTAAAAAAAGATAATTTTTTACAATTTACATTTAATTTTTTTTACTCAAGACTTCAACCTTGGAGAACAGCTTCTTCAAAGTCAGAATCATTTTCTTAGTCAGAAATGCTATCAGATTTTCGTCGAAGGTCAAACAGAACTAAGGGTGGGTAGATATTGGGTCTTTGCAGATGGAACTGCATCTTTTGTGCTTATTTCAACATAAAGAGCACTATATGTATTTATCCACTGAGAATATTAAGTTTTCATGAATAGAAAGAATTTATTTACAATGGAAATTTGAAAATTAACATATTTGCTGGCAAACTCAACAAAGGAGGAGTGTTGTCTTACAGGAGCTCTTGCTTTATTAAGACCTCCTGCTCTAGAGAATGAGTCTCAATCAGGTTTATTGACCCCGTATCGATTTGATACAGCCAATGTCCAGTGTACTGTTTAATAAACCAAAAACCAACCTGCAGCAACATGTTTCCTATGGCTCCATCCGTCTGAAGCTGCTAAGCTGTAATGGAAACATGACGAGTACAATAGCTGTCTAAAGCCTTCTCATGCCTCCAGCTGTGCTTTGCTGCGGTGCCCATGAACAGTAATGAGGATGGCAGGAAATACATGCTTCCAGTGTTGAACACAGCCCATGTATTGAATATTTGCATCCTGTTGTTACTGTCCCTCAGGTGTCACATGTCGGCATTGTGTTCTATATGTTAGCCTTTTAAGCTTGCAGCCTATAAACATACAGTGTGTGATTTGTGTATTGTTGCCGCAAGCTACCACATTGGCTCAAAATAATGAGCTGTGTTGTCCTGGAAACTGAGATAATCTATTCCGACAGGAAAGAGAAACACAGTCTATATTCAAATAGCTTTTTTAAGTTTCTTGCATTATTAATGGACTCTACTTTACAGCACCAAGGCCGAGTTTTGAGACTATTTTACAATGTGATAGCTCTCGGCTTTGTTAAAAAAAAAGTCTGTGTGTTTTGCCCTGAGGACACAGAGGAGACAAATGGCCTACATTCAGTGGCTTTATTAAAGGTTCTCGTTGTAATTATCCGAAATCTTTTGCATCTTTAACAAGTTGCAGTTGACACTGTACAAGAGAGCCTTTATTCTGAAGTTGTGTCTGCTTGTCCTTTCTTCTATTTGGATAAAAGAATCCAATGTCATAAAACTGGATTCGTTATTTTGCACCCCATCTCTGCAATCTGCAGCTCAAAGGGTTTTCCCAGAATAGTTTTGTACTTTAGTCCTCAGGAGCTGCCCTTTGATTGAGTCCCGTTAATGAGCTGCACTTATGCTATAATTGGATTTACAGTGTAATTGATCTTTAAAGACAAGGCCTTATGAAAGTTTTAATTTTGTCTGAAATTAAATCATTTGGATGTAAATGTCATGCATGGTACCCTTTAGCTCTATGCTGCAAGCAATTTGTTTTCATTAGCAATGCTTTGAAAAGTTGATTTACTGTGTCGCAGAGCACTTTTTGTGTTGCTTTTTTTATCATGCTTTACTGTAAGATATACAACTTGAGTCTAAATGAGTCAGTTGGAATTTTATCAAGGAAATTTGTAGTGTGAAAGTTAAACGTTTAAAGTACTGGGTTTCTTTATTCATTCATTCATTCATCTTCCAACCCGCTTAATCCGCTAATGCAGGTCGCGGGGGAGCCGGTGCCTATCCCGGCAGTCTCAGGGCGTGAGGCGGGGGACACTCCGGGCACGACGCCAGTGTACCGCGGAGCCACACAGAAACAATCATTCATTCACACACACACACACACACTCCTACGGTCAATTTGGAACGGCCAATCAACCTGAAGCGCATGCTTCTGGAGGTGGGAGGAAGCCGGAGAACCCGGAGAGAACCCACGCAGACACGGGGAGAGCATGCGAACTCCGCACAGAGCGGGACTCGAACCCGGGTCCACCGTGTTGTGAGGCGGCAGCGCTAGGGTTTCTTTATATGAAATTAAATTAATTCTGTTGGCAAATTTCACCCCGTCATTGTATGAAATATTTTGTAAGGTCTTCTACGCTGCTGAAGTTGTATATCAAGCAAGAATGGGGAAGGATTACACTTTTACAACTTAAACTATTAGTGTCCTCGCTTTCCAATCACTTAGTGTGTTTAAAAAATTGTGATGTAACACAACAGTGAATATGAATCTTTTTGAAAATTAACGAGCATTTTTTTTTTCCATCTTGAAAATGAAACATTTATTTTCAGTTGCATTCAGGTTATTTACTTTGTAAATGAGTACATTATGTTACACTGTTTTTGAAATGAAGATTATTTTAAAAATTTTTTAAGGGGAGGTCATCAGCTCATGCATGTTATGTTATATTCTTCTCTGCAGTAGTTTACATTATGAATGGCTTTAACTTTCCTCCTGCTGTCATACATATAGAAAAACTATGGCAATAACACATTGTCTATATGTCTGTCCCACTCCAGTGGCTCACACTCCATACTCCCCTCTCCCCCTCAGGTCTGCTTCTTAATCTCTAATGATGATTAATGTGGGTTGTGTGAGTATTGGCAGCGGGATGTTATTGGCATACTGACAGGGTTGTTAAGATGGATAACTATGCAATAGTGTGTAGTATGTGTGAGTTTGTGAGCATCAGCGATGAAGAACACTGTTCTGCAGCTTAGCTGTGAATTCAATTGATTTGTGCGGTCAATGAAGACAATGGATTTGTGGAAAAAGCTGAAAAATACACATAAATTACACTTTGTCTAGTTTTATGTTTGTTGAATCTGTTTTAAGTGAGCAAATAACAATAGAAGCACTTTAAAACACAGTAAATTGTGATTTATTCACCTCATCATACAAAAGAAATGTATTTTTATACCATGCCATGAACAATTGACTTTAGATATTTCAATTTAGAAAATTTTCACATTCTCCCATGCTGCAATTATTGTTGTAATAAACAAATCCGACTTATGTAATTTTTCTCTTTGTTTTCCGAGAAGTTAAGGATTCTAATTATTTGAAACTGTCAATTTTGTGACCTGTGTGTTTGGTGTGTGCAGGAGATGGTTCGGCGGGGGGAGATCCTCGATGACAACATGGAGGATGAGTTCTACCTCCGGCGCTTGGACGCCGGGCTGTTTGTCCTGCAGTTGATCTGCTATGTTATGGTGGAGATCAGCAACTCAGGGATATCGCAGGTATACACACACACACACACACACACACACACACACACACACACACACACACACACACACACACACACACACACACACACACGCAGACTCTGGTTTGCCAAATGAGTTTTCTTTCTGCCCATTGTAACAACCTCTGATTAGATGACCTATAAAAATAAACGGGAGTCAGATTGTTTTTACAACCACTGGTATTCCATGTACTTAAACTTTTTGCCTCAACAGCACAACATTTCCTACTTGGTGTTAATAAAGCTGTTTCAGTCCTGAAATTTTCACTTAATTGTATAATATTTCTGGGGCTCCTTTACAGTATGGTAATTAATTAAAATCTTTGACCTTGTACATGTTTTTCCATTTTTCAAACAAAGAAAAAAATCTTGTGCACATACAGTATATGTAGACTAGTATGTAAGCTTTAGGAGACTAAGTCAAAGCCAGATGTCAATTTCTATAATGCACTGCTTACTGTAAGATATCAGTGAATACATATAGTAATAATATCTATCATCTCAACCAAGGTCTTAGGACGTGATCCTGATTTGTAAACCTAGCTGACCATCCAGCTGTGTGATTATTACATTATGCTCACTATCATGAAAACTTGACCTCTATGAAATGAGTCGTTTCACTCAAAACGATAACTTTTTGAATACAGGGAACCCATTTTATCTTTGCTCATTCCTGCCATGGTTTTATGCTTAGAAAGTCAAAAACAAAGACTTGCATCACATGACACTGAGGCCTTGCCTCTGAGATTTTTGAATATGTGTATTAAATAACCTAGTTTTGTGTCTGCCCTCTATTTGATAGACGAAATCACACTACCAGTGTAGTACAGCAACAAGCATGTCATTACACCCAGCCCTTCTTTTAAAGTTGAGAGAGCGAAAGAAAAACAACAACAGAATACTGCCTTTTCCTTATGTACATGGATTCTTTTATGTGAACTATTCCATATAGAGAGGCAGGGAAGCTCTTGTGAAAGATATGATGGAGCTCTTTGATGTGAATGTGACTATCAACAGATCACAGATCATAAAATGGTAAATTGACTGTATTTATACACCATTATAAGTCTGTCTGACTCTCAAAGCGTGTGAACAGCGAAAGCCGTCATTCTCCAAAGTTTTACCTTGAAAACTGTACACACGCTGATTAAAGAGACAATTTTAGACTTCAATATGTTGCCTAAGTACACTTGAACATGTAGGCTGCAGTGATCAGGGATCAAATCCCGGCCTTCTGATAAATGGATGAATGCCCATCCTCTTGATTCATTAACATGGATGCCAAAATGAAAAGCGGGCGGTGAAGAAGGTGCTGCTCCTGCCCACGGATACATATTCATGTACTTTACATGTGCTTTTTTTTGGGGGGGGGGGGGTAAATTAAGGTTAAGCCAAAGCCAACATTTCACATGTACAAGTTGCTTACTGTATTGAAAAAAAACCCTAACTTCTGTTTTTCTTTACTGTAGCTGCAGCAGAGGGTCCATCAAATCCTCAACCTAAGAGGGGGTTCTGTCAAACTAGTGCGCCACATCATGAGAGGCAAGTGGTTCTATTTCTCAAATAAAATCCAAATGTCAGAGCCAGAATTTCCCCCCAAAAAAGACATATCATCCAAAATGATAATGCTAGTGCAGAAACAGAATGTTGTTATTGTTGAAATTGTTATCACTTCTGCTTTCCTTGGTTTTCGGCTTTATTTTTATCAACCTGTTGTGATTATAACCCGTCTTGCAGATGTTTCGTAACAAGGGATTATGACCTTGCGCGCACACACACACACACACACACACACACACACACACACACACACACACACACTGCTAGAGGCTTAATGTGAAACATATGGTAGAATTTTGAACAAATTAATGTAAAAAGTAATACACTTTTCAAAAGGATACATTATAAATAAAGCCATATCTCTGTTAATAGCCCACCTCAAATGTATCAGCTTCTTGAGAGAAGGCACTGAAGAGAAGGTAGTTGCTGTCAAAGCATATTGCCACCAGTGTCCTACTGTATCTTTGTTCTACTTCCATCAAGATCTTTGTATGTATGGATCAACCTCATTACTAAACCTGTGGTGTGTGAGTAAAATCAGATCTACAGGTTGGGGGCCCATGAATATCAGTCCCCTATACTGATTGAAATATGACAAAATCATAAATGGCCCTACACATAAAAGAATTTTCGTAATTGATTGACAAATTTAACAAAGTTCTGTTTTGAGTTCAGACTGAGGCAAATTCTGAGGGGAACTCTTCTTGTGATCGCTGCTCTTTGGCAATGGTGTTTGTTCATCCATCCATTTTTGTGTAGATGAGATGATCACAATCGTCTCATCTAGAGCTGCCTATCTGCCTTGTGGGTCATGGGTCTGCTGGAGCCTATCCCAGCTTGCTACGGGTTAGATGCAGGGTATACCCCAGGCAAGACGCCAGCTCATCATGGGTTATAGTAAACTAGGTCTGTTGGCCTGCCAAAGAGTTTGCGTTGGATTACAATAAAATACCAACAAAATCCTCCCTCTTTATTCCACTGAAGAAATACTGGATCTTAGAATAATTTCAGGCTGTGGTGGGAAATGGTTACTTTTAGTTACTATTTATGGCTTGACATCGGGCTCCTTCTGGTGTTTATATATTGCCACATTGTCACTGTTTTACAGTAAATAGCAGTCCACTGCTGGTGGCTGTGTGGTGATGTAATCGAGCAGAGATTCAGACCAGATGAGTAATAATATGACTGTCCTGAGGGTTGTTAGGTCTAACATGTACGTGGAATTTTGAAGTTATTGTGGCAATTAATAAATCCAAACTGAAATCCAGCATCTGAAAAAGTAGGATGATATATTTATATTCTAGTATTCACAATACCTGGGCAGAGATGAGAAATATGGTCACTATGTAAATATCGATGGTGATTGAACAGTGTTTGTGATAGGAGCATAAACTGTTTGTTTTCTTTTTTTTTTTTCTATCCTGAGTTATATTCATCCTCCTGCATCACATGGGCAGTTAAAGCTGGAGGACAAGCTTCCATTCACAAACCCTCTGACTCTCAGTAGCTTCTAGCTCTGCTGAAAGAGCCATCCATCACATGGCCCTGCCAGCTAGTGTGGCAGTTCTCCATTCCTCACTGTGGGAAGATGGGTGCTCCCCTAATCTTCTAATTTGCATACGTACATGTGTACCTTCCTAGTTTTCATGGTACATGTGCTGTACATGTTACAGTATTTTTTTCTTCATGTGTGGACATATTGAGTTTGATCCTGTGTATTTATGGGAATGTATATCACTGCGTTCTTTCACGAGCATGTTTAATATTTGTCTATGGAGGTTTTTATATGTTTCCTTTGCACACTGTATTACCTTCATGTGTGTCCTTGCATGTGTAAATGAAATACTGTATAGATCCTCATTTGCATGCTTTTTGTGCTTGTCCTTGACTGATCTTGTGCACTTTTACATGTATGTATTTTTTTTAAATGGGGTGGGTGGGTAATGTTGCATGAGTTGCATGAATATTCATACATAATTTTGCAGCGTTTTTGTTAATTCTGTTTTCTTTTTGTGTTCTTAATTTAATTTCCTGACCTTTCTTGCATTAACATCAGATTTGTGACAGCAGTAACACTCCCCTCTGCCCTTAACAGAACCCTTGTCCCTTTGTCCCTTAGTTAAGAAGGTCATATGAACATGTGAATCTTGTCCTGAATCAGCTGACCCTGTATGAAGCTTGAAAAAAGAATAGGTGGTATGCAAACACAATGTTGCAGGAGAGTGACCAACAACATCATGTTGGAGCTGACAGAAATCAAACTGTTCATGGCCATCTGATGGTTTATTTGTCATGATTTGGATATCTTTGTAGCAATTTAAGTAATGTTTGAACAAGTAGTTTAATAAGCAGACACATTTCCTGGCATTACTCTCTGCATAAAATAAACATCACTTTTGCAATACTGTATTCATTTTCCGGTGAACTGGTCACAGTTTACCTGATATCGTTTAAGGATTTGTCTTTTTTTTTTGCGGAGCTTGTATGTTGTCCATGTGTCTGTGCTGGTTCTCTCCAGCTTCTCTGTTTCCTTCCAAACTCCACGGGAGGGAGCTTAACTGAATCAAATTGTCCATAGGTGTAAGTTTTAGCGTGAGTGGTTGTTTGTCTTTCATGTGGCCTTGTGAGGAGTTGGCGTATCATCCAGAGTGTACCCCCTAGCCAGCTGAGATAAGCTCCAGCAGATGTAAGCGGATAAATGGCTGTAGACGATGCCATTGCGATCGCTACACCCCTTGTATTAAGATTAAGATGGATGTTTAAACATGAGGGTGAAGCCAGATTAAGATATCCATAGTGAAGCATTCAGTTGTCCACGTAAAATGTGGTAAATGAGAAGAGGGTTAAATAGACAGAAGTTCTGTTGTCTCACCTTCTGACAGCTGGTATAGCAGTGGTGTGTGGATGTCAGCTGTATCCCAGCAGTATAACATTTTAATTTGTTAACTTGTTCCTGGTAAAATTCTTGAAAAACCTTGGAAGTGAAAGATAAAATTAGCTGATAACTTTCTGTTTCCCCTTTAAATTGTATTTCACTGATGTCTTTGCTGTATGCGTTGTTCCAGACACTACTTCTGTTTATCTTCATGCATTTGCAAGTAATATTGTGGTTAGATTACCGCACCTGAGAAACATCTGTGCCAGCTGTCCGATGTGAATGTGGATCATATGAGTTTCAGGCTGGTAGTGTTTTAAATGTATCATGGTGTCCCAGCTGCAGCTGTGATCAGACTATAACTCCTACGGTGTGTCGCTATCCTTGGCTGCTGTTATAGAGACTATCCTAGAAATGATTCTCCTTGTGCTCGTGGCAGATGAGTCCCAGTCACTGACCTGAGTAATGATAGTGCTCAGTACTGTATTGTCCTCTGCCTTGTTGCCGTGGTGACAAAAGGAGAGAGTACCAGCAAGCCAAAGAAAAGGTTATGCAGGAGTTGAAGAGTCACTGAGTCTCTAACCTTTCTGCCTCTGTAGTTGACAGCACCACCATTTATAGACATGGAGACACACAAACACGGGCACAATGACAGACTCGCAGTGAATGCGTGTGTACGTTTTCATGTTTTGGTCGAGTCCGTCCATCCATCTCCCCATTCCTGCTTCTCATAGGCTACTGTAGAATTCTGCCATTTTTAGTCCACTAATATTCCACAACTGTTGGAATCCGGCTCTGAAGTAGTGCCATTAAAGGAGGCCTCAGAAGCTACAGCCATTGTGTAGGGATATGGGTCCAGGGTTCTAATCTTGTAACTTCATTCCCAATGCAGTCTTAACCCTAATGCTGTACTCCAGTGATCTATCTTCTCATTGTGTCCTTTAAACATAGAAACTGCGTACTGTCCTGGTCTACCAACCTTTTGACACTTGATATTTAATGTTTAATGTGCCTGATTTTTTCTGTGCTATTTGATGTAGTGGTGGAAAGGAATCCATCCGCCCTTCCATGGTTGTGTTGGCAGCAGGCTAGGCAGATTATACACATATTTCCAGCATGTTCCTGCTTTTCCTGGGGGATCCCTAGGTGTTCCAGGCCAGTTGACTTATGTAATCTAGTCCAGCCAGTTCTTGGTCTACCCTTGTGTTGCCTCCCAATTAGATGTACCCAGAAAACCTCCAAAGGCATACGTCATGGAGGCATCCTTATCTGATGACTGGACCACAGTAAAAGGCTCCTTGCAATGTGAATGAGCAGCATCTCTGCTCTAAACACTTTCGCGCTATCCAAATTCATCCAGAGCTCATGACCATAGGTGAGGATTGCATTTTGATCAATAGGTCATTTAAGAGCTTTACTTTGTAGCTTAACTTTCTCGTCAGCATGACTGACCAATGTAGCAGTTGCATTTCTGCTGTTGCCAAACAACACTTATCCATCTCATGAACCATTTTCCCATCACTTGTGGAGATACTTGAACTTCCTTACTTGAAGCAGTTACCTAGCTTCTACCCAGAGTCCACTGATATCCAGAACAGAACAATGGCCTCAGATTTACATGTGACTCTAAGTCTCTCCATGCATGTTGAATTTCATGGACTGATGAACCCAACTGAATCACTTCATCACTTTCGGTTTGCCTCGACTTGAGGTCTTACCCATTAAGAAAAAAACAGAGGACAATAAGCCTATCTGGTGGTGACTTTATCAATTGAGAACATGTTTCACATTGTAGTGAGAACACAGACATAGCATTGAGTTTGGTCATACAGCAATGCCTCACAAGCCTTACAAGCCTCCCGAGAGTCAAATTTCCCAAATAAGCCGAGCAGCATGTTTCCTCTGGAAATGGACCAAACCTTTTTAGAGAAGTAATTCTGTTTAAAAAAATTAATAGATAAAGTAGTACTCCATTCTGCCACTCCACAGGTACTATCCAAAGGTTTCACATAGCTTCGATAAATAATCAAACATGATAACCTTGTGGTTTTCTTCTTTAGTGAATTCTGCTGGGAATATAGATCAGTCTTCCAGTCTTTGGATTGTCTTTGTTATAGAGGATATGACCAGCACTGTACATATACAGATAACTTTTAACACAGGCCCTAAACAAAGATATCTTGGCAGCAGTGTTGCTGTCATACAGCATTGTGTTACAATACACATAACACTTGAAATGTTAGAAATATAATCTATTTGAATAATTTTGGTGTACTGAATTCACATTTTTTATACTTATATAATTTGATTTATCACTCCTAAGAATTTTGCTTGATCAGTGGATGATGGCCCAGCCCTGGTTGAATTGAAATGAACAAATACTGCACATTTTGAACAAACCCCTATCCTTCTGGTGCTGTCAGTAAATATGAAGTGAAAGTTAACCATTCAATACTACAGTTGTTTGTTTTCCGTTATCATTTGCAGAAAATGTGAACGCTTTTATTTTTTATTTTAAATGATCAGGGCAGGCTCTTTTGTAATTTCACCCACAGTTAAGTTACTACCGCTATGTTGTGTGAGCTGTCTTATACATTAAAAAATTCCTCCATCTCTCCAAATCAAAAAACAGCCATGTTTCACTCTTCTAAACCCTGCAGGCTCTTGTCTGGACAGCCCCCTTCATTCTCTTTTCACTGCAGAGAAAGGTACTCTTCATTTTTCTGGGTCTAGTGCGTAATCCCTGCCTCAGAGGCTGGCTGACAGACAGAGCAAATGCCTGGACACCACCGGGACTGCGGCAGCTGCAACTTTCTCTTTCTACACATTAGACTCACAAATCCACCGTCTGATGGTCTCAAAGGCCTTGTGTGGGAGGCAGACTCAACAAATGGAGAAAACAGAAGCATGCAATAAAGAACAAGCACTGCGCAGTAGATGAACTTGTTACTGTTCACATCCAGGATATGAGGTGGATACACAAAACTTTGGACTAATGGTTGCACTTAAATGCTGTGTCTCACAGCACTGTCTGTACAAATATATTTTATGTAAGACAGCGTTAGTGTTATTCATAAGTGGCTGTAATTGAGTGACTGAGTGGGGTTCTGTATTCCCACAGTTAAGACACAGTTTTTTAAATGGAGTAATGGGGAATCATTTATAAGTATCCCACTAGGCTTTATTACAAACTGCACTCTGTGTTCTGTGTTGATGTTGGTTCGAGATAACAAATAATTTAATAATGTTGGGTCTTTACCTGTTTTCCAGTAGCATAGGTTCTCCTAAGTCAGGCTAATCACATAGATCCATCCATAGAAATCTTCCAAAATGATGAATTTCAACCAGTATTGCTTTTACCTCATTATCAGATATTGGGCCATATTTTAGTACATACATACATACATTTCTAATTTTATTTAATGGTCATTTCAGCTTTCATTATTTCATGTACTTTCTTTTTAAATAACATGCCCCCCCCCTTTTTTTTTTTTTGCTTTAATGGTATGTAACAGACAGTTCTGATTCAACCAACACAAGCACCACCTTTTTCCCCCTACTTTCAAGTTTTTTTTCTGTCCCCATATTTTTGCACATTTGTCCATGGCAAATTAACTAGTAAAACTGCTAGTTTCATCTTCTCAGCTGTTAAGATAAGATACTTTTCTCTCTTTTATATTGTTGCAAACTGAGATATTGTGATTTTGTCAGATTTTGTCATGCTCAGCTACTGTTAAGTCTTGTATTTCTACATAATATTTCAATCAATAGTAGTTTATGAACAGAGAGACATTCGTTTCACACTCCTTGTATTTAGTGATCAAGAGCTTCTGACAGGTAAATCCCAAGGCAGGTGTTATTTTCCTGTTTAAATTTATCTTCATAGTTTTTAGGGATGATTTTGTGGATTTATGACTTCACGAATACTCTCTACAACCTTAAAGGTTGAACAGGAACCATGTTTCTTTTGACAAGTCAACTTATGGTTTGATTTTTTTTTTATTTGTCTTTGCAGAATATGCTGAGAGCATTGGAGACGGGAAGAGTGACGAGTTCAAAGAGGCTGAGCGCAAGAGGATCATGGACCTTGTAGAAAACTTCTAGTTCTCTGTCTGTGTTTCACACATGCCGTCATACAGAATCAATATATTCATACACGTGACATGTCTGATCTGGGGCTCGTGGTATCTGTTATCTTAGTCAAAGAACTAAAAGTGATCTATGCGTCTCTAACTGTTGCTATAGTCACTAGGTATTCTTACATGTACAGTAATACAGTAATTACCAGTCTGTTAAAAGTAATCATTGTCTATTTTCCTGAATATTCTTCAGAACTCATGCTTTGTTTGCCTCAGTTTTCTACCTTATTTATGACTTTTACATCCAAATGTTAGCAAAAAACTACATTTAAAAACTGTAGTTGCTGTAGACAATTACATGAGTCTGATAAGGTACAAGGTGGCCATTTTTAATTTTTAAATAATTTGAATGAAACATACTGCTCCAAATTCAAAATCAGTGCTAGCTGCTGTACCCCTACATTAGAAATGTATTTCATGAAGAAATTTAAACATCAACACTCAGCGCGCTTCTTCAGCGCCTCATCCTCACTAAAGGGTAGTAACGCTGACCCACTAGCTTCAAGCAGCCTGTTCTACCCCATCCTATCCACCCCTAGGCTGTCACAGAAGCTTTTGTCCACAGTATGACTGCCCTGTCACTACACATAGCTTCTGATTTGTACCTGAACATTGATGGTCATTGAGTGACAATGACATAGCTGGGTAGTGTTGATGTTGAACATACTGTCGAATTATGTTTACCGTTTGTCAGTTGTGCATAGTGTTATTGACTCGAAATTGTGCTGGCATAACATTAGCTGTCTGACTCAGGAAAGCCAAAGGGCAGTGTGAGGTGAGGAGTTGACAAATATCTGCAGTTTTCAATGCTAATCTAAAATGTCTTCTCTCAGTACAGAACAACTTTTCCATTGCACAGGAGTCCTACAAGAAGACAATGATACCAGCTATTACCAGGAAGTTGTGACCCGTGATTTCAAATTTTTAATTTGCCATATTCTTCATCTTTGGCAGGTTGTCATGAAGGATTAATGGATTAATACCCAATACTGTACACCTCATCACATATTATCCCTTTCTCAATTTGTATTCTGAGTGATATAATAAACACCAAGTTAGTGTCAGAGGATTGGTTAAAATTTGAATATTGCTGTACATGTAAACCCACTCACTGTGGAACAGTTGAGTATTATAATTGGACTAAAACACAACAAACATGACATAGAGCTACTGTTTATTTTATATACTGGGGTATTGAAAGCTGTCAAGTGATTATAGACAGACTTCACATAGATCCACAAACTTAAGATATCTCCCTGGGCTCTCCTGCTTTACCTGGCTTGTTTGTTTTAGATTTACGTGTATTTTTTTTCTTCTAATAAAACATTTGGTAATAAAATCCTGATTGCATGCTTGGCTTGCTTGATTAATGTCACACTTCTCGGAGTGAGATTGGTGCAGCTTGTTGATAACAGCCTCTGCCTACGCTTGGTTACTGTTGCACAGAGCCACAGATGGAGACAGCAAACCTATATCTGCAGCTCCCTTTGCAGAGAGAGATATAGAGGCCTTAGAGAAAGGCAGACCTGCTTCTTCGGCGTGTGTCTGAACCCACCCACTGGATCTCAGCAAGCTCCCAGAGTTCTCAACCCACTACTATTATTCTGTGTGACTCTGTTTACACACGTCTGTGTGGAGGTGTATTATGGTAGAGCTGCATTCACAAGCCTGTAATGTTATCACATTGCCTTACACCATACTTATTCTGTTAAGTGCCTTAATGTATTTTCAATTATTGGTGCATTTTGATGGTGAGAGCCACTGGATCAGTATTTTATACTTGTAGTGACAAAATTACTAAAATTTTAGTCGGAGGCATTCATGTGATATAAAAATGACCTGTAATTGAAAAAAAAAAATACTGTTTTATATATATATATATAAATTTATAGTAATAATTGTTGCTAGTTCAGAATACAACCAGTTACATCTAGTCTGAACTGACTGCTTATTAACTTCAGAAAGTCAGCGGTTAAAGGAAATGAGTGTTTACGTGTAAATCAGTAACTTAAGATAAAAATATATCTCTGGCATGGTGGCGCAGTGGATAACGCTGTTGCCTCAAAGAAATAAGATTCTGAGTTTGATAACATTCTGTGCAGTTTGTATGTTCTCCTTGTGTCTGTGTGGGTTCTCCTGCTTCCTCCCACCTCCAAAAAAACATGCAACTTAGGTTAATTGTTAACTCCAAATTGTCCATAGAAGTGTGTGTGAGTGGTTGTCTTTCATATGTCCCCTCGATACCCTGGCGACACATCTGGAGCGTATCCCACCATTCGCCCATAGCCAGCTGGGATAGGCCCCAGCAACAAACATTCAAAAACGGATGGAGATGAAACGATTATTGTCGTCTACTCTGCAATGAAATGGATTGATGGATGGATCCTCTGGCATTCCACAAGGGTCTGTCCTCAAGCCACTGCTCTTCAGTCTACATACTAGTATTATAATCTGAGTCCTTTTGACAGACTTGAAAAATGTATTGACGTTAAATACGGGATGTTGAGAAATATTTTCTGAATTCTGACAAGACAGACAAAACAGGGATACCGGAAGTCACAATGTGAGAATTGTTCACGTGTCGCATCAGTTACTCTGAAACTAAATTAAAATAAATCTTTTAGATCTTGGAAAGTTTTTTTTATCCGTTATCTTCTTTTCCTTTTGGCTTTTCCCTTCAGGGGTCGCCACAGCGAATCAATTGCCTCCATCTAACCCATAAACCTCCTCTTTGGTCTCCCTCTAGGCCTCCTGCCTGGCAGTTCAAAACTCAGCATCCTTCTACCAATATATTCACTATCTCTCCTCTGGACATGTCCAAACCATCTCAGTCTGGCCTCTCTGGCTTTAACTCCAAAACCTCTAACATGTGCTGTCCCTCTGATGTACTCATTCCTGATCCTATCCATTCTGGTCACTCCCAGAGAGAACCTCAGCATCTTCATCTCTGCTACCTCCAGCTCTGTCTCCTGTCTTTTCCTCAGTGACACTGTCTCTAGACCAAACAACATCGCTGGTCTCACCACAGTTTTGTACACTTTTCCTTTCATTTCAGCTGAAACTCTTCTATCACACCTGACACTTTCCTCCACCCGTTCCATCCTGCCTGTACACGCTTCTTCACCTCTTTTCCACACTCCACTGCTCTGGACTATTGACCTTAAGTACTTAAAATCTTCCATTTTCTTGATCTCATTGTACCTTCACTCTTCCACTTGGGTCCCTCTCATTCACACACATGTACTCTGTCTTACTGCGGCTAACCTCTATAACTTAATTGTATGGCTCATCAGCTTTATTCCTCTGTAGTTACCACAACTCTGCACTTCTCCCTTGTTCTTAAAAATGGCCATCAGCACACTTCTCCTCCATTCCTCAGGCATCTTCTCACTATCTAAGATCCTGTTGAACAACCCAGTCAGAAACTCTACTGTCACCTCTCCTAGACACTTCCATACCTCCACAGGTATATCATCAGGACCGACTGCCTTTCCACTCTTCATTCTCTTCAATGCCCTCCTCACTTCATCCTGACTAATCTTTGCTACTTTGTTGTCCACAACAGCCACCTCTCTTAGCCTTTGTTTTCTCTCATTTCACTTGTTCATCAACTCTTCAAAGTACTCTTTCCATCTTCCCATCACACTACTGGCACCTGTCAATAGACTTCTGTACCTATCCTTAATCACCCTAACCTGCTGCACGTCCTTCTCATCTCTGTCTTACCAACCTGTATAGATCAGTCTCTCCATCCTTACTGTCTAACCTAGCATACAAGTCATCATAAGCCCCTTTTTTGGCCTTTGCTATCTCTACCTTCACCTTAAGCTGTATCTCCCTGTGCTCCTGTCTACTCTCCTCAGTCCTCTCAGTGTCCACTCCTGTACCTCCTCATTCCACCACCAAGTCTCCTTATCTATTTTCCTTCCAGATGGCACACCAAGTACTCTCCTGCCTGCCTGATCACATTAGCTGTAGTTGTCAAGTCATCTGGAAGCAACTCCTGACCACTGAGGGCCTGTCTTAACTCCTCAAAAGTCATGGAACACTCTTCCTTTCTCAACCTCCACCAATACGTCCTCTGCTCTGTCTTTGCCCTCTTCATCTTCCTCACCACCAGAGTCCTCCTACACACCACCATTATATGCTGTTTGGCTACACTCTCGCCTACCACTACTTTGCAGTCACTGATCTCTTTAAGATTACACTGTCTACACAAGATGTAGTCTATCTGTGTGCTCCTACCACCACTCTTATAGGTCACCCTATGTTCCTGCCTCTTCTGGAAGAAAGTATTCACTATAGCCATTTCCATCCCTTTTGCAAAGTCAACGACCATCTGTCCTTCTGCGTTCCTCTCCTGGATACCAAACCTGCCCATCACCGCCTCATCCCCTCTGTTTCCTGCACCAACATGTCCATTGAAGTCTGCACCAATGACAACTCTCTCACTTCTAGGTATGCTCTGCATCACTTCATCAAAGTCCAACCAGAATTCCTCCTTCTCCTCCAGCTCACATCCTACCTTTGGAGCATACCCACTAACAACATTGAACATCACACCTTCTATTTCTAGCTTCAGACTCATCACTCTATCTGACACTCTACTTACCTCCAGGATATTCCTAACAAACTCCTCCTCCAAGATAACTCCTACTCCATTTCTCTTCCTATCTACAGTACACTATGATAGAACAACTTGAACCCTGCTCCTAAACTTCTAGCCTTGCTACCTTTCCACCTGGTCTCTTGGATACACACTATGTCTACCTTCCCCCTCTGCATCATGTCAACCAACTCTCCACCTTTTCCTGTCATATTTCCAACATTCCACGTTCTTATTCGCAGTTCTGCACTCTTGGCGTTCATCTTCTCTCTCTCCCTACAAACACACTTTCCTCCTCGCCTTCGACCAACAGTTGTCCAATATCCACGGGCACCCTATAGGTGAACAGCACCGATGGCGGTCGTTGTTAACCCGGGTCTCGACCGATCCGGTATGGAAGTCATATATTCGGTTCGCTTGTTTGATTTGGCAAAAATTTTACGTCATATGCCCTTCTTGACACAACCCTCTCTATTTATCCAGGCTTGGGACCGGCACAATAAGACACTGGCTTGTGCCTTCTTGCAGCTACATGTTATCACTTTAAAAAAATATAAATAATCATACAGTTATATTCAAACTCTGACCAGTTACATTATGCATTCATCTAGGAATATCAATCTACTGTGATGCTACTACAGTATATACTGTATGTGCAGAATTCTC
The DNA here is from genome assembly GCF_040054535.1 of Antennarius striatus. Taxonomy (NCBI): domain Eukaryota; kingdom Metazoa; phylum Chordata; class Actinopteri; order Lophiiformes; family Antennariidae; genus Antennarius; species Antennarius striatus. The sequence goes on along the minus strand of NC_090777.1, from coordinate 12,155,919 downwards.
CAAACAAGACAGTTCCAGCTGATTTAGGATGCAACACCCAGACTGCTGTTGTGTAAATGGTGTGATACAGGATCACCTTCCAACTACTATTTGTAGTGTGTAAGTGCTTAATGGTTTAGCTCTGGTCCTCAAATGACAGTCTTCTAGCTGTACCCAGAATTTATTTTAAGGCTGGGGAAGACAAGCTGAGGTCCACTGATCTGAAGTCCATCATAACATGGTCCATAAAAAATGAACTAGAAATTTCCTGGTTTCCTCAATAGTTCATCATTTCCCATGTGTGTTTTATATTTTTATGCTTTGCCTTCTTATTTTAATTCCCATTTTACAGATGCAAATCTTATAATTCAAAGCTTTGCATCGTGTTGCCATCCTTTGTACAACTATTGAGTTGAATTTATCTTTGTTAGCTATATCATTATTTTTATGCAATTTCAATATTCTGTAAACTGCTCCCATATGAACTAGGTGCAGAATGTATTCATATTTTCTACAGAATGTTTCTGTATTATTAATCTCTCGACTGTGTGACACATTCTCTCTGGATTCTTGACCATAATTCTGGCAGGACGCATCAGGGAGGGAACAGGGGGTGGCTCACTGACAGCTGTCACATCTGTTGCCTTTCCTAAGGATTTTATTAACTCTTATTTTGCTCAGTAACAAGATGAGTAGAACGGCAGGGTGTTGTTTGCATATTGTATTGGCAGAGGAGGTCTGGCCCCATGCATCTCTTATCAGTGATTATGACTGTGTCGTGTTTAACAGCGGTTATACAGCAATTTCACAGCCGAGGGGAGGGAGAATAATTGTATTTTCCAAATGACTGAGTGCAAACACTATAGACCGCAGTGAATTTGGACTCCTTCCTATGAGTTAGGACTCAGAAGAGAAGGTACTGTGTTAATGAGAATTACCACAGGGATTTATAAATTGTGTCAAATGGGCATACATCTTAAAGCATTGGAGTAAAATGGTCTCCTGCAAATTTGCACACCAATCTCAGTTGGAATTGTAATAACTTTGGTCAACCCATTTGCTTTGAAGAGCTTTATTTGATGTGAAACAGGGCTCCATGTTTCCGGTGTCCTATGTGTGAAGGACTTATTTCTAGGTAAGTTGATTAAAAAAAATTAACAAAAGCATTTTTCTCTATTTTCTGTTCAATGCTCATTTTTAAAAAATGCATTCAAATTAATTTTTCACAATAGTACAAAAGGTAAAAACTTAACCTGCAAAAAGCACATTAGAAGGTATGAGCATTTGACCACCAATGTCACTATTTCATTGTGCAAAAAGCATGACTAAAATATGATGTGTTCTCAAACTGATTCCAACAGAACAAACCTGCCTTAAACAACAAAGTTCATTATTCATGTGCTATGGAATAAAACCAAATACTTCACAAGAAAAACAAGACAAGAAAAATCCTCTTAGTAGCTTAATTCTCACCATGATGACCATTCAGTAATTTTAGAATCCACATATACACAGCTTTGACACACAGTGTTGATGGAAGTGAAACTTCAACATGACTGCCACTGGGGAAATGAAGATGTACCTCTTCATGCATATACAACACATGAGTGCGGTGAGGTAAGGCTGGTGAGGCACTGACTTCATCATAATCATATTTACACACATGAACCTACAGTGTAGCTTATTCACCATTTAATTCGCTGGTTAATTGCTTATGTTTTACATCTCATAGCACAATTATTTACACTTACGAACTGCAACACACAAATAAGCACATTTTATTAAAAAAGACATTGTAATGTTGTTACCTACGTGTTTGTTTATATGTTTACCTATAAATGAAGTCCATGCGCCCCTCCTTCTGACAAAAGCATCGAAAAAATTTTAGGTTAAGATATGTAATCCTCCGTTTTTATAGTAAGGCAACGCAAGCGGAAAAAAAAAAATTAATGGCTGCACTTGACTTGCTGCCTGCAAATTGGAGCTTGCTGTCACTTATTCTGCGGATGAAGAATCCCAAGAAAAATCCCTGGGATTACCAGCGCCCCCTACCATATGGTTAGGAGAACTGCGTAACTCAATTGGTGCCTCTTCCTAACTCAAGAAAGACGTTACACACATACAGTTGTTGACAAAAAACACTTTATATACATTAGCTAAACTATGGAAATTTAGTTCATAGAGCAAACGTGTTTGAACATTTTAATACTGACATGTAGAGAGATAGCATTACGGTCTCATTGTGTAGCTGAGGCTCGGCTGGCTGCTAGATCACCATAGGTCTCTTCTCAGTATTTCAGCGGTAAATGTGAAGATTTGGCGATGTTGAGTAAACATAATCTAAAATTGGTGATGTTAAACGGAAAATAACTTTATAACTTTAACTCTATAATACACATCACTGGATAAATATAACCATTTAATTTATTTCTTCCATTTTCCTTTTTTTTTCTTTCAGGCACGGCCTCACCTGCCTCCCCTGACCGCACGTCAGTGCAGCACGTTAAGTTAGAATGTCTATCCAAAATTAATGTCACAACTCACCGAAACCCCTTTTGTCACGCATAAGACGTCAAGTATTATTTTCCTGCTCACACATTGCAGTTACTCAATCTGATGAACCAGTCCTAAGTGAAAGTTAAAAAGAAAATTGGTAGGTATTGCATGCTTGCGGCAGCAAATGGGCATTTCTGATTTTGCTCTGATGTTATGTGAATGTCTAAACATTTCTGACTGATGCTTTGTAGTGGTTCCTTCTCCTTAAATTTGTAGCCCTATTTGGACCCTTACTTAACTTTATGTCAGATTGTATGACCTTAATGTGTCAAATTCAACACTTTCCTCCAGAATATTTTAGATCAAGGTATGTGAAACGTTTGATCTTCATTTTTTGACATTCACTGTATATCTGCAAGCTACATAATAGTGATGCCATAGGTTTTGTGGTTAGCAAACTATTTAAAAAACATACTGGCCGTGATAGCTGGTGACATTTACTGGTAAATGCTGAGCAGCCACAAAATGAAAGCGAACTGTAACTGAGCTTTACTGATGTGCAAAGTTAAATTATAGGTTGGATATTGTTTCCTTTATTTCAGTGTTTCCAGATCTTCGTTGCTTACAAAGTTGCTCACAGTTAAGACTTTAGTCAATCTACTAAAATATATTACTGATACTCCAAAGCAATTAAAAGACCTTGGGTTTAAGTTTGTTAGCACTGGCACTAAAACCCTCCATCCAGAACAAATAAAAGGCCTCAGACAGTAGGCATTGTCGTTATGACAACTACAAGCAACATGATCACCCACCTGTGTCCACAGCCATGTCACATCACTGTCTGTGACAAGTGTCTGTACTCAGCCCCACCAACAGACTTTGGGACTGACATATTCCACCATGAATATACTCGTACAGACAGCCAACACTCAGTCAGTGTCACGATGCTGACAGCCAGACTGGTCTCCATTGTCTTCTCCCATATTAATGAGAGTTGCTTAAAAGTATAAGAAGAGACAGTGGGACACCTAAAACACACACATTTCTGCTGGAGATGTACTGTATAAATATATATATATATATATATATATATATATATATATATATATATATATATATATATATATATACACACATACATACATATACAGTATATATATATATATACACAGTATAGATATATAGACTATTTCAATCGTCTCCTGCTGCTTTTCCACTTTGCAGGTCACTGGTCCTGCTGCAGCCTATTCCATCTGCCTATGTGGAAGAGGTGGGGTTAACCTGGAAGAGACACCAGACAGACAGACATCCATCCACTCATGCACACACTCACACCTATGGGCAATTTGGTTAACCTGAGCTACTTGTTTTTTGAGGTGGGAGGAAGCCGGAGAACCCTGACAAGAACCCAGGCAGAAGTTTCCTTTACTCCTCGTGCCTTACAGCGGATCACACATGCTTACACACATGCTGTCACACCTCACACAAGCAAAAACCACTCAGTTCAATTGTTAGGCAGGTTATCACTACCATACCAGACATTTTACTCCCTATATGTTAATTAACACTTTACATTAATGGAGGCTGACACTTTCAGATTCATCAGTTTTGCTTTCATTAGACAAGTTGCTGTGAGGTGAAACATTTCTCTATCAAAAGACTAAAAACTCCAACAAGATTGGAGTTCATGGATTTCACAAATTTCACTGTCTGATCCCTGTCTTCTAGCACAAATAGAGCCAGCACAAAGCTGACATTTCTATGTGAAATTGGTGAATCCTCCCATGCAAGGTCAAGATTTTATGAGCAAATGTGTAGCGAGTCAATAAAAAGCTTGAATATGTGAAGTATGTGTATATTTGTATAAATGCTTGAAGTCTTGCTCCAGGTGACGCTTTGGTGGCGTTTGAAAACATGTTGATCATATTTAATAAGTTATTTCCCACTGTTCACAGTTGAACCCAGAAAGAGCAATGGGCACAGTGTATTCCCTGGCATTGTATAGTAGAGAATGAAAGAGGAATTTTAAATGTGTCGTCTTCCTTTTTTTTTTTTTTATTATCAGTTTCATTTTCAAGATTTATTACCTTAGAAGAATCCTATAATAAAAAAAATTACTTCAATAAATGCTAAACTCTGCACATATTTCTTTGTAGAAAAAATTAAATGGTGTACAGTTCAGTGTTGCTGACTGAGTCTTATTTATATAACAGATATTCTCCTAAGAAAGACGCAGCACCGCCCATCTGGGAGATTTGTCCCTCCGCCGCATGTAGAGCCGACCGACTGAGCGCAGACTCTCAGTCAGTTCGCTGGCGCGGACAGAGGCTTCAGCGACTTCCTCTTGTCTCTAGTCCTCGCAGGTATCTCTCACTCACTCTCACTCTCCTTCCTCGCAAGAACAAGTCACCCGGAATAAAAGAAAAGAAAAAAGAACAATCTATTCCGACGTCCGCTCCACCCGATGTGAAAAAGACAAGAGAGAGGAAAAAAGGAGAGCAAATAAATCGAAAGAAATGGGAGCGTTCAGGGTACTGCTGGGGAGTTTACATTACATGGGACTCTACATGCAACTTAGTATCTCCATCAGGCAAGCTGGACACGGCGAGATTGTGAACCACATCTCTGGAAACGGTAGGTGTGAGTTCAGTTGCTCTAAGTGATGTTGCTGATGAGAGGATGGAGGTGATGCCTCTGCCCACATGATGAGGACGAATTACACAAAGAGCAGCACGCAGGCTGACACTCACGCAGGCTGAGACTCTGATGATGCTGATGTGACAGTGCAGATGTGTCCCTGATTGTGTATAAGTCACAAAAGAGAGTCCAACCCACCCCACCCCCTCAGTCCATCTCATTAGCGGTGTGTGTTCTCATTTAAATGTCTGATCAGACCATTTGTAAAGGATAGGAGGGTGATTGTGTGCAGCCCTTCCCAATGTGTGTGAGGATTGTTTGGCGTAATCAGGAGTGGGATCTGTGGCGATACTCACTCAGCCTCCACTCAGGACTGACAGGATTCTGTTGCCTCTGAGAGCTGCAGCGTTCATCTTCCTCCTCTCCTGATCGGTGGGTGATTCATCCAGGTGATGTCAGCTGACAGATGGAAGTTGATATTCTCTTTTAGTATGCCCATGAAATCTGTGCTCTGCTCTGCCTCCATCGCTCTCAGCAGGAATTCCTGTTAACCGACCACCTTGTCCTAGAGGCTCACACTCCTGAGCTGCAGCTCTGTGGGTTGTTTCAGCAACTCAGACTCGGCCTGCCAATCTCTACAGGTGTCAGGGTGTTTGTGTAGAAAACACCGTAAGGAAGAGAACAGAGAACGGGTAGAGGTGACGGGTCATATTCATCAGTGCAGTCTGTCTTATAATTCAGTAAACTGCTGCCTCCTAACAGTGTAACACTTCTTCCTCATGCCCATATGGTTTTTACTCCACAGTC